>NW_022170403.1:24797789-25462177 GCF_008802855.1 Photinus pyralis
CCCCCCCCCTTCCCCCAGCGGCACCGGAATTTGGAGGGACTTTATTTTTTCTTGTTCAGGGAACCTCTCCCTACACATTTCTGAAAAAATTGGAACTAGTATTTTTAGTTCCTTGCCCATTTTTGGTCTAAATTGACTGGGCTATTGTTGCTAGAGGCATGTGTAGTTTTTAAAGAAAATGCAATTTTAAAATTTAAGACGGCAGTTACGCCCTCTGGTGGTCATTTTTAGAACTTGAAAATATTTTCCGGCGATTCTTCATGACCGATTTACCCAATAATTTTCTTTGCCCCTAAGTCATACGACGAACGGTTCCCGAGATATGGTCGACGAATGGGTCGCCCGGTATTTAAAACGGATGCACTGAAGCCGAAAATGGGCTCCGTTTTAACTTGAGCAGTTTCCTTAAGGCCCTTTGAGGTTTAAAGGGATTCAAAAATCGGCATGGCCTCCATCGGAACACCTCTGTGACTTTATTTTTAGCGCATTTTTGCAAAAATTTTTTTTTGTAAAAAGTAGCTTTTAATCTCACTTTGGCTGGCTGGCTGGCTGGCTGGCAGTAAATGCGCGCCCGTAGAAAAACGCTTGTAAAAAGACAAGGAGTGTACATGTAACTATCGGGGCTGAGTAATTAAAAACGTTAGGGATGGGGCTACAAGATTTGGAGTCGACGACATCTGGACGCCATCCCCGAGCGTATTATACTAACCTGGAGATTTTTCAGTTTTTATCTATCTTCTTCTACAGTTTTTCTCTGATTGTTTTCAAATTGGTGTCGTCGGGAAGATCTTGTCAACGCGCACAACTCCTGCGTGGCGGAATTTTGTTTTTTTTCCCTAGGGGCGAAATAAACCACCTTTTGCGCGGCGCGCTTCGAGGGGTAGTCGACTTTGGGCGCCCAAAAGTTTCTTACAGCGCGAATCGCGGTCTCTCTTTCTCCTGTCACTAATAGAAGGTCGAGCTATGTGAAGTACCCAAAAGTTGAATACGATTTTATGCCGGGATTTTAGCGAAATCTACCAAAATGTGAATTACGAATGAACGGGACGTCGGAACTGTGTATCGACAAAGGGAATGTGGTAACTCCCGACGAGATCTTACTGATGGTGGAGTCGAAACTTCAAATCCGAATTGTTGCGGGTGATCAGAAGTGGGTGTCGACAAAGGGAATATGGTAACCCCCAAAGGATTTTACTGATGGTGGAGTCAACACTTGAAACGCGAATTGCGAGTGCACGGTAAGTGAGAAAATGGTACCGACAAAGTGAACGTGGTAGCTTTCGGCAAGATCTTATTGATGGTGGAGTCAATATTGGCTAATAAAACACTGATCTGCCACACAAAAATGCGCTAAAGTCCCTTCGATCTCACACGAGGACTTTGATCATTTTTTCGGATATCGATTTGTGTTCGAAACATCAGGAAGGATTAATTTCTCAAGAGCCATTGTCAGATTCTAGATCTAGATCTGTCAGATTTTCATCAGAAGATTAATGGGCAACACCCCAGTCTTGTGTAATAAATCAATCATATTTGCTACTCGTACCTGGCACCTTACGCGTTTATTTACCGAACGTTTGATGCGATGCGTTACCCTCATAAAAAAAACTTGTTAACCTGGAAAAATAATCTGTTCGGGTAACGCTAGGCAGGTGGAGTTTTACTGTGCGCTTCTTTATTTGCTCGATAAAATCTTATTTTAAAAACGGATCGCAATGTCTGGGTGCGCAAATTTCGCGCACGTCGCTAATGAATAATTTATGCCGAAAGAAGCATTTGCCGTTCCCTGACATACTACTACCGTCTTAAAATATACCGACTCGTAACACTGACTTTAATACACCTGAATTTACCGTTTTCGGCCAAAAAAAAATGTCAAAGGTTCCACGAATGAATTATGGTAATTTACTTATTATCTTTACCGTCCGCTATTAAAAGAACGTTAAAACAAAGTGGCGTCGTTAAGATTTTGCTTTATACCCGAAATCTAAAACGTCACGCTTAATGGATTACTTGGCCGGTATTACATTTTATTTTCCTTTTAAGTGAAAGGGTTTCCCCCCTCGCCGTATTAATTACACCTTGGCACGTAATGTGCATGAAAAATACTTCCGTAACCCGATCTTGGGTCAAGGAAAACGGAAGGGCCGGCTTTCCCTCAGAAATGTTTCTGTAATAGATTTGCATTTTTATGGAAATAAAATTTAAATTGTATGACAAATTCGGTAGGAATTTATCCTGACTTATTATTCGTTAAAGCTGCCGTGACAATACGTAAAGTCCTAAGGGCTATGCGAGAGAGTACGCGTTGTTTCCGAATCCTTCGAAATGGAGATTTTTGAATGAACTGCGCGAGGGTCATGAATTATTTAGGAATTTGCATATACGTCGGAATTTCAAGTTTAAAGATCGTAATACAAAAAATCACGCGAACGGCTGAGCTTAATCGTAATTTGGAATTCAAAGGCGTCGAAGGGCCATTTATTTAAAGTCGGAATTACACGTTTGAAGCCGGAATTTCGAGCGTCGCAAGTCATAGATTAGTCAGGATAAGGAATCAAAAACAACTACTACTTTCGATACTAAAAAAATGAAGTCGACGTATTATACGAACTAAAACTCAATAACTAAAACCTGAAATTCTGTGTTAAACCTCGAAATATGAGGTCAATGTCTGAATTTGCAATTTAAACTCCGGGGAGGTGTCAGAAGGCAATTTCGAGCCCTTCGTAATATTTGGAATTCTGATTTTACAATCAGGATCGTACAAATTACTAATGGCATTTAAAAATCGAAAATACGACTGCCCCGCCTACCCTAAAAATCTTGTGACAGCTTGTTCAGGTGTGCCAAGCCATGTTTTCCAAAAGGAACCCTTTCAAAAAAATCCTGACACAGCATCGCTGCCTGTAAATACATAAAAGACTAACATGCCACTGCATCTGTCTGGACCGAATGTATTCACGAGTTTTTTGGTAAATAACTATTCCTGTTCCTGTTCCACGAGTACATCCCCCAAGACTGCGCGGTGAACCATACTTACTTAAACGTCTGCGGGAAAACATCCGGCGGAAAACGAAAGTGGAGTCTTGACTGGTTTTTTCATCACGACAACGCTCCGTGCCCATTCAGCTCTCAACACTCGTGCGTTTTTGGTCAAACACTCGATCACTGTTCTTCCCCGCTCACTCTACTCGTCTGAATTTTCCCCCTTTAGACTTCTTCTTGTTCCCCAAACTCAAAAAACCTTTGAAAGGAAGAAGATTTGAAACGATGCGCCGACGGAGCTGAATGGCATCACAAAAAAAGCGTTTCAGGACTGTGCCATATTTCAGTTAAACTCAGTTTCGATTCTGCCGTCACTCCTGGTACCGGTCCGTTCTTTCTTGTACCGGGTGACCCAATAAGACTGTTCCTCGGCCATATCTCGAGAACCGTTCGTCATATGACTTAGGAGTAAAAAAAATTATGGAGTAAATCAGTTATGAAGAATGGCTAGGAAATATTTTCAAGTTCCAAAAATCACCAACAGAGGGCGTAACTGCCATCTTAAATTTTAAAATTGCATTTTCTTTAAATTTCGCATAATAAACTAAAAATTTTTTTCCACATTTTTAAAGAGAACCAGTTTATCTATCATTTGCTTATTTCAAAAACAAAGATGGTGTGGGGCGTTCAGTTGTTTTTGAAATAACCTGCTTTAACTTCTTAACCGTTTGACCGAATGTAACAAATTTGGTATAGTTGAAAAGAGCATACCTAGGGCAATGAGAATCAACCAAAATATAGTTAATTTAGTTGAATCCTTCTCCGCCAGGGGACTGTTTTGACACTGTGATCCAAAATCTTAAAAAAATAAAAAAATACAAATGGAATGCTATGACTTTTTCTTTTTGAAAAAGTAGCCAAATAACATCCAAAGAGGCCCGTGAAAACCGTTTTTCAAAATCTCGTTCCTAATCTCAAATATTTTGACAATGAGATTAATTAATTAATTAAAATGCTTAAATTGTATCTTAAATTTACTTTTTACGTATTTCCGGTATGAAAATGAAAAATATATTTATTAATCCACTTTAAACGAACAAGACAGTACAGGATTAAGTATTACACTTATGTGATAGAACCAAATCATATTTAATGAAAAACAAATACTCTTACAAAAAATCATTTAAGAATCCAGTACTGCCACTTTTGAAATCGCCTATAAAAACAACCTGGACCAATAAATTCATTGCCCAAGTCGAACCTGATTCGGAGCATTTTTTACAATGATTCTATAATTTGAGCTTGGAGTTGGAGTGGCTGGCGGTCACACAACAAGAGCGAAACTTAACATGTCCACTGCAACTAGATTCAGACTAACTTATATCTTGAATAAAAACACTATAAAGAAGCCTAACGCTATGGAAGAAAGCGCCGACCAAATCTCACCCAAATCCCCTTGCACCGGCATTGTTGTGCCACCGAACTCTCTTTGCGTAAATAGGAGGAAAGCATTCTCATTCTTCTTCAGTTCAAGAATCGACTCTATTGACAGTGTTCCCATTAAATTCTCAGTTCAAACTCTGTCGCGCTTTATTTCCACGGGGTTAGCTTCTTATATGTTTTTATTCAATGCTTATATATTACCAAGCATATACAAATTATAATATAAAATATAATAAAATAATAAGACTAATTTACTAACAACATTATCAAAGAACCTGCTAACGTCATTTCTAGTAGAAACTCTTCAAAATCAATTTGTCAGATGGCTTTTAGGTAGGCCTTGGAAAATTAAACAAATGAAACACGATGCATTATAAAATAATAACAGCCGTAATTTGTAAATTATTCTGCTGTGTTTACAATCAGAAAGTGCAGTTTTTTGGATTTGTAATCTTTTCTAAAATGCCGATTTCTAATCAAGAAGCATTTAATATGCTGGCGATATATTTTGAGTATTTTCAAAATGCGACCATCGCTACCCACGTCTTCTATTTGCGTTATCCGAATTGACCACGAACCATCGCCGCCAGCATATAAATGCTTCTTGGTTAGAAATCGGCATTTTAGAAAAGATTACAAATTCAAAAAACTGCATTTTCTGAATTCTTTATTCTTTAAATAATCCAGCAATTATAGTATAAACTATATCAGTGTCGTCAAAGACTATAAACTAGTGCATCTACCAACAGAGCAATTTACACATATAAATAAAATAATAAGAGGTCAAGTTAAAATACAGTAAAACACACAGACAAAATATCACAGAATATTAGAACACCAATTAGTAAGTAGAAACTCTTCAAAAGTGTAAAACTAATCACAGCATTTCTTAATTTACTCCTATAGGCAATGTTTTTAAATTCAAGGGTACTTTGTTATAAAACTGTAACTGAAAATGTATACACAGCAGAATAATTTACAAATTACGGCTGTTATTATTTTATAATGCATCGTGTTTCATTTGTTTAATTTTCCAAGGCCTACCTAAAAGTGTAGGGTGCTTTTCTTTCGCGCCATCGACAAATACCGGAAATACGTAAAAAGTAAATTTAAGATACAATTTAAGCATTTTAATTAATTAATTAATTACTCTCATTTTCCCAATATTTGAGGTTAGGAACCAGATTTTGAAAAACGATTTTCACTGGCCTCTTTGGGTGTTATTTGGCTACTCTTTCATAAATAAAAGTTAAAGCAGGTTATTGCAAAAACGCCCCACGCCATCTTTGTTTTTGAAATAACTGAGTTTTTGTTTTTACGAAAATGATAGATAAACCGGTTCTCTTTAAAAATGTGAAAAAAGAATGTTTAGTTTATTATGCGAAATTTAAAGAAAATGCACTTTTAAAGTTTAAGATGGCAGCTTCGCCCTCTGGTGGTCATTTTTAGAACTTGAAAATATTTTCCAGCGATTCTTCATGACCGATTTACCGAATAATTTTTTTTACCCCTTAGTCATACGACGAACGGTTCCCGACATATGGCCGAGGAACAGTCTTATTGGTTCACCCGGTACAACTCGTTGAATCTCTTCACCAAGAGGATCAACTTTCCAATACTGTCCATTGTTGACGATCTGATGCGATTTTGTCATCGAAGGCGACTGCCATCCCCTTGTCTTTTATTTTTCCCACAGATAGAAGGTTCATTCGCAGATCTTGAACCTAGAACACGTCCTGAATTTTAACGTCCTAGACTTTTCCGTCAAAATCCGACTTAATCTCCACTATCCCTCTTTTATCTTCGTCGACGAATTGGTGGCGAGTTTTAACTTCATTCTATTTGTATTCTGTAGCGTGACCTCAATGCACCAATTGCTTCTCTCATATTTGAGAAATCCTCCAAAGGCTTCTGGTATTACTACTTCAGGATACGTCGCTGTAGCTTCCACATCCACATGTATACGTTTACCTTGGTTGCGTTGTTTTTCTTCTCTTTCTTGTTGCAAAATTTGGCCATGTGTCCTTCTTCTCATTTTTCCCCAACTTGTCGAAACTCTTTTTTGCAACCATGGCATTTTAAATTCCTGTCTCTGTGCTTCCTTGAATCAAGGCATTCAATGATCTTGATTCTCAGTTTCCTGGGGTGAGACTTCAGCGTTGTACAAAGTACCTCGAAACTTGGTAGAAGACTCAGTAAAACGAGATAAGAATACTTAGTTATTTTCATAAAAGTCATGAAAATGACACATTACTGGCGAGGAAATATTGAAGGCACCTTGGGGGCCGAGTACTTTAATTTCCGAGTCAAGTAATGCCATTTTACTGACGAGTTTTGTATTAAATTTTACTCGAAATCGTATTTTAGTATAACATTTCAATTTGTATATAAAACTTTTGATTAATGTCAATCTGTCAGTGACGACAGGTGTCATTATAGACATTAGAAATGTCACAAATGCGGCCTGTAAAGTGACGGTGCGGCCGGTAAAGTGATGGGTGCGGCCAGTAAAGTGACAAGCGGCAGGAAATGTAGTCTGCTCTGCCTCTGTCATGGAAACTCAAATTTCCTTACAGAAAGTAGGCATGAAAATGAAGGTTTCAGGACGATTTTGGGTAAAATAATTTCTTACTGATCTCCAGTGACAGTTCCTTGAGTTTTTGCCATGTTATAAACAGGTCATTTAAATGTTTTCTCATATCCTCTTCCTCCTTTAGTCTCGTTACTACAAACTTTCTAATCAGCATTGATTTTCTTAGTGATCCCTGTGTCAAGTGAATTCTCTGCAGTTTCTTCCACATTTCTTTCGAGGTCTGACATTCATTGGTTAACTCACCAAGGATTGCGCATCTTCATCTTTTTTTAACCAAGTTTTTCTTTCAGCCATTGACGTTGCTGTCGGAATTCCATTTTCTCCGATTTGAAGTTCTGGATTCACTTTTTAACCTGACATGTATTCCCATAGGCCATTTGACGACACCGTGAACGACAATTTTCGTGTATCAGTGATTCAATCTTCGCTGATTCGTACAGTGTCATCCGTTCGTTCGTCCAGTCACTAATTCACTTCCACGTTATGTGACGCTAATAAGGTACGATAATGAAATTAATAAAAACGAATAGAGGGCACCAATTAAGCGTGTTCGACAAACAAATTTGCGGAAGAAGCCCCAGTCGGGAGAGAAAGTAATATTTCTCACTCTTCTCTTTGTTAGCGATTACCGATTAACTTCGAACGCTTTTTCCATGTAGAGAACTACTGCTATTATGGTATAATTAAAAACGCATATATAATAGTAGTACATCATTGTTTAACGTTTATTAAATCGTGGAAAAATAACATAACCTCTTAAGAAATTAAAGGTCGCACTCAGGAATTTTAAGTGCACCATTACCAACTGAAAAGCAATATGAAATTGAACTTTTAAGATTGTTGAAAATTTAGTGCTTCTTTCGCAATTTTTTGTATTGAAAACATTTAACATTTAGCCATTTTTATTAATTTCATGATCATACATGGGGGGCTTATTAGCGTCATGTACCCCACTTCCACAATGTTCTTGGACCCATAACCTCCTGAATATTACAGTAATCCAGTGTATGAGTAAATGTACAGGACACAGTGAAAGAACACGTTCAATTAAATATAATAATTCAGTGACTACTAACTACGATCAAAGTCCACTTATCAGCCTTTTAGCAAATTCTCTTTAACAATAATTAAGAACAATAATGACCCATATTAATTTTAGAACGAGGGGGCGGAGACGCTAACCACCTGCATATCCCGAAAATAATGATTTTACTTTTTTGTATTCACGTTTTTTTTCTGCATCATCCACGTTTACCTTCTGTTCGAATCTCTGCCGGCTTTGACAATTCAAGCGCACTAAACCCAGGTATATTGGAAGTCTTGGCTTGTGTACTCTTTCCAGCCTCGTTTATAACTCGGGCCTGGAAAATTGCAAATCCTTTTTGTCATAAAATTGGTCAGGTAAAACTTAAGCCGCAAGTCCCGTCTGAAATTGACAGTTGGAAGCTTCTTTTCTCCTTGCCTTCTCACCTGTTTACAGCACACGTCCCTATTTTATTGGCATCGGAAATGGCTGCACAATTTTTCCGTGTTTCTAAATATACGAAAGGCGCCACGAAAATGTGTACCATTCGTGCGTTGAACGGTTATAAATAAATGAAATATGTTATAAGCGCTGAAGTGCGAAATTAGATTCGATCGGCTCGATTTCAATCAATCCATCAAAGTCGTGCGAAATGTTAGCGTGTAATTTTTTAAGCTTATCGGTCATAGACGTTACGTAATCATAATCAATTACTATTAACCTTTCCAAACCACTGAGGTGATAACAGATGGAAGTGATGACCTTTAATCTGGATGGGAGGAGAAAATGATCTCAACTCTATCAATCAGTCTCTGCCCTTAACGCGACAATGGGGCGTAGAGACAAGACACGCGAAATCGATTGCTTGTTAGTAGTTTGCGTGCCCTATCTGGAAAACTCTAATCTCATCGAGCCCTTTTTTTTTGTTACAGCCGACGACACAGAGGCACAACGATAAGGACAACAACAAAGATGACAGACTATCGAATAATAACATTAAAATCTCTCCCATCGCGACCCCATCGCAACAAACACCGCCGGCGTCCCCGCAGCAGGCGATCGCATCGAAGCGACTACTTCAAGACACTCTGGCCCGCTCCTCACCCTATCCCATGATAGTTATTCCCGATAAGGGTTACTGGATCGATGGGACCGATCACGAATGCCATTACGACCATAGGGGCCAGCCCGTTATACCTCACGGAACGTGGAGGGCGAAAATTGAAACCGACGATACGGCTAAATGTTATCGGAGATTTTTTGTCGGAAGGGTAAGTTAATTTCAACTATTTAGTGCCCGTGCGTGACTCTACGACCTATAAACTAGCTTTTCAATAATTTAACTATCAAAGTATTTTTAGTATTCCGTTTGGCAATCGGCCAAGCATTCGTTTTTCCATCAAGTTGTGTTTACTTTATCGTAATTAGCTTCTTTCGAACTAACTTTTTTTATTGCACTCGGTGCACTTTAAAGATCTAAGTATAAAGATCGTGTGACAGTCGCTTTTAGAAATTTTCAGAAAGTCGTATTTCAGGTCGTGGGATTAAATGTGACATTTTTCGTACACTAGAATGTTTTGTTATTAAACTTTACGTCAAAACTTTCCTCCTTGTAATTTGGGATCTTAGCGTAAACGTTGACATGCAATCTCTTTTATGATCGGGTATTGGCTTTTTAGGTTTAATTTTCCGGTGACTAGCTTTTGCCTTGTAAATGTCAAACTCTGGATTATAATTTAAAGTGAAAAGGAAGAGTGCGACGTCGTTTTGTAATTGTGAAACCCCTTCAGCCCTTCGCGAAGCCCTTCATAAAGAAGTGTCTTAAAGTTTTAATGCGAAAAATTTGAAGAACTCGAAGAAACGGAAAAATCCAAAGAATTTTGATAATCATATGGATCTCAAGAATTTGCAGAAGAATTAGAATTAGAAGATTCGAATGGATTCTTAGAAATCGGAAGAATCATAAGAATCTGAATAAATGAAAAATTAGCAAAAGAAGTAGAATATAAAGAATAATCTGGAGAATGGAGGAAGTGGAATCACATTAAAGAATTCAAAAGGCTTCTGAAGCTGCAGAATGGGAAAAACTCGAAGAAATGAAACATTTTGAATAATCTGAAGAAACAAAGAAAAGTATCTGAAGTATTTAAACGTTGGGAAAAATCGCTATAGAAATCTTCTTGAAGTATCAGGGTTTATTAAAATGTTATTGTGGTTTATTGGTGTTTTTGTTACCTATACCATTTTGTAAGACGAACCGCAAATTTTTTACGGGATTTCATCCGCTGGACAGTCGCTATTTTTTCGGTAGTACTACAGATAAATCTAAATCTAAACATAAAAAACATGGGAATCTGGCACTTTTTTGGGTGTTAAAAGGAATTGCGTACATTAAGGGCGAATTTCTCCCCTCAGATGACTAAATATTGGCGTTTCTTTTATCGATTACGTTGAAAAGGTTCACTATCACCCTCTAAATCTTCAAAAAGATGCACCCCGTTGCCATTTTGATAACCACGTAATTTAAAATAAAATCGATCTTATTTAAAAGGCACTTTCGAGTGCACTTTGGAGGAGTGTAACTTCTGCAATGCACCAAATATTTTTGTTTCTTTGATCGATTATGATGAAAAGATTCACTACCAACCCTATAAACCCCTAGGAAGATGTACCCCTTCGCACTTTTTGATATTAACGTAATTTGTTTTTAAATTCGATTTTAAAAATGTCATGCACTTCGAAGGGGTGTAACTTCTGCCGTACACAAAATATTTTTGTTTCTTTGATCGATTATGATTAAAAGATTCACTACCAACGCTATAAACCCCTAGGAAGATGTACCCCTTCGCCATTTTGAATATTAACGTAATTTTTTTTTAAATTCGATTTTAGTTAAAAGTGTCAAGCACTTTGGAGGGGTGTAACTTCTGCAATGCACCAAATATTTTTGTTTCTTTGATCGATTATGTTTCAAAGGTTCAACCCTATAAATGCGCAGGAAGATGTACCCCTTCGCCATTTTGATATTCACATAATTTTTTAAGAAAATTCGAACTTAGTTAAAAGTGTCATCCACTTCGGAGGGGTGTAACTTCTGCAGTACACAAAATATTTTTTTTCTTTGATCGATTATGATTAAAAGATTCACTTCCAACTCTATAAACCCTTAGGAAGATGTACCCCTTCGCCATTTGGATATTAACGTAATTTTTTTTTTAAAAAGTGTCGGAGGGGTGTAACTTCTGCAGTTATTTTTTTTCTTTGATCGATTATGTTAAAAGATTCACTTCCAGGAAGATGTACCCCTTCGCCATTTGGATATTAACGTAATTTTTTTTTTAAATTCGATTTTAGTTAAAAGTGTCAAGCACTTTGGAGGGGTGTAACTTCTGTAATGCACCAAAAATTATTGTTTCTTTGATCGATTCTGTTTCAAAGGTTTACTATCAGCCTTATAAATGCGCAGGCAGATGTACCCCTTCGCCATTTTGATATTCACATAATTTTTTAAGAAAATTCGAACTTAGTTAAAAGTGTCATGCACTTCGGAGGGGTGTAACTTCTGCAATGCACCAAATATTTTTGTTTCTTTGATCAATTATGTTTCAAATGTTTACTATCAACCCTATAAATGCGCAGGAAGATGTACCCTTTCGCCATTTTGATATGTACGTAATTTTTTAAGAAAATTTGAACTTAGTTAAAAGTGTCATGCATTTCGGAGGGGTGTAACTTCTCAGTGCACAAAATATTTTTGTTTCTTTGATCGATTATGATTAAAAGATTCACTACCAACCCTATAAATGCGCAGGAAGATGTACCCCTTCGCCATTTTGATATTCACGTAATTTTTTAAATAAATTCGATCTTAGTTAAAAGTGTCAAGCACTTTGGAGGGGTGTAACTTCTGCAATGCACAAAATATTTTTGTTTCTTTGATCGATTATGATTAAAAGATTCATTACCAACTCCATAAAACCCTAGGAGGATGTACCCCTTCGCCATTTTGATACTCACATAATTTTTTTAAGAAAATTCGAACTTAGTTAAATGTGTCATGTACTTCGGAGGGGTGTAACTTCTGCAATGCACAAAATATTTTTGTTTCTTTGATCGATTATGATTAAAAGATTCACTACCAACCCTATAAATGCGCAGGAAGATGTACCCCTTCGCCATTTTGAATATTAACGTAATTTTTTTTTAAATTCGATTTTAGTTAAAAGTGTCAAGCACTTTGGAGGGGTGTAACTTCTGCAATGCACCAAATATTTTTGTTTCTTTGATCGATTATGTTTCAAAGGTTCAACCCTATAAATGCGCAGGAAGATGTACCCCTAATGAGATGCAATTGTGCCTGGGGTTCAACAAATTATCCATAACTAGACGTAAAACCGTCCATCCGATCGGTTTCTTCAGATAACGGAATAATTGTTGTAATTTGTCGTCGTTAATTTAAAAACTAGTCGCGCTAAGTACAAGGGGTCGTTATAACCCGCGTACTAACTGTTAGACTATTTACGGGTAGAACTCGTAATTAAAACCAGAATTTCGGTGTACTTAATTGGATTAACGACTTTGTAGATGTCGCCGTCGCGTTTCCGTAATTACGCAAGCCTGTCGCTAATGATAGGCTTGCCGGAGTTTGATTTTCGCCATTTGTTTCTGACCCAGTTTTCTTTGTGGAGCACCTCGTCGAAAAGTATCCAATTAGTGATCCGATCGTGATTCTCGCAGTGACACTGCTGGCCTGATCGTGCGAACTTAAGACAATGTTCCGTTACTAGCATCCAATTGAACGTTATGTTCTACTAACGCTCATCCTTCGACAATTAGTGCAGTAATTCGTGTCGGTTATGGAGACGAATTAATTGATAAAGGTGTCGAAACCTGCCTTTTCCCATCGAGCCGTTTTAATAACCCGTTGCAGGTCTGTCTGATGTGTAAAATTTAAAATGCAAGTTCTCGAGTTTCCCATGTTATCCTTACAGTTCAGTGGCCATGAAGGTCTTGTACATTCATGCCGACTTTTGTGATTTTCATTAAGTCGGCATAACAAAAATTACGAAATGTCGTGACATTTAAGCCTATACGATACTTGGTTTATTACTTTCTTGCATCACTCGAGGTTACGACATGCCAAGCAGTTTTGACATCGCAGATTTTTCTTTAATTCAATGGATTTAACCGTGACTGATGGTAGTGCAATCAAGGTTCTCGCACTGCTTCATCTCACCACCCAAGGTCTCTTTTCTTTCTTCTCGTTACACACGTCAGTCGGATTTTGCCTTTCTTCATCCTTCGATAATCTTTTGACGCGAACTACCCCTGGCCCTGGTAGAAAGAACAACAGAAAATAGTGGGACACTGATCAACACTTGTAATTTGTAACAGCAATGGCCAGTTCAGAATTCACCCCAAAAACCGAATTATTTTAAAATTTCTGTAGGCTCCTTTGTTGCTCAAAACTAAATCTGACCCCTCTTTTCACGCCGCCGTCTTCACAGTCAGCAAGACCAAATCGGTGGTTCAAGATCAAAAATTCAACTCGAACTCTAACTTGCGGTAGATTTCATTATCAAGGGCATTACTACGAAAAGATCTACGGCGTGCAGCTGTAAGCCTGATAAGAAGTGGATATCCGCAATTCAAATCGGAAGAGTAACTGAATTAATGAGAAGATCGAAGGTTAGAATAATGAATATCGCGACAGTAATATTTTAAGATGAGAAAGTCGGAATGGATTAGAAATCTTCTTAGAAAGTTGTCCGTAATCTGAGTTTGGCACGAAGTTCATATTTCAAAAATTTCGGTCGAAACTAATTATACAAAACGCATCACACTTTGAAGTAGTTTAACACTTCGGCGATAAAAATTAAAATAACCGCTTTATTAATGACGAACAGGTTCACTGTCACTATTTCGATGAACAATATCTGGAAGTAAAAAAAGACCATTACGTCTTCTGATGTTAATTTTGGATGATCTAAGTTTAATTAATTCTAATGAAACGTCGCGGGAGTTAGAAAAATATTAGCTTAACGTTGATGGATGTCTATTGGTATTAGCGTTCTCGTACACTCAACTTTCACCCCCATTTGACCGCAGATGCAAAAATGCACTCAAAATTGCTGCCATTTGTCACTCATTCAGGAAATTCTAATAATTAGGAAAAACTCTTGAATTTGTGAATGAGGAAATTGTGGCATTTCTGGCAACTATTGAGTTCAATTGTTGCGTAGTACCTGTGTGACTTTGTAACATGGGGTGGAGGGGTAGTGCCTCCCTATGCCTTTCTAGAGCTTCGAGATCATTCTTAGCTGGTTTGTGCACTCTGAAACTTGGAAAATTGCCTAGAAAATACTAAAATGAGTCTAGAAGGCTCTAATAGGAAAGTGTGATTTACAGAGCTTTCGCATACATTGCCACACCATGTACCTAGTAGGGGCGGGTTAGATCACGTTGGGGGTGCTTAGCGACTGAATATTCTAACTTTTGTGAATTATTTTGAATCTACACACATCAACCCTTAAATGGTGTCAATAAAATGTGACTTTTCTTTTGGAAAAAGATTTCTCAATTTCCTTCGTTGTAGTATTATGTAACAGGGGCGAGTCACGTTGGGGTTGTTTAGCGACTAAATATTCAAACCATTGTGATTGATTTTGAATCTACACACATCACCCCTTAAATGGCGTCAATAAAGTGTGACTTTTCTTTTGGAAAAATATTTCTAAATTTCCTTCGTTGTAGTGTTATGTAGTAGGGGTGGGTCAGGTCGCGGTGGGGGTGCTTAGCGACTGAATATTCAAACCATTGTGGTTTATTTTGAATCTACACACATCAACCCTTAATTGGCGTCAATAAAATGTGACTTTTCTTTTGGAAAAAGATTTCTCAATGTCCTTCCTTGAAGTGTTATGTAGTAGGGGTGGATCAGGTCGCGTTGTGGGGGTGCTTAGCGACCGAATATTCAAACTGTTGTGATTTATTATAAATCTACACACATTACCCCCTAAATGGCGTCAATAAAATGTGACTTTTCTGTTGGAAAAAGATTTCTCAATTTCCTACGTTGTAGTGTTATGTACCTAGTAGGGGTGGGTCAGGTCGCGTTGGGGGTGCTTAGCGACTGAATATTCAAACCATTGTAATTTATTTTGAATCTACACACATCAACCCTTAAATGGCGCCAATAAAATGTGACTTTGCATTTGGGAAAAAATTTCTCAATTTCTTTCGTTGTAGTGTTATGTAGTAGGGGTGGGTCAGGTCGCGTTAGGGGTGCGTAGCGACTGAATATTCAAACCATTGTAATTTATTTTGAATCTACACACATCAACCCTTAAATGACGTCAATAAAATGTGACTTTGCATTTTGGGAAAAAATTTCTCAATTTCTTTCGTTGTAGTGTTATGTAGTAGGGGTGGGTCAGGTCGCGTTGGGGGTGCTTAGCGACTGAATATTCAAACCATTGTGATTTATTTTGAATCTACACACATCACCCCTAAAATTGCGTCAATAAAGTGTGACTTTTCTTTTGGAAAAAGATTTCTCAATTTCCTTCGTTGTAGTATTAATAGTAGGGGTGGGTCAGGTCGCGTTGGGGGTGCTTAGCGACTGAATATTCAAACCATTGTGGTTTATTTTGAATCTACACACATCAACCCTTAATTGGCGTCAATAAAATGTGACTTTTCTTTTGGAAAAAGATTTCTCAATGTCCTTCCTTGAAGTGTCATGTAGTAGGGGTGGGTCAGGTCGCGTTGAGGGTGCTTATCGACTGAATATTCAAACCATTGTGATTTATTTTGAATCTACACACATCACCCCTTAAATGGCGTCAATAAAATGTGACTTTGCATTTGGGAAAAAATTTCTCAATTTCTTTCGTTGTAGTGTTATGTAGTAGGGGTGGGTCAGGTCGCGTTGGGGGTGCTTAGCGACTGAATATTCAAACCATTGTGATTTATTTTGAATCTACACACATCACCCCTTAAATGACGTCAATAAAATGTGACTTTGCATTTTGGGAAAAAATTTCTCAATTTCTTTCGTTGTAGTGTTATGTAGTAGGGGTGGGTCAGGTCGCGTTGGGGGTGCTTAGCGACTGAATATTCAAACCATTGTGATTTATTTTGAATCTACACACATCAACCCTTAATTGGCGTCAATAAAATGTGACTTTTCTTTTGGAAAAAGATTTCTCAATGTCCTTCCTTGAAGTGTTATGTAGTAGGGGTGGGTCAGGTCGCGTTGGGGGTGCTTAGCGACTGAATATTCAAACCATTGTGATTTATTTTGAATCTACACACATCACCCCTTAAATTGCGTCAATAAAGTGTGACTTTTCTTTTGGAAAAAGATTTCTCAATTTCCTTCGTTGTAGTATTAATAGTAGGGGTGGGTCAGGTCGCGTTGGGGGGGCTTAGCGACTGAATATTCAAACCATTGTGGTTTATTTTGAATGCACACACTTCAACCCTCAAATGTTGGAGGACATTTTATTAGATTTCCAGTTGTCCGTGTGCAAATTACCTGGATTCGAATGGTCTGAAGCCAATGCCCCAAAGCAACTTTGAAGGGGCACACATTTCCCTACGATCCAGTAACTGGCGGTTCTGCTTCCACCATTTATTCAAGAAACTATCGAACTGGGTGGCCCAAGAAATTTATGATGCAATCAAATTAACTGTGTCAAAATAGGTACATAATTCAAGGGGCGAGCTTATAATGTAAATCTAAAAACAATAAACGCGTGTAATAGAAGAAAACGGTTTCACTGTATTTATAGACCTCGCAAAACAAAAGTGAAAAAAGCGCTCTACGAAAGAATTCAGACGGACGTCTTCTTCGAAGCGTGGCTTTGAACTTCTTGTTATACGATAGCCAAACGAAGAGACGAAAACAACAGCGTAAAATTATAACTTTAAACAAAAGCAACAGCACTTTACCATTACGGAGTTAACGGTTAATTGGAACCGTACAAAATTGAAAATCACCACGCCAAAAAGATGGATAAATAAATAACTAACAGTAATCCGTTATAGGAATATGATCAATATTTGAATTTGTGGTCCGGTTAAACAAGGGAACGTGCCTAGCTGAAGAGGTCGGATCTAGCAACAATGGGTAGGGCTACAACAATGAGAGATTACTTTTTTAACAACTTTCTCGCCCACGCCTTGCGCTTGTTCTTATAGGTATGTGCATTATTGTGTTCGCTAAGTCGGTTTTAGTTTTTCAATCAAATATTTTAAATAAATTATGCATCTTCCCACTGTTTTCCGTCGGGCCTCCTTCGATGGCGGTCCGCCTTTATTTTTAATTTCATTTTTTCATCGAAACTGCATTCCCAATCCGAAAATAAGCAACTGCACAATTCAATTTGTAGGAAAATTACGTAATATGGAAACAGGGAGGAGGTATATCTTCATTAGCGTTTGTAGAGTCTATTCTGAATCTCTTGAACATAATCAATTCAAGAGACGAAAATGTTTGACACGTGGCAGAAGCTACACCCCTCCAAATAGGACTTACTACAACTACATATTATCGAACTTTCCTAAAAAATTACGTAATTTGGAACCAGGGGGGAGGTATGTTTTCATAAGCGTTTGTAGGGTTTATTTTGAATCTCTTGAACACAATCGATCAAAGAAACATAAATGTTTCACGCATGGCAGAATTTCCCTAAAAAATTAGTACCTACTCGATTGACTAATTGTGCGTATGGATTTTCTTTATGTAAATTCTGTACCGCTATTCTACGTAAGTGGTAATAAAACTTATTATTATAATTTAATCAACGGTCCGCCATATGACCATTACAAGACGAAGAGATGACCGGCGGCGGCTGGTGCCATGCCAGTAGTAACCTCATTTGACGCGACAGTGATTTACCGACAAATACAAAAATAAAAAATGTGCCCCTTTAACGGTCCCTGCGAAGTCTATTTTTTTCTCGTTTGCTTCGGGGGAATTTAAAAGAACCGTCCGCTTTGTTTTCTGCTGTCGGCTTACTTTCACTTCTCGCTATTTTTAACGTTGATGTATTAATGCGGTTAAAGATCAAACTGGATGTAAGTTAATAGGCAAAAGAAGCTTGTAATAACAACAAAGTAGGTAGTAGTGGAGGCTCGAGTGGAGGTAAATTATGGGGACCTCAATGAGTCATGTGAGGTGTTTTCGTATTAGCGATTTAACAATAGGGGATCGCACGCGATAAGTAAATTAGTCATGTGTTAAATATGAGGAAGTTTCGCTTTAGCTAGAAAACTTAAAATTTTCCTAGACTAAAAAACAACCCATTGAAAACCGGTATACCTACTTACCAGGCAAGCAAAATGAATTGGTTGGGAATCTTACACCTCGACGGAAATCCTTTTAGCACCTTCACCTTATAAAATCTTAAAAGGATTGGGAAAATACAAGTCTTCATTTTCCATTAAGTATTCATGTAGACCAGAAGCGATTTAAATGAGCTTGTGTTCAGAAAAATCAACGTCCCTATTTAGTACTGGAGTTAAACCAATTTAACCACAATTAATTTAAATCTATTACAAATTACTCCCCGTAAGTTTGAAACTAATAAAAATGTCACTTAACGAAGGCGGATGCGAGAGTGTTGACCGAACGCAATTCGAAATATGTAAAGTTTAATCGCCATCTTGTCATAAATTTGTTAGAAAAACAACACAATTAAGTAGAAAATTTGCAAAAACACACAAACTGAATATAATTACAATTAAAGTTCGGTAAAATATGGCAGACGGCGAAAGCGTTGCATGTTTTCAGGACATTGACAATCAACGCTTAAATTTCCTGTTCATTAGTGGGCGATTTGAATCCGACACGATTTTTTCGACGATTAATTGCGCCAAGATGAAAATCGCTCGCCTGGGTGCTTGCGTGCCCATATAATTATTCCAAGAAGTGTTTTGTTTCCGATGGAAGTTATCGTGCCGTTTCATGCACCTTGAACTGTTCTGAAAAGGATCACCCATTAACAGTCAACTGGGGTGAGAAAGAAACGCCCCCGAAGTAACAAATCAATTGTCTAAGGGAAATTTTAATGAGTCCTTTATATTTTCGAAATTCATTACACTTTTTTGTAGCCATTTTTTACGAAGGAGATTGAGAAGTTTTTTCCCAAATGAAAAGTCAAATTTTATTGACGCCATTTAAGGGTTGATGTGTGTAGATTCAAGATCAATCGCAATAGTTTGAATATTTAGTCACTGAACAACCCCAAAGTGGCCTGACCTGCCCCCACAACATGATACTACAACGAAGGAACTTGGAAAATTTTTTATCACAAGAAAAGGCAAATTTTATTGACGCCATTTAAGGGTTGGTGTCGAGGTTGGTGTGGGTAGATTCAAGATCAATCACAATAGTTTGAATATTTAGTCGCTAAACAACCCCAAAGTGGCCTGGCTCGTCCCTACAACATGATACTACAACGAAGAAAATTGGGAAACTTTTCTCAAAGAAAAAGTCAAATTTTATTGACGCCATTTAAGGGTTGATGTGTGTAGATTCAAGTCAATCGCAATAGTTTGAATATTTAGTCACTAAACAACCCCAAAGTGGCCTGACCCGCCCCTACAACATGATACTACAACGAAGAAAATTGGGAACTTTTTTTCTCAAGGAAAAGTCAAATTTTATTGACCCATTTAAGGGTTGATGTGTGTAGATTCAAGATCAATCGCAATAGTTTGAATATTTAGTCACTAAACAACCCCAAAGTGACCTGACCCGCCCCTACAATATGATACTAAAACGAAGTAAATTGGGAAATTTTTTTCTCGAAGGGAAAGTCAAATTTTATTGACGCCATTTGAGGGTTGATGTGTGTAGATTCAAAATCAACAATAGTTTGAATATTTAGTCACTAAACACCCCCAAAGTGACCTGACCCGCCCCTACAACATGATACTAAAACGAAGTAAATTGGGAAATTTTTTTCTCAAAGGAAAAGTCAAATTTTATTGACCCCATTTAAGGGTTGATGTGTGTAGATTCAAGATCAATCGCAATAGTCTGAATATTTAGTCACTAAACAACCCCAAAGTGACCTGACCCGCCCCTACAACATGATACTACAACGAAGAAAATTGGGAACTTTTTTTCTCGAAGGAAAAGTCAAATTTTATTGACGCCATTTAAGGGTTGATGTATGTAGATTCAAAATCAATCGCAATAGTTTGAATATTTAGTCACTAAACAACCCCAAAGTGACCTGACCCGCCCCTACAATATGATACTAAAACGAAGTAAATTGGGAAATTTTTTTCTCGAAGGGAAAGTCAAATTTTATTGACGCCATTTGAGGGTTGATGTGTGTAGATTCAAAATCAACAATAGTTTGAATATTTAGTCACTAAACAACCCCAAAGTGACCTGACCCGCCCCTACAACATGATACTACAACGAAGAAAATTGGGAAATTTTTTTCTCGAAGGGAAAGTCAAATTTTATTGACGCCATTTAAGGGTTGATGTGTGTAGATTTAAGATCAATCGCAATAGTTTGAATATTTAGTCACTAAACAACCCTAAAGTGACCTGACCCGCCCCTACAACATGATACTACAACGAAGGAAATTAGGAAATGTTTTTCTCAAAGGAAAAGTCAAACTTTATTGACGCCATTTAAGGGTTGCTGTGTGTAGATTCAAGATCAATCACAATAGTTCGAATATTTAGTCACTAAACAACCCCAAAGTGACCTGACCCGCCCCTACAACATGATACTAAGACGAAGTAAATTGGGAAATTTTTTTCTCGAAGGGAAAGTCAAATTTTATTGACGCCATTTGAGGGTTGATGTGTGTAGATTCAAAATCAACAATAGTTTGAATATTTAGTCACTAAACAACCCCAAAGTGACCTGACCCGCCCCTACAACATGATACTAAAACGAAGTAAATTGGGAAATTTTTTTCTCAAAGGAAAAGTCAAATTTTATTGACGCCATTTAAGGGTTGATGTGTGTAGATTCAAGATCAATCGCAATAGTTTGAATATTTAGTCACTAAACAACCCCAAAGTGGCCTGACCCGCTCCTACAACATGATACTACAACGAAGGAAATTAGGAAATGTTTTTCTCAAAGGAAAAGTCAAACTTTATTGACGCCATTTAAGGGTTGCTGTGTGTAGATTCAAGATCAATCACAATAGTTCGAATATTTAGTCGCTAAACAACCCCAAAGTGACCTGACTCTCCCCTACTGGCTACTACACAATACTACAACGAAAGAAATTGGGAAATTTTTATCACAAGAAAAGTCAAATTTTATTGTCGCCATTTAAGGGTTGATGTATGTAGATTCAAGATCAATCACAATAGTTTGATGTGTGGGTTATAAAAGTGCTTAAATCTGTCGGAAAGTGGCACTTTTTGAGCAATCGGCGGCTTATTTTTAACACTATTTTTTTTTAATTTGGTTTAACGGCCCTGCTGCTTTCTTTATTGGTCAAATCTGTAAAATTATTATATTTTTGAGTTATAAATGCGTAAATCTATCAGAAAATATCCCTTTTTGAGAAATGGGCAACATATTTTTAACACAATTTTTTTAGAACTTGATTTAACGGCTCTGCTGCTTTTTTATTGATCAAATATGCGAAATTATTATGTTTTTGGATTGTAAAGCCCTAACGGCCGGTAGCAAGAATCAAAATCCTACATTATTTGCCAAATCTGAGTTTAAACAAGAATTTTGACATTTGATTGGCTGCATACTGCAATATAAAGCCAATCAAATGTCTTAATACCGGATTAAACAATATTCCTGGATTATTTTATTGTACAACTGGCCGTAAATCTATTAGAAAATGGCCCTTTCCAGTTACTGGACGACTACTTCTTTTTAGCTTGATTTTTAAGGAAATCGGTTTAATTGCTCTTTTGCATTTTTCTCAGATTTTGTTTGCATTTCAAAAGTTTCTCAAATTTAGCATTTATTTATTCCATCTTCTAGACTTGGGCTGTTTATTAGTGGTAGTGAAGGTCACATTTTTCGTATTCATGATTGAAAAAGCAGCAAAGTATAACACTTACTTACATAGAACTCGCTACAAAATTAAGATTTTCACATATTTTTAGGGTTGAGCGGTATATAATTGCTCGAGAAATAAATATTCGTGCCCGTCGGAAACTTATCCACTTTCAATAAGAGAAAAGTGGCAAGCTGGAAAAACGGGGATAAAAAGAAGTTCAGTTTAATTGAACTTTTTTCTCTTCAATTGCACCCGATTCCTTCGTTCTTTTTCAAGGATCAATATTCTCGCATTTACAAGGAATCGCGCTTTGTGTAACGATCAATATTGAAGTTGAATACAAACACAACTGGCCTTCGGCCACATTTGATTTTTATCACGTTTTGGCACAAAGAAACGTTTCGTAACCGCTGGTTGTTGTCACTCTACAGGGGCTTGGCGAAGATTCCAAGATTACACTACAAGAAACATGTGGGAAGATGCGAGATTTATTCTATTAATAGCATGAACTTGGAGGCCTTTTTCTTGATGCGGTCCGAGTAGGTACATCGAAAGTAAAAAATCAGTACCGTATCTATCTCGAATTTGGTTACGCATTCTAAACTAATTATTCATAAATGACCCAACAATAATGGGAACATTCCCAGGCACACACAGAAACAAAAGGAAATTGCAATTAAAATTTTCTCTCGTGAAGCCGTATAAAAACAATAACGCTATTGTGCTGATGAACGCTCCGATTTTGTCATTAACGACAGTTACCATATTAATATATCTCTTTTTATTGTTTCAGGAGCACTCGAACCTAATAGGCCAAGACGAAACGCTAGGACCTGTGTTATTGTCAGTCAAAACGGAAAACGTAGCCAATCAGGAACACACCAGGATACTTCTCAGGCTAAAAACGGGGACGATGCACGAGATCGTGCCGACCTCGTGCCTGGGATCGCAGCCGAATCCGGCGCGAATGGCCAAAATCCTCAACGAACAACTAAATATCGACAACTTCACCCCGATCCTCTGCCCGAAAGCCTCGCAAGCGATCGCGAACTACGACGAGCACGTTCTAGTGACGAATTTCAAGTTCGGCGTCCTCTACCAAAGATTCGGGCAGACCACCGAGGAGGAGCTCTTCTGCAATAACGAAACGAACGTCTACTTCGACGAGTTCCTCAACCTGCTCGGGCGGAGGATACAGCTGAAGGATCACAAGGGATATCGGGGCGGGCTCGACATCCAGAACGGCCATACGGGCGATCAGGCGATCTACGAGATCTTCAAGGAGCGCGAGATCATGTTTCACGTCTCGACGCTCCTGCCGTACACCGAAAGCGATCCGCAGCAGTTACAACGAAAGAGGCACATAGGGAACGATATTGTCGCGATTGTCTTTCAGGAGGCGAACACGCCGTTTTCGCCCGATATGATCGCCTCGCATTTTCTTCACGCGTTTATCGTTGTGCAGGTTATCGAGCCGAATTCCCCTAACACGAGGTGAGTACTTCCGGGCCTGCTACCTATTTTATTAAAACGGGAAGTTAGTAGTCGTAAAAGTATTCTCGAATTAAATGACTCATACTCCGCGACAATACGGCGCCTGATAAGATGTACACGACATTTTGACTTTAAATGGGACACTTCGATTTTTAGTCATGAAATTTTAAACATTAAATAGGAAATATCGAGCGCAAACCAACTTTTAATTTTAAAAGCGAAATTTCACTCTTTCAGCTACATCCACTACCACATTGGTGGTTACTGATGGTTTCGGGCCCTCGCACGTCATCCCTTACTTATGTGTCGCAAAATAAGTTTCTCCATTAGGAGAAACAACGTTAGACTGATAGGTCTAAACAATTTGGCTTGGGCGTGTGAATCTCGACTTTTACGCTACGCCATAGGTGTGTATCCCAGGGCAAAACTTGCAACTTACGTACATAGTGTGGAGGCGAACAGGTCGAGGCCTTGTTGTAGTAGAACAGGAAAGATTCCACCCAACCCTGGGAATTGATATCGATGAAAGGTTCTTCAGTTTTAGGTTCACTAGTTGTCGACCCAAAACCCAATCTCCTCTGTCCCCCTGAGAAGTGGTTCCGGATTAATTGGTTCGCATTTTGAGAGAGGGTCGTTGATCCCGAAAAGTGTGATTGAAGCATAAGCTCCAAGGTCTCCTTTACCCTCAGTTTTCTTGAAGGAACGGATTCTACTCTCTGTTCCTTTTTGTAAGGCTCTTTGGAGCCTGGCACTTTCTGGAATTTGTTGAATTTCTTCGCAGGACCTCCTCCGCGAGTCACGTTTTGCCTTTCTTATGACCTCATTGTATTTGGTGAGTGTAGTTTTTTAGGCTCTCCAGTACCAGCTGCTCTGGAAGTAGTTTGTTTTATTTTGTTTTTTCTGGCTCCAGTTCCGAGGTTTTGGCCGGTAGTTACAAACCCCCCTCACCACGTTCCTGCATGGTTTATCGTCATAGTCGACGTGCAGTCATTGACATAAGTAATGATCGCCGAATAGGTAAATCCTGCAGCATACGAAACCAACATTTGAATATACTGTCCCAACTTGGAAATACGATCCAGCAATTTAAGGTTGCTTATGCTGCATAGTTTACCTATTAGGCGATCATTACTTTTGTCAATGACCGTACCTCAAACACATGTCGGCACCGTTGAACCCCGTGCAAGCCCTTGGCCACAATATAACAGCCGGGCGGGGTAGCTGTTACTGGTTGCTACCAGTCGCCGTTTCATAACCGACGAGCATCCCTATACCTAGCCTTAACCATTGTTTAAATACTTTAAACAATGCCTTAACCTATGTGTCACTTCATTCGCTTAGGCTGTTCGCCTATCTGCCACCTGAGGATGCGTCTGGTAGGGTGTCACCCCTCAGGAGATCTTGAGCATACTTCGTGCGTTGTTTCAAGGAGAAAAAGTATTAATTTCGTAGCCTTTCCTTGTAACAAAAGCAGTGTTGAACCAAATACGTACGAATAATTCGTTCACGCAGCTAATTCCTGTTCTGCATGAAATTTGAAACGTTTCCTTACCTGTCGTTTGACCATGAAACTTGAAGGAGTAGATCAATTCCAGTTTTTCTTTACGGTAATCCAATACGTAAGAAATAAATGAAACGGTATTATGCGTGCCCGGAACGTTGCATTCTTAGCGGTTACTTGTATAGGTGCAGGTAAATCTAAAAATGGAAATTAATTCGCCTTATTTGTATTCCAAAAATGGGCCCAAAGAAAAACTGGTAGATTTTGCAGAAAATCGCTGACTCTGTAGGTCACTATACAGTTTTTAAACTGTAAGGCACATTAACCCATATCGCTCGTTTTTTTCTAACTTTTTCGGTTGTGCAAATGCGATTTAATTTATTCGTGAAAGGAGAACGACTGCGTGCGTACACTCCATTTAAAATTTCGACATTTTGATTTAGGAGTACCGCATTCTAAGGTCCTGGAACAAGAGACCAACTGATTATCCGAAGAGGCAACATTGTCTACACTACAAAGATCGTCACACTCGCACAAGTGAACGACGTTCATGAACGAAAAATCTGACATTTGCCACCTAGAGGGACAAGGTGTTCATTTTGAATAATTTATTATTAATTAATGCAAGAAATCACATACTGAGGGAGGGGGCCATTGATTTTCGCTATTTTGCTCTTATTAATTTTAAAGCTACGTTTACTGCACACATTTTAATACTACCTACCTCTCTTTCAGATACAAAGTGAGCGTGACAGCACGAGACGACGTACCATTCTTCGGGCCGACGCTACCAACGCCAGCCGTCTTCAGGCACGGTCCGGAATTCAAGGAGTTTCTCCTAACGAAATTGATCAACGCCGAGAACGCGTGCTACAAGGCCGAGAAGTTCGCAAAGTTAGAACTGCGAACGCGCACCTCCCTCTTGCAGACTTTAACCGACGACCTTCGGGAGAAGACCACCGAATTTCTCGGCGGTAGCGGAAGCCTCATCCCGGGCACGCCGAAAAGCGACTCGGGCGCCGGCTCCAGGTTTATCGACACCGTGAAGAAGGCGTGGAGCGCTCGCGTCAAATCGAGCCAGAGCATGGACAACAACCTTTCTACTTCTCACGTCCACGAGAAGCTCGCGAAGAAGTCCAGTCAGCCCACCATATCCGAGTCGACGCCGTCAGTAAGTCCCCCTTACTCCTCAACCGACGGAACTCTATAAATTTTGACTTTCAGAGCGGCCGCTCCCTGTCGAAAAGCTCGATCGTCTCCAACGGCAAGAAGAGCGGCGGCTCGTCGACTGCCTCGTCGCCCGACTTGACCGCGCACGCGCACACGCGACCCGCCATGTCCGAGGCTAGCGACGACTCCTCGCTAACGAGCGAGGACTTGGAGCACCTCGCCGGCGGCTACATCGATAGCGATACCGGCTTGGAGAGTATGTCCAGTGCGGAAACAGCGGCTAAGGCATGTAGTGTGTGCCAGGAAAGGCCGATGTGTATCACAGGCATTAATAATGATTCCCTCATACAGGAGGTTACACGACTGAAATGTGATAAGCTCGATTTACTTAAACAGAACGTGGTGAGTACCGTCGGCTAGGCGATTTCGACGGCCGCCATTATTGCCGTGATTGTTTTTAGAATTGTCAGCGGGACATCAAGAGATTGCGAGAGAAAGAGATTAACCTGCAGGGGGACTTGGCGATCGCCACCAAAGAAATTCTCCGGTTACGCGAGCTGTTGAAAGATTACAGTCCGAATGGTGAAGTTTCCACAATTTAGTTGGTCGGTGTTACTTTTTGATTCGTATGAATGTGTATTTTAATCCTTACAGGGTTCTGTTTTACTTTTACTCGTTTGAGAGTTACAATTACTAATTTAGCAATGGGCAGTGCTCTTATTTCGTTTTCATTAAACTGTGCAATTATTCCAGTGTAATTTTTTTTGTTGTTGTTAGCGCGATTGAGTTTTCTAATTGAATTTCTTGATATAATATTCAATTATAGTAAAACTAAATGAAGTAGCTAGAAATCAAAAATTGTTGTCAATTAATGTTCGCACCCAGTCTTTAAATCACATCACCCGCAGATCGCACAGATTGGTACAACTTTCTCTTCTTGCCAAGCCGCGAAAAGGTGGCACCGATCTGTACAAACTCTTCTTGTTGTTGTTTCTCTACCTTAAGAAGCAAATCTTTGTCCTTGATATTTATTTAAGTTACAAACAATTACCAACAAAATGATACCAAAGTTAACATTCCCCAAAAATTTATGTGTTTTCAAAACTAAGTTATTTACTAAAGTGTACATAACAAAGTATTTATAGGTTTGTACGTTAACGTCTACTTCTCGAAGTAGACGATAGTATTAAAGATTGTTGGAGGAGAATGTGGAAGGCAATTTTTGAACGAATTTTTATTTGATCTGGTGAAGTTTTTGGTTGAAAAGTATTATTAATTTTATCGTCATTTAAGTATTTAATTAACTGTACATAAACTTCAATGTGATTTTTTAATCCATATACGTTCTTCGTGTTGAGAATTTCTTAAATGGCCTTCGTAGTTGATCTAATGTATAGTATTCCTACACTTTAGTAAGTGTTTGTAAATTATATACCTATATATAGAAGAAATAAAAGATATTTGTATGTATTCTCTCTCTACTGAAACAAAAGCTTTTGATTACATATAAGTTTATTAGTACCTAATATTTTTTTGTAAGTGTTCTTTTTGTAATGTCACAAATATTAACTTTATGTACCTTTGTCTTTGACATTTATTGCAAAATAAAAAAGTATTACACTTAAAACTGGCTGTTTTCGTCATATCTACACCTTGAATCCACTAGCACTTAGCCAATTCTCTAATACAATCTTGCACATACAAATGTTAATTCTGTTATTTTTTTCTCGATTTGACAAAAGGCTAAATTTCCTTTTTAATTGTGCCTCCTTTTAAAAAAATCTTATTCTCCGCACACCCAAAACCAAATAATCAATACGTCTTCTTGTGATATTAATTTTATTATAAATTGATCTAGAAAAACAATTGGTCTGTTGGGTACTAAAAACATACATGTATAAAGTCACATTATTAATTTCGAGTGGGGCACTCGAATTAGTTAAATAACCCACAAGTTAATAAATGAAGCATTTGTTTTTAAACCCCAGCAGTCGAATAAAGAATTAATTAATTTTTACAGAAATAATCGCCTCTTAAACTTTCAAAACACATTAACTTTTTCAAAAATTTCCGATTTTGATATAGAAAGCATACTTTACAATATTAAGTCCAAAGCCATTGGAGAAGATGGAATAAGTGTTGACATGCTTTTGTTGTGCTGTCCATTTCTAATTCCATATATAACTTATATCATCAATGCGTGTCTTACATCTAACTCTGTTCCTGATATTTGGAAAATTGCTAAGGTGGTACCTATTTCCAAAAACAGTAGCCCTACGAGTTTTAATGACTTGCGCCCTATCAGTGTACTTCCTGTATTGTCAAAGGTCTTGGAAAAGGTTATGGCTTCTCAAATATATCAGCATATTGAAAAGTATCAAATTCTACCTAAAACGCAGTCTGGTTTTAGAAAAGGCCATAGTTGTGCCACGGCACTGCTAAACTTAACGGACGATATATTCGCAGCAACTGATAAAAATAAACTCTCCATATTAGTAACGCTTGACTTTTCCAAGGCCTTTGACACAATTAGTCATGAAATTTTAATAAATTTATTATATTATGTTGGCCTAGGCTCGCATGCAAGTACATTGATGGGAAGTTATCTTAAAGATCGTAAGCAACTGGTACTAGTAAATAATACTAAATCTGATGCACTGCCAATTTGCTGTGGGGCCCCACAAGGCTCTATTCTAGGTCCTCTATTATTCACATTATACACCTCCAATTTTTACAAATGTCTACAACACGCCAAGTTTCATCAATATGCAGATGACACCCAACTTCATTATAACTTTCCCCACGACAACATCGCTCAGGCTATTGAGCACATGAATTGTGATATTTACAGAATTGTTCGTACGTCTGAAGAACATGGATTATACATTAATCCTTCAAAGTCGCTAGCGATGTTGTTTGGAAAAAGCAATATTAGAAGTAGGTATAAGGATGCTGTAGAAATTTATGTTAAGGGCACTGCGTTACATGTTCAAGACAAAGTAAAAAATCTTGGAGTGGTTCTAGATTCTGATCTCAGATTTAAAAAGCACGTATCTGAAATGGTGAGGAAAGCCTACTTAAATTTAAAATTAATATTCAATAATGGGTTCTATCTTAGTAAACACCTTAAAATTATGCTTTGTGAGTCACTGGTTCTATCGCAATTCACTAAATTCACTTATTGTGATACTCTTTATGGATCATGTTTAGATGCTGCTGACAAATACAAGATTCAAAAAAATCAAAATTCATGCATTCGATTAATTTATGGTTTAAGGCGATATGCACATGTCTCCCACAAATTAAATGAACTAAATTGGTTAAATATGGAGAACAGGAGACTTGTGCACGCTGCCTCCTTATACCACAAAATAATTCTGAATAAATCTCCACAGTGTTTGTATGAGAAAATCAATTTCAGTACCAATACCAGGTTTTCGATGCTGATCACTCCGCCGATGCATAAAACGGTATTTTATGAGCGTTCCTATAGTTACAACATTACCCATCTATCTATACAATTCTCTACCAAATTCATTTAAAAAGCTTAGCCCTAAACAATTTAATTTACATGTCCAACGTTTCATACTTGACCGCCAGATCCGTAACCAATGAACACCTGATTAGGATCATATATGTATAATAACAGTAATTATATTTAATATCATTCTCGCTACGTCCATTCATAATTTTTGTACCGCACTGGTCAACAATAATTTTCATTGTTTAGTTTTTATTATTTACAATTAGAAGCCATGTGTCATCCCTTTATAATGTAAGTAATATACTGGGTTAAGTGCAAGAGCAGAGGCAGTGGGTTTCACCACTGTCATCTGAACTTCGCCCAATTTAGTTACACGAAAATATATAATTTTTATTTTAATCTATTATACATTTTGTTGCAAGATGTAACTAATAAAAGACATTATTATTATTATTATTATTATTATTAATTAAAGTGCTCCAAAAGTGATTTTGCAAAGGTCATTCCATAGAATAAGCAAAGTTTACTATACATAGATAAATTAAAAATCGCGCAAAACCGTTTCGGGGATATCGAGGGGGAACCAGAATGACGTTATGAGTGACAACCCCCCACCCCCCATTAAACCCCCAGCCACTCCTCGTCAAAAATCCTAAATGGCAACCCCATGCTTGTGACATCTCGTTAGAAAGCTACTGAAAAATGCTTTCCACTGATACCAATAAAGTCAATATTCATTAAGATAATTTAACAAAAATTTTCTAATTAACAATGCGGCTTCGTATTTGCTCTTCCCACAAATTCGGCTGACCCATTCGGCTGCATTTATTGTGGCCGGCTTTAGGGCTTAGGCGCACGTAAGCGGTGTAACCCCCCGCTTACGTCGGAGGACAGAAAGAGGTGCAAAAATTACTCAAGTTTAATGACTGACGGACCACGGACGTAAAAATCCGTACACGGGAGGCAGATTTGTAGGTAAATAGCAGACGCGTTATCCCTTTGGAAAACCGTAGCATTTTTGTACAACTTTGCTTTTCAAAAAAATGCGAGAACTCATTTTTAAAGCTACAAATAACCTAATGTTCAACTCCGCTTAAATTGAATTAGCGGGACATTGACTGATAGGCGGTTTGTCGGGTCTGCTAGTAAGAAATGTTTTAAATATGAACCTTTTTCCAGGGGGCGATAGTACTCGTCAAAATATGAAAAAAATGTAACTATATGCATGGTCTAACAGGCATCGTTTTCGTTATACAGAGTGGCAAAGAAAACAGCACCCTGTATACGGCAACCAACTATTTTCATACTTTATTGTAGAGATTTTACAAAATAATTGATGTATCAAATTTGAAACAATTATCCCAGAACATAAGAGAGACAACGCAAAATAGGTACAAGAGACAAATTGACACTTTGATTACATACTCAAATTAAAACGATTTCCAGCTTTCTCCAGGTAACTTTGAGATCCTGTCCCTATTTTACTATTTACTAGAGACTAGACTATATTACGATCTTATACTTATGTAGTATTTTTTAAATAGTTAACTTGTAATTCTGTTATTTTTTTGAATTGTGCCTCCCTTTAAAAAATTTTATCCTCCGCACAGGGAAAACAGAATAATCTATATACACAAAAGCAGAGCTGGAGAAAACACGAAGAACAATATTCCTGGTACCTAGTAGTTCCTGAAATTTCACTTTTTAAATTGATATAGAAAAGAATTTTAATGTTCCTGGCAAAAACGACAGAATTTCTAATAAAATCGTAAATTTAAAGATATTCAGAGAAACCTTTGGTTTTTTCCATGAATTGTGACTTATTAACCGAAGACCCAGCTCGTTCATGATTTTGTACTGACTTTCTGTCCGTCTGTCTATGTATACATGATAACTCGCGAACGGTTTTCAGTGATAGGTAGACAATGGACTAAATTAAATTTTGGTCCGTCCGTCTGTGTTTGTTGCTCGTTGTCTATATTGGTTTGAAACAGTTTATTTTCAATTGTTTATTTCGTAATTCTTTGTTAACTTTTCCGCACAGGCAAAAGGAAGTAATAATATACTTCTAGAATTAAAGAAGCGAAATTTGGAGAAAAAGCGAGGATTACAGATGGTGTTTTCCTTTTTTGAAACTCCCCTTTTTGAATTTGATGTAATGCGCAGCGACTTGCCTCTCAATAGGTACAGGTTTTTCCGGAAAGAGTCACAGTTCTTGACACCAATTGAACGTAGGTACCTATTTCATTTTAAGCAAACATTGCGAATATTTCAACAACTATGAACGAACGGTTGATAACGTTTTGTAGACGATGCAAACAATAAACTGTGATCTACTGTAACAAGGAATGCGTCAATCAAAATTAAAATTGGGTTACTAAAGAGTATAGTGTGTTAAGTATCTACAAAAGCCTGTGATGATTATTCCGATGGGCAACCACGGCATGCTGAGGCTACTACCGTAGGTAGGCGTAGATAGGTATTTAACATACTGACTATAGTAACTTGATGGTTTTCAGAATTAACATTAATAATAGGTAACTTAGGTAGTACCTAATAAACAGTTTAATCGTTTGCATTTTACAAAGCGGTGATTGTAAAGTAATAGTATTTTGTTGTATATTAAAAATCGTCCATTGCACATTGAAATACAACAATTTCTGCTTCCGTAAAACTGGAAGATGGCGCCATTTTGTTTTTTTTTTCTATAGAAGCACCATTTTCCATTTTTTTCCAAAATGCGCCATTTTAGAGATTTTTTGAATACGTTTTTGTGAGGTATTTCGGGTTGTGTTTTCTAAAAGTGACAGCGTGACAGTTCTCATTATTGACTACTAGTTAATAATGTCCACAGTATTAACCACTTTGAACAAATGCCTTGTGGTTGTAAATTAGCTACATTGATGATACGTCACGTTTTGGTATTCATGACTTTTTACTTCTTTTTCGCACCCCTCAAATTATTCTTCATCCAGATTTCCCTCTACCCTCCCTCAAGATTTCATATAGTTTCCCTGCAATTCTTTTTTCTTTCAATTTCCCTTCAGGTCCCCTTTACGTATCCTACAACTTCTCACTAAGTTCCCCGAAAAGGCTCCCAAGGATTCTTATCGAACTCTCCTCAACTCTTCTTCAAATTTTCTTCCTGTTCCCCTCAAGTTTCTGTAACTTTCCAAAAGCCACTATCAGTCTTCTAAATTCTAGTCTAGGTGGTATTTTTAGCGTTTAGCGTTAGACGATTCGTACTTTTTCGATTAGACTTCTCAATCAAAGGTTATGGACTAGAAACCAATTTCGAGAGAAAATTTAAAAGGGCTGTAACTTTTGATCTAGTAGCACAATCTTGGAACTGTTTGAAATTATGAATTCTACAGGCCACATTCTATAAGAAAAATTTTTTTCCAGGTCGATCTGAGACAATTTTTTTTCGAGTCCCAAAAAAAAGCAGTGTATAACCTTCCTTTTTTACCAAAAATCGACTGCACCAAAATTTCTCGGGAAAACACTTTTTCTTATTAATTTTGGTGCGTAGAATCCAAAGCAATTCGTACTTTTTCGATTAGACTTCTCAATCAAAAGTTATAGACTAGAAACCAATTTCGAAAAAAAATTCAAAGGTCTGTAACTTTTGAACTAGTAGCCCAATCTTGGAACTGTTTGAAATTATGGATTCTACAGGCCACATTCTATAAGAAAATTTTTTTTCCCGGTCGATCTGAGACAGTTTTTTCTTCGGGGCTCAAAAAAAGGCAGTGTATAACCTTCCTTTTTTACCAAAAATCGACTACACCAAAATTTCTCGGGAAAACACTTTTTTTTATTAATTTTGGGGCGTAGAATCCAAAACAATTCGTACTTTTTCGATTAGACTTCTCAATCAAAAGTTATAGACTAGAAACCAATTTCGAAAAAAAAATCAAAGGGCTGTAACTTTTGAACTAGTAGCCCAATCTTGGAACTGTTTGAAATTATGGATTCTACAGGCCACATTCTATAAGAAAATTTTTTTGCGGGTCGATCTGAGACAATTTTTTTTTCGGGGCTCAAAAAAAGGCAGTGTATAACCTTCCTTTTTTACCAAAAATTGACTGCACCAAAATTTCTCGGGAAAACACTTTTTCTTATTAATTTTGGTGCGTAGAATCCAAAACAATTCGTACTTTTTCGATTAAACTTCTCAATCAAAAGTTATAGACTAGAAACCAATTTCGAAAGAAAATTCAAAGGGCTGTAACTTTTGAACTAGTAGCCCAATCTTGGAACTTTTTGAAATTATGGATTCTACAGGCCACATTCTATAAGAAAATTTTTTTCCGGGTCGATCTGAGACAATTTTTTTTTCGGGGCTCAAAAAAAGGTAGTGTATAACCTTCCTTTTTTACCAAAAATCGACTACACCAAAATTTCTCGGGAAAACACTTTTTCTTATTAATTTTGATGCGTAGAATCCAAAACAATTCGTACTTTTTCGATTAGACTTCTCAATCAAAAGTTATGGACTAGAAACCAATTTCGAAAGAAAATTTAAAAGGGCTGTAACTTTTGATCTAGTAGCCCAATCTTGGAACTGTTTGAAATTATGGATTCTACAGGCCACATTCTATAAGAAAATTTTTTCCGGGTCGATCTGAGACAATTTTTTCTTGGGGTCTCAAAAAAAGGCAGTGTATAACCTTCCTTTTTTACCAAAAATCGACTACACCAAAATTTCTCGGGAAAACACTTTTTCTTATTAATTTTGGTGCGTAGTATCCAAAACAATTCGTACGTTTTCGATTAGACCTCTCAATAAAAAGTTATGGACAAAAAACAAATTTCGAAAAAAAATTCAAAGGGCTGTAACTTTTGATCTAGTAGCCCAATCTTCAAACTGTTTGAAATTATGGATTCTACGGGCCAAATTCTATAAGAAAATGTTTTTTCCCGGTCGATCTCAGACATTTTTTTTTCCGGCCTCAAAAAAAGGCAGTACTTTTAAGTTATTCAAATATTTGAGAACAATTTAGAAATGTTTAGGGAAAGTTTCCATTGTCACAAAATCAAATATAAAAATCCGATACATCTGAATACCGAACTCGATAGTCTACGTAACTTAAAAACAATAGGGACCTTTCTTATATCCTTAAGACCATGTGTACCAATTTTCAAAAGCGATCGCACGTTTCTAAACAAGTTATCATGCACACGGACAAACGGATGGTCAATAAAGGATCTGTTCCAAAATCGCTAGGATTAATTTCAGAAGGGCGTAGGTACGTATCATGTGCACGACGTACGATCGCTTTGAAAACTGGTACACGTATTCTTAAGGATATAACTGGTATACTACTATATTATCTAGTATACTATTTTAAATTTTTAATGTATTTAAGTGACAAGTATTCGAATACTTTTTATAGTATTCGAATACCTTTGATAGTATTAGAATACTTTTGAAACTATTCGAATACCTTTGAAAGTATTCAAATACTTTTTGAAAGTATTCTGCTCAGCTCTGAGTGTGACACGTAATTATTTTTTGTCCTCTATCTAATTCCCTAAAAATCCCTTATCTAGCGTGCTACGGAAAATAACACATTCAAATTCTCCGAAAAAAAATATGCGTTTTTTTAATCACAAAAAAGGAGCAACTTTGCCCCCATTTAACCTAAACTGCACTCCCCACCGTTACGAGGATCCCAATGGCGAGCCACGAATTTGAAACACCCTGTACTATAAAAGTTACCCTTCTCAAATCGAGTGAGAGGAATCTGTAAAACAAAGTGTGGACTTGTATCACTCAAATAACATAATGTATTATAAGACTTATTTATTAAACTACACGTCATGTTACATATTGAACACACCAAGGTCTGTTTCATCTCTGTCTCTGACGAAGTAAAGTAATGTAATGCTTTAGCAAGGGATGCGTGTTATACGGGTTATACCTGCAACGCAAAGTACGCCCTTCTCCTAAGGTTTGTAATTTGAAACTGTTGTCGCTTAAGTAATATATTTTACTTTTAACGCTAAATGTCAAGTTAACTAAATTGGGGTGCAAAATATAAAGCATGCATGACCGAAACCTGAACTGGAACAAAGTTAAAAAAAAAACTTCGAGAGGGTGACATTTGTATGTGCAGTTGGAGGGCTGCTTGTGGATTATTTAAGTTTAAGCCATATCAATCAAGGAATCAGACATATTCGGTGTACTACAAAAGTTACACCTTTCTCAATAAGAATGACTAAGGCCGAATTTCTAGAAGAAAATTCTTAATATCAAAATATTTGGAGGGTTTGTGATTGCATTAAATTAAAAATAAACTTTATATTTCCTGAACAGAGAGAATTAAAATCCATTTCTTCCAAACATGGTACCTTCGGGGTAGTGTTAAAGGAGGGTAGGTAATATTTTCGTACTATAAAATCGAGGTGTTTCAGATTTTTGCCCAGTAATAACTATAACTCTCGCCAGGAAAGATTGCCGGTCACAGAACACTTGATCCCGATCTACAATCTCTGTTTTTCGTTAAGTGCTAGCACAGATATACGTATATCTGTGGTGCTAGCGACTTCCGAGATAGTATCATGTCAATGTTGAACGAAAAGACTTTTTGTTCAACATTAGCACGATCCTATTCCAGAAGTCGCTCGCATCTTAAGAAAAACAAAGATTGTAAATCGACACAAGGTGTGCTGTGATCGGCAATCTTTCCTGGCGAGAGTTATACAAACATTTATTCCATGCATATGGACGACTCAGTATGTGATGATTATTACAAAATAACACAGGCTTTGGAAAAATTGTAAGCTGAACAACTCGATAAAGCTCATTTCTAAAATATAGAAAATAGACCCCAGTTCTTCACACAGGTGGTAAGTAAACGGCAGTGTAAAGTTGTTCACATATCCGACGGGCACATATATTGATTTCGGAAAAATTCACTTAGGACTCTGTAGAACTAATATATCAACGTACCGTAAGATGGCGCACGTACCGCTAACGGAACAAACGCAATCGGCACGGACTTAAAAAATAGGCAGCTCCGGCCTTAATTACGTTATCGATTCGAAATAATGCAAAGATTAGTGGAGTGCGGAGGCGTAAACGATTTCTAATTTTCGAGAAAAGCCCAACTACGTCTAAACGTTTCCGAGCCAAATTGCGCATGTGTATCCGGCACCATTTCGTGATTAGATAGAAAGGTCTGAACAGTATTTTCAGATTCACAATTCAGATTGTAAATTATGATGGGTGTGAGCTAGTTCCTAAGTTCTCTTTTGAGTTTTTTTTCTCTGACAATAAAAGCGTACTACTAGTCGTCCATTTTTCTTTTGTGGACTTTTTTTGGCCCGAGGTGATTATGGTTTTTTTTTAGTTTGTTGGTTGTCATTAATTCAAGGCCGTAACGATTATCGATACGTAAATTTGTGTATTATACATTGTGTATGTGCGAGCGAAAAAGTTGACACGCACACGTTTTGGGTTGCGCAAAAATGATGCGAGTCAATTTTTACAAAACGGCCTTAGGACAGAGAGAGACAATAGCGGAACCCTCGTGCACTTGTTCCATTGGAGCTAAATGTATAGAAATTTACACAATAGAAACGAATACATTGAAAAGAGTGGTCGTGGAACACAAAACCCACTGAATTCGCGCGACCCAGAGACGGAAACCCCTCAGATATGGACTCGCCCGAGCCTCAATTAAACAGCCTACTACGCGTTCTAAAAAGATTTTTTAAATGATGCAAGCGAAGCAAAAGTTTATTTTTGACTTTTTGCGTTTATTTCGAGAGTTTTTCTTCTACTGTCATTAGCGACGAATGATAAAATACCGAATGCGTCATAATTATCGGGTTGTACTTCTGCATGCAAATTACGCTTAATTACTGTTTATTCAGCTAATTTGCCTCGTTATCGACACATTATTTATACTACAGCGAATAGGTTTTTCTTAATTAAACTTCGAGGTCGCCGAAATTGTTGCAGAGGATTAATTGGTTATTGTTTCTGCCATTTAAGGGAGGAAAAACGAAAAAAGATTATGTGTAGAATGGTAAGTTTTGTAAGATGGTTAATACAACTTTACGGGCGACCGAAAAGTCCAACTAAACAAGGATGAAATATAAAGGAAAGCAACATTATTTTACACGAAACTGTACGGTGCGCGTGCGACCTATGTTCGCGTTTTCCTTGTCTGTTGCATACAAAGCCGCGTAGAAATCGTCGCGTTTGTCGGAGCGCGTGGCGTTTTTAGAGGCGGAGCGGCCTTTAGAAGCGACGGGGCCCAGTATGTTATGTGAAGCGAAAATACGTAGGGAAGTGCGCTCGCACAGTGTTAAAACAGTGTAAAATTAGTGCAACAAATGTGAAAATTTATTAAAATAAAGTGGTGAGAACGTGCGAAGTGTCGTTATGTGATGTGTTGTTGAGTGTGGAAGCTAGTGCAGCCGTCATGAAGAGCAAACGTCTGTGGAAAATGTGAAAAAGTGTATAGTGTATGTGTGGCGCGACGAAAAACAAGATTTCTCAATGAGGTGTTCAGGGCAAAATGGTCAGAGAGACTAGACACCTTTGGGTTGGAAATTTGCCCGATAACATACGTGAAGATCGCATTCGAGAACATTTCAAACGGTAATTATACCTACACTATGGTGCCTTTTATACCACGTGTTCTACACTGATCGTCATTTGTTTCTTTTTTTTGTGCGGGAAAAAGACCGCCCTTGATTTCGCATTTTTCGCACCGTGTGTCTGAGTGTTTATTATTAAAGGATGTTTATTTTGTGTGGGTGTGCCCCGTGCTGCTTGCCTGCTTGCTGCAGGTCGTAACGTAACGTCGGCCACGTTTCGCATTCTTTCCAAACACTTTTGTATATATATAAGAATTTCTAAATTTAATTGTAGAGATCCGTCCCGTAAATGTTTTTACGTCAGCTAGTAACTCGCGCTTTAGTAACAGCAGCAGACAGAAATATGCGTACCCCCCGCTCTCCCCCTTTCGAAAAAAGGGGTTGAAGTGCGTCCCTCATTATGCCCTGCCACTCAACAAACTTGTTCCACATCTTAAAACTTTGCATCCATTTGTTTGGATGAAAAAAAAACGGTTGTGCACTTAGTCTCCCTACAAATACGTACAACAAAGTATAAGTGAGGGTAGCTGAAACCTTCCACTTTTATTTCGATTGCACTCGAAATTGAAAAAAGTCGTTCTGATGACAAACTAGAAAAGTGAAAAAATAGGGCTAATTTGCCATTACGGAATATATGTTACAAAAATGTGCGAAATTTGCTTCGATTTTCAAAATTTTACAATATTGCCAACCATCGAAATTTGAATGCACAGCAAAATTCCAAACTACGGAAGTTCTCGAAATGTCCATTGGGTTTTAATCAATTTTGTTGAAAAATATGTTTTTTTATAGTTTGTCGGAGATTGGCAAACATTATGGAAGAGGAAGGTAAGTAAAAAAACGAGGAAAAATTAGAGGTTTGTTACAGGGCACCCCAATAGGATATTCTTAGTAAATTCTGGGGCCACTTTTTCAAGATGCCAACAATTTCAAAAAAATGGCCAATTTCGTATTTGCAAAATATCTCTGATCAATTGGATTGGTTATTATTGAGGAGTTTTGCAATACAGAAGTATCTGCTGATTAAGATCGGGCTTAATTAAAGGTATTAAAAAAATTGGAAAATCGTCAAATTTCAAAAAAATGAAATATTCGAGGAAATATTTCTTGAAAAATGTTCATCATGAAAACTAATAGGACAAACTCAAAATAAAATTCAAAATGGCGGTTCCTTCCGCTAATGGGGTATTTTTCGAGGAATGTGTACAAAAGAATTTCCGAGATTTCCTTAAAAAACTACCCTACCCGAGAATACCCAAAGACTTCCGAAGAATTCCGTGATTTCTCAAGAAATGCTAGAGATTTCCGAACAATTCCCAGAGGCTTCCCCTGAATTCCTAGAGGCTTCAGAATTCCCACAAATGTGTAATGTTCAAGAGTTCTGCGTTGACTTAATAGATCTAAGATCACAATCAGTTAAATATTAGCCTGATCCAGGAATTTTAGATTTGTAAAAAAACTGGATATGCTCAGACACAAACGTTTATTTTGAAAAGAGACAAACATTATAAACATCGAGATAAACAGAAACTTTAAATTCACGTGCAAACGTTAAAAATGAACCTAAATCAAGAATTGAGTAACTATAAATATTGTTTTTTCCTCGGTTTTTTCAAGTTTTTGAACCTTTTACAAATTGCGTCTTTTATTTCAGGCCGAATTGTTAAGGGTTTATGTGTAAACATTTCAATAGGTCCAAAAAATATGTACTGTTTGGCTACCACTTGATTATCTTCCTTTTTTGGCCAAAAATATTCATTCATTAATCGTTGTTTGTTTGTCGATATACACTGTGTCTTATCTTATTCATGTAATAATTATTATTATTATTCAAAACTTCATTTAAAAATACTACCTAATATCCATTGTTTCGTTTAGGTATTTTTAATTTTGTCAACATACCAACATATTTCTCGACTTCAATTATGACAATACCACAGTTATACTTTATTGCCCTACTTATTAACGAGCTCCCTAAGCGAGTTCATGATTTTAGACATTCTGTCCGTCCATCTGTGTACATAATATCTCGCGAACGGCGAATTTTCCAATTCTGTTTTCAGTATTATGTTTATCATCACTCAAGAAAGAACTGATTAAATAAAGTACATTCTGTATGTTACCATTTTTATTACGAAATACGAATGCAACGATGTACGATACACAACGGCAAAATAAAAGTTGGAATGTGTTGCATTCAACAGAATGGTGCACCCGCTCACGACGGCCTAATCGTGCGAAACTACCTATAGGACAAATTTTCTGGAAAGAGGAAAATTTGTTCGATAGGTATTCTCGCACGATGAGGGCGTTATGAGCGGGTGCACCATTCTGTTAAAACCAACAATTTCCAACTTTTGTCAGTTCTTTGTGTACCATAACATGGTTGTATTCCAAACCTCCATTTTAAAAATGGATGCCAGAAAAAAACTATAAAAATTCAGAAAAATAATAAATGTTGGGCATTGTGCGCCTGGATGACTTGAACTGGATTGACCCACGGAACTGCATTCACTAATCTGACCTTAAGAGCGTAATTTTTTGGACACCCAATTACTCAATATTTCTGCAGCTGTCATTTTGTTTCTGTGACTGTGGCCCGTTGGGGGTCGTTTCCCCAACCACTAAGGCAATATGTATTGTGAATGGTTGGGAGTAATAGGAAGGAATTATGGGGCAGTATGAGGAAATAAGGGGAACTACTAAAATATGGGGAATTACGAGGTAATACGGAGAAATATGAAAGAATATGGGGAAATATAACCTCAATTCGAGTAAAGAACAAGGTAGTAGGAGGAAATACGAGGTAATACTTGGGAAATGTAAGGAGATATAGACTGAAAAGGAAAAATAATTCCTCTATGAGGAAATATTTTTGCAAAGTAACAGAGGTGGTTTCCTCGGCGAAAATATAAAATCAATAAGTGCCAAGATAAAATTATTGGTACTTTATTTGGGAAAAACGAGGGAATCAAGTACTCGTGCAATATACACTGTGTGCAAGATAAGGATGCCTACCATGGGAAACTCGGAAACCATAGAAGATGCGAAGATGGTCAAATGAGGGAAAAGATGCACAATCAAAAGCGTTATTATCGCGCTTTCAAGAAAATAACTCATACAGTGTGTACTTTCTTACGGGCCATATAAACAAATAAAGTTGATGATGATTTCTCCGAAACGAAACGTTGTATTGAAACCCTTTGAACGGTGTCTTGTAAAGCTCAAAAAGTGGCAATGAGAAAGTGCATGTGTTCAAATAACATCAGAAAAAAATAAAAACGAAATCGGCAAATTTCGGTTTTGGTCGCATATCTTCGGAAGTAATAGGAATTTTCTGGTTTTCTTTAAAGCATCATAATAACTCTTATCTTTTCTCTAATTTGACAATCGTCGTATCCTCTATGTTTTCGTAGATCTCCGAGGAGATTCCCATGACAGAAATCTTTATCTTGAACACAATTATAGACGTACCTATACCGCGTAAACATATAGTATGTGTCTTTTACGAGAATAAAGTAAGTGCGGTGGAATTACCTTACAACCCTTACGTTATTACTGACCTCGTTACTGATGCGTAAGCAAATCGCTTCTCATTTAAAAGCAGGCGTATACCTACTTAGTGTTGTAAAATTCCCGTAGTTTATTTATCGTTGCGAATATTCGGAAACTTTCGAGAATATTCGGGAATTTTCGGTAATATTCATATTTTACAAAAATATACTCGAGACTATACTATTCTCGAAGGGATCCTCCACCAAGCAAAATACTGTACACCAAATGTCGATTCGGTAGTATTTAGCATGTTATTGCCAGTAATGTTTGTACTGGTTCTGTATAATGCTTTTATAACGTTTAATGCCACAAACAGAATCACTCTAGGTACGTTTGCTTCTAAGATACAGGGTGAAAACGAAAAGTGTGATTGTTTGGGCGTTATCATATCTCACTACTCGTGTAAGGTAGAAAAAGTTAAAAACGGACTATTTTAGATATTTTCACGTAGAATCCAATGTATGTATCAGTATACAGGGTGTTACAAATTTGATGGATTAGCATTGCTAGTTTAATAATTATAAGAAAATGAGAGTTTGTTAAATTGAGGCAAAGTTAAAAAGAAATTAATTAATAATATAAAATAATTTTCGTTTATATTTTTTTATGGCTTTATTATGTCTTAATTATTTGAAAAAATGAAGAAACTGTTTTAGTCTTTGTAAGAAAATGATCTTATTTTTAGAGACCAAAATCAAGTTTATTTTTTTAAATACGGACCTGGATTTTTTTCATTTTTAAGTAGCTTTTGATCTCCCTCTCTCATGATGTTTTTATTGGTTTTAGTAGATCAAAAACTACTTACTCAAAAATGAAAAGAAATCCAGGTCCGTATTTAAAAAATAAAGTTATTGGTATTCAAAAACCAAAACGTCGCATCGAAAATGGGAAATTTTTTTTCCAGAGAATAGAAAAATGCTGTAAGGCTTTAGGGGTGCTTACTTGAAGGGGTTCAGTACAGTAATTACATAAATATGTATAATTTTTAGGGGGAATATTTAAAAAAAAACATATTTTTTCGGAGTTCCGAGATGATTTTGTGATTTTTTTTAATTTTTAGAATATTTGACTATTACATTTTTTTGAATTGGTATGTTATTGCAGTATATGAACAGTGATTTTTAGTTCTTGCTACTACAATAATATGTATATATATTTTTAAAAAAATTGATCAGAAATATTCCAAAAAATCATAAATTCATAAAAAAAGACTCCGAGCAAATAATTCTTATTTTTTTTCTTTAATATTTCTCCTAAAAATCATACATATTATATGAACAGTATAGGCATTAATGTTCTTGTAAATCTTTCGAAAGCACAACTCGGAGCACCTTATTGGAGGAGGCTTACGTGACGTTCTAAAGTACAGCAATTAATTAAATTATTTGTTTGACTACAGAAAATGTTAAAGAAACAAGAACTAACATTCATTATGTTGCACCTATTTCGTCGCATTTTTCGGCATTTTGTAATTTTGTAAATTTTTGGAATTTTTATAAATATTTCTGAATTTTTTTAAATTGTCATCACATCCATGCAATATGGGGACAAAACTAAGAACGCAATCTAACTTACATTTTTTTTATAGTTTTTTAATATTTTTCAAGATAAGATATGTCAAACGGGCAAGCACGATTGGAATTTCTTGAAAAAGTAGGCCGTGAATGTGAAAATCGTTTAGCAGCAATAGAACTGACAAAAACAAACTTTTTGCTATTGGGACATAATTGGACCAACCCTGTACAGCAGAAGAAACTTGTGTACAAATGTGTACAAATTAAATCACAATTGCAAAAAGTATCGTTGATCTTAACTTAACAGTGATGAAAATCTCCATGACTTTCAGATCATATGCGCAGAAGTATTTTTCAGGCTGAAATAAGATTCTATCAGGAGAACATAAGCAGTCTTTCTTTAGTACCAGCCGAGACCTTCTACATCTTCTAGCGATCTTTGGTCTTAATTTAAAGAATGATGTTTTGTTCCTAAGTATTAGGAGAACAGAAGCGCAGAAGATTTCTTCTGGTGGTAATAATTTTTTAACTTCTATAAATTCTTCTCCAACATTCAGGTTAACATAAATAATATGCAGAAGTGTTTTTCTGGTACCCGGTTGAAATCGAGCAGTATTTTTTAAACTTTTAATAATAATAACGAGAATAATAATATGTATTTTGTCTAAGCCTATAAGCGATCATATTATGATATAAGACAAGTCCTACAGTCTACCGTACTTACATTCAGTTAAATATTCATCTACAGTGTAATATGCGCGACTTAATAATATTTTCTTTAATTCAGCTTTCAATTTATATATGTCTATATCTAGATTTTTTAATTGTAAACTAAGTTTATTATACAGCACATCTGGGATTTTGTATACTTTTCCAGATTGTGTCTATCAGAATATTATGTTTATCAGAAGAACATGTCTTTCTCCAGTATTAGGCGAGACGTTTCTCACGCCTAGCGATTTTTTCACTATTTCTGTTAGTACACAATAAACATTATTATTATTATTTCGTTGACTCTTAGGAGAACATAGTCGTAGAGAAGTATTTTACTGATATCAAGCTGATGCAGGTAATATTTTTTAATCTTCTATTAAAAAACATTGTTTTTCTCCTAGCGGTCTTCGACTATCTCGATGACTATTAGGAGAATAGAAGCGCCGAAGAAGTATTTTTTAGTACCCAGTTGAAATCGGGTAGGTAGTCTCTTTTGAACTTCTATCTAGTGTTCTCCAACTACCCCAAGAACAAAGTAGTGGAATTTTTCCCTAGTATCAGGCATCAAGTATTTTTTATGAAAGTATAAGGAAACTGGAATCAAACTTAACCGTTTATAAATGGTTTTTAAAGAAATTATTCGATTTCAATGACCAAGAGGCGACATAACTCCACGTTTTATTTCGTTGAAACTCTCACATGCTGCGAGCATCGGCCTAAAGTACAAAAGTGACGGAACGCTATACAACAAAGCGCCCTTTTTCAGGTAAAAGCGAAGTTTTATGGTATCGGCCAACAATGTAAATTGCCGTAATTTCCGACCGGTGGTGAATCACGACCGTACCTGCCTCGAAACCAGAATTAGAAGCGTAAACACAATTACGTCAATAAGTAAGACGATTAAATGTCATAGTACACACCCGAAGGTTAAAAAATACCGGTCCTAACTCGACCGTCTTGAGGAACCCCGCTATATTTACGACGGGCGGGCGCGAGAGGGTTTTTCTTATGCCGTTGACGTCGAAAGTAAATGTGGTGCTCGCAAGTTAATGCAGTCAGTTATTATACAGCAGACGGGAAGCATATGCATTTTTTAAGAGGCGAGAGAGGATAGGGTTTCTCAACTTCTAAGAAACCTTTCATACGAGGTTAATCACCCGCGCGTCGCCCGTTTGAAATTTCAGTACTTTCGCCGTTTTGGTAGGATTTTAAAATCGAACCGGCAAATTTGATATCTTTTCTTGGTTTTCTGTTCGACTTTTGCGGGTATCCCCATGGTTCTGATTTAGGACCTTTAAAAGTCAAACAGAAAAAAGTTTATCTATCTCCCAGCTTTTACTACGACTATCTATAAATAGACGTGATAACAATAACAGCATATTAAAGACGTCATTTGGTGCACAATGCCTCAATTTACATTCGGGCAATCAAACGCTGCTCAAAACGCAAATTATCCAATACGTGTACCCTCAATTGTTGGTCGCCAATTAGGGAAAATATCGTACATTTTTGCCTGCGCGTATTTATAAAGTATAGAGGAAGGAACCGAACGGGGACAATCGATCGACTAGAAATAGAAGAGGGAAATGCCACCCTGTCGCTGTTTATGTAGGGGAGAGGAGCAGCTTTTACGGTTTGGAATTTTACGTGACTTTCTCTGGTTGTTGTTGTAATTAATCTGGAACTTTGTGTTTGTCGGCAACGTCATGATGAGGCTTACATCTGGTGTACTTAGCGATAACCGGAATCTATTGATTGTACACTGTACAGTGTAATTAATAGAAAACAATTCAGCAAGATAGGTGTGACCGCTATTGATTTTTTCATAGGGAAATTTCTTTTGCGTAGAATTTTGAGACTTGTTTACACAAACTGGTAAATACCAAGCGAATACCACCTTCATTTTTCTCTAAAACAGTGTTCCAAATTTAGCCCCATGGCACAATTTGGATCCCTGACTGTCTTTGACTCAATCTTAGCGTTCCGCCTTTTTTTGCTGCTAGTCATATGAGCCTTCAATTAATGAATTTTAAAAATATGTATTTTCACGTTAAGCCAATATCCCATGCTCAATTCCATGGGTCTTTATTCCAACCCAAAATTGTGACACCAAACGCAAAGTTAATAATAATAATAATAATGGTCATTTATTGAAGGATAACACTGTACATACTAATAAACAGAATTTCATTTTGAACTTGCTGTAGTTTTGACGTTAACATCCCATGGCAAAATGTACTCGTAGTTCCCCTATTGCCTTTACCCTAGCTCTAGCGTACCAAATTCTGACCTCTGGTAAAATGAGGCTTTAATTAATTTACATTGCCCAAAATCGTGAAACAAAACTCGTTTTAAATTTTGAATTTGATGTTGTGAAGTTCGGTCCTGCCTTGACGTAAAGGTAACATCCCTTCCTAACTGCCTTTATCCCAACTTTACTATTCCAACAATGTTTGTTTTTGGCTAAAGGGTCTTATTAATTTAATATCCCAAAATCGAGAAACAAAAATAATTTTCAACTTGCTGTACTTGAAGTTGGGTCCTGCCTTAACGTTAAGCTAACATCCCATGGCAAAATTTGGTTTTGGTTTTGTGTTTTATTTCCAATTAATTTAAATACGCCCGAGGGAACAAGGTCACAAATATGGTGTACACCAGGGTGAAAATATGGAAAAATAGTGAAAATATAGCACAAATATGCAAATATAAAAAAATTTTGCGGAAATATTTAATTATAGGGAAATATGGATTATATAGCACACCATAAACCATAAAGTACCGATCTTCTAATAAATGAAAATGCGAGTGAAAATGTATATAAGGCTTGTAACTATAACCTTTCTCTCCATTTTTTCCAGCAAAAAAATTAATAATGCTCGATTTTTTGAATTTGCACAAAAATTACTTTTAACATCTTACCAATAGGTAAGGTAATTTTCAAAATGCACAGATAATAATCATTTTGAAAATTAGTGTATGAGAAATTCTGATATTTTTTAAGCAAATTTGTAGGAGCTCTCGACGAGGGGTGGGATAATTCTTAAATACTGCGTGTTACGTATATTTAGTAAATACATACACTCCAATAAATAAATTGAATTCCATTAAGTGCGTACACTTAAATTACATTAAATTCATTTGAATATCCTTTAATACACTGACATCCAATTAAATTCCGCGAAATAGCGAAATTTGAAAATATTCACTCGTTTGCGATATACCAGGGAAAATAAAAAAATTGTCAATTTTAGAATAACCTTATACTTTTTTAGTTAAAACGAGATACGGAAGATGTTTATTAAAAATACTTGCTGAATAAACTGCCATTTTCGAAGTAAGTATACGAGGTCTATCAAGATAATTACCGGACCTAACTTCATTTTTTAAACCAAACACCTTGTATATTTTAATCTAAAAAGATTTCAAAAATATAGCACACTAGAAATGATATTAGAAAATACACTCCAAACAAGAAAAAGGAATTTAAAAAAAGGAGAATAGTTTTGAAATTTTTGAAAAAATCTTTTGAATCTTTTTGATGCAATATTTAATTTTTTTAATTTCTGTACTTAATGTTAGGTATATTTTTTGGAAAGAGAATATTATGCTTCTCTCTTTAGAATAAAATCTACAGGGAGTTCCACTAAAAAAAATGAGGTTAGATCCTATAAATTTTTATTTGGCCCCGTACTAAGTATATTTATTTTGAAGGCGCTAGATTACTCGAGAGATTATTCAACAATCATTATAAAAAAACTTTTGTGATGAACATTTTTCTGTAAGTATTTCTTTTAAATAAGAAAATATAGGGTCATTTTGAAATTTTTTGATCCCCCACCCCCACGTACGTCTTAAGCGAGTGAATATATTCAAATTTTGATTTTACCATATTATTTTAGATCTTAATTAGTCCAAAATCTTGAAACAAATTGCATTTTTAATTTTGAACTCGCTGTAGTGAAGTTGGATCTTTGACGTTCAGCCTCGCGTTCAGCATAGTACAATTTCGTCCCCCGGCTGCCTTTACCCCAGCCTTGGAGTTCCGAAAAACTGATTTACTTTTGAACGTGCTGCAGTGAAATCGGGCCTTGTTTTGGCCTCCTCCTTTCCAAATCGGATCTCCTTTTCTTTCACAGCTCATTTCTCACACGTTAATAAAATAACTTTTAGTTCTATGCTATACAGGGTCTTAAGAAATTTGGGCCCACGTATAATGGGTGCTTAATTCTGAGACAATATTGAATAGGAAACCCTATTACACTTTGGCGATCAGACAAATACTTTTTAAAAAATGCCTGGATTAAAAGTAATTATTTATTAACGTGTGAAAATGAGTGAAGGAAAAAGAGATCTGGTTTGGAAATATTTTGATGAGAGTAATGAACAAAATTCAACCAATAAAAAGGCAATATGCAAAGAATGCGGCAAAGCATTGCAAGCTATGGTTAGCCGCGTGCAAAAACACAAAAGTAACAATGTTCCTGAAGAGACCAATACAATTAAGTATACAAGATATTAGTGGATCAGGAAAAGTAAAATGGCTAATTACTTAAATACCAAGCTTAGGTTATCCGGTCGTTTCCATGGAAAATTGTTTCCTGTTCTGAACTTCATTTTATTTCGTGCTCTTCGTCCCATTTGTAATAAGAATGACTGCAGATGTCATTAAAATGCGCACTCATTTTTTGACTTTATCCTCGACTTTATCTGCCCTTCTAGAACTTTATCTACTCTTCCTGTTAAAGCAAAACTTAGCCTACTCATTCGTGTCAAAATGTGAATTTAACAACTGCTATAAAATAAAGAAATGTTGCAAATGTTTTCCGGGAAGATTAAACAGACCTGTATATAAGTGTGTATATTTTATTGGTGCATTTTGAGGGTTCACTTGTGTAGATTAAGTATCAGTTACAATATTTGTAAATTTGTATGTCTTGCGAAAACTAAATAGAAATTGTGCGGGCAGATGTGACTTATTTTCTGGCGTAAGCCAATATTGCCAAAATATTGTAATAATTTTTGGACGATTAGGTATAGATTGAAGGCCTTTCAATGAGAATAAATAATCAATCGTGAAATGTCGCACACATTCTGGAGAAAATGATTTGTATAAAGATTTAAAAAAAAAATCACACTGATATTTCAATATTTAAAATGTGCACAGTGTGATTTTGCAACATATCAACGCCATGTACTGAAACGGCATCTCTTAACATACAAAACCTCAAATGATTTAAAATGTGCACACTGTAATGGCATTATATATTATAGGCAATGTCAATGTACTCATATACAGTGTGTCCCAGGTAGAACGCACCATAGGAAAACGGCAATGAATTTTTTCGCGAAAGATCCGCGAGGCCTTTGAAATTAAAACGATATTGCGCCTTCCTGATGCTAGGTACGTTGAACGCTGCTTCAAATACATATCAAAGGCCTCGTGGATCCTTCGCGAAAAAATACTCTAATTCTGTTTGTCTATGGTGCGTTCATCCTGGGACACACGGTATACGAGGTTCCCCGGGATAGGCGATACAACATTCATCGCGTCTGCTATTTGAATGTTTGTCTGTCTGTCTCTTATGCCTGTCTAAATCGTTCATCCGATTGCGTTGAAACTTTGGGGAATGGTTGGACGTATGTCCGCAAAAGTTTCTGAGTTAGTAAAACACTTTCCGAAATTCCTACGGGGACACGAAAAAATAGGGTTTTATGTTTTGCAGTCGAAAAGAGACTTGACATTTAGTCAGTAGGTTTCTTTGAAGTGCACTCCGAAAAACTTGTCGGTGTTCTCACGTAAATGGGGTACGGGAAAAAGCGGGATTTCCCAAAGGCGTTATGAAGTTCGCCGGGACTCCTAGTGTCAGTATAATTCATCGATGGTTCCCAAAAAACCTTAAATACACCTCAAAAATTCAAAAAAATTAGTAGCCTGTAGCTACATCTAGATTGTTATATAAATTCTGATAACAGATACAGATTTTCCGAAAAAAAGTGCCAATCGAGGTGCCAATAGGTGGTACTAACGGGAACCGTCCATTTCCGATCGTTTAAACTAGGAAAAATAAAAACGAAATTAGACATTAGACGATTGCGATCCTTCCTCGAAATCTGCCTAAGACACTCTACCACAACTCTTCGTGAGGTTGAGGTGAGAAAAATAGAAATTTTCTTAGAAAGCGCACTTTAAAAATCTACGTTAGGACCTCGGTTAGGACGTTAGAAATGTATAGTTTTTAAACATTAGGTAAGTCCACGATACACTTCGTGGGTAAGTCCTATTACATTTCACCTATAAAAATCAATTTACGAACTGAACTGATTTTCCAAAAATTTCAAAAAACTCAAAACTGTTGAAAAACCATTGGGTTTAGTTTTATGGTCACTTTTGTTCTAATTTTGAAGATTAAAAAAATAAATCAGGCGCCCTCTATCTTAGGTACATAAGTAAATCCGCACAACGTTTGCATTTTTTGATGTGCACGCACACTCGGCACGTGTCAAGAATAGTGCACGGTTTTCGTTAAAAAGTCGGCGATAATGTTGACCCTCAGTTTTGAGATAAATCGAAAATAATGCACGCGATTTCTACATTATCCAAAACAGAGATTAAGTAATTTCTACCGAGCACTAATTGAACCAAAGGCCCAAGTATTTTGTCTTGAGGCACCCCTCGCGCCACATTTAGTTTTGCCGGTACACAAATTCGATGTGCGAAAATAATGCCTTAGAATTTGTGATTTCCCCTACGACAAGGGATAGTAGGTATTTGTTTTAAATATAAATTTATGATTCAGGGATTTTTCCCCCGTTGCGGCGACGAGCCTCAACAGAACGATTTAAAATACATTTTAACCCCCATACCAATTACAATATATACGATGCTGCGTGGGAATACCTCGTTTCCGATCGCGTGCGTTTCTGAATACGTTTTCCACCCTTCACTACGTGAAATAACCGCCCTCTCTTACTTGTGCACCTGCCCCAAACGCGAGGCCGTTGCAAATAGTTTTTTTTTTAAACTCGGTGAACTTAAAAAATCGAATCACACCCACGCGTTGAACGAAACCAATTTTGTATAATTGCATTTTAACCCTATCATTATCCTGTCGTTAATGATTGACAGAAATTCGACGCCAAAAGTGATTGGGATCCGAAAAATCGCTCGATACGTGTTGGCAAAGGGTACACTTAAAAAAATAAGTACAAACGCACGCACGTTTGTTACAGTCTAACAGTCGCCGCCGTTTATTTTTATTGGTTTTTCTCTCACAGGTGTTTGGTGTTCGTTCCAAAAGGCTGTTGGAAAGGCAAACGCTCCATACTTGCCAAAAACTGTTATTTTTAATATGTCGCCAGATAATTCGACCGATTTGATTTCAATCTTGACATTGTATGTCCTAAATATTAAACTATCGTCAATTGCAACAGAAGGTTGCTTCAAAGGTGTACGTCAAGCGTAAATTAAAGTCGTTTTTCAAAATTTGAACAATAAACGAAAGCACTCTGGAGCCATTTTTTGGTGTATTGGGATCGAACACTTTAAATTTAATTACCTATCATGATTTTCTTCTTAGAAGACCTCCTAGGAAGATTTTTCCACAGACCTCTTTCGAAAATCTTCTGGAAAACTGTTCTTTTTGTAAAAATCCCCAAGAAGGGGGACAAGCTGTTTTTCGCCATCTCACTTGCGGACGTTCACTGTTTGCTTTTTTCGAATCGTCAACAATGAAAGCGTAAGCCTTGCCTCTAAGACATTTCTCAGCATTCTTCCTCTAATTAAGATTCGTGCTGCACCATCTTGCGCACGTTACATACCAATAGATTGGATTTACCTGACGTTCGCACATGATTAAACGAAAACAATTCCATTTCGGAAATCGTCGACCGGTTGCGTAGTGTGCGTAAAAATTAATTAATAGCGGCCATTACACATCATAATTGTAAATGGCAGATGGTCAGCCGTGAACTCGCATTAACACAGCTAATTTTCTCTTTTTGACCGTCGACCCGCCGTTTTGGTATTCCACGAAGTGCCTAAGGAATGTTCAAAGAATGAAGCGACCTTTGCGCGCAATGGAAGCGTACCTACATCTAATTACAATTTATTTCGACCTTTGACAGGTGAAAGTTGTGAACTTTATTTGATATTTCAATACAACCAGTATTTCTATTTGTTTAAATAAACAAAGTAAATCACGACTGCCGTTTTTTTTGCAATTGCTAAACGTCAAGCTCGTTTATTTAAACGTTCACGTCGTGAACCGATGCCCTCGCGGATTTTCAAAAATTTCGCAATTTGTACCGAAACAATGCGAATTGCACGGATGCATCTCGAAGGGTCGCTTCCGCCACGAATAAAAAAATAACAACAATGCTCGTAATAATTTTGTTTAATAAAGTGTGTTTTGTTTAAAAAAAGGCGGATGTAAAACTACAAACCGCAACCACAATTTCCAATACAGATACATTAAAAAAATGTAACTTTAAATGAAATTTAATTAAGCCAGCAAACTTAATTATGATGTGGCCGCTTAGTTGATTTTTTGAAATTTCCCCGGTTTTGTGCGCTGACGAAACGCAGAAACTGTTGTTGCAAAACTAGAGTACGTTCACCTTAAAATTGTGCATTATTTTTATTGCACAAAAACGACAAAGCACTATTAGACCATCACTCACCTGTGAGTGTGTTACCTACGTATATGTCGTTAATTCAATTGTGAAATCTATGCCGCAATGTGTACGGTAGGAGTTTAACATTATCATCATTAACGTGCAGAAAAAAAGATGGCGATTGCAACATCAATTCTTCATAAATTATGGTGTAATGTGTAGATGTGTGGATTTCTAAGAGAATCTGCGTTTTTAAATAAAAAATTAGCGGTTAATTCGGACAACACCAAGTCAAATTTTGCAGGTGCCAAATTTAACTTGCATTGTTTTCATAGTGGGTCACGGGTTCTTTCATTTGAAGTGCACATTAACTTAAAATAAGATTGGATTTTATATATCTACAGCAAAGGTAGGTATGAAATTTCGTCGCAAGACAAAAGCATATTTTGGGAATGTGAATGGTCCCAATATCAAACCCTGAGAGACTCCCCCCTATAGTATGTTACAGCTGAGTTATTTTTAAGCTGCTGATGCTTATATTTATTTCAAGAATCCTAGACAACTACTTGATTTGACATTTTTGAGAACTATACTTTATGCTTTGTTTAATTTCAAAAAGATATGCAGAATTTTTTGGTCTAATTAAAGAATTAGATATTTTGAACAGCAACAATAAACGTTGGAGTAATTGCTTGAGCGCTAAAGTTGGAATAAAGGCAATTTTGCCATGGAATGTTGGCTTAACATCACGGCCGGATTAACAAATTTTTTTTCTTGATTTTGGGCTCTTAATTCGACTGATTCTGACCAGGAAGAATTTTTTCGAAGACTAAGGTTCAAAATTAAAAATGGGTTTTATAAGTTATAAAAAAGTCAAGTCAATTAATCCGCCATTTTTATTCGAGCTTCCTCAGGAACATTGTGTTTTTGCATGCGACTAACCCTAGCTTGCAATGTTTTTGCGGCACCCGTTTATTGATTGAATTTTGTTTATTTCACTCCTCAAATCTCTTTTTCATCCATTCATATCCCACAGGTTAATAAAATAACTTTTAGTCCAGGCTATATAGTATTTTTTAACAAAAAAAATTAGTTCCCGATCCAACCCGAGTTTTATATGTGGGTAAAGTGATTCGAAATCGGAGAAAAATAATATTTATAAAATAAAATATATTTTTCGCGGGCGAAATCCCGAGGGTTGAAAGGAGAGGACAGTGATATTTTGCAATCTGTGGCAAAACAAAAATGTTCGAAGTTCAAGTGGTAGGGAATAAAAAAATTAACCACTTTTGTATCTACATTATTTTCATGAAATCTCAAATTTCCAAGAAAAAATGGAAAAACGGTTTTTTCGTTTTCTATTTTTATTTTTGAAAAAGTCGCAAATTCACGCAATATTCACAATTTTCGAAAAAACTACCCCTCTTTCAGGGGAAAGAAAAACCTTTTTTTTTTCATCGTACATAGCTGCGCGGAGTAGCAAAATGTTCCTAATAATCAAAAATAAAAAATATTCCGATAGACAAATTTCGAGAAAATCTCCAAAAACTGAAAAAGTATTAGGTGCTAATTAGGTCCCAAAAAATTTTTAATTAGGTGGGGCTATCTTAACATTAAGCTACACCCCCCAAAAGAAAAAAGTATCTTAGAACAGTAATTAATCTGCAATACAATTTTTATAATTAAGTGCTATTTAGGTGCTATAGTTACAAACAAGATATTTAAAAAATACATGACATATCCACAAACAAATCATCTGATCAGTAAAGTAAATCAAAATGAAACAGTCACTGAGCAACCTTTAAAGTAGAAAGTATACTTACCGTTTAGGATCATTTTAGCATTGTCGTCAGCGAAGAGACGCATCTCTCGAGAGTATAAACTATGGTTTAAATATTAGGTGCTGTCTCGATCAGAAAATCATAGCGTATAATCTAAATATTCAATCACAGAATTACGTTCTCTTACCGTTTAGGTTGTGAATTAATTTTGATCTACTTTTGTACTTGACCAGGTGATTTTTGTTGTTGTTATGTCCTGTATTTTTTAAATATTTTGTTTGTAACTAAAAGTAGCACTTAAAAAAATTGTATTACACACTACCTAATTACTTTTCTAAGATACGTTTTTCTATTGGTCGCGTAGCTTAATGTTAAGTTAGCCCCACTAGAATTTGTTCCCAATAGAAAAAGTTTGAATTAATTCTTAATTCGTGCCGACCCTGCGTACCAATATTTAAAGATTCATTTTGACCAGCACAAAAATTTCTGGAACGCTAAGGTTGGGGTAAAAACGAGGGTAAAAACAAACTGGGAACGAAATTTTGGCATCGAACGATAGGTTCAACTCAAAGCAGGATCCCACCGTCCATGCAGCAAGTTCAAAATTAAAAATAAGTTTTGTTTCACGATGTTAACTATTTTGACGAGCAGCATAAATAATTGCCTTGGAATGGAATGATGCTTAATGCAAAACAGGACCCAGCTTTAGTACAGCAAGTGCAACAATAAATAATTCACGATTTTGGACAATTTAAATTAATTATAGACCAATTTTCCTCAGAAACCTCGTCAGAAACAAAAATTTTTGTAACAAAGGTTTGGGTTGAGGAGTCGGTCACAAACTCGCAACTTATTTTAGGAGACAAAGTTTCCTTCCTTTCCTAAAAATTGCCACCATTTTCCTTAATTTCCCCAACATTTCTAGAATTGCCTTAAATTTCCCCAAATGTGCACAATTTTTCCGAATTAACGTGAAATGAGTACCTTTGCTTCTCTATAGACACATTTTATTTCCTTAAAATTTCCTTTAGATTCCCTTGCAATTTCTTCAGAACTTCCTAATATTTCCCCAGAATTTCTTCTACTTTCGTACATATGTCCTCAAAATTTCCTAAATGAGGGACAAGAATATTTCCCTAGTGATCAACCCCTCGATCGAGGTTGAGATAAGGGCAAGTCGGGTAACGACATTTTCCACAGGATATTATCTTAACGCCAGGTCAGGGCCACCCTTCGCTACATCAAGTGAAGATACTCAGGATACCAAATTTTGTCCTCGATTTTGTCATGGGTATGATCTCGGGTATGATAATAGCTCAACGCAAAACAGGATCCAATTGCACAGCAGCAAGGTTAAAATTAAAACTGCGTTGTGTTTCACGATTTTGGATTACTATGACTATAGCAATAAAAATTACCTTGGCATTCATTAGAGCAGGTTCAAAATTGAAAATGCTTTTTGTTTCACGATTTTGGACAATGTACATTAATTAAAGGACCGATTTCGTCGAGAAACAAAAATTAATATTCAGGGTTGGCACGAATTAATTCGTAAGAATTACGTCAGTGATTTAATTCGTGAATTAATTCAAATGACTTTTGAAAAATCGAAGAATTACTTAATTCACACTTTTTCCAATGTGAACAAATTTCATTGTCTATTCCGAATTCGAATATTAGATGGAATTATGAGAACCGAAAGCGAGTAGCAATAAACCGCTGACAAACGTGCAGCGTCTAAAACACAATAAACTACGCCTTGCACGTGAGTTGGGGTCGGGAAGTCAAAAAACCTGTACCTATATCAAAAAAGGGCTTTTCAGTTTTTGGCGATTTTCTTGATTTCTATCGGAATACTTTTTCATTTTTGGTTATGAAAATTTAAGTATTTACAATAATTGCAATCCAACGCAGCAAGGAAGCAAAAAAATAGATTTTTCATCCCCCTAAAAAGAGGTGAGTGGTTTTTTAAAAATCGTGAGTCTCAGAAACTTTTCGGGCCTAAAAAGAAGTCATCTTTTTATCATAACAAAAGTTAAGTTCCACCAAATTTCAGACCCTTGCAACATTGTTTTGTTAAAAATAGAAGACGAAAAAAAGTTTTTCCGGTTTTTCTCGGAAAATTTGAGGTTATGTAAACAAAATGTAGGTACAAACGTTGTTCATTTTAGTTTTACCACAAATTGCAAAATATCACTTTCCACCCCTTTCAACTGTCGGGATTTCGTCCGCTGAAAAATGCAGTTGTTTTAATTAATTTTCTCCGAGTTCGAATCACTTTACCTACATAAAAAACCCGGTTTGCATCGGGAACTAATTTTTTTGTCAAAAAATATTATACAATTTTACGAAATTGGCGGCCACGGACAATGGGGGTTTAATTCTGAGACAAAACTGAATAGAAAACCCCTCAGAAACCCTATTACACTTTTGCGATCAGATAAATGCTTTTCAAGATGTCCAAGCACGTACAGAACCATGTTTAGCAGCAAATAAATGGTGGACATTTTGAACCGCTATATTTTATAGTTTAAATTTATTCGTGCCACAATTTCGTTATATTTATAGTTTTTAATTAAAATAAAAAATAATTCTTTCTTTCGCATTTTTTGCAATCTCGAATTCTAAATTGTCCAGGCTATATAATATTTATTATTTTTTGACAAAAAAGTTCCCGATTCAAACCGGGTTTTTTATGTATTAGGCTCGGTATTCACAATACTTTAGAACTAATTCCCTAAACCATCAGTACCTCACGAGAAATAAAATAAATTATGGAATAGCTGAATACCACCTGTCTATTGTTTAGAAGGGGCACCACAATTCAATCAAATTCTTTAACTATCTCCCAGAAAGTATTAAACTGATTAGGGATATTAACGAATTTAAAAGAAGGTTAAAACAATTTTTAATAAACATGGAACCCTATTCCATTAACGAATTTTTAGAATAGTAGGTAAATGTAATAAAAGAAAAAGAATACATTAGGACGTATTTCTTCTCATGCATTGAAAAGACTTCATTTGTATATAGTAAAAAATAAAGAAGTATTATTATTATTATTATGTTTTAATCTCGGTTTTAATATTAAACACATATGAGTGTAGACCGAGAAAAATTTAAACGGGTGAATTTTTCCGCTGACAAAATCCCGCTGGTTGGAAGGAAAGGAAAATGATATTTTGCAATTTATTTTAGGCGAAAATTTTCCAAGTAAAAGTTATAGGAAATGCACATAACCTCAAATTTTGCGAGAAAATCGGGAAAAACTATTTTTTTCGTTTTCTTTATGCGAAGTTTCCCAGTTATTCACATTTTTCGAAAAAAACACCCCTTTTCTTCTTTTGTATGGAGCTGTGCGATGTAGCAAAATTTTCGTTTTCTATTTTAATAATCAAAAATTAAACAAATTAATTGTGATAGAAAAACTTCGAACAAAATCACGTTTTTGGCTCCCCAACCCCAAAGTAGGCGTACGGTATTTTTTTTTAGACGCTGCACGATTGTCAGATGTATATTGTTACTCACTTTCGGTTGCCATAACCCAATCTGGTATTTGAATAAGACGTAGATAATTCACGACTAAGATTCAAGGGTGGTGCAGCGTCAAGAAAATTATGGATAACGGAAAATCTAAAATAAAACGGGAAGCATAACAGATAGGTATAGGGAATGTAATAATTAATCGATGTTGAATTGTTTTTGACCTTTGAAAGTGCCAAAAAATAAAGAAGGTTTATTTTAAAAAATCAACTTTTCAAGGTTTGAAGTTATTAAAATTGACCATTAGTTCTAAAGAACGATCAAAATAAAAATCATTCTCATATGTCAATATTATTGATTTTGGAAGACTCTAAAATTCAAGTCAAAGGAGTCATAGGTACAAGGCTCAAAAGAAAAGTAGTCAAAACGTCAAAAATTTGGAAAAATCTTGAATAACTTGAAAACCTTTGATGCTGGGTATAGGGAAACGTGGTATCTACCACACGATGTATATTTTCATTGTAGATCTCGAAAATGCAATAAAATACAGAATGTTCGACCTAAAATAAGAAAGTTGCGATAATGGTAGATAATATTTTCTTTTGATAGATCATGAAAAGCTATTTTTTAGGTGCCTGAAACAGCCTGTAAACGTGCAAATGGGATTACGTTACCCCTCAATTTTTGATAATGATGAATTTCGAAGTGCCGAGGAAAATTCTTTATAGGTTTTGCGTATATTTAGTGGATCATTATTGGGAGAATTTATTTTATTGATATTTAACGAGTTATCATGAACCGATGAACTCTTAAGCAAAGTTCAATTTTTTGAACGACCGTTGTAACAATTTCCAAGATTAACCAAGAAATCTGGCGGATTTCGGCAAATTTGCTAAATTTACTTTATCTCCATTTTGTTGCGGCATTACATTCCTCTTTTCTATAAATAAACGAAATCTGGATTTCTGAGTGCGGTGATATTTGGAAAAGGTCTATTTCATTAGGCTGAGTGCTCACGCGATCTTGCACTCTTAAAATATGACTTATGCACTCTCTTAAAATTCCTTAACAGATATACCAATTATCTAATCTTGCGACCATTAAGAGGATCTCAGGCGAAAACGCAGTAACGATAAATGTGCAAAATTGCCGATATTTGTGTCATTAATATGGGCGTATTTTCGTTTACGCAACATATTCCCAATTTAGATCGCAATTGCGTAATTTACGCCGCATTTAAATGAGGCACATCGCGCTCTGTAAACAAATAAATGTTGAGAAAACTGTACATCTACGTATAAACACAATAGTTTCTCTTTGAAAAAGGCAACGTTGCAGTTATGTAAGCAGCTGTGTCAGGTCGCGTGACGTCAATCGTTAATTTATCGTACTTGTTGTGTTGGCGAATTTACAAAGCCTTATTAATCACCTTCATCCTTATCTGTAATTTTCTAGTTATTTTTGGTTTTATGAAGTTTTGCGTTGAGGTGAAAAATGCAAGGTTATTTTCTTTTGCGAGGGTAGTCACCTGTAAAAGGTGTAGTGGTAACGTTATATCTAGGAATGACTAACAGGTGAACGGCAGGCTCTGAAAAACCTGATTCTTTCTCCTCGGCCAAGACTGCATATAGTAACCCTATACCGTCGTTGGGGTTTTAATTTTCTTATTGCTGAAGTTGAGGTTGCGCCTTTTCACAATCTCATTTTCGCTCTCACGCGACACCTTCAGGAATTTTGAGTTTTTTTTTTGGCGAGACTTTCAAATCCATTGTTTTTAGTTGCGTACCTGCCACCTCGTAATAATGGGAGTTAATTACCTCATTCTTCAACGTGTAATTAACTCTAGTTATGAATTTGCTATGTGTAAAGTGCTTGAATTGCTTTCAAAGGCTTTTTTTTACGAGTGGCATTTCCTGTATCGGAATTATTCACAGTTACGTTATACAATACTCAATTTTCGCATCCATATTTGCAATGTAGCGAGCCGGCCTCGTTTCTTGGATGTCGTGTTAAATTCAATTAAAATCAATCTCTGCCATCGACATTAAAAATAAGCACCTATAAATTGGCGGGCGAAAAAATCCAATTAAAACGGCGTCTCTTTGTTTGTTTATGATTGTGAAATTATACAAACGACGTTTTTTTGCATTATGGCTTTATTGACGCACACTACAAAATGACAAATCCTTATTTTTCTTATTTTTGATTGGTGAGAAGTTAGCAACAATCAGCCTATAATAAATTTTGCATATTTCTTGTGAGTAGCAATAACAATACATCAATAAATATGCATACGAATTTTGCCTGATCATTGTCAAAATTTCATTTATTTATTTTTTATGATAAACCTAAGGTACTTCTCCAGTTTTTAGACTTAAATGAATTGTTTGAAAAATGAATTAATTGATATGATTTTCGTTTTAGATAAAAATTGCCTTTTTTGCATGGCCACCTCGTTATTATGTAAATTACATACATAACTTATTCAAGATTAGAATATAAAAACCAAGAAAACCAAGATTTTTCGAAAACTGTCACAGATAGGTAGGTATACGATATTGTTATTAAAAGTTGAAGGTTTTTGGAGGAACTAAAAGATTTCAGAAAAATATACAGGGTGATTATTTAAAAAAAAGTGAGATTTTTTAATGATGTTTTGTAACGTTGGACCTACAAAAACACCCTGTAAGCTATTTTTTAATGTTCCATAGTAGTGCCTTACTTTACCCAGGATAAAAGATATAAAACTTGGAATCAAAATTTAATTGAAATAAAATCGTATATCAGTATTTTACTATCGGTACCTTCAAACCAATACTAAACATTGGCATCTGCATTGATAGGGACAACTTGAGCAGGTTTTATGAGTCTAATATGTTTGTTGATTTATTGTGTTGATTTCGAGATTTATGTTCTTCAGGATTGTTTTGTGTAGCTAATATTTATTATGGACGTGTTCATTCACGTAATAGCTTGAATATCTATTTGAGTTATTTGTTATTTGACACCCTGTATCATTCAAAGGAGGCGCTCAAATTTGAAAATTAAAACCATATACGTGTAGGAAATTAAAAGCCCTTTTAAATGATTTGTCACTCGTGCCAACATTCAATTTAAAATTATTGAAGGGGTGGGAACCCTGGTTGGCGTCAGAGGAGCACATTTTTAACTAAAAGATGTCTCTCTTCTATCAATCACAATCTTACCCATAACAAGTGTCCAAACCTCGGTCCAAACCAAACACCCCTATATATGATTTATGAAATTCATATGCACATTTTATCCTTATTGCTAACTTCAGTCTTCACAGTGCATTTTGGGTATTTTCCGTTTGAAAACTGAAACTTTGGAAGTCCTTGTGTACAGATTGTGAGAAGTGGAAATGTCTAAATATTGGGTGATATAGTTAATCGCTATATTTGATGTTGCATTGCAGTGGAAATGTAAAATTTTTGGGATACTTATACGAAACCATAAACATTTCCAATGTTAAAAACCTGACAATTTTGTTCCTTAACTCAAGTATGTAGATTGTAGGTATACATGAAATTTCGTGGAATTTTCTCACTTTTAGTTGTTCGGTCACGAATTACAGTGTAATTTTTTTTCGAATTTTCAAAAACTAATTTTAATTCGCAATTTTCATGTTCAAAAACCCCCAGAATTTTTTCCACATCCCCATTAAGGGGCGCGCTCTTTCGTGGTAGGAATTCTGAAAAAAAATTACAAAATCGGAGAGGACATTCCCCAAAACCACCTTGGTTGCTGAGAAAACGAAATGCAAATTTCACCACTTTTTTGAGAGGGGCTTCCAAACGAAACACGTGGACCCTCCGTTTATTTGGAAAAAGTACTTGTTTTGATCCCCTTTACTACGACATTTTTTACATACTTACATGTAACACCCTGTATGTTCATTTTTGCTTAGTTGTTCTTTCCATTGGCCTGCCCTCATACCAACAAAAAAATCTACCATATCCAAAAAATTAATTCATTTGTGCACTAAATTGTTATCGTATTTAAAAGTGTACCACTCCAACAAATACTACGTAAAATTGTTCTTTAGACTACGTTTGATAACTGAATTTGTTGTTGCCTAACTATAAACAATACCTCAAATTGTTCTTTGTACTTTGCGATCAAAAATAAGTTGTTGTCGACCCACCTTTGGCATTTTTGTTTGCATGGGAAATCGTACTTAAAATGAATTTTCAAAGGCGACTAGACCGCCACTCATTTTTGATCGCCAGATTCGCCCAACAATCCTCCTATCCTACATTCAAATAAATCTCCCCCACAATCAAAGAAGTACAGAAATACGTAGGAAATCCCGGGGACGAATTTTTTGTGATAGAGGGGCCAATTTTCTTGCTATCGTAACCTACTTGTACCTTGATCCATTTCCGCTTTAAGTTTTTCTGGGTTTTATTCTTCTACTTACATACGGCAGGAGCAAATTTTCCTGGATTGAATTTTGTCAAGTGCGAATTCACCTAACGAAGCGAATTTTTAGCGCATTTTTGAAAAAGCGCTATTATATTCGTTATGGCTGGCTGGCTGGCTGGCAGTCCGGTTGAGATCTCAGCAATTACAATAGCTAGAGACTTTAAATTTTCACTAAAAGCTTTCTGTTATAGTGTAGATGTGCAGGCCCTAAGTCTTTTTTGAGTTAGATTACCCGTGAGATCGATAATTTTAAACTTTGCTCATGAAATAGAAATACTGATCTGCATTACCAAAAATGCGCTTTCATCATGCATATGCTGATTTACAACTTGTTTTAAAACGTATCCTCTTTATAAGGACTTTATAAGTACGACTTTTGAATTAATTCCCTATTTTTTTGCTTTTTGAATTTTTTTAGTGTACTCATCAAAATATTTCCAAATCGGATATCTTTTTGGTCCACTCATTTCTCATACGTGAATAATGTAACGTAAATTTAATTAGGTGATTTATTATTTACAATTAAGTTAACAATAAATTTGTAACAGTCTTGGATTAATTTATAAAAGTAATTAATCAGCCCTGTCAAAATTTTCTACAATAGTAATGAAACTCGGCGTCGGGATGTGACGACCCCACCGCCCATCACCTATTGGTGATGCAATCAGTCACGCGGCATTTCGTCAGAATAGCAACCATACTTACTCCTCCTCCCCCCCTTCCCCGATCCAAAAAGGTTTTGATGTAATTTACTTGTAATTAGCATTTGAAGAGGCGGTTACAACTCCACTTTGGAAATGTTCTTAAAATGTCAAGTGGCAAAATTTAAGTGCATACTTAATTTTTTAAAATGGTGCCAAAAAGTCCCAAAAATTGCGTTTCATCTTTATCTGTTTCTCTTTCTTTTGTCTTCTTGTGTAAAAAAAACATTCCAAAATGTGTACCCCAGCATAGTGCACCTTTCAACGAGCCTTTAAACGGGGGCGCCCTTATTTAGGGGTGTGCGATCTTAGGGTGGAAAATTCCCCGAAAATATTTGCATAATCAGAATAGCAATAGAGAACAAAATTAAAGAAGAAACGTTTTGAAGATTTTTGAATTTTGTCAGCTCGAGTTTTACGCATTTACAAACTTTGTAATGTTGGCCGTTTTTTTGGCACAAAAACCTTAAAGTGGAATCCAAAATTAAAATGTATAAAAAAAAAACAAAGTGAAAAGCCTTATGGGCTACTGTTTCTAGGCTCAGTTGGGAATTTTTCTTAACTCTATACAGGCTATAGGCAGCCACCTCTACACGTAATAAAATTTCGCTGCGAGTGAGCGATTCGAAATGTTTTGTTTTTAATAACGTCATCACGCACTTTGTCGAACGCGTATTTAGTTAATTTCATGCTTATTTTTAAAATGGAAAGCCTCGAGAGAGACTCAAAAATTCGTTAAGAGTTTTTTCCTCCGCACATTTCTGGTTTTAAGAAACTTCCTAAGGCATTTATTAAGCAATTTAGAAAACATTTCTAAGATGAAAGTTTCGGAGATTCTAAGAAAATTTAAAAGGATGTTTTCTGAAGTTATCAAAACTTTATATAGAGTTCATTAAAAAAATGTTATGGTATGAGATTATCAGCCCTATTTGCTCCTGAAGGTTGTGAGCTATATCGTCTAGCTCTAGATCCTCCCGGTTTCGCAGTTTTAGACTATAAATCATATTGAGAACTTGCTTTGGCTCATAAGGCGAACATTAAATTACTGTGTAAGATACCTAAGGTTTTTTAAAAATACTTTTGGAAAATTTTTTAGAAATATCCTAGTAGCAGGTCTAAGAAAATAACTAATATTTCCAAACACGCTTCTTTAAAGCATGATAATAACTTTTTAATTACGGATCTTTTTTCTAATTTGACCATCGTCGTATCTTCTATGGTTTCCGAGATTCCCCATGATACACTTCTTTATATTGGACACAGTGTATACAATGCATTCGAAATAAGAGGGTCATCTTAGCATCTCTTTCATTACGAAAAATTTGTCAAATACAATTTTATATTACGCATGCCGTGTGCTGTCAGGATGCGCAAAAGTAAATCTTTAAAACAAGTTGATGTAGGTCTTTTCTGTGTGACTCACGGCATGCTAAATTTCATAAGTTTTCTAAATATTGCATCACGAGTTCCCCCTTTTTTTTGTACATCAACCATATGCGCATGTTTTATGTTGTCGTACAGCAAATTGATTTGCTCTTTTTAAATATCTTTAAAAAACATAGGCACTGCGTTTGAAAAACAAAAGCTGCACCGATTAAATCGGAAGTGATGCCGGAAATTGCAATAATCGGATAGATCGTAATGTCATATGTCACCTAAAATTATATTTGACAAATTTGTCGTATCTCGCCAAAAGAGATATTGAGGTGACCCTCGTATCTCGAACGCACTGTATACTGTTAAGAATTCCAAACCCCTCATGTTATTTTCCAAATCGTATCGCTACATCCATTATTTCAAAAACTGAAGTCTACAATTTGGAATTTTAAACACAGGTATGCAAATTTGAAAATCCCAAACGTTCTATAATTAAAAATTGGAAAACACTTTCAAAAATAAATCATTTTTCAAATTAGGAAAGCGTCTATTGGATTTTTTGAAACTGCAAAATATCAAAAGGAGCCACATTTAATGATTTTGACTCAGATAGTTTTTAAAATCGTGTAGTAAATTATGACAGGTCGATCAGGAAAAGGTCTTTTCTAAGCTTGTAAATTTAAAAAAGGCCTCTAATGTAATTTTTAAGAATATTCCAAAATTCTTGGAATTGAATCTTAAAAAACAAACGAGCAATGTACGGAATTCAGCACGTATAAGGTACAAGATGCGACGTTCAAGATTCCACAGATCAAAAGTGCAATGACAAAGTTTAATATCCTTTGCAATAACATTAAAGTTAATGCAAATTGGTCGGGAAAATATTTTCAAATTTTGCAGTAATTTAATGTGCTACTTTTAGTTAAATTGATTCAGCATCTCCATTGCGTCGCCCGTTTGAGTTAGGCGCAACCTCTTCATTGTACGATTAATTACAAAAATTGTTTATTTGTTGGATCCGAAAACGTCGTTACTTGAGTAATTAATTTCTTTTTAATTTAAAGTGACGAAGAGTCAAGGTTGCAGCAGCCCTTTCCTTCTTATTAAGATAATGAGCCAATTAAAACAGGCGGCTGAAATTGTTATTAATTTATTCATCTCGTTTTCACGATTTAGATTAATTTCGCAACGAGGTTCTCCTTTACTAACACTTGAAATTTATTTCGACCAAAGACGTAAGTCAATGACACACACCTAGACGATAGATAAGGATTGAATCATGTTTATAAAGTGGTAGACCGTCCGACAGTTCAGACGTGTATTGTGATTGTGACGTGTAAATTGTGTCCATCCTCAAGACCTAAATGGAGGGTGCAATGTCCACGGTATGTTCATAATTCGTTAATTATTTAATTGTTAGCTTCACCTTTATCTATCATTCCACTATCCAATGCAGGTCGTAGCAAAGTTTTGCAATCCCGATTTGGGGCCCAATTATGGATTTGTAATAAAATTCTAATAGAAACGTCGTAATAAATTACCACACCCACAATATCCGCATACTTCCCTCACAATCGGCGACGTTGATCTCTGAAAAAGCGACCCCCCTGCATGTTTAGAAACAATTTCGAGATACAAATTATTGAGTCCGTCCTTTTATCGCCGTTCATCTTTAACAAAGTTGTTTGGAAACTTCGTTCCTATTAACGTTATCGGTACCAATTATATTATTTAAGTACTCCCTTGTTTTCGTCCATATAGGAATTGTGTTAATTATTTACGCCGTAATTGCCGGTTACGAAACTACAACTCGTTTTCGGAATTCCTACCTATTTTTGGAGGGCGTGAAATTTTCATCAAATGCAAAAGTTTTCCGCACGCTTTTCCGACTGGATTCAGGTTAAATATTCTTAGGTATTTACTTTTTTGAAAATAGTCTTAGAAATCCTAGAATTTCATATTGAATATTAACAAATGCAATTGTTAAAAATCTATTTCCAAAACCTTCTTAGAAGTGGTCTGGAAACCTAATCAAGAACTCGTTTAGAAAGAATCCTCAGAGTTAGATTTCTCGCAAAATATGACGAGAAATTTGATATGGTGAGGTTACAGGAAAATTGCGTCATATGAACTTGTTTGAACGAAGTCGAAAATAGATAACTTGGTAGTAACATTCTTAGATTCTTCCTAAAAATCTCAAAATACCTACTCCTTTAGGAATCCTAGGAGGATTCATATAAATCGCCTTTGCCTTCCTGAAATCTTCTTAGAAACGCTCGAAATTGTGTTACAATTTACAAGTTTGGAAGATTTTTCGATAGGTATCTTTCTGTGGTACTTGGAAAACGTACTCCTCTTGGAAGTATACGTCCATTAAGTTTAAAAATTGTGTGCTCTCGCTGTTTGGCACAAAATAGATCTTAATTGGGTGCTAGCTTAACATTAAGACATTAAGCTTGGTCTTATCCTTTGTAAAATTTTGGTTTTTGTCGTCAAGAAAGACCTTCAGGAGTACAGCAGGATTAAAAAAATTAGGTGCTCTTTTGTTTTACTTTTGACCGGTTATCATTTTCATTGACGACAAAATCAATGTCTAAAACCTTTTGATAATCACGTATTCTTCGACGTATTTTGTTTAAAGTACCTAATTAGCACCAAATTATAAGATGATTTTTGCATTTGAAATATTAACCTATGTGCCTTTTTTGCATTGGGGGTCCATCTTAATGTTAAGCTAGCCCTACCCAATTAAAATCTATTTTTGAGCCAAACAGCGAGGGCACGAAATTTTTAAACTTGGCACTAAATTAGCACCTAATTAGCAGTTAATTATGAAAGAGGTTTGAACAAAATATTTGTTGGTGGGGACATCTTGGAAGTGACTTCTTGAAAATATGTTTAGGAATCCCAGTCCTCTTAAGACATTCTTTGCATTTCAGAAACCCGAGAAGTTTCTGCAGAAATCCTGAATGATCTTGGAAATATCCCTGTAGAAGTCTTTTGTAAATTTCCATTGAGTCATTTTAGAAGTATGACCCCTGTGAAGTTAGCAATAACTAACCTGTAATAGAATTTTCATATGTCTTGCGAAGTTAGCAATAACGGATACAGCATTATTAAATATGCAAAAATTTGACCTGTTCGAATTGCCCCCCCCCCCCAATTTCAGGAAACAAAAAATTTCGTTTTTGAAATGGATTGCGAATTACAATTACGAGTGCATTTTCTTTGCGCGCGACCGTTGTCAATTATACGAAAAAGTCAATTGGTGGAGGGGGAGGGGCCGAATTCATAACTGTCCCCTAATTTTCCAAACAATTATTTTTTCACAAAGCGACCGATTACGCCCCGAATACCTTCGTATACGCCCCCGTTGTTTTTCAGGTATTCCAAATAGAAAATTCCATACCTACTGCCCCCCCCCCCGTTTTCAAATTTGACGCTTTCTTTTCTAGAAATCGTTGGCGGTTGGTATTGCACCCCCGCCGTTATCAAATTATTCCGAATGCAAGATTCCCCCAGTCCATACAGTTCCGCCTAACAACATTCAAGGACGATCAAATTATGTTCGTCCATTCGAAGGACGATTCAGGCAAATATGTCCATCATTCTTTCTGTGTAAAAATATTGTTTATAAACAAGCACTAGAAAAAAAACAACAAATTTGAAAACTGGAGGGACAGAATGGAATTTTATATTTGGAATAACTAAATACGGCGGGGGCGCCAACGAATATATTAAGGGTGGAAATATGCGCAAACGGTCACTCTGTGAACAAATATTTTTTTGGAAAATTGGGGCGGGGGGGGGGGCAGTTAAGAATTTAACCCCCTCAAATTTGATTGAGTTTATAGTAATTTCGAAATCGGCCGCGCGCAATTCATTTCAAAAACTATATTTTTAGCTTCCTAAAATTGGGAGGCCTAATTCACAACGGTGATATAAATGGATAACTCCTGTTGTGGGGTGTTTGAACCGAGGTTTGGACACTAGTTATGTCAAATGTTGCGATTGATGTTAAATCCTGTATATATCATCCCTTAAAAACGCCAGTAAAGTCCGTAAGACGCATAATGCTTCATTAATTTTTTAATTAATTTTCAAACTTGGTTTTCTTATACATATTGGCAACGAAAAAAACCAAATAAAGGGTGTTAGGACAGCCACTATACAGGGTGGTGACTTTCATCACGCATCATAGGGATTTCAATGTAAAATTCATAACATGCGATTATTGGCTCCCCAAATTATTTTAGAGCAAAAATGTATTAAGGTTTTTTGTAGAAAAAAAATTTTTACGTCAATCAACCGTGTTAGTTTTCAATTTTTTGCATAATAAAGACGGAAAATTGGAAAATAAAACCCACATCTTTTTCAATAATCTGTGATGCCATGGAATTTTATAATACAAAAATTACGCCAATATCCGTCATGCCCTGGAATGTCTGCTATAAAACAAATCAAATTTTATCAAAAAGTATTATATTTAGAACAGCGAATTCAACATAAAGAAAGACCAAATTACTAAACGCGGTTTCCTGATATAACAATTTACAATAAATGTTCGAATAAGTCACCATTAACTGCAATACAGTAACCAAGTCGATCATAAAAGCCATTTCGAACTGCTGCTAATTGATAACTGGATAAGTATCGTTTTGTTTTAGAAAATTCCATGGCATCGCAGATTATTGAAAAAGATGCGGGTTTTATTTTTCCAATTTTCCGCGTCTTTACATGAAAAAAATTGAAAACTAATACAGTTGATTGGTGTAAAAAAAATGTTTCTACAAAAAATCTTAATAAATTTTTGCTCTAAAATAACTTGGGGAGCCAATAATCGCATGTTATGAATTTTACATTGAAATCCCTATGATGCGTTACGCAAGTAACCACCCTGTATATGTTAAATATCGCGATAGATATTTACACATATCATCCCTTAAATAAAGCCAGTAAAATATGTACATGTATGTTGGTTCAAATTCGTGGCTCATCATTTCGATCTCGGTAACGGTGAGAGATAGAGTGTAGGATTAAAATGGGGGCAAACTTTGACATTTTTGAAAAATCTCTGAAAATAACCGAGATATCGCCGAAAAACTGAAAATGTCAAATTTCGTTTTCCTTTTCTCTAGCTTAAACGGTCGGAAATGGACGGTTCCCGTTAGCACCTTCTATGGCCACTTACGGAGTGAGATGGAGGACAAAAAAATAAATGAACGCATCGGTATCATAGCCATGTTGATTTAGCAAAATCTAGTTACCCGTGGATGTTTTGTTGAGAAATAAATGAAAGACTTTTGATTTTGAAATTTTTATAAATTTACGTAAAAGTATAGACAACCTTTATTTTTCTTTTTTTTGTGCTCTATCTCATTTCTTAAAAATCCAATATGGCGTCCATAAGAAAGTAGTAGCCTGTAGCTTCTACATTTAGTGTCATGGAAATTCTGATAACAAATTCAGATTCTCCGAAAAAAGTGCTCATTGCCTATAGAATCTACAGGAAAAAAATGCGGCAAACCCGAGGGCAAACCCAAAAATGTTGCGGGCGAAGAACCTCACGCGGTGTAACCCGAAAACTTGACTTCAGTCGTTTAATGAGAGTACAGACAGACAGACTGACCGACATCATCGACATTTTGCTTGACTGGGGATTCCTAGTGTTCTAAAATCCGTAAAAAAATGTGCGGGCTCATTTTTTTTACCCCAGTGCGGGGTGTTAATAAATGTAACTTGCACTTATTTTTCAATAATGTTTACATTTTAAATGTAACTTACCGCTGCAAGTACACATACATTGCAGAAATGAGAGTAAACATAAAAAACAACGTAAGCATAAATGTAAACAGTAATTGTATGAGATAGTTTGTTTGAAAAAGCTGACACTGATTTTTCGAGCACCCTGTGTGTAGCACAGGGTTTTCGGCGTTTCAAACTTAGATATAAACTACTGTCACGTAACTTAACAACATATAAACGCTCGTCTGTGATCTTTTTTTGTGTCCATATTCACTGTTCTACTATAATAAATATACAGTGTGTTTTTCAAATGCAATGCCTATATTTTTTTAAAAATGGCAATCAAATTTCTGTGACACAATTCGTGATTCAATATTTATTTAGAAAACTGAAAGTGAAATCTAGCATGTCGTGTGCTGTCAGTACGCGGGGTGTTTGTAATGGTACACGGGGGGGATCGTATTGCGCAAAAGTAAATCTTCAAAACAGAAGTAGGGATATTCAGTTCAGAAGGATCTTTCATTTTCAGGAGATTGTACAAAAAGGTTTCAGAAGCTTTAGAAGGAAAATTTCGGAGCAAAGTTTTTAAAGATCTTAATACATTTCAGAAACTACCAAGTACCATGCAAGTGATAGGAGCAAAATATATAAAGAATTGTCGAGTTCCACTTTGCTAAGGGTACTCTTTGTTGACTGGGGGGTATTCCATACTACCGGGTGTTTCGCTCTTCCTCAAAAACGTTTAGTGTTTGCACTTACATGATAATTTTGAAGTAAATACCATCTAACGTAGAACTACAATACTGTGAAATATCAAATACTCCTCAGGAAAAAAACTGTCTATTACCAAAAACGTAATACCGGGGGGTATAGACTACCCCCCAGTAGACCAATATGCGATTACCTGTTGGCTGTGAGGTATTCCAGACCCCCCGGTGCTTCGCTCTTCCTCAAAAATGTTTAGTGCTAGCATTTACACCTCGATTTACACGATAATTTTAGAGAAAATACCATCGAACTTAGAACCACGATACTGTGAAGTGTAAAATCTGCGATTACCTTTTCTATTCTTTACCATGAAAGTAATAGGAGTAAAATGTAAGGAATTATCGAGTTCTACTTTGCTAAGAGCACAGTCTGTTAGCGACTGGGGGGTATTCCATATGCCCCAGACCCCCCGATGCTTTTCTCGTCCTCAAAAACGTTTAGTGTTACAATTTTCGAAAAAATACCATCGAACATAGAACTAGAATATTGTAAAGTATGACATATTCTTCAGGAAAATAGGACAGGGCTGCCGTTTCCCAAAAAATCGTAATAACAGAGGGTTTGGTGGGTACTCCCCTTAGAACATTTTCGTCGATATTTCCGTAGAGGTCTTAGAAACAATTTTTTGGAAATCTTGGGAGTTGTCAGGACTGAATTTTAAGATTATCTGAAAAGATTAACGGCCGGTTGCAGGAAAGCGAATTATAATCAAAATCCTAGATTATGTGCCAAATCTGAGTTTAAACAAGAATTCTGACATTTGATTGGCTGCATACTGCAGTATAACGCCAATCAAATGTCTTAATACCGGATTAAATAATAATCCTGGATTTTTTTTTTGTGCAACTGGCCGTAAATTTAACAAAATAGGTTGGTGCATTTTTGAGCCGATTAATTTTCAATTTTTTAACTTAAATCTTTTCTATAACTAGATACGCTGTAAACCGTATTTGAAATAATCTTAAAAATCATGAATATTTTTTGGAAACCTTGGGTTTTGTCAGATCTGAAATTGGAGCTCACATTTTACAAAAAAATTTAAAAAACTAAAATTCATTTTTTGAGTTTTTCAGTTTTCAATCTTTGAACTATACATTAACTAATTGAGAAACTTCACGTAGATAATAGTTCAAAAAAATTAAGTAGTTTTGAAGCCAACTTTTTGCTTTCTTCTGTTTCTAATAAACACGAATTTTTGATATCGAAAGACTCAATTGAGCATAGAGGTACTGCATATTTTGCATACTTATTGCTGAATATTCACATCGAGATTCACAGTAAATATGCCAATTTGTTGCTGGAAAATGCTATTGTTAACTTCGGCTGTAATAATCCACCAGTGTGCCTAAAACACATCGTATGGGAATGTTAGCGCACAAAACCACATGAGCATGAATCATCTGACCGTCTCATGTTGTAATTACAATCAGCTGTACGTATAAAAAGCGTTATGTAACCAGGCAAATGCATTTTCTACGATTAGAATTGCAGGCAATATTTTGTTGTTTTATTACACGCCGCTTAGTTTATTTTTGTACGTCGTGGGCGGTATTTAAATCGCAATAAAGAAGGTTCTGTCAAGTTCAACGATAGGAAAACGACTTGGATGCCAGTTTTGTAAAACGCCCCACCAAGCCCCTCGGGATTCAATTAAGCTAATGAGATGAGATTGACATTTTGACGGACAGAACTCTCCAAAGTTCCTCTAACGCACACTTTCAAAATTACTCGTGTAATAAATACGATCTTAACAGTCGGAAATTTGCATAAGCGCGCAAGGAAGGAGGCCGATTTGCATAACGTAAGGCCACCGATAGTGGAGATTAATGGTGACTTTTATTTCGTTGAGGAAAATAAAGTCGTGTATCTGCACAAACTCATATTTTTTTTATTAATCGTTAAATACGAATCACGGGTAGATACTATCAACGTTGTACTTGTGTGAATGAAGTTTTTTATACATAAAACGTTAAAGGCCCCGACAGTAAAGTCCACGACCCCTGCCAACGTTTGGTTTCTTTTCGAGAGTGCGACACATGAAGCTTTCTTTTTTATTCATTTCCTTCACCCAAATACCCGCGTCTATTGTAGAATGTTGTTTGTTACTTTTGCTCTTGACCCAATTGAAACAACATAAAGCAGTCGAGGGTGTTCCGCAAGGATCAGTTTTAGGTGCAGTTGTATTTTCATTTTTATAAAAAAATTCACTTTCAACACTGGTCAACTGTGTCATTATGGATGTATCCTAATTACTCCACCTTTTTGTTTCAGCAAAAGGCTCCCCCTGTCATGCAAATTTAATGACAAATCAGTTAATCTCATCCTTGATCTTCCGCTGCTTGCGGAACCCCAACTTCCAAAATTTTAAAATTTTGTACTGAAACCAAGGGCTCAGAATGTTTTCTTTAAAAAAGAGTTTCTCGTTTAAGGTTTCTCTCCGTAACATATAAGAGAGTGGAACTGTCCCAATGATTTTGTTATAACTTTTAAAACTTTGTAAAGAAAAATCCAATAACTCTAGCAAATGGAGTTAAAAAATCAACAAAATTCCGGAATCATTCTCTCGAAATTTCTTGCGCAAAAATTTTGTTCGGGGACAAGTTAAGTAATTGGTTTTTGTCTTTGTGTAAGTTCGCGTATGATGGTTTACCTCGCATATGCAAATCTACGACTGGAATGATATTGGGTCCGATGTGGGTAACTTGAAGCCAGTTAAAATTAATGACAATGTGCTTCCGGTTAAATGATAACGAAGGTCAAGTTTAAAGCGTCCTTTATATGGTAATTAAATGTAATTACGTGGTATTAAATACGTAGTCGTCTAGTACTACTACTAGCGTCGTAAAGGTCACTATTACCGAGCCGTTTCTAAAGTCGTATCGTTTAATTTAGTTTTGATTTCCATACCCAACAACTTCATAAGTTGATGAAGGGTAAAAAAAATCGACCAATCCATGCCCTCGTCAGAATTCATTGGCAGTACTAAATACACAATGAAAAAGATCTTGTTAGTTCTCATTAATGATCAGATTACATACACTTCGTCGCAGAAGTAATGTATAAATTCAAAAATCCAATACAACTGAATACCGAGCGATCCTCAAGTTCGTTTTTGGGCTGTAACTTTTTGGCCGGATAGTCTACCTAGCAGAAAAACAATAGCGTCTTTTCTTTGGGCTACCCTGTATACAATATTTTACCATTAAAAAAACTCCCATTAAAAAACTACAATCGACGAGTCCGAGCGTTTTTCGAACAATTATTTTGGAAGACTGTCTTCATAAAATGGTAAGTGTAGAGAAAAAAACGTTTGTCACCAAAGTTAATTATTTTCCGATGAAAAATAAGAATATTTAATAACTCGTTTAATAAAGAATGTAGGGTTCTATTTGAAAAATTAAGTTGCCCTACACTTGAACCTTAAGGAATATTTTATATAAATCATTTTTTGATATCACGCTAGTTTCCGCAATAATCGACTGTCCCAATAAATGGGACACCCTGTATATAAATTAATTAAATGGCATTCAAGTATAAGACTACGAAACTGGAAGTCGCAAAGTTACTCTAAAATACTCACAAAAGAAATGACCGCTACACCTCAATTCGTCTCGCTTATGCAGGTGTAGTTAAATTTCAATAAATCAACCCCTGAAACAGACATCTTTTCTAGGCAAAAATGGTTGCTTCAAAAGTATCGTATGTAACCCGCTATTTAGTATCGTTCTGTTCCGATTTTCATGTTTTTGTTATACTCGGGCAAAAACGAACGTTCCCTCGTAAATATCTCGCCCCGGGCCCCACGTTGTTTCGACTTCACCCGCTTTTTTTATTTTTGTTTGTGTTTATTACTAATAATTCATTTCTTGTCAACGTTGCTTCCGAATAATACTCAAAAACTTCGCTTATTAAGAAAAACTGTGGGTTATTATTTGGAAAAAAGTGGTATGACGCCACAGAACTAAAAATTCATATATTAAAAATAATTATTTTTGAAAAAAAAGTCGATGCAAATTTTTTTTCGAATATACGGCTATTATTAAACATACTGAAACGAAAAGTTTCAGTATGTTTAATATACATATCCAAAATTTGAACAAAATCGGTCGACCCGTTATCTCGGAAAATTGCTAACGTATGTACATACATACATACAGACGGAAAAAAATTAATTCTTTAAAAGTTGCTTGAAATGATTCAAAACGTCGACATTTAATGAAATTTTAACAAATATGCATACCCGTTCTGCCCAAAAGCTCTTCCTTTTATATCTAAGAATATGTGTATTAAATTTTGTTCCAATCGGTGCAGTCGTTTAACCTGAAATGAGAGTAGACAGACAGACCGACATCAGTGAGATTTTGTTTGATTCGGATACCTGGTGCTTCAAAACGTGCTTTGCGTAAAAAAATTATCCTCATTTTTGTGTGGCAGATCAGTATTAGCCACTTTTGACTCCACCATCAATCAGATCTTGTCCAAGGTACATTCCCTTTGTTAGTACCCACTTCCGACATCCCGCTTACCCGCAATTCGCGTTTGAAATGTTGACTCCCTATCAGTAAGATCTTGTCGGTTTGTTTGTTTATGAGCAGTGGTGTGGTGTAGCGGGAACGCATGGGAACAGCGTTCCCACTTTGCCTTTTCCAAGAATATATACGAGGGTTGTCCGTAAATTATGGTCTCAAATGCTTTTTTACATAATAAAAACATCATTTTATTGTGAAATCTTCGCCTTTAACCATCAAAGGTTTCAATCGAGGGGTTAGTCCGAGAGTTAGGCACGACTTATTTTAGGCGACGAAAATTGCCTTCCTTGCCTAAAATTTGCCACCATTGCTCCTAATTTCTCCAAGATTCATATTTTTCCCTATAGAAACCTTATTATATTTCCTTATTTCCTCTAGGATTTTTCGGAAATTCCTCTAATTTTGTCGATTTCCTACATATTTCCTATTTCAAGTTATCCAAGATATTTCCAAATTTTTGACGTTCGCCTGATTTTTTTTAGTCCTGTACCAATGACTCCGTTGGCTTGAATTTCGAACAGTTTTCCAAAATCAACAATACTGACTTGATGCTACATGAGAATGATTTAAATTATGATCGTCCTTCTACATGTTTTATTTGAAAAAATTTTTGAGGGTTTGAAAATCGATCATTAGTTTTAAAACACCCTGTAGAATGGCGATCAAAATTTAAATAATTCTCATGTAGCATCAAGTCGACATCGTGGCGACGACTGTTTGATTTAGAAAGACTTTTTCAAATTCAAGTCAACGGTGTATACAGGGCTCGAAAGAAAAGCAGTCTAACGTCAAATATTTTGAAAAATCTTTAATAACTTGAAAACCTTTGAAACGGCCTGCAGAACAGGTACAAATTAATGGTGGTTTGGCAGTAATAATTTCAAATCTTGTAATTGAGGTTGAACCTACACATACCATCCCTTAAATTGGACCTAAAATCATACTTGATGGTATGGTATATGGATGGTATACTTAATGGTGTTTCAATAGCAACGATCTTGTGATTGATGTTGAACGTGAACGTTTCATCCCTTTTAATCGGACCAAAAAAATTCACATAACAAGCACTGAAACGGCGAAGCCGGGCGCTTATTTTTTCCGTTACAACTTTGACCTCGACTTTGACTTTGCTTTGAGCAGATTCGTAAATATCGCTTGGTTTGAAGAACGTTTTTATTCACTTGCTACCTATATTTTTAGACCTATCAAAATACATTTGATCGTGTCTCGTATCACATATTACTTAGTAAACTGAAACGGATTTATAATTTCGACCAAGTTTTAAAACTTATTGAATCATATCTCTCTTGATATATCTCAATATGTTATTAATGAAAACAACATATCCGATACGCTACATACGAATCGAGAGGTGCCGCAGGGATCCATATTAGGACCGTTCCTCTTTCTAATTTATTTTAACGATTTTCCCCAATATAAAAGCCATATGTCGACCGCATTCTCTATATAGATGACTCCAATATTTTCTCGAAACTGGAAAACTTGGATGAAATTTTAGCGACCAAAGATGAACTAACATCCCTGGCCTCTACATGGTGTATAGCCAATGACCTAATCCTAAATAAAGGTAAACCTGAAGTGTTGCTAACTACGTTAAGGCAATCACTTCTTTGACAACCCTAGTTTTGTTAAATTTCTAGGGTTAGTCATTGATGAAAAGCTGAGTCTAGCGGCACATACTAATTGTATATGCAAAAAAAATCAGTTCTAACCTCGGTTCTAACATATACAGTGATATTTGTTAAGGAAGTGGACATAGGGATTTATGTGAATGGTTTTTCCCTATGTGTACTTTTCAAAGACAGTCTCTTCTAAAGGGCGCCTGCAATTTTATGCATCCAAAATAACTTTTTTAAACAAATAATGATCTGGCTGTCATATTAATTGTATAATTTGAATATTGTTGCTTTGGCTTAACAGAAAATAAATCTCTTACACTCCTTGTTACCAGCACTATACCAATTGACAGTATCAACTTTTTCTTCAGTTCATGGCACACGAACGAAAATAAAAATACGGATGCTAAAGCAACAATATTCAAATTAATTAATGTAGCAGCCAGATCTTTAATTGTTTTAAGTTATTTTGACCGCATAAAATTAGGCGTCCTTCAGAAAAGATTTTGTCATTTAAAAGTAGACATAGGGAAAACAGTACACCTAAATCCCTATGTCTACTTCTTAATAAATAGCACTGTATGTTTTACGAAGACTGACTGACTGTTTCAAATCCAACTTCATTTACGGTATATTAATAACTGCGCCACAGCGAAAGACTTCTTTGCTCTGCAGAGAAAAGCCATACGTATTCAGTAAGTTATCAAAAAGAATGCAGAGACTGAGGCAGAGACTTCTTTATTTACACGGAGTGTTTTTTTTTCAATTGTCACGGCTTCGATCACGACCATCTTGGATTTTAATTTTAAAAAGTAAAAATTTGCTTGAAATTCAAGCAGGCGGGGATCCCAAAACATCAAAATGATATTCAAACATTTTTGATCGATAACACATACAGTGAACTCAGTCCAGGGAGCAACACACTGTAGGTATATTATACCATATTTTTCAAATTTTTGAAATTGCCATCAGCCATTTTTACTGATTGGTATCAGTTGTTTTAGTTACCATGGATACAATAAATAAAACAAAATGTCCATCAATCCATGGCCTACTGTTAAACAACCGAAAAATTTAATTAAAAAAATATAGGTTGTCTCTCCGGTTGTGTTACATCTATGTAATCAGGAAAAATAATGCAACAAAACTGACAGGGTGCATTTAAAAAATACCAACATTGGGTCAAATGTCAGAGACACTAATCCAAAACATTTTTTTTAGTACGCCACTGGATTCTGCGTAAAAATATGGTAAATATGCAGTGTTCACCTTTTTCTAGCTTCTATGGGCAGTAAGATACAATGAAATCTCAAAAAGTTACCCTTTTTGTTTTCACCCTGTATCTCAGAAACAAACGTAGCTAGACTGATTCTGTTTGTGGTATTATAAGTTTCACAAAAAGTGGCGAAAGCCGCATGTCTATCTTTAAACACAACTGAGATACACTGCAGTCTCGACCAAAATATAACACACAGTAGGTACATCTATCATCCCTTAAATTAGATCAATGAAATTCACACTCAATTTTCTTTGGGGAGGTTTTTCAAATTTGTGCCCTGTTTCTTATGTATACGTAACAGGGACCAACAAGTTCAAATTAAGGGTGTTGACACAGTATTCATTTCTGAACTTGTGATTTGTGTTCAATTTACACATACCATCCCATAAATTGAACCAAATTAGACAGATAAATTTTCTTGGGAAATATTTTCACTTATTTTCATATGGATACCTACACATCATAACAGGGACGATCAAGTTCAAATTAAGGGTGTTTCGACAGTAATCATTTCAAATCTTGTGTTTGATATTGAATCTTTTGTTTGTTTTTCTTCAGAAAACTGTTCAAATTTTCATTCGTTTTGTTGTATGTACATAGCTACGTATTAGTTACATGTCTGAAAACACTAACTTTATCTATTTTCTGTGGTTATGTATTTATTGTTTTTTTTGGTTGCAGGTACGGTTTTACGATGTGCCCATCCTCTCACTCAAACCATTGAATATCTAACTTCGGGAACGGATCCTGTAATTGGCTGAAACTCGGATTGCTTCTCGCGCCCCACATATACTTCTCTTGAGGAATGTGCGGTTATCAGAAGCGATCGGGGTTCCGCAGGAACACGTTAACGGTGTAATCGGGTAAACTGTGAGTTATAATTTAGGCCGAGGAGTTCCCCAAGGGTCTACTGTAGGCCCACCGGAATTGACGACTAACACTGCTATTCTTTCTTTGAATCTCGCATAATCTGTAGTACATTTTTCCTGATATACAAAATTTGAATTTAATTAGCAGCTTCCGGTCAGTGAATCCCTCGCAAAACTAAATTTCTGGAAAAATCGCTTTACCGTTTTACGCCTTTAAGGTCACCGCTCGCTTATAGTGTAATGTAATAAATATAACCTACACAAGACTCCATGCTGATACGACAAACACTATATAAATTTTATGGGAACGTAAATTGGAAAAGGATACACGCAATTCATATACGCCATGGCCGCAATAAAATAATTTATTATCGTGATCTTTAAGGGGAATGCGAAATTAATTTGTATCGATCTTCCACCCCTTCCGTTACACAATTTAACTCGACCGCGACCGTCCCCCGGCCGCGCTTAAAAAAAATACCGAAAATGACTAACGCTCACACGAGACTTATCATATCGAGACTTTAGTTAAACCGCAATTTGTTATTTCCGTGACGCTGATAGCGCGATATTTTTTTCATCAGAAATTTGGATCGTAATTGAAAACTTCTTCCGCTCCAAATGTCCGCGGAAAAACTCATTTTCATATCGATTTCACCGCCGACCGATTTTTCGTCGTCAGTTACACTTAAATTATAAAAAAAACACATAAATAGGACGGGGGCTTATTTCACGCAAGATTGGAGCCGATTTATTTTTAGTGGTTCCCCGAGATTTTTGTCATTTTTCTCGGTTATCGAAAATATTTTCTTTTGACAGATTTACGTGAAAGTTGACTTGGTTATTTAGGTTACTGCGTTGTTTATGCTATAAAATTCGATTACGACGAGGGGACGAAAACTATTTCGATTGAGATAAATGTACTATGCTTCTGCAATTACGAAAATTAAAAAAAATAGTAACATTTTTTCTCAAACAAGTGAAAATGTATTTTTTTCATGGGGGATGAATTTTCACGATTCCATGAGATAGAGATCTTCTGAAATTTTAATTTTTTTAAATTCTTTGGTCCCTACCACAAATTCTATTGCAACTTTTGCTAGAAATTGGTTTTCTTGACCGTTCAATTTCTTCATAAAAAATGATTATTAGGAGCGTAGGACAAGATGTTAGTCTAAACAAGTAGGTGAATGAATGTTCACATTTATACTACAATTGTATATTAGGAGCGTAGAAGAACAAGAGGGTGTAAGTGAATTTACGTAACTTTATACCTGCCCGATGATATTTTTTTAATTACTCGCACCAGGAGAGCAGACCATTCCCGGTGCCAAAACTTTACTTGCTCGCGTTTTAAGGGTACAGAAGTGCAAGAAGAAGTAAATGAATACTGAAACAATAATAATTGTATCAGGAGTGTAGAAGGATAATGTAAATACGTACCTATGCACTCTTGGGGCCAAAACATTATCTGAAATGAATTGCTAAAAAGTATCGCGTTTTTTTCTCAATTACAGTACAACCTCGTTAATCCGAATTGATTCGGACCACCGACCTTTCGGATTATCAAATTTTCGGATTATCGCGAAACTAGTGAAAATAATAAATTTGGACACAAGCATTAAGAAATAAACTTTATTCTTTTCAACGTCTTCAGGGGTGTCATCGTTGTTACGAGGAACGAAATTATTTCGGACTAGCGTGTATTCGGATTATCGAGGTTGTACTGTAGAGTGTTTTCTATTAAGTTCTACAAAGCAGCTAATTGTATCAGGAGCACAGAAGTTGTTGATTTTTTTACTTACAACATAGTATTTTGTATTTTCTCGACAGGACGCCAAATTATCTTAAACAAATTGGGCCCAAAATGTTTCGTTTGGCTCAAAAGTCCCAAAATCTGCGTTCCAGTAATACCTTGCATAATACAGAGGAATATGGAGTTTGCGCTTTTAGCTAGGGTTTTGAGTAGATACTTCTGATTTTGGAAAAAAATTCTGAAATTGTATACCGTAAGATAGTGCACTCTTTAAAGGGGCCTGAATTGTGAAATTCTGGGAAGAAATTTGGTATTTTGTGGGTTTGTTTAAAACAATAAACTCTAAATTAGTTTTTGAAAATTAAAAAAAATTCTTAATTGGACCACAAAAATGGTCAGAATTTTTTGAAATTTACTGGTTCATTTTTCTAAGAATTAAAAAAAGGGGATTGTCATAGACTCCTGGAATCTTTTGCAATAGGTAGCCTAATATCTTGAAGGTGTACCAGAAGATCATCAACATTTGTTGCTTTAACTTTCACATGCGACAACCAATTGATCTCAGATCAGTGCCTTATATCAAAAACTGAGCCTTTGTCTTAGATCGCTGCGTATAATTAAAATGGAATTTTTATTGTAATTAGCAGAGGTTGCTTCTGTTTTTTAAAATCGAGACCGATAGTTTGTTCTGAAATGTTCAATTAGAAGATCCAAGCCGCTTTTTTAAAATATAGGTTGTCCCTCGTACAAAAAAACTGAACGTTTGTCTTAGATCGCCGCGTACAATTAAACTGGAATTTTTATTGTAAATAGCAGGGGTTGATTGTGTTTTAAAATCGACACCGATTGCTCCCTCTATGTGCAATTAGAAGATCCAAGCCGTTTTTTTTAAATTACAGTTGTCCCTCATACCAAAAAACTGAACGTTTGTCTTAGATAGCCGCGTACAATTAAAATGGAATATTTATTATAATTAGCAAGGGTTGGTTGTGCTTTAAAATCGACTCCGATAGTTCGTTTTATGAAAAATTAGAAGATCCGAGTCGTTTTTTAAATAAAAATTGTCGCTCATACCAAAAATTGAACGTTTTCTTAGATCGCCGCTTATAATTAAACTGGAATTCTTATTGTAAATAGCAGGGGTTGATTATGTTTTAAAATCGACGCTCGCTCTATGTGCAATTAGAAGATGGAAGACGTTTTTGTTAAATAATAGTTGTCTCTCATACCAAAAAACTAAACGTTTGTCTTAGATAGCCGCGTACAATTAAAATGGAATTTTTATTATAATTTGCAAGGGTTGATTGTGTTTTAATCGACTCCGATAGTTCGTTTTATGTAAAATTAGAAGATCCGAGTCGGTTTTTAAATAAAAATTGTCGCTCATACCAAAAAACTGAACGTTTGTCTTAGACCGCCACATATTATTAAAATGGAATTTTTATAATAATTAGCAGGGGTTGTTTATGATCGACACCACCGATAGCTCGTTCTATGTACAATTAAAAGATCCGAGCCGTTTTTTTTTAAATAAAAAATTGTCCCTCATACCAAAAAAGTGAACCTTTGTCTTAGATCGCTGCATGTACTTACAATAGAATTTTTATTATAATTCGTTGGGTTGATTATGTTTTCAATAGAAATTTTATTATAATTCGTTGGGGTTGATTATGTTTTCAAATTGACACCGATCGCTCGTGCTGTGTCTAAATAGAAAATCCAAGCCGTTTTTAAATAAAACTTATCACTCATACCAAGAAACAGAACGTGTGTCTTAGATCGCCGCGTATAATTAAAAGAGTTTTTGTATGTAATTAGCAGGAGTTGATTATGTCTACACCGATAGATAGTTTTTTTGGCGATCTCTGGTCACCAGTTTTGGCAGCGATACGAGGGAGTCAACAAAATCTCTTGCCTCATCGCACCAAGGTCCAAAAGATTTGACTGCTAAGGGTAAAAAGAAATAATTTAGGTCGATCATCTCCTTATATTTATTTTCCTTCAATTTGGCAAGGGCACAATGTTCTGCGTCCATTGAATTTGTTTATACATAAAGAATTGCCACTTTTAAAACCGTTGACAAGTGACACTGTATCGATGTTTTTTAGTGCATTTAAAAAAAATTGTTGCGTTTTTTCCGCCCGTTCGTCCGGGCCCACTTCTGCGGTTTTGAACTAGGTAATTACTTTTTGGTGAATTGCCCTAGAGGCCTGGAATTCTTTGCAATAGGTAGCCTATATCTTGAAGGTGTGCCAGACAGCCGTCACATTTGGTTATTTTAAGCCCCCCCCCCCAAATAAATTATTTCCTGAGATGCGGTTTTTGAAAATAAAACGGGCATAATTTCTGCATGCGACAACCAATTGAGCTCAGATTTTGCATGCCTTTAGCGGTGCCAAGTAAAACTTCTGATGGAAATGAAGGGGGGGGGGGGAGGTAACATACAATTTTATCTTTCATGGTACTCTAATGAAAGGTCTCATCGAAAGAAACCAATTTTTACCAATCATTGTCCTCCTCCTCGACCCCTTATCGTGGTCAGTTACTCATAAAGGGCGATTGGGACGTCTGGAAGGAAGAGAGTATTTATAAAGGGCAAGTAGATCGTCTACTGGTATGTCAACGCTTTCAATGCAAATATCTGCAGAACGGAGTGTCGGGAGGAGAGTACTCTCAAAGGGTGATGTGACACCATAGTTGTGAATGTGAATATCTCGAAAATGTTGGAGGAAGGCAGGCAATATTTCTTGAATTCTTGAATAATCGTACCCTGATTTCCTTGCGTATAATCATTTACATAGAAGTGTTTTCGTGACCCTCTCGTAGTAGATTTCCTTGACGAAAATGTGGCAATCAATTTCCGACCAGTCATCGCGTGTAGGTGTTATCGTTTATGGTAACCGTTAATTTTTTCTATCAAATGACATCATTATTATCGATGAACTTTCTCAAATAATGCCCGCTTTCTTCCTTGTTTCTACGAATACGTGAATTAAGAACAATTTCCAGCGCGTTTAAATTGAAATCGAGGTTAATATTTGTTTATTTAAAAAAAAGAACCTTTTAACATCTCTCAATTACGCAATTTCGCCGCTGGTTTACGACTTGTTGAAAATTCGACGGAAATTTACAACAGTGAATTTTATGCGCTCAAAAACGAGTTTGTCAAAATTAATAAGTCGCATGCAATCTTCTTCTGCGTATCGAAATTTAGTACCTTATTCTAAGCGATCTACATTTCGAACCAGTCTGAAGATCTGGAACGTTGACTTTCTAAGCCGATGGAAACTTTCCCAAAGATTTTTCGATGAACACTAAGCCCCCCAACCTACAACTTGACCACCCCGCGTCCTTCGGACTAGTTCTTTGAGTTTGTGAATCAAGTGGAAAATCTATTCACCACGCTTAACCTGCCGTAACGGTATTTCAAATTCGAAATCTACCTGATACCCGCACGAAAAGCATTACGTAACGAGGCAGCCACCGATTATTATAAGACGAGGCCTTTAATTTATTAATTTATGCGGAATACAGAAAACGGGTATTGAAATTATAGAGATGGGTAACGAGATTTTTTCAATTCGTTAATTCGTACCTTTCCACCATAAATATTGTGATTATGTATCTTCTCGATATCAAAATGGAGGGAAGTCGACCTACGTAATTGACTATAACCTTTAAGGGAATAACGTCGTTAAGTCGAAATTACCTACTCGTTTTTGTCGGTGCGGTTAAACTGTTTTAAGTATAGTAGTCGTTTTGTAAATAGTTTCGATGTAAATTTTGACATTACTTTTTTTGGAAATACCAAGTGTGAATGAACGCATTTTAAATACGCACGTTCGCCAAAGTAATCTCAGACCTCTCGATTCGACCAAAGTAAATCCAAAAATGGTCAAGCTAGGATTTCGATTTAAATTCATGGTTACATTTTAATTAAGAATTCACTTATTGTTACTTTTCAAAGTTCAAGGTTGTAAAGTTAAATTAGACACTTTTATAATTCAACTTGTTTGTCATGTTAGATAGGTATTCCGGCAGTTACATAATCGAGGTTTTTTATGATTTGTCATCAATCAAACTTGAATTTTTTTATTCCATTAATTCCAGAGTATACTGCAGTTTCTCATTTCAGACTAAAAACTCAGCTAAAAACTAAACATTTACTTAGTGGAACAGTATTGACCTTTACATTATATACGTAGACGTAGAGCATTATTATAGCTATTTACTCGAGAATCCTCAAAGATGCCAAAAATCGTTATATCAATTTCGTTGGGAAAACTTAAAAACGCATCACCACTATTGAAATTATTAATTTCTTTGAAAAAAAATATTGATCTTGTAAATAAAAAAAAAACTTTCATTAAACAAAAAGAATAATGAAATTGAATCACTAGTTCAAGAGATATAGTTTATTTTATAAAACTCAACATCCGCCATCTTGGATTGCCCGCCAGTTCTATTAGCTACCGCTTTGAGATGGCAATCATAGTTTTTTGGCATCCTAATAATCCTGTATAAGACGAGTTGGTTTGTTCGGCCTTCGTTAGGATAGGGCTGAAAGTCTTGTAGGTCAAAGAAAGATAACTTTGGTTCAGTAGCTTGATTTGGTAGACCAAATATTTCGGAATGTACGTATTTCCGAATTAATTGGTCTACCAAATAAAGCTACTGAACCAAGTTATCTTTCTTTGGTCTATAAGTACGCATTTTGACGTCTGGCCCATGGACTAATACTGTTCATTCTTATTATGGACACACTGTATAGTAGGGGTGGATCAGGCCACGTTGTGGTTGTTTAGAGACCAAATATATTTAATTGTTTATGACTGATTTTAAAAGTGCACTCATCAGCCCTTAAATGATACCAATAAAATTTGAACGCAGGTACACCCTAAATTCTACCGGAAACAAATTTCAAAATGTACGTGTCGTAGTAGGGGTGGATCAGGTCATATGAGGGTTGTTTAGAGAGCGTTATTATGAAACTCAATAATATTTGAACTTTGAAATTCTAGGGAAACGTCAAAATTTTATACGTTTTAGTCTCGGTTTTAGCATTAATAATAATAATAACTTTATTTGGAAGCGTTACAGTAAATACATAAGCAATACTAAAATTATAAATAGAACTTCTTCGGCGTCCAAAGGGCGAAGTTCACGAAGAGGCTCATCTCTTCTTATCCCGTATTATGTAGGAGCGGTGGATCCAACCACGTGAGGGTTATTTAGAGAATAAATATTCCAGTTACTATGATTAATTTTAAAACTGAACTCATCAACCCTTAAATTACGTCAATAAAATTTGAACGTGTGCCCCTCGGTGTGTCCTACTATTGGAAAAAGATTTCGAAATGTTATACGTTTTAGTATGATGTAGTAGGGGTGAATCATACCACGCTGGGGTTGTTTAAAGACTACATATTAAAATTATTATGATTTACTTTGAAGATGAGTGCATCAACCCTTAAATTGCATCAGTAAAATTTGGTAATGTATACCCTGAATTGTTCTGGGGAAAAATTTATATTTTTTAAGGTTTCGTATTACGTAGTAAGGGCGTATCAGAGACTAAATGTCCAAGTTATTGTGATTGATTTTGAAACTGCGCTCATCAATCCTTAAATTGCGTCAATTGAATCTATACCCTAAATTCTTTTGGGAAAAAATGCTTTTTTTTACGTTTTAGAATCGGCAGTGGGGGTGGATCCGACGGATTGGTCACGACTTATTTTAGGGGACAAAGATTTCCTTCATTGCCTAAAAATTGCCACCATTTCTAGCATTGCCTTAAATTTCCCTAAATTTAGTCAAAATTTCTATGAATTAACATGAAATGAGTAACGTTACTACCATGTAGAAACCTTTTATATCCTTAAAATTGCCTTTAGATTTCCTCCTATTTCCCCAAAATTGCCTAATACATAATTTCCTCTAATTTCGCCTATATGAGTCCTATTGTCCTATATAAGGCACAAGATTTTTCCCTCGTGATCAAACCCTTTACTGGATTAGGCCATGTTCTGGTTGTTTAAAGACTAAATTTTTAAGTTATAATTGATTTAGAAACTGCACTTATTAAACCTTAAGTGGCGTCAATAAAATGTGCACGTGTATACCCTGAATTATTTTGGGAACAATTTCTATATTTTTTACGTGTTACTTATGTAGTAGGGGTAGGTGAGACCATGTTAAGGTTGTTTAGAAAGTAAATATTCAAGTTATAATAATTGATTTAGAAACTGCACCATCAACTCTTAATGGCGTCAATAAAATTTGATCTTACTCGTATACCCTGAATTCTTTTGAGAACAAAATTTCAAAATTTATACGTTTTATTGTTATGTAGTAGGGGTGGATCACACCACGTTGGGATATTTAGAGACTGAATATTCAAGTTATTATGATTGAGTTTGAACCTGCACCCATCATCCCTTAAGTGGCGTCAATAAAATGGAGGCTATATTCACGTTATTATGAATGATTTAGAAACTGCACTCATCAACCCTTAAATGACGCCAATAAAAGTTTGAGCGTTACTCTAAATTCTTTTGGGAAAAAAATTCCATATTTTTTTACGTTTTTGTATTATGCAGTAGGGAGGATCAGACCACGTTCGGGTTGTTTAGAGACTAAATGTTCAAATTATGATTAATTTTCACACTGTACACATGAACCCTTCAATGGCGTCAATAGAATTCGCGCCTTGGATCGATGTGGATATTTGGAAACCCATTTGCGTTTTATATGTTTTTATATTTAAAAATATTTATAGGTATATAATCTCGTGTATAATTAATTGTTGTTCGAAAGTGGATTATAAATATCACAGGGGTTTCATAGGTTTTGTTCCAACATACTGTTGTTCAGATCAATATTAAAAATGTCTTCAGTTAAGAAAAATTTCGAGGTAATTGAGAATAAGTTGTTTTTTGGTTATTGAGTGGTCGCCGAGTCGCCGTATTTATGGGTATTTATAAACATTTATTGTTTTTTTAATTGATCTTAAAATGTATACAAAAAATGTTTATTGCAAAAGTTTCTTTATAATTATTGTTGAATAATCTAGTAATAAAGTTATCGGACTTAACCTCGATGTGTTTAGAGGGCACCCTGTATATTTTATTCTAAAAGATTGCATATCAAATTCTTTTTTCAAAAATAAATTTTAAAAAAAATTTAATATTGGTTTCAAGTTTCAAAATTACAGAAAATTGTTTAAAAAAGGAAGCTTTTTGTGTACATTTCATTGGTGTCGTTGAAGGGTTGTTATGTCTAGATTTAATCTCGGATGTAATATCATTAGCGAAATATGATACATGTTCAAACATCCCTAAATTAGATTTGTCCACCCCTACTGCATATCTAACAAAAACGACTGAAGTTTAAAAATTTTTTTTATAAAACAGAAGCCTGTGTTCTTGACTTTATTTAAGGGATGATTCTGCAGATTTAATACAATCGCAAAATTGGTATATTGAATGTTGAACCACCCCTAAAATTATTGAAAATTATTTTAAAAAAAAGGAAACTTGTGTAGCTATCATTTTGTTAACGTTAAAGTAATGGCGTGAGATGTGTAGATACAATATTTCAGAAATCTGAACAGAAGGCGCTTTTCAAATAACGGTTTCCCATAATTTTGGATGAAAACGAATTTGCGTGGAATAACTAATTTTCTGGGAAAAGAGACCTACATATTGATGCGGTAAATCGTTTACGATTACTACTGTAACTGTTTTAATGTAGCAGTATATTATTTTAGACAGGGTGTTACAACAATTGTGGGCTAACTACGATTAAAAATGCTGCATATAGTCGACCCACAATGTTTGTAACACCCTGTATACTTAAGTCGGCACCTTTATAGTAAATGGTGTCGCATTTAAGAAAGTGCAATGTTCCTCTGGTTAAAAGGAAGGGGAGGGGGGTCAATTTTTGAAATACTTAGAGACGAAGACAACTTATTCAGATCTTGATCTTGATTCTCGACTTTTTATCCCGTTGGGGATGTAGGTATGTTGATCGGGACGTAGGTATTTTGTTGAACAGAAGTGGATTAAACAATTCAAAAATGAGACAAGGAACAATTTTCGTCCTGTGCGTTTATAACCTAAAGCCTTACTCTTTGAAGGAAATTTTCTAATATGGTGATAGAAACTCCAATGGTCAAAATTGTACGGATATATCTTTAATTTTGCTCATAGTTGATCAGGTTTCGTGTTCTTGCTACCAACAAAAAAATCTTACATATCCAAAAAATTAATTCATTTGTGCACTAAACTGTTATCATATTCAAAAGTGTATCACGCAAACAAATACTACGTAAAATTGTTCATTAGACTACATTTGATATCTGAATTTTTTGTTAACTATAACTATTAAACAATATCCCAACCCCATCTCCCCACATTCAAAGAAATACTTCGCATTCCTTCTTCATGGGGCCAATTTTCTGTGAAAGGGAATTTGCTTAAGGGGCGAATTTACCTTGAGCCTAATTTTCTTGTGATCATGCCCTACTTGGATCCTTATAAAAATGACACGAATTTTTAGTATGTATTTACCATTTTCACCGTAAAACGAAGATTCCGTTTCCAGATATGATTAATTAATAATTCTTAGGCGCCATTTTTTAGTGGCGATCATGCACCACGCAATCGCCGTTTTTTTTTACTTGGAATCAACCGTTTCCGTAACATTTGCATAAACGAGAAACCAACAACCGAAATTTTTCAATAATAGTAATAATAATTAATATCCCGGCGTCGGGATGTGACGACCCCACCGCCCATCACCTTTTAGTGATGCAATGAGTCACGCAGAACAGCATGCGGCATTTGACCAGAACAGCACACCTCAAAGATTCTAATCTTTAAACATGAAATTAGAACCACTATTGCGGGGTGCGCGCTCTTGGGGTAGAAAATTCTTCGAAAAATTATGCAAAATCGCAATACTTAAGAAAACCTAGTAATCTCGTATAAAGAAAGTTTTGAAGATTTTTGAATTTTGTAAATGGATAATTCGTTCTCCGCCTAAAGTTTGAATTTCGACGAAAATGTTTTGAAAATATTCCATAATTGTTTCATTCAAAGTGCCATTTTTTAAATTTCGATTAAAACTATTTCTCAAGAAAAGTTATCAATATGCCAATATTCAAAAACTTCGCCAAACATAAGGAACAGATTGAGAGACAAAATTAATTAAATGGCATTGAAGTTTTCAGTACAGTTTTCCAAGACAGAAAATGTATATCCAATGCAATCTGTTTTACTATTTTTAAAAGAAATAAAATCTGTTAAAAAAATTTACTGACAAAGTGACAAGCTGCCTTTTCTTGGCTCAGTTGAACATTGAGACATTGTATTTGCATGAGACAAGAAAAACCAGCATTAAGCACTTTTCAGCTTGAAGACTTTATAGGTCCAATCCAGGAAGTTTTTGAAGTTTTCAAAAATTCCTATAGTTCATTTTCTGAAAGTGGTTAAAATGTTTCTTAAGAAACTCCCGACACTCCCAAAAAAGTCTGCATATATCACGGAAATACTGTAAAATGAGCAAAAAAAGGAATCGTCCGCGGGTCCGCCCCATTTGCTCTCGAAAATTGTGAGCCATAGACATAGAGTCTGTATAGCCTCCAGGTTTGGCAGCTTTAGACTTTACAGCTTACAATCTTCGGGACTAAAAATCACATTAAGGCCTTGCTTTGACCCATAGGCTCGACCATAGAGTAATAGGTATGAAAAGTACTCGGAAAAGTATCTGTAACGTAAACGAAAATATTTTCGGAAAATTTCGAGGAACATTTTTTTCCAAACATTTTTCTTAAAAGATGCCTAAGGTTTCGTGAGACCCAAACCATATGTTTAAGAAGCATTCCAACACACTTCTGGAGAGAGGATTACTAAGCTCGATTTTTAAGCAGATTTCTGACACTTCTTCGAGTCTTCAGATGTTGTTGACATTCCTAAAATCTAAAATGAATTTGCCTCAAAAAAGTTGCAGGTAGAAAAGTGATTGGAAAAAACTTGCTCGGGAAAATTTGTACGTTTTAGTACGACGTAGAAGGAGTGGATCAGGCCGCGTTGGGGATGTTTATCGGGTAAGGATTCTAATTATTGTAATTGATTTTGGATCTATCCGTATCAACCGTTAAAAAGCGACAATAAAATTTGATAACACCCTGAATTCTTTTGAAAGAAAATTTCGAATATGTAGTAGGTTGGGATCAGGCTGTATTGGGGTTGTTTAGTGATTAGTATTCCAACTATTGTGATTGATTTTGTTTTTACACACATCAACCCTTAAATAGCATCAGTAAAATTTTAACATTATACAATTCCGTTGGAAACTTCTAGATTTCCTCGTTACCTCCAATTTCCTCTTTCCTCTGTTTGCCGAGGAGAAAATTAAAAGAGAAGCAAAGTTTGGATATTTTTTGGTACGTAGAGTTTCAGTTTGAACATTTCTTTTTCCAAAATTGTTTATATGTTACACCTCTGTATTAATTGCTGTTCTGTTCCCGAAATTATTGATGGAATCCCATTCATTAATCAATATGAGGAACGAAATATTTTAATTATATTTACATTAATTGCATACAGTTTAATTAATTGCTCTATTAATAACTGGAGTAATAAATTAATTAAGAAGTTAATTTGACGCTTTGAATTAAGTATGCAATAAGAGAAAAGCGATTTAGAATTTAAACATTAAATAATAGAGCACACAAAGTCCTATAACGTCATCAGTTTTACTAATCGCGGTATCTTCAAATGTAGTCGACTACCAAGTCGATTTAAGGTAATTTGAATATGCTACTTCACACGAATAAATCTAGCGAAGTTGGGATGACCCTGGTTGCCTCAATTTTCACTTGAAACCTTAAATTATACCGTTTGAACTTTTGGAGTCTGAATACTGTACAAACATGAAACATTTCAAGCAGTTTTTAAAATTTTTGTCCAAACACCATCTCGAAATATTTCATGCAGAAATTTTGAAACTAATTTTTTTTGGTGTCGCTTTTTTAAAAAAATCCAATGAGGATCCTGAGAGCTTTGAGTATTCTAAGGGTAGGTAGGTTAACGTAGCATATTTCAACCGAACAAGTTCCGAAGTTTTGATTTGGGAAGACTAGACAATAGACATTTTATGTCACAATTGCAGAGATTTTTGGAGGGCTATATATTTGGTAGCAAAAAATCATGCATTTTTGAACTTTCTGGGCAAAGTTTAGTTCTGAGAGGACATCTCATATTCCACATTTCTTTCTCAAGATTGTTACCGATGTATGTATAAAAATGGAGAAATTAGCTGGGATTTAAAAGTGAAATTTGTGCATGAAAACTTAAAACTACGTCACCGTGTTTTATCGCGTATGCAAAGCAGTGGGCGATCGATTGAAAGCAGAAAAGTCACGAACCGCGCGGCTACCGTGGCTGTGTTTACATATTTCAATAAATTAGTGAAGATTAAGAAAACAAACAGGTTTCTTCGAATTGCGTGCGTAATTCCCCTCCCCCGAACTGATCGCGGGGGACTTCTTTTTCGGGATTCTCTAATCGCATAACGATTAGCGGAAATTGCAAGCCGGCTCACGGCGATTGCGTCTTAAAAGGTATCGAGTTTGCGGTTTTTCCGCGTATCAAAATGCAGTTAACTTTCAAAGCCCGGCCTCACCCGACCCACGTTTTATTATAACGTAATAATGAGCCTTACAATTAAACTTTCTACAAAGAGGAGAATACACAGGCGTGCCGCTCGCCTCGAACGCGAGCCGATACTATTTTAGCCTAGAACTGAAGTGGCCCCTTGCTCTTACATATCCCGGTCAAACTGTTATTCACTCGACGGGGGCTCCTGCCGACAACGTCGCAAGTTTCTCGCGGCAACGTCGCGTATTGATCAGCCACCCGCATTTTATGTGTAGAAGGGGAAATTCATCATCGGTCACGTACGAAATCGCACGATTTTCCTCTCCTCGCCCTGCTAGTGAAACTTTTGAATTCGCGAGGGCTTTATTTGAGTTTCAAATTATAGATTAAGTTCAGTGGAGGAGTCTTGGGAACTTTCAACTCTTCTTCTGCCTTCCACATGCATTAACCCTCCCTCGCTTGCATTTGCGTGCCAAATTTTTCCCCCCCGCCCTCCCTTTTTGCGTTTTGTTTATTTTATTTACGTAATGGCCGCCTATACCGCTATACGTGTTTAATCGATTGCGTGCATTCAGTCCAATTTCTTGCAATGAATAAGTGATAAAGTTTAGTCAATGTCAATTTAATATTAATAAAGATCTGACTGAACAAACAATAACGGTAGCGTTCGTTTCGGTGCTATTCATAGATGCGGAAATCAATTTTTAGGTCACCTTGAGTGTGTTTCACCATTTATTCAAAAGGTAAATTGCGACGTATTTCGCTCTCAAGTGGTTAGAAGTGCGATTTACCGTTCCTTGCCAAATTGCCATCAAGAGTCTTCTTTTCTTTCATTTTATCATCTTTCATCAGGCACGGCCATAAATAGAACTCAGAAATTTCGAGCTGTCGTGTTATTCGAACAAACTCGACAATTTTTTTGGAACCCCCTACATCCCTCGTTCTAATTTTACGTTTCATTTAAAACTGGAATACGTTTTTCGGTATATGTGATGATGAGTAATTATGAAAACAATGTCTCTAATGTTCTTGTTTGTCTGGGTTATCGCTCGGGGCTTAAACATGATCAACATTTAAATAATGATAGGTATACATCAGTTAGACAAGGACAAACAAGAGCGTTTTTTAACGTTGCTTTTACAATAACAACCGATTTCTTACATCACAGGGAACTTTTTTGACGATGTCATATCCAAAATTCAAAAATTGTGATTTTAGTCATTCATTCACGTCCTATTGATAAATCACAAATTGAATTTTGTGCACCAAACAATGCATTTCACGTATATTCATTGACTATTTTCTGAAAACCCCACGAATATTCTTGGAAGCATTCACATTGTTCTCTTTGAGGGCTAAATCCTAGTTCACAGCTAATTTTGGGGGTAGATTTGAATTGCATATAATAATTGGTCCTAAGGGAGGGATCTAAACTGAATTTTGGTTTAGCTGCTGGAAAATGGCTGCTATGCGAGAGTGCCTGCGTAAATTTGTTTACCCAAAATCGTCCTGAAAACGTCCTTACCCAAAATTGTCCTACTTTCTGTCACGAAATTTTAGTTTCCATGACAGAGGCAGAGCAGACTACGTTTCCTGCCACTTGTCACTTTACCGGCCGCATCTGTGACTTGCTAAACGTCTATAATGACTCCTGTCATCACTGACAGATTGACATTAATCAAAAGTTATATATAAACATTGAAATTTTATAATAAAATACGATTTCGGGTAAAAGTTAATACAAAACTCGTCAGTAAAATGACATTACTTGACTCGGAACTTAAAGTACTCGGCACCGAAGGGGCCTCGCACTCAATATTTCCTCGCCACTTTTATGTAAATAACTATTTTATGGTAAACAGCGCTACTGGTCGTTCGTTCGTTTTCGGCATTTTAGCTGCTAACTTCAGACGGGAAATGAAGGGCCTGTGTGGTCCGACGTACTAAACGCTCCTACTCATAGGAGTTTGGGGGTGTGAAGCGTTGAATCCTCTCTCAGTATTACGGACTTGACTTTTTTCAACATTATATCATTGGTACAAAACTTTCTAGCTCGCAGAATTATGACGAATTGTAAAATTTTCCAAGCCATTTTCAAAACCTCGCTCAAAACTTTCTCTGCCCCTAAACCCGTCTTGACTCGTCTTGCTCCGAAAGGACCTAGAGGACAGATTGGCAACAGCTCCATAAAAAATCTAAACGGTTGCTGGAGGAAAGCACTAGAAAGTTCTTTTTTTAAACTTCATCCGGAGTTTGTACGACGCTAGAGATTTCTGAGCTGTTTCCAATGTTCTCTAGACCTTTTCCGGGCCTATTTTTGCTCTTACCAAAGAGCGGTGTAAACCCTTCCCTGAATATTGAGGGGCTTTACAAAACAATAAAAGGCATTCCGCTATCATGAACTTTATACGGCTTCTACTATCGCCTATCAACTTTTCAGACTCGTATAATGTATTTCCAGTTCCCCATCAAAGGTTAAATCCCAGAGCTTTCTAGGTCCTTTCTAAATTTTTTTACGTTAGCTTAGCTCACAAACGACTAAAATGTAAGAACTCACGGAAGAAGACTCGTGAAAACTTAGCATCACATCGGTTTTTAAGAATCTTTAGATTCTTTCTAGAACGTTGTACTTAATAGTAATTTATCCAAAATCGTCAAGAAACCTTCATTTTCATGCCTACGTTATATCAGGAAATTTTAGATACCATGACAGAGGCAGAGCAGACTACTTTTCCTGCCGTATATGTCAGTTTACCGGCCGTACCTGTCACTTTTCCTACGATTTCGGATAAAATTTAATACAAAACTCTCGTCAATAAAATGCGACTTCAATATTTTCTCGCCAGTAATGTGTCATTCTAATTTTTTTATATAAATAACTATAAATAAATTACTCAAAAATTCGTTAAGGCGCTTGAGAGCAAGAGACGAAGAGTACACTTTCAAATTTGTTTTTTCGGTTTTAATAGCCCTTATGGACATTTCATGTCTTAACGAGAACACAAACATGAAATAATTTTTAATTTCTGATCGAATGACACCAATACCTAGTCTGTAGGTAAGTGGTGTAGTTTCGGAGTCTTTGTAACTCAGACGGACAGGCAAATAAGGCGCCCAAAAGTGCACTTTTTATATCTATAAATTTGTAGGTGCAAAGATCCATTGAAAAATGCATATCTCTTAAACCGCATTCAATATAAGTGAGTGATAATCGAATCCTTAAAGTGCACGGAATTTTTTGAGTGACCGTTGAAAGAGTTTCCAGGAGTACTTATGTCTGATGCCAGCTTTTATTACTTGATATTCTTTATCAGGTAGTTTTTTAAAGACATATTCTTATTTTTGCATTAGGTGCGGTAGGCTCGTTTCATTTGAAATGCCATTCGAATCAAATGTCAAACAGTGCTATCTTGGTGTCCAATTTTCACTATGGATCATTATCAACATTGTGTTGTTTTTGATTTGCCCATTTCGACTAAAATTGTAGATGCGAAATTAACTGAACTTTTTGTAGATTGTTGGTGGGGAACTAGAGATCCGTCACATTGGCCCGCTCGGTCTCATGATCTTATCCTTTCAGTTAGATCTTTATTTGTGGAGTCGGGTCAAAGAATGAGTGTACGCAAATCCAATTATAGATGTCAAGCTTTTGACAGTTTGGTACCTTTCGGAATGTGGAGAGCAGTGTATTAGTCTGTTCAGGAGCTATTGTCTTGTCTTGATTGAACACTTATGAAACTCACTTTTGCACGGTTTAAGAGATGTGAATTTTTGAATTGACCCTTGTATCTTCAAATTTGTAGAGAAAATTTGACATGTGTCTCCCTGTATAAAATAAGCATGAGAATGAAGGTTTCATGACGATTTCTTGTCTCTACCGCTCTTCCTGTTCCTTAGTCATCCTGTCCTGAATCTCGACCCCATCGAAATTATGGTGACCACTATTTTAAGTGGGCTTGGGCTATTATAGTATATAGTGCCGAGAACCTGCTTCTATCTTTAATGGATAACTTTCGCCCTTTAGTGTACTCATTTTTGAAAAAATACTGCCAAAACTGTCCAGTGTTGTGAGCCCGTACAGAATCACTTGCAACTTTACGTCATTATCATATCTAAGTAGACAACTTAAAAAACACGCCCTCGTAGATAGATATGTGATAATCCAGAGAACAAAATTACTGTAAGTTGTGTACAAATTTTTTCCCCTTTGAGATAACCTCTCAAATCTAACCTTGCATTACGAGGTTCAAAAATACAAACTGAAGATTTTGAGCAGGAATTTTTTAACTGCGTTTCATCTTTGAGAAACCATACTCAACTTTATATTTTTATATGGACCCTCGTATGGACCAGACAAAGTATATACCATAGGTATTGAGTACCATTTTTGATTACGAACACAAAGATGTATGGCACAATATGATTTAAGGCTTGTTATTGAATTTTTAACATTTTGGCGTAGTAGGTGTTGACAAAGTGTCAAAATAATTCACTGCTGGCTCCTTTAAATTACATACCTAATAAAGAATCATATTGTGATTTTTTTCCGGTCCCGGTCTATATAAAAATATGAAATTGATGATTGTTTCTCAAAGACGAAACGTCGCAGTGCAAGTCTGTGGACACCATCTTGTAGATTCTTATGGGGAAGTATTTTTGATATCTTTTCAAACCGAGTCAGAAAAAAATAAAAACGAATATGGTTAATTTCGATTTTTTTCAAATATTTTCCGAACTGCTGATCAGTGTTTCCGAGTTTTTATAAAACATTTTACTGAGTCCTAAAATACACAACTTTTTTCTAATTTAACCGACTGTATCTCTTGTGGTGTCCGATTTCCCCTCGAATGTACCCATGATAATCATTCTTACATTGAACACACTGTATATCAGAGTCGTAATTGATAGGTATCAAATCTACATACATATATCATCCCCTAAATTACGCCATTATCATTTTTAAACGCATGCTTCATTTTGTTATAAATAAAGTCACTGCATCGTATGCATGTTTGACATTCTTCTATATTTTCTACCCTGCAGTTTGTTTTCTTCGTAAAGGGAAATGTTTTTTTAAATAATAATAATAATATTTTATTATCCAAACAAGTAAATATACTCAATAACAGATATTAATATGAGAAAAATAAATTATCACTCTAATGATTGCAACAACCGCCCCAAACCTTCATGGAAAAAGTCTACGGGCGCGGATAAGTCATTAAATAGTGAGAAGATTAAATGCACAGTGCACTGGAGATCTCTGAAGCACATTGGTCTTGGTAAAATGGTGTTGGGCATCTTAAGGACCAACGATAAGAATTGCCATCTGTGGATTTAATATCAGTTGCGATATTTGATAAGCTTAATATCAAAAACACCATAAATAATAAAAAAAACAACATAAACTGTACCGGTCCATCCTATCTAAGCATACCTAAAAATACAATCAGTTTGAAAATTATTTCTTAAAAAATTAAGCCCATATGGCCTAATTTTAGTAGCGCGATATTTACGTAGGGGTTGATATGTGGAGGTATAATCGTAGCATCTTCTCCCAGAGACTTCACGGGAATTCCCAAAGACTTTCCCGGAATTGCCAATGACTTCAAGGGAATTCCCAGAGACTTCCTGGGAATTCCTAGAAACTTCTTGGAAATTCCCAGAGAATTTCTGGGAATTCCCAAAGACTTCCCGGAAATTCCCAGAAACTACCCAGGATTTTCCATATTCCTGATCAGGCACTTAAACCCGAGCTTATAGTCAGCGATTTTAATGAAACTTTTGATTGTTTTAAGCCTTAACAGTTTATGTGTGCGCGCACCCAGAAAAAATTCACAGAGCTAAATCTGAACCAGTTCCCATCGTCATCTTGCCACATTTGAAAAGTAGAATGTAAGCTTAATTACCATTTAATAAAAAGTGAGCAACTTTTCGAAAAAACACTTTCATAAACTCATAAATCATAAAATCATAAACTTTTGTTGCATAATAGAATGAGTTCGCCTTCGGAAAAACAGGAATATCCAATTCTCTAGTTATATCTTTAAAAGCTATACCTATATGACCTTAACAGCCTAGTGTCTATATGAGATATGAAAACGCACGGACGTCAAGTTAAAACTTTTTTGGGGTCTATGTGCTTCAAAACGTCCAGAAAACGCAATATTGGCATATCGAAAATTTGTCACTATTACATACAATACTTTCCTTTATACATGCATCGTATGAAGTCGGAAAGTAAAAATAACAATTTGTAGTTCTAATAATAAATAATAAATATTATTTTCATATTATTTATTGGTAGGTATTGCAAAACGAAAAAAAATTGAAAATTTTTATCAACGGAGAGAGTCTTTCCATGATCCTACAAGTTTTCCTTCATAACCATTAATGTCTTTTCCAGGCTTGATCGATTTTCAGTCGGTGAAATCAGTAAATCGCTCACTTTGGCGATCCTTCTACACCTCGGTCTACACTATACATGTACGCACCTAACAAAAGTTTGAAAATTATGTCTAATGTGTGTATCACGATATTATAATTAGTTCAAGACATCCCTAAGTTGAACTTGTCCATGCGCACTACGTGTTCCTACCCTAAGATGGCTTACACGGTGGGGAGAGGGAGAGATATTTAGGAATGAACGTGTATTTAAAAATCTTAATCAGGGAGTAATTTTAAAAAACAATTAAAAAAATAGATAGGGACTATGTTTCTGTTTCATTGAACTGACTTTACTTAGGGCCCCTTTCAATTCCAAAATTCCTACCTCAAGATAGCGCATCCCTAAACACAGGGGGCGCCTACGGCCTTGAACGAAACTTACGGAATTTACATTCAAAAATATTGCACATATAACTACTTATTGATGCCCACACAATCGTTTTCTATTGAGTATTGTTTGTAGATGATTGTAGGGAATTTCCGGGGAATTTCATATCGTTGCCAGATTACATATTAATTAAAAGTGTTTCATAATGATTGTGTAGTATTTAATTAATAAATGTTTATACACAGTAACGGCCCAAAGAATATTGCCTTGAGGTACGCCTTTTTCATATACCTATTACTTCATGGATCGATATATCAAATTAACCTTTTAAAGCTCGTTTTACTTGCGATATTGACAGCTGTCACTTACACGTTAATGCTTCTCGTTGCAATTACTTTTCCACGCTCGAAATGAAGCTAAAAACAAACTCTTAAACTGCGTGCCTCTCTAGATAATCGGCATCATGGCAGAAGAGGCTTTGGAAGCTTGCGGTGATAGTCTGATAATTTACGTAAACTTAGCGCTTTATGAATATTACGATCTAATTCGTGCAATGTATACATCTTGTCATACTCGGATTGGCGTAACGCGCATCTCTCAAATATGAAACGAGCACGATCTTTGATCGGCAAACCTTGTTAATTTTGGCCAATTACCCATTTGGGTATTTTAAATTTTAATTAGCGGAGACGTTTCATTAAACGATAATGGGGTCGGCCGTCCGTAATTAACTTTGAAATCTAATATCTGAGAATTAAAAACGTGCCAAATTAAATTTTGATATTTCTTTAAAATTCTCTCGCCTGCCAAAAAACATTGCAGGTGTATCTCAAGGTTCAAGATTGGGCCCAGTACTATTCTGCGTATGCGTTGACGCCTTGACACGAATGAAACGGAATCATTCTGCCTTCAGACTACTCTGAACGGACGTACACTAGGTATAGACAAAATTTTCGACACTATTTTCGAATTTCATTTCAAAAGTAATTTGATGATTTTTAGAGGGTGCTGGGGGGTTTAAATATGATCTTGCAGGACTATTAGAGATAAAGAACCCTTCCATTTTAATAATAGTTTAGATGGATGCGTTTTTTTTTCCTGAGGGTGAGTAATCGAGCAATTCTCCAAGCGAAGCAGATTTGCTTGTTTACCAAGAGAATAAACATGGCTTTGTTTGTTCGCTGCCTTATTGGCCGCATTAAATATTCATGGCGTCTTGATAGTTGTTAGTGCACGCGTCAAAGTTTTCATCGTACTCGCCTCGCAGATTCTTCATTCATTGTTGGTCTCGAATTTTGACGCATTTGTCTAATTAACGTAAGTTTACACTCATCGATTTTCATCCCGACGAAGTCGAGTGTAATAAAAAAATCTGCGCCGCATTTACTTTTTATTTCGGTCCCTCCCCATTTTGAATTAATTTACGTTCAACTTTGTATTCAAATTTTTTGGCCACGGAGCGTCGCTGTTTTTTAGGAAATTGTTTTCGAAGCAAGGACGAACGAGCATTGTCAACGGTTATTTTTATTGTCGGCTTAGTTAGAATGGTAAACATTTTATGAAAGGGAAGCGAGGGAAAAAATCTGCCGTAAAACAATTTTTAGATGCCATTTTATTTTGATACGGTCGTTTTTTATACGGCGAACGAGTAAACTTTTTTCTGTTCGGAAGGAAAGAGTTGCCATTATGAGTTTATGCGTTCGTCCCGTGAGTTACTTTAATCGGGCAACTTCCACGTGCCGGTTTTTCATTTGAATAACCCCCGCTGTGGGTAAATCTCGACGATCGTATAGGATTAGTAAAATATGAAAATCGCAACTTTTTCTAACTTTTGGATCCACTACAACTTCGCTTAAAAGGGAACTTTTCATTGTATTAGTAGTACACAATTTTTAAGAAAAAGGTCAAGTGTTCTGGCCTTCATTTAGTGCTAGGCTTTTCATTTTCCTGGCAATCCTGTAAATTTATGTGGAATCTGAAGCGCTTATATCCTCACTTTCCGTCTGTCGTTTCGCGATATACCTCACAGTTCCTAGACTTCGGGATTTCGCTATATGAAAGATTATGGGTCCAGATGTGTAACTATCAAAAATTAACTTTGGCATCCATCACGTTGTTGCCCTTTTATGCACCAATTTTGTTGGAAAAAGACTAAAACAAGATACGATGAATCGCATACGATTTTCAGTATAGGGAAATTTTTTATCACTCTCGTATTCTGAAACCAGACTTTTGATCCGGCTCATATTTAATAGCACTGATCCTTGAACTCGTAGAAATCGATTGGCGAAGGTTTGACATCACTGTCTCTTTTCGTTTTCCTAGTTAGACGAGGAATAGACGGACAAAACCATCACACATAAGGAGAGTTCTTTTCTATCGAAAAATTCCCCTAAAATGGATTCTTCTTGGGCAGTATGGTAGAGTTTATTTTTTTTCCAACAAAATTGATGCATAAATAACGATTTTGACCGATTCAGGACAACAACGTGATGGATGCCAAAATATGCATTTTTTGTAACCAAAATATTTGTATATATATAAAATGTCAATATCGTTATTTATACAATAATTTTGTTGAAAAACATCAGACTCGATTGCTCGATGCCTAAGAAGTGCCCATGTGTATTTTTGGTGACTAAGATCTCGTACCGACTTCGGGTTTTCGTTGTATGAAAGCTTACGAGTTTCAGATTGCAACTATTAAAAATGAACTGGCATCCATCACGTTGTTGCCCTGAATCGGTCAAAATCGTTATTTATGCACCAATTTTATTGGAAAAATACTAAAAGACGGATCCTTCTTGGGCATCATGCAATAGAGTTTAGTCGTTAGATGGTCAAATCCGAGGTCAAATTGTTATTTATACATCAATTTTGTGGGGAAAAAAATTAAATTCGATTGCTTGATACCCAAGAAGTGATTCATGGGTATTTTTGGTGACAAATTTTTGGCCAAAAAAATGCCAAAATCATTATTTATGTAGGTACCGATGTTCGTGGGAAAAAGACTCTGAGAATGTAGCATCTGGGGTCTGGGGGTTTGGAATGCCCCCCAACAATTATCATAAAAATCGCAAACTAACGGCTAGTTCAGATTTTTTAATATTAGAGGCACTAGTGGTGTATATCATAGTTTGCAGCCTCGAAAGACCTGTGCTAACTTTGCAGCACTCGAAAAACCAGGAAATTTTCACACTTCTTTTGCTTTTTTCAATATAAGTCATATACTAAGTATGCGTCTTATTAAAAAGTGCGTTAAAGAAACTAAAATTGCTACAATTTGAGACCAGAACCAGATCTGTAGGTTCAATACTCACAGAGATACGTCCCTCCAACATTGCCAATTTTTTTTAAAAATGTGAAATAGTGAAATAGTGATTTTACGGGAAATTAGCTTTAATTTAAGCACACAATAACGTCTAGGTATAGGCAATATATAGTTTACTCACAAATGTAAAAACCCAAACACTGGGAAAACCTCGGGGAAAACTGAATTTTCCCCACATTTGCTCTGCTTAGTTCTCACAGTGATTTAAGGGTAGTTTGAAACGAAAAACCATTTAAACTATTAATATTGTATTTATATCGGTATTTATTAAAAAAATTATTTACGTTATTATTGATATACAGGGTGGTGACTGGTGACTTGTGTAACGCATCATAGGGATTTCAATGTAAAATTCATAACATGCAATTATTGGTTCCCCAGGGGGGGGGGTCCTCAATAAGTATAGAGGTTCTGGATCCAATGCGAACGGTTTGATAGACACTATTTTTGAACTTTTCTTCCGGAAACGCCGCGAAAACCATGTTTTAAAATTTATTCGACTCGCCCGTCACACGTTTCGTATCTCGCCTCTGAGGAAAACTGCAGCCAAATAAAATGGAATAAAGTAACTTTTAGTATACCTACACTTGATGGAATGGTTTGAATTTCTCTGAATTTTCCGGATTTTTTTCAGGTGTCTAATTTTTATTCACTTTTGGAGACTTTTGCAAAACAATTGTAGTTTTTTGCTTGCTCCCATGCTGAGATTTCAAAGCTTCAGACGAACGGTGTTCATGGAGATATTATCTGTATATTTTCCATGAAAAATTTACTTAGTTATGTTAGGTCTACTTAATATTCCGTAAGTACTATTGAACTTGAAGCATTCGGTGTGCACCAAAATTAAGAAAATTTTAAGATAATTCTGAAATTGAAAATTCAGAAAAATTTACAAATAACGAAAGGTCCACAACTAACGACAATTTAGAAACATTGAGTAATTCAGAAAATGCACAGGATCTCACACTGATTGGAATTATTACCTTTACTTTTAGTGCTGGAAATGACGGCATCTCAGCGTTTAAAAAACGCAATGTTTCTTGTTAATTCCAATCACAACCAAAAGTTCTTACAATTTTAAATAGGTTTTAACATGTGTACTCTCAAAATTCAAAAATAATTTTGGAAAATTCGAATTTTCAACCGAGATTCTATGGGTTTAAATAGTTTTTTGAAATCTTTTTCAGTTGTTAAAACTTCTCGTTTAAGAAAATGATTATTTCTCTACCCAAATGGCAAGTTAGCTTTTCGGCAGCAAAGACCGTGGTCTTAATGATTTCATTTGTTCTTGTGAAATTTTTGTCTGTGTGCCCCACAACAGATTTTGTGAAAAAATTCAAGAGAAAGACAAAATGAATAAAGAATTGAAAAAAAATGAATAAACATAAATTAAATTAAATATGATGCAAGAGGAATCAAGACCTTAGAGAAAAATGTATAAAAGAATCACGAATATTTGTTTATTGTTTTCTTAAGCGATCGATTCCGGGATTTTTTATGATTACCCATCATCAGGCTATGCTAAAAATTACATGCTAATGATTTTTTAGCATAGCCTGATGATGGGTATATAATAAAAAAAAAACTCTAAATCGATCGCTTAAGAAAACAATAAAAAATATTTGTGGTTCTTTTATACATTCTTTAGTCATAAAGCAGAACCAGAAAATGGAGATCTTCTTAGAAAATTTCATTTTCCCTTTGTAGATATCTTCCTCCAACATTTTCGAGATATTCACAACATCGACAGTAAATGTGTCTCGTCTAGACGATTTTTTTCACCCATTGACTTATGAATATCTTTAACTTTACCGTTTTATTGGAAACTATCTGTCCTTTTTCAGAAAATAGTTGACATTGTGTGGAGAAAAGAACAAAATTTATAAACGAAAAGAGTAATTCTTCCTTCATTTTTTTCAAATTGAAATTTTTTGACACTTTTGTAGAATAATTCGTAATTTTCTCTTTGTCTGTGGTGAAAGTAACAAATTTGTTAGAAAGAGGCCCCATTGGAGGTAAAAGCGTAGAAAGACGAAAAAAGAAAATAAGCACATACTTTCAAAAGGGGGGACCATGGGATCTTCTTTTTGTGACGAATATTTCATGTTTCCCATAATCGTGGTTCGTTCGATAGTCTTGTAAAATTTTCATGTGAGTGCTAAGTCCGAGAGGGAAATTGGTACAATAAAACTACTTTTTAACAAAGAATACCTAAAAATACTTTATTTCCCGAAAAAAATACCACAAAATGCCCATAAATTAAATTAAATACCTAAAGAATACCCATAAACCCCTAAAAAATACCTAATACCAATTTTTACATTAATTGATAGATCCAAGCAATTGATAAATAAGACGCTGCCCGATAGTTCAAAATTAGGGGGTTCTATTCAGAATTCTGAAGTTGACGGTGTCATCCTAAAGGTTACCACCCAATAGCCACCTTAGAATTGCACAATCTTTGTATAAAACTTTTCTCCAAAAAAATAATTCCATCAAGTTATTAAATCGTTTCAAGATAAATGCATCACCTGGTATGTTCTACAGTGTGTTTGAGATAAATACCCCCCAATAAACTTGAACTATTCTAAGGATATTTTGTCCTTCGATGATTTTTGATAGAGCGCTTTTATTTGATTTGAGAAATCGGATAATTGCTAAGTGTAACGCAATCAGAAACGATCCTGGTGTTTTTGAAAGAGTTCGTGAGTCGATGAGGAGAAGATTGGATTCTGGCATCCGAGCGGGGGGTAGTCATTTTGAACAGTTCATGTAGATTAAAAAACATTACATGTAATTTTTTTTGGTAATAAATTGTTATTGTCGAAATTCTTTTTCGCGCCCTATCAAAAATCATCGAAGGACAATATATCCTTAGAATAGTCCAAGGAATAGCCCCTTAACTTTATTTTTGCCGCATGTTTAATAAACACCCTGTATACATGATCGTGGTGCTAAGTTAGATAGTCTTTTCTCTAACATTTTCATGCGAGTGCTAACGCTAAATATTTTTTGGGTATGACTCTAATAATGTAGAGCTGGGGATTGCCCCCATTAAAACGAAAATTAGTACAATCATCATTATATTTAATAGCAATTGCAATATTGAATATTGGGGGGAATCCAATCACCCCTAATTTGGATTTGTTCGTTCCCGGTACGTTCACTTAGAAAAACTGACCAAGTTTGAAAATTATTTCTATATAAATAAAACTATCCGCGTTAATTTTGTTCAGGGACACATCCTCTATGACAGTTGACAAAATTCTGGGAGAGTTATTTAAGGGATGATATGTCCAGATTTAATATCAATAGCAACATTTGATATAACTAAATATTCCTAAATAGGATTCCTCCATTCATATGCATATTTTTGCGTATTTATTGCTGCATCGATATACAAGAATTATGCAAAATCTATTGTTTGGTGGTTGCTTATTGCTAACTTCACGCGGGTACTGGAAAGGCTCTACAAGTCCTTTGGATGTTTTCCAGAGCATTCGAACGGTTTTCTAGGGTGTTCTGTGCCCTGTTCGAGTTTCTTGGGCTTTATTTAAGCTCTAATTCCATTGTAGATCGAATCTTGTGGTGAAAAGGCCAAACAATAATTTGCTCTTTCGGATTTTAACTTTAGTTGAAAGGTTTTATAAAATTTTCAAGGACTGGTTGCTTTCTATAACTTTGAGGGGCTTCTCAGGACACCATATCTTTGAAAATGATCTGAAAACCGCTGAAGTGGCAGTTTCTTAATATTTAAATAAATGTTTTTCTTCTTCTTTACATCCACTAGGCACGGATAAGTTAATATTAAGGGCGATTAAGCACCAATATTTCTGACGGACAAATTGACTGCAAGGCCATTGAGATGGAACGAAACTCGAATAGTGGCGTCGTCCTCAGAAACCCAATTTTACATTTCGAACATTTTGGAATCTTCTGTACTTGAGAGTACTTAAAGAAATTCGAAGTTTTGGTAGTACATTCCTGGTAACACTACCGTTTTTTCTTTAATTGACAGTAGGCATAAGTGATTTCAAAAACCACGAAAAAACCTTGGACCAAATTTGCTCACGTTGAACATTTTCAAGTATTTTGTTTATCGACTGTTGGCGCCACGGGCCTACCCACTTTTTCTGGCACTAAATTAATGGACGTGATTCAGATTGCGTAGGAAGAGCTCCAGTTGACTAAACTTTTGCAGTTTTAAATGGCCGTAATTAATAACAGGTAGGTGTCGCCTAATAAATTATTAATGAGCGCAATGGAAAAGACCTATGTATGAGATAAAATGTCAGGTGTGTCATAAGTTCGTGACTTTGGAGTGATTTATCCACGAGCTCGCGCGCGCTCGTAAACTCGTATCATTAAATTAAAGCTGGTGTGTTGTTTATGTTATGATCTAGCAACAGTAACAATATAATCCTAGGACAGTTACACATTTCATAACGTGAGGTCATGAGGCGGATGTAGTTACAAGGTCCCATTTTGCGTCACCCCCTTCGTGTTTTGGACGGATGAACGAGGACATTAGATGTCGCCTAAAAACTGCACAAAATTGTCCTCATCAATCTTTCACTTCCATTAGCGTGATGTCCGCGTTCTATTTCTCAAATATAATAGCGAAGACGCTCTGGGCGCAATAACAAAGGATTTATTAAATAATTAAGGTAATTGACGAACCGAATTAGTGAACGGACACAGTAAATAAACTCCATAAATTACCAGAATAAAGAAAAATCCCATACGCGGCCTGCGGTGGTGGCTCGTTGTATATTTTGAGAGCGCGTGGGGGAGCAAACAAAAAATGGATAAGTTTTAATTTTTACTGCGGCTCGTAAACTGAAATTTCTTCCCATTTCTTTTGTGCGCTCGCAGCTAAATTTCCTTTCAAATTGGTTTACGTCGCGCGCTAAGTACGGCTTTCATTTTTATGATGAAAATTTATGAAATATTCCGGAGTAATAACTTCCAGAGTTCAAGTTCAATAATCCATAACTGTATGGGAAACGCTTCCTTTATTTTCATTCTTTTCTCGTCGTGTGATGATTTTGATGCTGTATACAGGTCACATTTTCTCATCTCGAAGATTGCAAGAAGGCGGTGTAAAATGAATTTGAAAAACCACGAAACGCCCTGGAAATCGTTTAAAAATTGTGCAAGGCGCTATGGATCATTTAGAACCTTCTGGGCCCTTCCCAGTGCCAGGAGAGCCCAGGACGTTCTATTAAAAAAAACTGGATTTGGAAGCTCTCCAAATACTCTGGAAAACGTTTAGAAACTTTTGAAACTAACATTTCTTGGCCTTCCAAAATTTAAGAGATTCCATTTGTTCAAAACATATCCAACGATCTAGAATGCATTTTCACTATAGAATTTTGGTGTACACTTCTAACATTTTATAGAATTTCTTTAAGATTCTTATAATTTTTTTAGAATTTCAGAGTACACAAAATTTGAAGTGGTCTACCCCCCCGGCGTAGACCCCTTCCGACGAAGATGAAATATTTCTTCGAGCCCTTAACAACCGCCAAATGAATCGATTTAGTTAGCAACATTTAAATGTGAAGTGAGTATGCAAAGCTGGGAAGGATATTGGAAGAAACATTTGGATATTAACAATACACAAAAAGCAATTACAATTCCACCTGCTTTTTACTCGATTTTTGATATGGGTAGAGGTGAATGCTGTGTCTCAAAATCGGTTGGCATATTTATGGCTGAAATTCATTTTGACCATTCAGTCTTGTTTATATTTAACGTGCGAGGACGTTCAAGCTGCTCCCGGCCGCTATTATAATTTCGCCCTCGGGGCCGCAATAATAATCGAGCTTCCGTTCAAATTTTAAGTATCCCGAGGCGCAACACCTGCATCTTAAATGCGCGAGTAAATCAAAATTCTGAAGAAACTCATAGTAATTTTGTAATTTAATAACTGAGAAAATTATAGGGCACACGCGATCCTTTTGTGCGAGGGGGGCCTTCGACGTGCACATTCTTTTTTTTGCCTTTTGCTTCAATTCCGTCGTAAACGAGCGTTTAAATTAAACAGTACCGAGGTTTCAATTTATGTTACGTTCGGGTGCTTAATTGCTTTTTAATGGAAACCGTTACGATGCAAAACGCGCTTGAAAGAAAAATATCGAAAAGGGGGGAAAAACCGCCGGCATGTTTTTCTCGTAATTCTCATCGTTTCGTGGTCGGGGTTATTAGCTCTCTTGATAGTCACCGATCGATCACACTAATTGTGAATATTTATATTTTACCCACTGCGCCATAATTACATAATTCATTAACGAAAACAACCAGGTAGTTAGCTGAATTTGTTTTTAACACAAGTACCTTGCGGTTTATTGTACATTGTTCAAGGTGGTATTAGAAAATTTTCCAATGCGTAGGAGGACATTATTACATAACTGTACTTATTTTTAGTTCTTGGCAAAGTCTGTTTTTCCCATTATTTTCGTCGGTGAACAATGGGTTTACTTTAGGGCGTACACGACATTTGGGTCATACTTGTTGACATCATTTCGTTTACTTAACACGTGAATTATGCCACGTTGTGTTTCCGTCTACAGTATAACCCCAACTTAAATCTTTAATTAATTTCAGTTTACACATTTTGTGTGCGGAGTTTGATCTCAAGCCTAAGTTTTATTATTAACAATCTTCTGTATTTGGGCAGATTAACCTTAAACACATGCCCTTCCTTTTTATTAGACGAAATTCAAACTTTTATCGAATTCTCGAAGTTCATATTTAGCACTCCCATAAGACCTCAAAAGTTTGAAAGTTGAATCTGATGTCGTTAATTGAGCACCAGAAGTTTGAAGCCTCCGCTCTGAATCTTGAAAATTGAAGCGCTAAGAGTTGCAACTTGGACGAAAAGCGAGTTTAAAAAGGGAAGGAACTTGAACTTTATATGGTCCAAAATTGAATGCTTGTAATTTGAAACCTTGGACTTCTTTTTGGGCTTTAGAGTAAGTAAAAAATGTTGTATGACCTACAGTATAAGAATTCTAGTCTCACAAAATTTTTAGGGTTGCTACGAATTCACTTGATTAAATTCCCGTTTTTTAGGGGAATTGCAAATTTATTTGTAAAAGTGTAGCTTTTAATCGCACTTTGGCCGGCCGGCTGGCTGGCTGGCAGTAAATGCGACCCATGGAAGAACACTTGTAGAAAGACGGGGACATATACCTACCGGGGACATGTAATTAACAACTTTAGGGGCTACAACATGTGGGGTCGGCGACATCACGCCATCTCCAAGCGTGTTATATTAACGTTGTGATTTTTCCTATCTTCTTTTTCTACAGTATTGATCCGATTGTTTTCAAATTGGTGTCGTCAGAAAGAAGAGATTGAGGAAGAGATATTAAAAGCCGCCGCTATTTCTTTTAAGTTTCTTATGGGATCCTCTTCCACTAAAATTAAAATGTTCAGTTTCATCTTCTCCGTTAAAACTGGGGGTTGTTTGCGGTGTCCTATGTACGTCGCATTTAAACAACCACTAATTTTAAAATGATTAACACAAAAAACGGTCCTCAAACTATTACCGGTACTATGCCAATTGACAATATCAACTTTTTCTTCAGTTGAATACATCGCAAACGAACGAAAATAAAAATCCAGAAGCCAAAGCAATAATATTCAAATTAATTAATATGACAACCAGATCTTCATCGTTTTAAATAGTTATTTTGGTTGCATAAAATTAGGCGCCCTTCAGAAGAGATTTTGTCATTTAAAAGTAGACAGGGAAAAACAATACACGCAAATCCCTATGTCTACTTCTAGATGAATATCACTGTATATTTTTTTTATTGTAACAACGAAGTTGCGATAACGCTTTATATGCTCAATTTTCCGTCGTCTGTCTGTCCGTTTCTACGAGATCTCGGCCCCTGGACCACCTAGATACTTCGGGTTTTTCATAATTAATAGCTGCTATGGTCTATATTTGCCCCTTACTGACATTTACCCCACGAGTGGGTTTTGAAACATTTTTAATTCTTTTTCAGTTCGAACGTTACGTTGATTAGAAGTCCGTAAATATATCGGGAACCAATCCCAACAACTAACTCTTCTTTTAAAGTCGTCTTATACTTAAAATGTGGTTTTAATACAATGAAAAGTTACTCATTTAAATGTAGTTGCAGAGTTTAATTTGAACAGCTTAAACATAGGTAGGTACAGAACAAAAAAAAATTATAACCCCCTCTGTAGGCCATGCAGACTCGAATTTCAAACAAATCACGTGGTCTACCACGAAAATTACAACCCTAACACTAAATAAAGGTCAAGACAATTAATTTTTTTTTCTTAAAAATGGTGAGCCAATGAGGATCCTGTTACCTTTCTATCAACGTAATCTGCTGATGCTTGGGCGTAATCAATCGTTTTAAATAAATCTACAAGTATTTATTTCGGGTGGAATATAATGGTAATGAATCACTATTTTGCATAGTTCTACGTTTTCGCAAAGATCGCCGTTTTTTGTTAGGGTGGATGTATGGTTGAACAAGTGTAGTGTGTGATTGGTCGGCGGTAAACGTCATTTGCCACCGTGGATGTAGAGGGGCGAGTTTCAACAATTTTTTACATAAAAATGTACCCACATCAAATTTAAAGAAAGTTAATTTCTCTTCAAAATGGTATTGGGCCAAGAAAATTCTTGATGAGTAGTCTGCGCAATATCCTTCCTTATTTATTTATATATCGATATCTTTTGAAATTTTAACCATAGATGCTTCTAGTACAGAAAAACATATCACATACAGGGTGTCAATTTTAAAACTTTCAGTCGGCCATATTTTCCAAACTAACGAATATATTGAAAATGTCGCAAAACCGTTTCGGGGGTGTCGAGGGGAACCAGAATGATGTTATGAGTGAGAACCCCCCACCCCTATCTCCCTTACCCTCCCCAGTCCCCCGTCTTGAAAAATCGTAAATGGCAATCCCATACTTTGAGACATCGTTGGAAAGCTACTGAAAAATGCTTTCCAGTGGTACCAATGACGTCAAGACAATTTCACACAAAATTAACAATTAACAAAAAGTTGACATTGACGGATTTATGGCAAATTGGCCAAGAACTTTCACCTTAGCCGCTTCATTAAGCAATCTTGGTTGCTTTCTTTTTTTATTGACTTACAGTAGGTACAGCTGGAACGTGTGGAAATAATATTCATTTATTACCCAAAATCGTCCTGAAACCTTCATTTTCATGCCTAATTTCTGTCAGGAAATTTGAGTTTCCGTGACAGAGGCAGAGCAGACTACGTTTCCTGCGGCTTGTCACTTTACTAGTCGCACTTGTCACTTTATCGGCCTCAGATTTGACAATTATTGCTAAATGACTCCTGTCATCACTGACATTAATCAAAAATTCTATATAAAAATTGAAATTTTATATTAAAATACGATTCCGGGTAAAATTTAATACAAAACTCGTTAGTAAAATGACATTACCTGACTCGGAAATTAATCAAAAGTTATAGACCAGAAAGCAATTTAAAAAAAAATTCAAAGGGCTGTAACTTGAACTAGTAGCCCAATCTTGAAATTATGGAATCTACAGGCCACATTCTATAAGAAAATTTTTTTCCGGGTCGATCTGAGACAATTTTTTTTCGTGGCTCAAAAAAAGGCAGTGTATAACCTTCCTTTTTTACCAAAAATCGACTACACCAAAATTTCTAGGGAAAACACTTTTTCGTATTAATTTGGGTGCGTAGAATCCAAATCAATTCGTACTTTTTCGATCAGACTTCTCAACCAAAGTTATAGACTAGAAACCAATTTCGAAAAAAAATTCAAAGGGCTGTAACTTTTGAACTAGTAGCCCAATCTTGGAACTGTTTGAAATTATGGATTCTACAGGCCACATTCTATTAGAAAATTTTTTTCCCGGGTCGATCTGAGACAATTTTTTTTTCGGGGCTCAAAAAAAGGCAGGTTATAACCTTCCTTTTTTTACCAAAAATCGACTACACCAAAATTTCTCGGGAAAACACTTTTTCTTATTAATTTGGGTTCGTAGAATCCAAAACAATTCGTACTTTTTCGATCAGACTTCCTAAAGTACTCCGCCCCAAAGGGGCCTCGCACTTCAATATTCCCTCGCCGTATCATTTGCCATAAATCCCTCAATGTCAACATTTAGTTTTTTTGTTAATTATTAAATTTTTGTTAATTTGTCTTAATGAATATTGACTTTATTGGTACCACTGGAAAGCAGTAGCTTTCCAACGATGTGTCACAAGAATGGGGTTGCCATTTAGGATTTTTGAAGAGAGGGGTTGGGGGTTAAGGGAGGGGGGTTGTCACTTATAACGTTATTTTGGTTCCCCCTCGATACCCGCCGAAACAGTTTTGCGCCATTTTCCATATCTTCTTTAATTTGGAAAATATGGCCGACTGCAAGTTTTAAAATTGACACCCCGTATAGTAAAAATCGGATGTGCCATATGCGCATTGTCAACTTTCTTACTTTTTTTTTTCATCCATAGAAATTTTTTGAATATTTCTATGGGGAAACGGGATAGATCGACTGGACTAAGGGTCACGCCGCTTTTTTAGATCCTCTTTACACGCTGTTTATTTTCAAACTTGGTCGTTTTTTCACGTGGACGTAGTGGCAACGAATAAATATAAATTAGGGGTTCTGGGCAACCCCTGTATTAAATATTGCAATCATCCCTTAAATGACGCCAATAAAATCCACATACGCTTAATGTTTTTTGAAATACACACTCCGTTTCAATCATATTTATGAGGGAATTCAATAAAACAAATCAATATTTTTTATTTTGGAGTCTTTTCAGAACGTTGTAAGTCGTTTTTAGTTGTACTCCCCTATCTCTGGGAAGGACCGAAAACGCTCTGGAAATGGCGAGAAGGAGATGCAGAGTACACCATTGAGTGACACAAACTTCTTAAAATTTTGAATACTTACCATAAAAAGCTTCTTTAAAAAAAAACGTTGTTTTGAAGATATATATATTCATGTGTTCCAGACGAAATTTTCACCCTGCATATTTATTACCTATAAGACAATAAATTTTTTCTGTCGCTTCTGAATTTTTGAAGTTGGGTTTAGGTTTTACTTTTTTTTGGGGAAAAAAATAAACTCATATTACACTTACATTAAGGTTGAATTTGCACGAAAAATGGAAGCCGAAATGTTATCAGACTGAAATACGAGGCATAATTTTTAACTTCAAGGGTCACTTTTAAGAGAAAATCATTGATGCTGAAGAGCGTCAAATGGAAACTAGTTCGCCATGTATACGATTTGATCAAATTTATGCAAATATGTCAACATTTCCTGTGCGCAACCTACGATTTTGTGCATAAATTAAAACTTGCACCACCACGCCTGCTTTACTTTTGTGCGTATTCCAAGAGAGCTTTTCTTCTCGCAGCGAACTTGATTGAATCCTTCAGTTTTATCTTAATTTAGATTGTGGATCGCCTTGTGCATCTTTCGTTAATTTATAGTTGTGTTTTCCTCCTTTTTTTTGTTTAAATCTGTCTGTCTTTGTCGCATTTTTTCTAACATGCGAATGAGCGCATCTGCCCGCGATGTGTTTTATTTCCTGTTACACGTGACAACGTAGCATATGCTCGTCTGGTTTCACCTGGTACATGGGGTTACGACAGAACAAAGAAGTATTAAACTGTAAAGGCAATTGTTTCGAATTGTACGCGGGGTCCCCCCCTCTTTGTTCGGGTCCGTTTTCGATTAATTAACCAGCATCTAGATCTGTTCGCGCGTTTATTTGAGTAACAGTTTTTCGCGATTATTATTTAAATATGCTAATTTTTAGCCGGGAGGCTGAGCTCTAACGGTAACTTTATGATAGTGTCCCATCATTATTTGCCGTGAATTGTTGCGAAATTAGAAAAATGGCCCCCGAGCTTATGCATACAATACTGTTTATAACAACGTACTGTAAATAACGACAAAAAATAGCGTAGGTACGCCGTACATTGTCTTTCGTTGGAGATGTTAATACATGCCGCGCATATCATTAGATTTCTCCTGATCACCAACGTGTAATGAAACCAGAAAGATTTGCGAAAAATGCGCCGTTTTTCAGTTCGACTTAGAAAGCGACCATCTGTTTGTGCCGTTAGTGCTCCTTATTATTTTATTTAAAAAATAAATTGAAAACACGTATATATTTTCAATTAGGTATATGCGAAAGTTTCTGTACGAACTGTGGCCAACGGTCTGCTTAAAAACAATGGTATAATTCGGTTCCTCTTCATTAAGATCACGAATTCTTTGGGGCACTCGTTTGAGCCATTCCCAAAGTCCATGATCAATCTTTAAAAATGCGACCATACTAAAAAGCGAGTCCGTTTTGTGGAGGAGTCACTGACGCCTGAATTTGGGATCCTCTCTATTAAGATCATGGGCCCAAAAGGGATCCTTGAGGCACTCCTCCCCGAAAACAAAGCTAATATTGAAATGTTATTTGCGGTTATTTGTGTAAGTCCATCTCAGTTGAAATTGTGGTATTTTTACATCTGAAATTGCGAATCGGTACTCTTAACACTAGTCCTGTATTTATTTTCATTTCCTCACCAGATGCGCCGCGAAAAAATTTAATTAACGAGACGTTTAATGAAAACTCGCTCGAAACGAAATTTATTATGTTTTTCCAAGACTACGTAATGCGTTAACAAAATTAATTAAATCGTCTACTTGCACCTCGGGTTTTTCTTATTGGTAAAACTTTAATTAGAATGAAGATTGTGCGGTAATTGCGCGATACAAGTGCCATATTTTTATGCCGGCGTCGGACTTTGAGTCTATTTAAAAATAGAATTGAAACAACACCATTTGCACGAGTGGAAGTTAAACGGGCTTAGCGTATCTAATCTAAATAAAGAAGCGCTTCCTCAATTTACCTCAAAACTTCGATGGACGAGGTAGTTGCATGCGGAAAAGGTCATTTGGTTTGACGAGTAGTCAGTATGGTCAGTGAGTAGTTTTTCTACTGATCCAATGTTATCCAAGACTCCAAAATCTCGATTTTATTTCCTCACTTTTTTTTTACTCAAACCTTATCAGTTCATTCAACGGATACTATCAGTTTGCGCATACAAACATCATTGACAGATAATTTTGTCAAGTAAATTGATCAAGTTGAATAATGTTAAAAACCAAAAGAGACTGGATGCTGACCTAGCGTAGTAAGCAGGACCAAAAGGACGCCTGCTCTTCCATTAATGATGGCATTCCCTAATCATTGTCCCCTTCTTCGACCAAGTCCTTCACTCCAGCTTTTAGATGTGTTATCCCCAATAGGTAGAGGACCTGAAACCGATCCTTGCGGTATTCCATCCACGCTTATTGTGCTAACGGTCTGATAGACACCATTTTTGAACTTTCTTCCGGGAAACGTGAAAACCATGGTTTAAAATTTATGCAACTCGCCCGTCACACGTTTCGTATCTCGCCTCTGAGGAAAACAGCAGCCAAATACAATGGAAACAAGTTGTAAATCAGCATATGCATGATTAAAGCGCATTTTTGGTAATGCAGGTCAGTATTTTATTAGCGAAGTTTAAAATTATCGATCTCACGAGTAATTATGGCTGCGTTAAATAATCAATTTTATTTAATTTCAATTGAGGGTACGTCTTCATTTTGTAAAACAACTCACAAAGTAAATAATAAGTTTTTATACTGGTAGCGCTATCTAACGATAAAATTATAGCACCTCCGAAATCCATATCGAAATTATTTTCTTCAATTATCGATCTCACAAGTAATCTAACTCAAAATAGACTAGTGCCTGCACATCTACACTATAGCAGAAAGCTTTTAGTGAAAATTTGAAGTCTCTAGCTATTGTAGTTGTGGAGATCTAACGCGGACAGCCGGCCTGCCAGCCATAACGAATATAATAGCGTATTTTTTTCAAAAATGCGCTAAAAAGAGACTTTTAGTAGTAAGTAACTTGATGGGAATGGTTTGAATTTTTCGGATTTTTTTCCAGGTGTCTCTTTTGGAGACTTTTGCAAAACAATGCTTTTCGTTTACGGGAGCCTTAGAAAATGTAGTTTTTTGCTTGCTGAGATCAGAAAGCTTCAGACGAACGGTGTTCATGAAGGTATTGGTTGTATATTTTTCATGAAAAATTTGCTTAGTTATTGTAACGTGATTTATAATTTCGGGTTCGATTTATATCAATATTTATTAAACAAAACTAAAACACTATAAAATCCGTACAATTTATATCGATTATTTATATCACACACTGCGAAATTTATATCAGCTTTTCGCGCTCTATGTTTCGTCCGTACTCGATCTCGTTCGATAGTAGACTGCCGCGATGTTCGGTCCGCAACCATTTATACACGCAAGCAATGTAAGTCCCGAACATTCTCGAATACGCGTAGAAAATTCCAGAGCGCCAAAGGCGACGTCATGTCTGGAGCATTTCCGTTACATTATGTTCGGTCTACTTAATATTCCGTAAGTACTGTTGAACTTGAAGCATTTCGGTGTGCACCAAAGTTAAGAAAAATTTAAGATAATTCTGAAATGGAAAATTCAGAAAAATTTTAAAAAACGAAAGGTCCACAACTAACGACAATTTAGAAAAATTGAATAACTCGGAAAATGCAGAGGATCTCCGACTTGTGAGTGGAATTATTACCTTTACTTTTAGTGCTAGAAATATCGGCATCTGAGCGTTTAAAAAAACGCAATGTTCCTTGTTAATTCCAATCACAACCAGTGGCGGATTTAAACTTTTTGCGCCCCTAGACACACCGAAAGATATGCGCCCCAAAATAATCTTTATAAATTGCAATGAATTTTAAAATAAAAATCAAATTATAACATGAAATTTTTAAAAGTAATAAGTATGAAAAGAACTATCTACCAATTCCAATAATTTTAATTAAACATTTTTGTCATTTATAATTTGTTAGGGGACTTATTTTAAAACTTAAAATGTTACCTAAAATAAGTATAGTGCAAAAAATGCCGCCCCCTAAAGCTGCCGCCCCTAGGCACGTGCCTAGTGCGCCTATATGTAAATCCGCCCCTGATCACAACCAAAAGTTCTTACAATTTTAAATGGGTTTTAACAAGTGTACTCTCAAAATTCAAAAATAATTTTGAAAAATTCGAATTTTCAACCGAGATTCTATGGGTTTAAATAGTTTTTTGAATTATTTTTCAGTAGTTAAACTTTCTTTACCCAAATGTCAAGTTAGCTTTTCGGCAGCAAAGGCCATGGTCTTAATGATTTCATTTGTTCTTGTGTAATAGGATTTTTTCATTCTCATTTTATTAGAAGTTCTCTGTTAATAAGTTCAAAGTTATGATTTTATAAGCGAGTATTTTTTCCAATTTTTCTATCAGCTTTTCAAACAAATTTTGCTTCTTCAATTTTATAAATACCTTTATTTTTGTCTGTGCGGGGCACAACAGATTTTGTGAAAAAATTCAAGGGAAAGACATTTGATCAAAAATAAACAAACAATTAACGAAAAAAACGATTAAAAATTAATTACAATTTAAAATAAATTAAATTAAATATGGTGCGCAAAGAATCAAGACCTTAGAGAAATTGTCCGAAATATTTCATTTTCCCTTTGTAGATACCTTCCTCCAACATTTTCGAGATATTCACAACATCGTCAGTAAATGTGTCTCGTCTAGACGATTTTTTCGCCCATTGACTTGTGAATATCTTTAACTTTACCATTTTATTGGAAACTATCTGTCCTTTTTCAGAAAATTAATTGACCTCGTAATTGATATTGTGTGGAGAAAAGAAAAAAATTATAAACGATTCCTTCATTTTTTCAAATTGAAAGAAATTCTTTAACCCTTTTGGAGAAGAATTCGTAATTCTCAGCTTTTCTCTTTGACTGTGGTGGAAATAACAATTTTTTTAGAAACGTAAAAGCTCGCGTAAAAGCGTAGACCTCAGAGGAGACCTTTTTGAGGCAAGACGACTAAAAAAAAATAAGTACATACTTTCAAAAGAGGGACAAGAGCGCAAAAGCAAACATGTTTTGCAGGGGGAACACATAATGACGAGAAGAAATTACTTTTTATTAGAGAAGACTCTTGAAGAACCTCTTTGGCACCCATTAAATACCCAAGAATACCCATAAACCCCCAAAAAATACCTAATACCTATTTTTACATTAGTTGATAGATACAAGCAATTGATAAATAAGACGCTGCCCGATAGTAAAATTTCCCGCCTTTTTTATTTTCGAGTTCAAAATTAGGGGGGTCCATTCAGAATTCTGAAGTTGACGGTGTCATCCTCAGGGTTACCACTCATTAGCCACCTTAGAATTGCAGAACCTTTGTATGATGATCCCATCGTCTCAAGATAAATGAATCACCTGGTATGTTCTACAGTGTGTTTGACATAATAAAGTCGCCTCAATATCTCTTTTATTTAGGGAGATTCGAAAAAATGGTTAAATATAATTTTGCATGCGACATCACGATCTACCCCATGGCATATTGAAATTTCCAGTTAATCGATGTAACTTTTGTTTATTTTTTGGCCCTCTTTTCTTCTGGGCCCTCAACAGGCTTGCGCTCAATTAGTGTGACCCGCATAATGTAATGGTACATATAGGATTCTCGTGGTACCATCGCATCTTCTTCTATACTCCTGGCGAATAATTTCATGCTCCACAAAATGGTGGTTCGTTCGATAGTCTTTTCTTTTCTGTAAAATTTGCATGTGGGCGGTAACGCTACATATTTTTGGGTGACAATGTAGTATCGGGGAAATACCCCCCCCAGTAAATGAGAATTAGTGTCCTTTTTCTATAATCGGCACTATCACCATGAAATGATTTGTATACGAATTAAAACCTCGTATGCTGGGGGGTATGGAATACCCCTCAGACCCCCCAGTGTTATGTTTTCACTTAAAACACTAAGCCCCGGGAAGGATTCTGATGATATGTAGTAATTTACAGGAAAAATGAAAGAGACTTAACTCGAGGCTTAAATCTGAATTGGGATCCATCTTGTAAGCTCAAAATGGGGTTTCAAACTTCTTCCAAATGTGATAAATATACCTTCCCCATAAAATTTATTGTTGTAGAAAATAGTAAATGCGACTAGTTTCGCTAATAAGGGAGAATTTAAGTTTGTAATTTTATTAAAATTAACGCCTGAAGATGCATTATTGGCGAAACTAGTCGCATTTACTATTTTCTACAACAATAAATGGGGAAGGTATGTTTATCAAATTTGGATCTCGAGGCTTAAACTAAACCGAGAACTAAACTTACCATTTTAGTGGAATTGTTTTTCGTTTTTCCGGAAGAAATCATACAAAAAGGTTCGAAATTCAGAAAAGAATTCCGAATTTCCAATAGGAAAATCGAGAGTAAAATGTACTTAACTGTAAGCCACATAATTTTTTCAATTCTGAATTCTTCGCAGCATAAATAGGATTTCATTTTGGGAATTCTGTTGAAACCAAAGTAGAAGCTTATCCGCAATTATTTTTATGTATTGAAATTATTTGGGATTCTTTCAATAGAATTCCCAATTTCAGTAAGTGAGCTGAATTTGCAAGTGACTATTTTTTCAATTTTGAATCCTTGGTCTACTGCAACTTTTTTTGAAAGTTAAGTGTGATTTTTGCCATTATTTGAAAAGATTACTAGCGTTTGCTCTAAATTCCGTCTCTATTCTAAAAATATTTACTACTATTTGGGTCTGTGGGCAAAATAAAGTCGGTGCCTTTTAAACGGAGGCAAAATTCGAAAGAAAAGCGAAAAGTTTCGAGGAAAAATTAATAAAAAACGAGTAACTTCAAATAACTACTAGTGTACGGAAAATAATCTTTTGGATATCTTCAAATTTGTGATTTTATTGGAAATCTGTTGTTGTTTTTTTAAAATAATTGAAATTGTGTTTCAATTCTAAATTCTTAGCCTACTGCTACTTTTTTTTCGAAGTTATGATTTTTGGCATTTTTTGAAAAGTCCCCCAAATTCCGTTTCTATTCAATAAATATTTACTATTGTTTGGATCCGTATCCAGAATAAAGTTTTTTAAAAGGAGGCAAAATTCGAAAGAAATGCGTAGACCAGAAAAAATGAACAATAAAAAGCGAATAAGTGCAAATAGTTCCCAAAACGGAATTTCAAGAAAATTATAAACAAAAAGGACGAAATCTCTAATTCGCTCTTCCCAGAGTAAATATTGAATGTTAGGATTATTCGTAGTTAGCCTAATGTTTCCAGGGATGTTTTTTCCTTAGTTTTAGTTTCCGTAATTTTATTTTATTCTTCCAAATCGAAATTCGGCAATTATTTGAAAATTACGTTCAAATGTAAGTAGCACATTTTTTATTCGTGTTCCAAAAAATAATTTCCATTGCAATAAAAAATCATAGCACACTACGATTCATTACCGCCACTTCCTTCGTCCGGGTTTCCCCCAAAAAAACTTGTTAAAAAATGAAGAGGAAGTAAATATAGCATCATAACAATTGCAGAATTTGTTTTGTTTGATAAACAAATGGTGGAAATTATTCGTTTTTCGATTGTCTGAGCGTGTCCGGCGATTTCGTTGCCAGATCTGCTGCTCGCCAACTATTTTCTATAAATATCCCATAATTTCGTGTTTTTTCCCTTCTGTTTGTAATTGCAGTCTCTCGCACGGAATTACATGTGAACGCTCTCGCCTCCTCCTACCTCCCCCCGCGCATTATTCTAACTAGAATAGCATTTTTACTACCTTATGCAAACGTTTTTAATAACGCTAGTAGATGGATAGATTTAGTAGTGTGTCATGAAAACAGGTGCTACACGTCCATTCACCTAGAGCCTTGAAAAAACTGCTTCTTCAATCATAATCGTATGGGTTTTCGGTGTGGCCGATGTCCTTGTCGCGGTGATTATATGGGAGAAGGGTTAGGGAAAACATGCACGTGCTGAAAGGTCACCCATTGAAATGAAAAGCGCAATTTCGTAATTTAGCCTGGGTCTCGTTTTTATCTCGGTTAGGGCGAGCTTAATTTTCCTTTTCATTAAAGAAAAAACGGGGTGTGGATCGGGTTGAGGGTGACTTTAGTTCGAGGAGATCGTGAACAAAATTGTATTTAAAACCGTACCCGCCTCGAGCTACAAGCAGGTTCCTTGTTTCTCATTATAAATCAACATGAGTGCTGTGACGTCACGTTACTTCAGGCAACGCCGCATAGTCGCCCAGCTACGTACTCGCGCCCGTAACTTCGATTCTTCACATGCCCAGTCTAAGTGGAATACCCAGTTATAAACTAACGAGTTTTGGAAGACAGTTTTGATGCTCGACCGAGAATTAGTATCGGTAACGGTTTACGGCGTTGCCACATCTCGGTCTAATTAGCGAGAAACTGCACTGCGGGATCGCGAATTTTCTTTAATTTCGCCGTAGGAAAAAAAACCGACGATTTATTTGGACAACTGGATGAAATAATTGTATTTGAAAGCTGGCCGAGTCATGCGGCAACGTGGTGGGGAGAGGGGAGGCGGAGCACTTGGGGGGAACTGGGGCTCTGGGAGCTCATTTATCTTACTACGCAGTTGGCTCTAAGAAAATCGATCTGACGCATTGCGTTGTTGTGGTAGTATTAAATACGCCGCTTTTAAAGGTGTCGATTTCGTTAGTAAAGCTTACTTACGCAGTATTTCGTCCAAAAAATCCACTCAGTGGCTGATCTGATCAATTTTTTTTTAATCAGCGCACTATCGAAACACGCACTGCCAACGTATCGATTTTGTATTATCCCCTAGCTATCGGTACCTTTCATCTTAATTACAAAAGTTCATACAAAAACACCAATTGTGTACGGGGTGGCCACACCCTTAGCGTGTAGAACTCAAAAAACGCATACTCAGTCTTTATTAAAACAAAAGAATAATCATAGACATCCTCAGAACACAAACGGTACACTTTTTTTTTGCACTTTCTGGAAGGAAATCATCAGCAAGGCGTAATAATCCATCGACATTTGCCGTTGAAATGGGAACGTCGTTACAGGAAATTGGGTTTTATACTTGCTCGTAACACATGCGCAGGATTACGGTGCAACTATCACCTTCCCTTCCATTTTCCATGGCCAACTCAGACATCCTACCACAAATATTTTGCGAAACGTCACCTCCGCGTAGCACAAACACTTTGTAATCTCGCCATAAATATAATTTACATTCTTTATTATTGTTCCCGCTCCCCCTCCACTTTATCAACAATTACCAGCGCGTCTCTTATTTTACAAAAAGCTCCGGGCGCAATGACCAAGCAAACATGAACGATCTTAAAGCCGAAGTACCACTACGTTTATTGATCTATCGCTACCTCATCCCGAATGCTAACGAGAATGTTATTGTTCCAGTTATGGCCGCGTGCAAAGTGTCAAGTTGTTGCCACGGAGCGTCAAGGAAGAGACGGGCGAGACAACGACGGCGTGCACGGTGGCATTTATGGACATCAAAAGCGCGTCAAAAGCGCACACCGCGGAACACAAAATTGACGAGAAGACTCTGACCACGGAGTACTACGAGCCCGCTGCCATTCCGTCCGCTGCCTCGCCGCAGAACACGAACTCTACGTATGCCACTTCTCCGGGTAGCATTCGATTTACAAACAATCACGGGTAAGGATCTCCAAAAACCGTCCCGAATCCTTGCAACTGCCCATTCAGTAACTAAAATCAGATCCCATCTTGTTCCTTTAGGTCACGATCTAGCTTGGATACGGGATATTCGACCAAAGGGTTTAGGGATGCAAAAAAGTCTGATCAGGTGTGGAGAGGTAGGCAAAGTTCGGGAGCAAGGCAAGAAGTCCCTTCTCTGTAAGGAATATATTAGATTCGGCTTTGTGCTCGTGATTTTTAAGGGTAATCCTGTGGAACTTTTATCCATTATGCAGAAGAGGTAGACTAAGCCACGTTAGTGGTGCTCAAGGACTATTATGATTCGACTTTGAATCACATCTACCCTTAAATTTGGTTCGTAAAATATACACTTCATTCTTTTTGAAGAAATTTCTCAATTTTCTACATTTTAGAAAGTAAGGGTGGTTAGGGCCACGTTGGTAGTATTTAGAGAGTAAGGATTCAAAGCATTATGATTAATTTTGAATTTACACGCATCAACCCTTAAAGTTCATAAATGAAATTTGAACTTTTACACTTGATTCTTTCAGAAGAAAGTTCCTAAATTTCCCACGTTTTCGTATTATACGTAGTTGGATTGGATCAGGTCACGTTGGGGGTGTAGTGGCTAGGGATTCAAAGTATTATGATTGATTTTGGATCTAAACACTTCAACCCTTAATGTTCGTCAATGGCATTTGAGCATTTACACTTCACTCTTTAGAAGAAGATTCCTAAATTTTTTAATTTCAGTATTACGTAGTTGGGGTGGATCACGCCAAGTTGGGGGTGTTTACCGACTAAGGATTCCACTTATTATGATTGATTTTGAATCTAAACTCACCAACCCTTAGAGTTTGTCAATGAAGTTAAAGTATTTGCCCTTCATTCTCTTAGAAGAAAATTCCTACATTTCCTACGATTTAGTATTACGTAGTAGGGGTGGATCACGCCAAGTTGGGGGTGCTTAGCGACTAAGGATTCAAATTATTATGATTGATTTTGAATCTACACACATCATCCCTTAAAGTTCGTCACTGAATTTGAGCATTTGCACTTAAATATTTCAGAAGAAATTTCCTAAATTTCCTACGTTTTAGTATTACGTAGTAGGGGTGGATCACGCCAAGTTAGGGGTGTTTACCGACTAAGGATTCGAATTATTATGATTGATTTTGAATCTAAACTCACCAACCCTTAGAGTTTGTCAATGAAATTTAAGCATTTGCCCTTCATTCTCTTAGAAGAAAATTTCTACATTTCCTACGATTTAGTATTAAGTAGTACGGGTGGATCATGCCAAGTTAGGGGTGTTTAGCGATAAGGATTCGAATTATTATGATTGATTTTGAATCTACACACATTAACCCTTAAACTTCGTCAATAAACCTTTAACATTTGTACTTCATCCCTTTAGAAGAAAATTCCTAAATTTCCTACGTTTTAGTATTAGGTGTAGGGGTGGATCACGCCAAGTTAGGGGTGTTTACCGACTAAGGATTCCACTTATTATGATTGATTTTGAATCTAAACTCACCAACCCTTAGAGTTTGTCAATGAAGTTAAAGCATTTGCCCTTCATTCTCTTAGAAGAAAATTCCTACATTTCCTACGATTTAGTATTACGTAGTAGGGGTGGATCACGCCAAGTTAGGGGTGCTTAACGACTAAGGATGTTAACTATTATGATTGATTTTGAATCTACACACATCAACCCTTAAAGTTCGCCAATGAAATTTGAGCATTTGTACTTCAATCTTTTATAAGAAAATTCTAATTTCCTACGTTTTAGTATTACGTAGTAGGGGTGGATCACGCCAAGTTAGGGGTGTTTAGCGACTAAGGATTTTAATTATTATGATTGATTTTGAATCTACACACATCAACCCTTAAAGTTCGGCACTGAAATTTGAGCATTTGCACTTCAATATTTCAGAAGAAATTTCCTACGTTTTAGTATTACGCAGTAGGGGTGGTTCACGCTAAGTTAGGGGTGTTTAGCGACTAAGGATTCGAATTATTATGATTGATTTTGAATCTACACACATCAACCCTTAAAGTTCGTCAATAAACCTTGAGCATTTGTACTTCATCCCTTTAGAAGAAAATTCCTAAATTTTCTACGTTTTAGTATTACGTAGTAGGGGTGGATCACGCCAAGTTAGGGGTGTTTACCGACTAAGGATTCGACTTATTATGATTGATTTTGAATCTACACACATCAACCCTTAAAGTTCGTCAATAAACCTTGAGCATTTGTACTTCATCCCTTTAGAAGAAAATTCCTACATTTCCTACGATTTAGTATTACGTAGTGGGGGTGGATCACGCCATGTTAGGGGTGTTTACCGACTAAGGATTCGACTTATTATGATTGATTTTGAATCTAAACTCACCAACCCTTAGAGTTTGTCAATGAAATTTAAGCATATGCCCTTCATTCTTTTAGAAGAAAATTTCCTAAGTTTCCTACGTCTTAATGTTACCTTAGTAGGGGTGGATCAGACCACGTTAGGGGTGTTCAGCGACTAAGGATTCAAATTATTATGATTGATTTTGAATCTACACACATCAACCCTTAAAGTTCGTCAATAAACCTTGAGCATTTGTACTTCATCCCTTTAGAAGAAAATTCCTACATTTCCTACGATTTAGTATTACGTAGTAGGAGTGGATCACGCCAAGTTAGGGGTGTTTACCGACTAAGGATTCGAATTATTATGATTGATGTTGAATCTACACACATCAACCCTTAAAGTTCGTCACTGAAATTTGAGCATTTGCACTTCAATATTTCAGAAGATATTTACTAAATTTCCTACATTTTAGTATTACGTGTAGGGGTAGATCACGCCAAGTTGGGGGGTGTTTAGCGATAAGGATTCGAATTATTATGATTGATTTTGAATCCACACACATCAACCCTTAAAGTTCGTCAATAAACCTTGAACATTTGTACTTTCATCCCTTTAGAAGAAAATTCATACATTTCCTACGTTTTAGTATTAGGTAGTAGGGGTGGATCACGCCAAGTTAGGGGTGTTTAGCGACTAAGGATTGTAACTATTATGATTGATTTTGAATCTACACACATCAACCCTTAAAATTCGCCAATGAAATTTGAGCATTTGTCCTTCAATCTTTTAGAAGACAATTTCTAAGTTGCCTACGATTTAGTATTACGTAGTAGGGGTGGATCACGCCAAGTTAGGGGTGTTTAGCGACTAAGGATTCAAATTATTATGATTGATTTTGAATCTACACACATCAACCCTTAAAATTCGCCAATGAAATTTGAGCATTTGTCCTTCAATCTTTTAGAAGACAATTTCTAAGTTGCCTACGATTTAGTATTACGTAGTGGGGGTGGATCACGCCATGTTAGGGGTGTTTACCGACTAAGGATTCGACTTATTATGATTGATTTTGAATCTAAACTCACCAACCCTTAGAGTTTGTCAATGAAATTTAAGCATATGCCCTTCATTCTTTTAGAAGAAATTTCCTAAGTTTCCTACGTCTTAATGTTACTTAGTAGGGGTGGATCAGACCACGTTAGGGGTGTTCAGCGACTAAGGATTCAAATTATTATGATTGATTTTGAATCTACACACATCAACCCTTAAAGTTCGTCAATAAACCTTGAGCATTTGTACTTCATCCCTTTAGAAGAAAATTCCTACATTTCCTACGATTTAGTATTACGTAGTAGGGGGTGGATCACGCCAAGTTAGGGGTGTTTACCGACTAAGGATTCGACTTATTATGATTGATTTTGAATCTAAACTCACCAACCCTTAGAGTTTGTCAATGAAATTTAAGCATATGCCCTTCATTCTTTTAGAAGAAAATTCCTAAGTTTCCTACGTTTTAGTATTACGTAGTAGGGGTGGATCAGCCACGTTAGGGGTGTTTAGCGACTAAGGATTCAAATTATTATGATTGATTTTGAATCTACACACATCAACCCTTAAAGTTCGTCAATAAACCTTGAGCATTTGTACTTCATCCCTTTAGAAGAAAATTCCTACATTTCCTACGATTTAGTATTACGTAGTAGGGGTGGATCACGCCAAGTTAGGGGTGTTTACCGACTAAGGATTCGAATTATTATGATTGATTTTGAATCTACACACATCAACCCTTAAAGTTCGTCACTGAAATTTGAGCATTTGCACTTCAATATTTCAGAAGATATTTACTAAATTTCCTACATTTTAGTATTACGTGTAGGGGTAGATCACGCCAAGTTGGGGGGTGTTTAGCGATAAGGATTCGACTTATTATGATTGATTTTGAATCTAAACTCACCAACCCTTAGAGTTTGTCAATGAAATTTAAGCATATGCCCTTCATTCTTTTAGAAGAAATTTCCTAAGTTTCCTACCTACGTCTTAATGTTACTTAGTAGGGGTGGATCAGACCACGTTAGGGGTGTTCAGCGACTAAGGATTCAAATTATTATGATTGATTTTGAATCTACACACATCAACCCTTAAAGTTCGTCAATAAACCTTGAGCATTTGTACTTCATCCCTTTAGAAGAAAATTCCTACATTTCCTACGATTTAGTATTACGTAGTAGGGGTGGATCACGCCAAGTTAGGGGTGTTTACCGACTAAGGATTCGACTTATTATGATTGATTTTGAATCTACACACATCAACCCTTAAAGTTCGTCACTGAATTTGAGCATTTGCACTTCAATATTTCAGAAGAAACTAAATTTCCTACATTTTAGTATTACGTGTAGGGGTAGATCACGCCAAGTTGGGGGGTGTTTAGCGATAAGGATTCGAATTATTATGATTGATTTTGAATCCACACACATCAACCCTTAAAGTTCGTCAATGAATTGAACATTGTACTTTCATCCCTTTAGAAGAAAATTCATACATTTCCTACGTTTTAGTATTAGGTAGTAGGGGTGGATCACGCCAAGTTAGGGGTGTTTAGCGACTAAGGATTGTAACTTATTATGATTGATTTTGAATCTACACACATCAACCCTTAAAATTCGCCAATGAAATTTGAGCATTTGTCCTTCAATCTTTTGGAAGACAGTTTCTAAGTTGCCTACGTTTTAGTATTACGTAGTAGGGATGGATCACGCCAAGTTAGGGGTGTTTACCGACTAAGGATTCGAATTATTATGATTGATTTTGAATCGAAACTCACTAACCCTTGGAGTCTGTCAATGAAATTTGAGCATTTGTGTTGGAATATGGATAGCGAGTCACATTGTAGATTGTAGATCAAGTGAGTTAGAGTTGTCATAATTAATGTAGATTGACAGTCAATAAAAAATAATAAACAGTTAACGTTCTCACTAAGGATAATTGCTAACTCTGCTACTCCATTATCTCATAATTTGCCCTTCATTCTCTTAGGAGAAAATTCCTACATTTCCCACGATTTAGTATTACGTAGTAGGGGTGGATCACGCCAAGTTAGGGGTGTTTAGCGACTAAGGATTCAAATTATTATGATTGATTTTGAATCTACACACATCAACCCTTAAAATTCGCCAATGAAATTTGAGCATTTGTCCTTCAATCTTTTAGAAGACAATTTCTAAGTTGCCTACGATTTAGTATTACGTAGTAGGGGTGGATCACGCCAAGTTAGGGGTGTTTAGCGACTAAGGATTCAAATTATTATGATTGATTTTGAATCTACACACATCAACCCTTAAAATTCGCCAATGAAATTTGAGCATTTGTCCTTCAATCTTTTAGAAGAAAATTTCTAAGTTTCATACGTTTTAGTATTACGTAGATAGTGGATCACGCCAAGTTGGGGGTGTTTAGCGACTAAGGATTCGAATTATTATGATTGATTTTGAATCTAAACTCACCAACCCTTAGAGTTTGTCGAGGAGTTTATCAATGAAATTTCAAATTTGAGCATTTGCACTTCAATCTTTTAGAAGAAAATTCCAAAATTTTTACAATTAATTTTGAACCTTTAGGTACCCTTATCACCCCTAAGTTTCGTCAATAATATTGAAAATTGTATACCCTGAATTCATTTAGGAAAAAATTATATATTTTTTAGGTTGTTATAGGTTGTAAAAGTTCTTAATTTAGTGTATAAATCCATGGGGATCCACCACACACCGAACAACCTTTTGTATATGCAGATACCTAGAGCGAATCCGCAAATATAGGCGGATTTCCAAAAAAATATCAGATATCTACTGTGTCCCTGGAATTTCGAGGTTATCCGAGATATCTAGGGGATATGTGATTTTTTTTGAAAATCCGCCGATATTTGCGGATTCGCTTTTAGATATCTGCATATACAGGGTGTCTCCGGATTGACTTCACTATACGTTTTGATGTTTTGGGATCTCGGCCTACTTGCTCTGAAAAGAATTTCAAGCAAATTTTTCCTTTTAAAATCCAAGATGGCCGTGACATCAGATTGTTTTAGGTGTCATTTTAATCTTAATGACAGGTAATAATAATTCATTTGTTTTATTTGCACAGGATATTTGTTTCTGTGGTTGCTATGAAAGACTACAAATCAAATGTTTGATCAATCACACGTGTAGTGATAAGTGAAGTCGATCCGGGGACACACTGTATACACGTACCTAAGTGCATTGGAAAGCTGAGACTATCCATAGGTGATACCCAGAAATTCTCAAATATTCATTGAAAATTCTTACTCAATTTATTCTAATCTAACTAATGAATGGAATTAATTAATGATTTAAATCTTTTCAGGTACGAAATGAAACCTAATATGTGTTAATGCAAGAAAAATGCATTTAATTTAATGCTAGTAGAAAACTTTGTGGTGATTTTCGTTGGGAAAACAGCAAAACATGTTGATAGTTAGGACGGAGATCTTAAATACTTTCTATCTGTCTCATGATTTCAGAGAAGATATACTGTACAGGGTATCCCAATTTCGATGTCGGTGCTGTACCATTCTTGCAGGCTTTATATGAAATTTGTAAACGGGTTCATTGCCTTAAAATCGGGACGTTATGGCCGCCAATGGGTAATGAATTTTGTTATTTCAAGTGGTACCCTTGGCACTATTTTCATGTTTGCCTTTTTATGTCTAACTCGACTATTTTTTAACACGGATACTCGGAAAACACGTACGTATTTAGGCAAGATGTGATAAGATTATGGCAATCGGACAAAAACCATTTGTTCAAAACCACTTTCACGCCAATTGCGTTTCTCATGCCGGCGTAATCAACTTTTCTTCAACTCCATCAATTGATCTTAAACTTTTTCCGTTTTATTCTCATACCGGCGCGGTAACCGTAACCGTTCGTGAAGTAAACACACCAGTGAGCAAAAAGTAATACAACCGTGTTTATCAAGATTTTCGTAATTTATACAAGTTAAATATTCATGTTGATCTTTATTACATCTACTTTTAGCCGTTTAAAGATGACTATTGCTTAAAATTTGTGTTTTTATTTACTCCCGGTTGCCACATTGTATGTAAATTACTCATAATGGCGACTCGCTCGAAGGAAGGCCTACGTCACTTGAACGAAACGTTGGGTTGTTTATTTTCTGACACTTTGATGATTTCCGTGTTCCGCGTCGGTGGCCTACAAAATTGCACTTCATCTTTTAGCAGGTGGTCATTTTCCGCCTTGTCTACCTGCTGTCTGTAATGCAAATTGAGAAGAGTTTTGGAAAACGGGACGTGGCGTGCAGCAGGGATCAGCGTTTGGACCTTTGATCTTTGCATGCTCTTGAAATTGCAATTCTAAAAAACGCTTGCGATGTCAGATACTCTGACTACGAGTTTTTAATCGTTATCGCACGTTATCGATGTGGTTATAGTAAATTAATTTAGCCCATATCGATAATATCAAAAACGCTTCCGCTTGAACGAATGTCGCAAACAAGTTGATCAAGGTGATTCAAAATTATGAACAGATTTGTACACCTGCACTTTTTTGATATGTGTCCACTATTCTAACAGCGACGTCGGGAGAATACCAAAGTTCAAAATCGAGTATTCTTGCTTAGTGGTATTCCTGCGGTGGTTTTTTTGTAATATTCATTATTGATCATTTTCGAGAGAGAGCCATCAAAATTCTCTCACCTTTCGTGGGAAAATACTTCTGAAATTTATTTGAACTGATGTGTGGGAAGGTTCTAAACAGAAAAGTTTTTCTTGAAAACCTTCATAGGTTTTTACTCGGTATGGGGAACTAGATAAATCAAAAAATGTTTCAAAAAATGATTGGAGGTTGGTTTCGAAAAATACCATAGAATGATGACCTTCAGTAAATGCGTACAGTCACCTAGTGTAATAAAGATGCTAATTACGTAATCTCTATGGGTGAGAAAGAAATTTGTTCCACAGTCTCGAAATGGGCAGTATTGAAAACAAAGCTATAGCCGTTCTCTCATTAACATTTAATGCCAGCGACGTGTAAGTAAATAAATGATTATTCATCTATCTATTTATAAAACAGTAGGTACCTACGAAAAATTTCCAACTTTAGCTTATCATACGTACGTTAATTTGCATTGTAAATTGGCCCAAAGCGACCTTGCTTACAGTTACGATATTGTTTATCTCGCGATTATTCCCAACCTGTTGCGCGTATGCATAATTAAAGAATTGGAGAATGGCACCAAATCGTGCCCTTTTCAGACCGCGTTCACATGTCGCGATAGATAAGTGCCCCATCGAGTAGTCGCTCCGAATGTGTTGTAACACAATGGAGGGCAGTTATCTCGAAAATTTTGTTGATTTACAGTTTAAATTATTTATCTTTCCGAGATAATTTTCCTTACGCGATATCTGCGATTAGTAGTCAGTACTTCTAAATGGAGGTTGGACGGTTGTGCCTTTCCTGTACGTTTTTGGGCAGTGCGGAAAGAGAAGCGAACGCAATTTGTACTCGAGGCGAGCAGAGATGGGAACTGGGGGGATTCCGGAAAAGTGTCCCGTGATTATGAGGTAATGCAAAACTGGGGATACGTGGGATACGTGATTCGTGATATGGCGTGATAATTTACGTGGTTCTCCAAATCCAAGAAGCGAAACGTTCCACTAATTGTGCGTCAATATTTATAATTCGAAGCTTTACATTATGAATTGTGATAGTTTTGTGCGTCTATTATTAAGTTTTGTGCGCCATTCGATTTTTTTATTTGGGATTACAACTAAAAACGAAGGTTTCAGATTGTTCCAAAGTTGTCCTTCCACATTTGGTGCGTTATAACCGGCGATCAAAAAAGGCTTGACATCGAGTCCCCTTTAGAAGTTCAAGTTAAATGTGATTTTCCATTTAAACAACAATTCCAAAGGTAACTCGACAGCAACTCTTTTTTGATCGCATAGTGTAAGGTGTTTAGTCTGGGATTGCCACATAAGAGTAAGAACCGAAGTTCTTCTCCTGCTCCCTGAGCTCGTTCTCCATTAAATCATCCGCCTTCGCCTCCTCTTCGATCTTCCGCGCGCCTTTCTTCCATCAGATTCATCATTCTTCTTCTAAGAGTGGCTTTCCTGGTCTACTTAATCGCATTTCCATTTCCATCACGTCCAACTTCTCCAAAAGTCCCATGGTGAACCCAAGATATTTAAATTCTCTCGATCTTTTGAAGCGTTCTCCAGTCAGTTCCAATTCTCATGTTTCATCTTCTCCAAACCAGGTGTATTTGGTCAAATTATTCACCCCATCCATGAAGACCGTTAGGGTAAAGCGCCTAGTAGTTCCAGAGCTAGTTCTAAACGCAAAAATGCAAAATACAGGTACCTTTTTTCTCCACGGCCTGAGCTCGGGTGACCTTAATCGGAAAAATGGAATTTTGGGCTTACCCTAATTTTGTCCTTATACAGGGTGGCAATTTGAAAACTTACCACTCCCCATGTCTTAGTAAATAAACGAGATATTTTAAAAAATCAAAATACGTTTCGGTAATTTGGAGGGGGAATCACAATAGCATAGTTGGCGACGCACCCTCTCCAACCTCCTACGCCCCAGCCACCCCAACTTTTAAATCTTAAATTGTGACCCCCCAGGTGTGATACGTCGTTGGAAAGCTCTGAAAAAATGCTTTCCAACCATACCAAATAACATTACATTTAGGTTTTATAATTATCGTGCAAATTAAAAAATAAACTAATAATTATGATATATTTTCTAAAGTTGGCTTGTATTTCAATAAATGTTCAAAATGGTTTCCGTTATTGGTAAGACAGTAGTATAATCTATTCTCATGGTTGGAAAGCATTTTTTCAGAGCTTTCCAACAACGTATCATACATGGGGGGTCACTAGTTAAGATTTAAAAGTTGGGGTGGCTGGGGCGCAGAGAGTTGGAGGGGGTGCGTTGCCAACTATGTCATTGTGATTCCCCCTCCGAATCACCGAAACGAATTTTGATTTTTTAAAATATCTCGTTTATTTACTAAGACATGGGGGGTGGTAAGTTTTCAAATTGCCACCCTGTATGTAAATAGCACTACTGATTACATTTGATCATTGAAGAAAATACTAATTACTTTTTGGTGCGAATAGAAATTTTTCTCATCGCCATTTTGTCCTTGAGTTCTAGGTGTAAACACTGGAACTCCGTTGAAGTCTCCTTGTGTTTTCTTGCAGTTTTGCTATCGAATTTTGTTAATGGAAGCCGTTTTTTACTAATTAACTCCTATCAAATTAACCTGCATAGTTTACAATAGTCATCTCCTTCGTGAAACGCTGGACCAGGTGCCTTTTTTGTGAAATTTGAAAGAAAGAAACTGAATACAATCATCTAAATAACGTGAATAATTATTGCCCAACGATCCCTAAATTAGACTTGAATTTTCACATAAGACGCGGATTGTTATTGCGATCTCCATTTCGGGACACGTTAAAGTTTCATCAAATGTCGACGCTTTAGATCATTTTGGGCAACTTTTAAAAAAGAATTTTTTTTCAATCTGTATGTACAGGGTGGTTCACCATTGGGATCTCCCTAACTGTGAGAGATACCGTGTAAGTTAATTGGGGGCAACGTTGACTAAAATAATGCTTTTGAAATTTTTGAAAATAACCGAGATATCACAGAAAAACTGAAAATGTCAAATTTCGTTTGCATTTTCCCTAGTGTAAACGGTTGGAAAGGGACGGTTCCCTCTAGCACCTTCTACGAGCATTTTTTTCGGAGAATCTGAATCTGTTATTAGAATTTCCATAACATGCTAAATGTAGAAGTTACAGGCTACTACTTTCTTAGTCACGAGCGCCATATTGGATTTTTACAATTTTTTGAAAAATGATACAAAATATAGAAAGATAACCCTTCTTTAATTTTCTGAAAATCACGATCATCTAGTGTGAGGGTTGTAATTTTATTTAGAGCTGTTAGATGAAATGTCCACAAGCTACCCTACAACCGGGTTGGGTAACACAATTCGTGCATTGTCACTAAATTACCGTTTTCGTTTCAGAACAACGGAAGAACACGGAAACTTTCCCGAAAGGTTCTACGAGAGGAACAACAGTCGTGTAACAGACGCCGAATACATCCGCCGAACGAGTTACCACGACGGTAGGGGTCGCAATAGGGATAGGGGATATCGAAATGGTCCGTACAATAACGTCATCGATCGACATAGACCGCTTAATAGTACCTGGTCGTACGACTCCTCGCGAAGTTACAATAGTGAAACAGGGTATGGAACGACGACTTCCGACACGAACGACAGGAGATCGTCGGATTCCCAAAGTACAAAAAAGAAGACCAAATCGAGGTCGGGCAGTAGGTCGATATCCCCATCCGGTAGCACGTCGAGTCGTTCGCCGACGAGATCGCGATCGCAAAGTAGCAGTAGTTCCTCGAGTAGCACCACGTCGCACGCGTCCAGTTCGACGAGTTCGCCGAAATCTCGAAGGGTGGCGTTGTCGGGAAACGCCTCCCATCAGCCCGTTGTGCATTCGGACGATAGGAGGCCTTTGGCCATTTGCGTTCGGAATCTTCCGCTAAGATCGTCGGACACGTCGCTGAAGGACGGACTCTTCCACGAGTATAAGAAGCACGGTAAAGTGACGTGGGTGAAAATCGTCGGTCAGGGCGCGGAGCGGCACGCGATTGTTTGCTTTAAAAAGCCGGAGGACGTCGATAAGGCTCTTGAAGTCAGTTACGATAAACTATTTTTCGGGTGTAAAATTGAAGTCGCTCCGTATCAGGGATACGATGTGGACGACAACGAATTGCGACCGTACGAGGCTGAAATCGACGAGTTTCATCCTAAGGCGACGCGCACACTATTCATCGGTAACTTGGAGAAGGACGTTACCGCTTCTGATCTCAGGAAACACTTCGACCAGTTCGGGGAAATTATAGAAATTGACATTAAAAAACAAGGGGCTGTGAGTTCGTACGCATTTTGCCAGTACTCGGACATTATTAGTGTGGTTAAAGCCATCCGGGCGATGGATGGCGAACATTTAGGTAATAATCGTATTAAACTAGGGTTTGGGAAGTCGATGCCGACTAACTGTGTGTGGTTGGATGGTGTTGTGGATAGTGTTAACGAAAAGTACCTGACGTTACAGTTCGACTCGTTCGGACCGATTACAGAAGTGAAGATAGACAGAGATAAAGGGCAGGGGTTAATCTTCTACGACCAAGTGGTTAACGCGCAGGCGGCTGTCGCGAAAATGCGCGGAGTGAACATGCGCGGTCGCAAAATGCAGGTGGACTTTGCCAGTCGGGAGTGTCAAGAGGCATTTTACGAACATTTAGAAAAACAAGGACATACGACTGATAGGACGAACTTTGAGGACCGGACTGCGGCAGTGCGAACGTTTGATGTCGCGGTTCCGACTGCCACCACGCGATTCGCGCGATACGAGACGCCTACGCGACCGCGAACTGCTTCGTACAGCAGCCGAACTAGTGCCACGACCGGTCAGTGTAACGCAACTTCTACGGTTCACTCGCCTAGCACGCCGGGCTCGGTGACCCCTCGAGGGAGCGGCTCGCGTTCGCGTCTCGCGAGGTTCGCCGAATATTACGATCAGGGCGTAACGGAATACGGCGAGCGAAGGTACCGAAGTTATGACGAATACAGTCAAGGCAGTGCGGCCTCGCACGAAGACGGTTACGAACACGAATACCCATTCAATCGGGAAAGTCCGTCGCACATCGACTCCCTAGAATCTCGCTCGTTGCAGCATAACACCGAGGTCACCCTAACCTTTGCACCACCCGACATCCGCAACCTGCAAAAGGAACGCTACCACCTACTGGAACAGCTGGAGGACTACCCCAGCTCGGGGGACGAGCTGGTGAGTCCGAAGAAAAGGATACGGCTCGACATCTTAGAGGGCGCCGCGGCTAGCGATGTCATAATAGAGGCGAATCGCGACCACAGAAAAGTAATGGAAATCAGACGAACATCGGACGGAAGCCTCAAACACCATTCACGAAGACCATCAGTCGACAGCAAGCACGGAGTCGGAATAGACCGAATCGCCTACATGCCTCACGCGGTCTGCAAGCGGCGAAAAACGGCGGGTAGCGACAGCAGTTCCAAAATCCAACACCACGAACTCTCCGGATCGGAAAGCGTCGGCAGTTCTCGACCGGGCACGCCGCTATGCGACGAAAAACCGGACTTCCCCACCGAACCCAGAAGGATACCTCGAGAACGCGAGGGGCCCATAAGCCTGCCCTTGCCTCGGTTCGCCGCGCAAGTCTTGGGAAAGGGAAACGTGTCCGTCGCCGGAATCAAGGGACAGAAGGACAACGTGCTGTCGAGCCCTCCGCCGGCCGCCACCAGCCCGAGAGTCTCCACCCCTCTCACGCCCAGCCTGGCCCAGGTACCACCGCCCGCCTCCCCGCCACCCAGACCGCCCTCGCTCAGCTCGAACTCTAGCGACAGCGACATAACGCCACCCAGCCCGTCTTTGGACGAACGAATCCGTTCCCTCGACGAGAAGTACGAGAAGTGGTCCGGCTCGAGGGCAGTGAGCGCTGCGGGCAGCGAAGCACTGGCCAAATTGGACGCCTCGGCATCGGAGAGGTTTAGGTTTAGTTATAAATTGTTAGATCTCGATCTTAAAGAGCTTCAGCCTTCGGAGATAGTTAAATCAGTGCTGGCAAAACCCTCCGTCTTCGACGAGGACTCGAAAAGGCTCGAGAACGTCGGCGAGAAGTACGAGATTAACCTTTTTCCGAAAACGCCAACGACGCCGTCGGTCCAAACTACGGTACCTGTCACGCCTTTACCACCCGTACAACCTCCCGTGCCGAAGGTAGCTACAACCACCGCGCAATTGCCAAAGACTCCCACCATACAATCTCCTAGATCTTCAGGTATGTACGAGAAAACGGTTGGTTCTACGCAAACTTTGAATATGACCTTTTTGAAAGAGCCTTCAAAAAATTTACCCTTGCCCTAAAATTTTTTTGCAAAATTCAAGTAGTCTTTCGAATGACCATAAAATTTCTGATTAGGTAGGAGCCGCCTCTGAGAAATTTACAAAATTGAAATAATATTTCCATTTTTGCTATGTACAGGCTGTTCGATTTTCGACACTTTTATAGCGTGTTTCTGTTGTGATTGGTAGGGTTATCAAAAAAGTAATATTGGCTTCATGTGCTCTTTTTGGGTCAAATTTAAAATGGTTAAATCAAAATTTGAAAATATTAGCTCTCTTAAAAGGGGGAAAATCAAAAAATTGTCAATTTCAGAATGGCTCTACTTTTTTTAGTGAAGAGAAATACAGAAAAATATTTATTGTAACAGTTTCTTTATGATTGTTGGACCATCTTGTATATTTTAACCCTGGAATACTTATTACATTCTTTTTGCAAAAATAGGACACGCCAATATTCGAACATAGATTGTAGTGATTCAAAAAAGATTTGAAAAAAATTGAAAAAATAGTCCAAATGATACAAAAAATACAAAAAAAATTTTTTTGAATTAAAAATTTTAAAAAAAATCTTATGAGTCTTTCAAACAATGCTGAATTTTTTAGTGTTATATTTTTGAAAAAAATTAATATATTACCTTTTTATATTAATATATACAGGGCATTCCATTATAATAACAAATGAGGTTAAGTCGAGGGGTAAGTTAAGGTTTTTTTTACCCGACCCCGTAAGTTTTGAATATGACCTAGAATAAGACCTTCGAGAAAGAGCATAAAATTTAATAATAATAATAATAATAATAATACTTTCAGGTTCCAATATCCCGACGGCCAAAGGTCTGCAGTACCCATTTCCGAGTCATCCCCCGCTTCAAACTGTGATCAGTGCACCATCGACCCCTCCGGTACAAACGCCGCAGCCATTACCACCGACGTCCACTTCGCGAGTTAGCAGCCATGGCGACAATAGACTCAAGTTATGTGCTAATAATAGTTCAAGTGGTGATAGTAGGACTTCTTCTAAATTGAGTGTAAATCGTAGTAGTTTAGCGGTAACAAATTCGACACAAAGTAACAGTAGTAAAAATGGTGTCAACATTCCTGTAAATCCAAGTGACAATGCTACCGTTAGTTCAAATGCGGATACGAAAGTGAAAAGTGCGCGTGATAAAGTGGCTAATCGTAGGGATTCGACTAGTAGTGGCGGGTCGCCTAGAGGTGAAATTAGGAATAGACGAAATAGTGAGAGTAGTAGTGGACGTAGAAGCGATGTAGGTGATAAACAAAGTGACAATTGTGATACTGCGTGCGATAGAAAGTCGGACGAAAAGGAAAAGGGCGAACTGCAGAGGATAGAGAACGAGAGGTTAGAAAAGGAGCGGTTGGAGAAAGAGATTTTGGAAAGGGAACGTTTAGAGCAAGAAAGATTGGAGAAGGAGCGGTTAGAGAAAGAGCGGTTGGAGCGGGAGCGAATCGAGAAAGAGCGACTGGAGAAAGAGCGCGCCGAAAAGGAGAGGTTAGAGAAGGAGAAGGTCGAGAAAGAAAGGCTGGAGCGCGAGTTCCAACGCGAGCGAGAGGAAAAAGAGCGAAAAGAAAGAGAGGAGCGTGAAAAGCGAGAAAGGGAGGAGCAGGAGAGAATAGAGCGCGAGAAAAAAGAAAGGCGGGAGAAGGAGGAGCGAGAAAGGCGAGAGCGGGAAGAAAGAGAAAGGAAGGAAAAAGAAGAACAGGAGCGGATGGAACGGGAGCGGAAGCGAGAGGAAGAGCGAAAACACAAAGAAGACAATCACGAAAAGCGGCGAGACGAACATCGGCATCGCGATAATCACGGCGACTCCAAGCATAAAGACACCACCGAAAGAAATACCAAAGAATCTAGAACAAAAGATACCAGCAACGAATTGTCCAGAAAAGATACGATCGATTCCAAAAATAACCACGAGAACAAAAACAACCACGAAAGTAGGGAAATCCGACGGGACGAGAAAAGCAAGCATCATCAAGACCGAGACTCTGAAAAGAAGAGGGACAGTTGCAAGGAAAACAGAGAGAACAATTTACACGACAAAATCGTTAACATTGTCAATGAGGTTAAAGAAAACAGCAAACCGATAGAAAGTCGACATTTTTCCATTGATATCGAGAAAAGCAAAGTCGACATCGGCAGAAGAAAAGAAAGGAACAACAGTTTACCTGCCAACCTCGGCTCCAAAAGACGATTAAGTTCTCAAGACTCATTTGAAGGAATAGACGAAATTAAAAAGATAAAGTTAAGTCAGGACCATCGGAAGATATCGGATCGGAGAGACTCGAAGGATATTAGAAGTGACGAAAAAGTTAAGGTGAAACATAAAAACAACATAGCCAAAATCATAGAAGATAAATTGAGACACGAGAAGCTTAACAGCGTAAAGGAAGTCAAAGATCGAGACAAGGAGGAGAAGCACAAACATAAGCAAAAAACAGACAAGCAAAAATCGAAAGAGAAGATCCGAGAGAAAGATTCCCCCATTTCGAAAGTTCCAAGTAAAGACTCGTCGATCGACAAGGATTTTTTGGCGAGGCTCGATTTGCAGTCGACCGAAGATTCCGAGAGGATGCGACAAAGGAAAGAGTCGAAAGAGAAGCGCAAGCAGGAGACCGTCGAGTTGGAGGAGCGCAAAAGCGAGGAACATCGCAAAACCGAGGATAGGAAAAAGGAAAAGCGAGCGTCGACCGAGAGAAAAAGTCGCGATGAGAATCCGTGCTCGAAGTCCGAGGAGAAGAAAAACTCCAAGAAGGAGCGCATCAGGAAGGTGACGAGTTCGGATGCGGCAACCGACTCGGATGAGCCGAAGAAACAACCACATTCCATATTCGATATTGTCGATGACGAGCCCGCGTACATTTCGATGTACGATAAGGTTAAAGCCCGAAGTTGTAAGAACATGCAAAAGCAAGAAGAAGAGAAGCGCCAAGAGAAGCTTAAGGCGAAATTCAACCAGCTCAAGCAAAGCCGAGCGAAGCGGGAGGAGAAGAAACGGTCGACGTCTTGGGACGAGGATTCTGACTCCGAGCACGAGAGGCGCGAGCACACGAAGAGCGAGAAAAGTCGCAAAAGTTCCAAGGCGCTGATCACAAGTTCCGATGACGACACCGTCAGTAGCAGGAGTAAACAACGCAAAAAACGAGACTTGTACACTGATTCCGACTCGGATAAACACAGACCGAGCAAAATCGATCACGTGGAAACCAGCGAAGATGAGACCGTGAAGAGTAAAAAGTCGTCGAAATCGCGAATTGCCAGCGACAGCTCTGGTGATGACTTTAAAACGTTGAGGGATTACAAGATGAAATCGCAGATTTATTCCGATAGCGAGCTGGATAACCTCTTCATAGATCTCGAGGAGAAATCGCATAAGAAGGTGAAGGACGAGGATAAGTACATTAAGAAAGAGAAACGGAATAAGCAAGAGTTAACCAGCGAGCAGATTAGCGTGCAGATTTTCGGCGAATCTCCCATACCCGAGACAAAATCTGAAAGCGCCTACGACAACTCGCGAATCTTCGGCGACGTGTCCTCGGCCGAAGAGACTCACGAAACCAAAAAGGAGAAGAGCGACACGCACAGGAAACGGAAAAAGAAGCAAAAGCGACAGAAGCACTCGCTTACAAGCGAAGACGATACGAAGCTGGAGTTGACCGTCGAGTTGATCAAAGACGAAAGTATAGAAAGAATGAAGAACTCCGAGAAGAAAAGGCAACATAGCAAAAAGGACAAGAAGAAAGATAAGTGCAAGGACGAAACGAAGCACAAGGATAAATCGCGAAAGTCGAAGAAATCCAAGTCTGAGCTTGGCAAGTCCGATACGAAACGCGATGGGAAAATGGAGAATATATTTGGCTCGTTCTCGGACGATTCTGAGCACGGCGGCAAAGATCCGGAGAGGTCCGATCACTCGTTTTTGGACCGATTCGGAGATGACAAGTTGCAAATGTACCCCAGCGATTCTGATAGTATATCTCACATTGAAAAGGAGCTTCACAAGTCCGAGCAACGCAAAGAGGAGCATAAAAAGAGGAAAGAAAAGAGGAGGCGCGAGAAGGAAAAACGTATGCGAGAGGAAGAAATTAACGAAAACAGCATGGATTACATCGACATGGGCAAACAGCTGGAGGCCAATATTAAAGATGACAGCGATGACATTCTTGATACCACGACAACCAGTGTAAAAAGCGAGCAAGAGGAACGGAACGAAGACTCGTTTAGATTTACGGATGGTGACGAAATTTCAGAAGTGAAAGTGGAGGTGGATCGAAAGGAGGTGAGAGAGAAAAAGAAGAAACGGAAGAAGAGCAAGGAAGAAAAGCACAAACACCACCATCACCATCACGATAAAAACAAGCTGAAATCGCCGGAAATTAAAAAGGAGTTCGAGTTAAGCGCCGAAGTTGTCGACGAAAAGCCGAGCTTGTCAAGTCCGAGTTTGCCGAGTATTTTAGAATTATCGAGTCCGCCTTTGAACAAACCAAGTTCGCCAGTAAGCGCCGAGATCTCGCCGCCCAAAGAGAAGAAGCGCGACAAGCTCATTCCCGGTTTCGGTTCGGAAATTGACGAGAAAGTGCACGAGACCGCGATCAAATCGATATCCGAGTTTAAGTCGCCCAAGCCCGAAGTGAGCGGTGAGGTTACGGAGGAGCCGGTGAAAGTCGAGAAGGCGGAAGCGGCCGAGGAGAAACCGCGCGTCGTGATCTCGCAGGAGGAGACCGAGGACGCGGTCGCCGCGCTTCTCGGCGAGAGTTTCGGCGGTAACGAGTATGCCGGTTGTTATTCGGATGATCAGCAAAATTTGGACAGTAGCGAGCAGGATACGAACGTGCCCGAGGTTAACATCGCCGAGGACCTGGAGGAGATGCGCCAGGCCGTTCAAAGTCTCAACTCGAGCGATTTGGAAATTAAGCCCGACACTCCGCAAAGCGAGAACGATCTTCAGATAGACACCGATACCGAAGAGCCGGAGGAGACACCGGTGCGCTACGATCAACCGCCGAAAACGCCCGATTTGGTTGATGCGGCGCCGCACGTGCCGAAAACTCCCGATTTGCCGAGCAGTTACTATCGTGACAATCAGAAAGCGACAACTCTCGTGATTAAAGCTACAAGTCTGAGTAGTCCGCCGTCGTTAACTCCGATCAAGCCTATGGTTCTTCCGCAATTGAAAGCTGAGAGCAAGCCGGTTTTGGAAGCTCCCGCCGTGGTGTCCAAACCGACTGCGCAGGAGATCAAGCCCGAGGAACCGAAAGTTGAACGTAAGCCCGTTGAAGTGGAAGTTCCCTCGCTCAACGCAATTAAAACGGCACCATTCACTACGCGCCCTTTTACTCAGCCAGTTATAACGCTCTCCGAGAAGCCGCAAGTACCTGCGGTTACGGTTCAATCAAAACCGGAACCGTTGCAAAGTTTCGTGGACGCAAAAGTGTTTTCTCCAACAATTCCAGCAGTGAAGCAACCACCGATTGCGATTCCGTACAGTACTACAATCCATCTGCAGTACAGTTCTGCGCCAAAACCAAGTTCTACAGTGGCCACGCCGGCGCCAACAACCACAATCTCGTTTAACCGTCTACCGATTACCCCGGTGATGATGACCAAATCGTTTCAACAAACAGTGTCGCTACCACAGCCAATCACTGCGAAATCAGACTTTCTCGGGAGCGCAACGGACCAACAACACAAGGGAATTCATCAGACGCCCCAGCCGCCGTCTCCGTACATTTTAAATTCTCAGTCTCGGATGCTTGTGCAAACCATTCCAAGGACGCCTCCTTCTCATGCAGCTCCAAAACCGATACCATCTGTCACCTACACTCCTTACTCGTACACGCCGCCTGTTGTCTCCAAAGAAGTAGTGCCCGATAATCCTAAACCTCTACCAGAATTGCCAAGATTAATACCGTCATCCTATCCCACGACATATACGCCAACTCCCCACGTTCCACCAGCAACGATATCACCACAAGTCACTGTGCCTCCGAAACCGGTCGAAGTTAAACCGGTTATACAGGAGACGCCGGCATTGGCCAGTTTGTCCTCTTGCACTCCCCCTGTAACGGTTGCGCAACCGCAACCCCCCAGCAACACCGAAGAGGCGAAACCTGAGCCCAAAAAGGAGCCAGAACCACCTCCTCTACCCAAAGCAGAAATCGAGGAAAAGCATCCAGTTGAAAAGCAAGAGATTGTAGAAACGCCCCAGGTGGAACCGCCCCAGGATAAACCGGAAATCAAACTGGAAGCAAAGGCCGAGTCGGCGGAGCCCGAGACCAAGGTGGAATTGGAGACGATATCCGTGATTAAGAAAATCGAAAGGTTCGACGACGACAAGGGGGAGACGGAAAGTGTCGAGTCCGACGTCAGTAAAGAGCGGACGGATCTCGCTAGTAAAGATGACGGTTTGGATTCCAAGGAGGATAGTGACTACTGGTCCGCGAAGGAGGTGAATATCGACTCGGTGATACAGAAAGTGGAAGCTCTCTGTTCGGCCGACGAGTTATCCGATCGCAGCAGCGAGATTGGTAAGGACGACTGGTTCGAGCACGACATGAAAACGTCCGAAGAGGCTAAGACGGAAATACCCGAAGAGAGCAAGGTCGAGAATTCCAGTGACGAATTGAAAATGGTCATTTCCGAGGTTACCGAGGAGGAGGAGCACTCCGAGGAGAAAGAGATGCCGATTCGTGGCGGGCGAAGGGGAGGAAGGGCGCGCGGGCGTAAGACCAGAGGCGCCGATCGTGGTGGCGTGCAAACCCGACGGACCAAGGTGATAAAAGACGAAGTTGTACCTTCCAACCCCACCTCCATCGTAGTGTCGAAGAGAGGCGGTCGAGGTGGACGGTGTAAAAACGAAAGGAAGACCCTAAAATGCGAGCTGGAGAACTCCGATATTTACGAGTTTCGAGATGATACAGACGAAAATAAGGACCGTCCCAGATTAATTTTAACAATAAAGTCACCAGTTACTCCGACGCCGAACAGCGCAGCCGTCACGCCAGCTGCGGTGGTCAAGGAGGTGGTGGCGGCGAAAGAAAGTGTGTCACCGAAACCTGTGGAGACTAAGGAAGAGTTCGTTTCGCCGACCAACACGCGAAAGTCCAGGCGGTTGCAGGAACGGGACGTGTCCAGAAATACAGTCGATGATACGATCGAAGACGTCATAAGAAATACCGTCGTCACGAGAGCGGCGGGGCCAGTGGCGACGCCATTGCAAATGAGGAGATCCGCGAGGCAGACTGCCAGCAAAGTTATACAAGAAAGTCCGAGGAAATCACCGCGTGGTGCGGCGCGACGAAAGGACCGACGCGCGTCGGACACCACCGACGACTCTTGCGAAGAAAAATCCGTAAAACCTGAAACACCAAGCGATGTGGAGGTAGCAAAACCACCTACTACCGTGCCAATGAAAGGGCCAGTCGAGGAGGAAAAGGTGGAGTTGCCCAAGGAGAAACCACACGAGGGATTAAAAGCGGCAATGCTGCGGAGGGTAAAGGGTGAAATGAACCAGCAGGAACCCATGACCTTAATCGATCCTGTGACAGGTCTTTTAACACCAATGAGAGAGTGCGAGGAAGGAAGATACATTCCAATTTCGGGCACTAATCAGTTGCAGGCCGCCGCATTGAAACTGGCGAAATTACCCGCAACACAACCACCCGTAACCCAACCGTCGTCCATTGTTAAACCCTTGGAGGCGGTTGCCCAGTCGGTTATTACAACATCACCGGTCATCCAACAGCAAAAGCCGCCACAATCTCTGAAAGCCCACGTGCTTCAATCGCAAGTGACCAGGGTGGTTGTGTCTCAACCCCAAGTTCAAAAACTGGTCAGCTCAGCGCCGGCAGTAAGCCAACCCAGCTACATCGGGAAGCCGAATGTTCCAATTAGTCAGCATCTGAATATCAGCGTATCGTCTCCGAGCCTATCCCCGGCACACATTTCACCAAGACCGAGCCCTCAGCCGAACATAACCAAGTCGATGCACGCGCTTCCACCCGGTTTAAAGGTGATACAACAACCAGCACCCCCCTCGCCCAACCAACCAGCGGTGCCCCCACACAAACAGCAGCACATTCTACAGCCGGTCAACAAGCAACAACCCCAAGTAACAATCTCAAAAGGTCACCACGTGCCGGTCGCGCTTTCAAACACCAACCAACAAATCGTCAACACCCAACTGGCGCACATGAAGCAAATCGTCGGAAAGGGCCCGGTCATCAAACCTCACGGCTTACACCCTCAACCTCAAATACTGACCGGCGCCGTTGCTAGCCCGCCTCTGAAGCACCACGCCAACCCGCAGCAGATACCCGGCGCGAACACCGGCCGGCTAATTCAAGGCTCGGCGTCGGTACCGAGCGCAAGCGCGAAGGGAAGCATGGAGCCGCCCAAGGTGGAGGTCTCGATGGGTGGCTGCGTTATGGTTCCTCACCCATCTTCGTCACCTCAAGGACAGCAGAGGCACGTTTTGCAGACTGGGTTGCCGATCACCGCGTTCGAGGCCAGCCTGGTAAGCGACTTTAATGTTACGCATGTCGTTTCTTTTGGCTTTTTCGATTTCTTTGTCCCACTTTTGAGTACTTGCAAACATAGTGTAAAAATCAAGGGAAAAATCAAAATTATCTAATGCTCGCGAAATTGCCTGCTCGTTTGCAAAATTTTCAAAATATTCAATTCCAAATTCGTTGCACGTTTAAAAAGTTGCATATACCTTTGACACTTCCATAATGTTTGACATGGCTCAAAACATTTCCAACATTTCTAAAAATTTTGAGCGATGGGAATTTAACGCGGGCTATTTTGGGTGTTTTGCCCTAAAGTGTCTGAGGCAATTTCATTTCAGGGCAAAAAATCTTTTTTAAAAACTATTTCACCTAATACCCGAGATTGACACCTGGATCGATCACGTTGTGACGATTTTCAAACTACATATAGAAAGAAGCGCATAATTCGCTCTTACAGATGTTACAGGTCCATTTTTAGTTTAGTTTTGTTTTATTTATTTTGATTTTTAGGTTTGGAATTTGTTTATTTTGTTTTGATTTTCATCACATAGGCGTGCCTATTTTCTTAAATTTCTTCTTTCGATTTCTTCGCTTCTTTGGACTTTTGCTCTCTTCTTACAATTGTAATTTTCGAAGCTTATGTGTACTATTTTATTCCATGTTACGCCTCTGGTCCGCTTCCAGTGCCATCTATTGTCAGTTCTTGTAAACTACGCTATTCTTTCCCGCTCTTTTCAAAAATCTATTCTTCTTTTCCCGCTAACTTTTTATGTTCCTTAATTATTGGTATTACTGTTCGTTTTTTTCAAAATCTTCTACGTTTTCGTTTCCGTTTTGGTTAATTGTCAATTCTATGGTGTGCTTGTGAGGTGCGGAATTTTTGCAGCCGCTTTTGATTTTGAATCTTCGTCTTCGTCGCCAGAACTTAGCTGTTCTGGCTCCTGAAGTTGTCCAGCAGTTGTTCGGCGGACTTGGCGGTTGTAGACCAGTGGCTAAATACGAGGAAGATTAAGAATAGGAATGCGGGTAGAAGGGAACAAGGAAAAAGAAATTTGAGGGTATCGAAAGAAGATTGAAGACTGAAGACGGACGACTGTAGATTGAAGACGGACGACTGAAGACTGGAGACGGACGACTGAAGACTGAAGATGGACGAAGACGAAGATTTCTTAGTAGTGGATAGGTACGTATAACAAGTATAGACAAGAAATAACTAAAACTACAAGGCCCTAGAACAAAAACCCAACACAACTACTACTACAACAACTAAAACTATCACAAAAAGGCTACTTACGAGATGGTGTGGGCCTTAACGTAGAGACAATATATAGATATGTATGCTCAATTAAATTGGTGGACTGTGAAATAACGCTCGGATCCTAAGAGACAATGAAGAAATAGAAAAGGATACAGAACAAAAATATTACACAAGGGTTGAAATCCGGCGAGCAAGGGTAACATATATATATTGGTTGTAGGTAAGTTCACAAATACAAATGCGCTTCCTCTTCCACTCTTAATCCCCAAAATAGGGTTTTCAAGGAAGAAATACCAATTCCTTGCAATGAGTAGAGACTTTATGACAAGGGTAGAAATCCCAAAATTATCGGATAAAAGCGGCTGCAAAAATTCCGCACCTCACAAGCACACCATAGAATTGACAATTGACCAAAACGGAAACGAAAACGTAGAAGATTTTGAAAAAAAAACGAACAGTAATACCAATAATTAAGGAACATAAAAAGTTAGCGGGAAAAGAAGAATAGATTTTTGAAAAGAGCGGGAAAGAATAGCGTAGTTTACAAGAACTGACAATAGATGGCACTGGAAGCGGACCAGAGGCGTAACATGGAATAAAATAGTACACATAAGCTTCGAAAATTAGAAAAGTGAAACAGTAAGGAAAGAAAAAGCGTTTAAAATCAAAACAAACAAATTCCAAACCTAAAAATCAAAATAAATAAAACAAAACTAAACTAAAAATGGACCTGTAACACAGAATAGGTCAGTTGCATAATAAGTGACTGCAGCGATTTTTCGGAGGGGTGGGGGGGGGGGGCAAAATTTTATGGTAAGGGCGAAAGAAACTTTTTCTGCACGTATTTGCTGCTGAATCTACACGAGTTGAATCAGTATAATACGAAATAATATTGATCATTGACCCCCCTCCTTACCCCTCCTTAAAGTGTTGTTCATATCATCAGCTCAGTAATCAGAATGAGGGGGGGAGGTAATCATCAAAGATACAGTTAAAATTTATATTTAAGTACACTGAATGTAAAACGCGATCACTTTGACATTTTGAAAAAAGGACAAAATTACAAGCCCCCCCCCCCTCAATTTTTGTGTCCCCAAATTTGACTATTTTTTACACTATGCTGCTTGTAACTTGTATGCCAGAAGTGCATTCAATTACTAACGATCTCTTGTTACTAACAAGCAGCACGGAGAGAGGAACGTTTATAATCGCAGCCGGAGTCCACCGCCGGCTCATCAAAATTCACCATCGCCACAGGTGATTTCCTTTACTTCTCTACTTTTCTTCAAAACTAATCGCCTATCGTTGTTCAATCGTGATGCGTAATCCGTTCCTCTTTTCAATCTAGGGCGAAGCGATGACGCACTTCCCGCCCGGTTCCGTCAAGCTGCGCGCTCCCCACGACTTACTTCCTGCGCACTACATGCACCCGCAGCACGTGATGTACCAGCAGTACCTGCGCCAGTCGTACCACATGCCAAGGTAAGTGTTCCGCTCGCGTTAGGCGTGCTCGTCTAACCTCAACGATTTTAGTAGGTCGCCATTGGTGACTGGAAACGTTGAAAAGGCCGGCGATGGGCAAGAAGGAGAGGAGGCACCTGTCGAGCTGAGAAGGCCGGGCTCGGTCGGTTTAGCTTTGACCGGTCGTTCGCCGGCAGTTCCACTAAGCTTACAGTCGCCTCACGATCGGACTACAGGTACGCCATCTTACCACCTAACTTCGTTTAACCCCCCACTTGCAGATTCTCCGCAACTCGGACAAGTGTACAACATGCACAACTCTCGGTTGCACTACCACCCGGGTCGCTACTACGAGCAAGCAACCGAACCGCCTCCCGCCCATCGTCCTTTAACTAGTCATAGCTCTCTAGCAGCGTTAGGAAACGATCGTCCATTAAGTCACATAGGTTCGCTAAACACGCCGGATAGGCCGCTCGGCAGCCATCTTCCGCCCGAGAGATCGTTGAGCAGTCACCTCCCGCAGGAGCGAACGTTAGCCACTAGTCATATTACAACATTGGGAGTACCCGACCGACCTATCTCCACGCATATTCCGCCGGAGAGACCCCTGTCGTCGAGCCACGGTTTTCCGCTGGGCACGGGCCTGGGAGCTGCCGGTAATTTAATGGGGGCGGTCGCCAGGCACGTCGGCGCCGAGGCTCCCGCTAGTCAACGGGGACTTCAGGCGGCGACTCCGCCGCACGCTAGTCAAGTACCGCCGCAAGCCGAAAGTCTCCTGATGCTCCTCAAGGTAATCTCGCACATTCTCTTCGTTTTACCCGTCTAACGTTCTGTCCGTAGCAATATCCGTGCATGTGGCAGGGACTTCTGGCGCTGAAGAACGACCAGGCCGCTGTACAGATGTACTTTGTTTCCGGCAACGATCAGGTTGCCAAATGCAGTCTGCCGAAGAATACGGACGGCTCGACGCCACCGCTACGCATCTTCCAAAGGATGCGGTTGGAGCCGCCGCAAGTAGAGGGCGTTGCGAGAAAAATGCAGGTATGTTATAATTGGATTCTTTATCTCACTTCAAAAACACGTTCATTTCGTTCTTGAAATGTTTTGTGAGCAATGAAAAGAAGCAAAAATCATTGCCATGTAAGGAACGGGATAAGCATCACTGGCGCGTTTTTGTACAGGGCTATCAAGAAAGAACCGGGTACCGGTCTACTCTCCTATCGTGATCATGAATCCAGAGATCTCTTTAAAACCACGTTAATTTCGTTCTTGAAACGTTTTGTGGGCATTGAAACGAAAAAAAATCATTGCCATGTAAGGTACCGGATAAGCATCATTTTTTGCGCAAAAATTTGTAGCCGGTTAAAGTTTTGTAATGATATTTTTGTGACCTGAGCATTGAAGTTCCATTGAATATCTTTGCTCGTATCAGTCTTTTGCTATGGTAAGGAAGCTTAGTGGCAGGATAAACCGTCAAGACTCTCAAGGTTACAAAATTACTAGTCCAGGTCAGGGGCGGACTGGGTACTTAAGGGCCAGGTGGAATTGCATAGGTTACGGGCCATTAAAGTATTAGTGTAGTAATGAAGGTGGCGGGGGGGGGGGGGGGTTAGCTCTGAGATGCACCACAAAAACAGTGCTCCTTTCTCGAAAATCAATTACCATACAGTTTTTTTTAAATTGCAGCTGATAATTAAAAGTAACAAAATATACAATCCACACGAGGTGCGTCGCCTATCATTGTATTTCAGCACTTTCATGCTACGACAAAAAATGATAAATTCATTGTAAAACACTTCAATTAAAACAGTTTTTTTTAACAACCTAATATCAACCCCAATTAGAGAAACGTGTTAATAATTTATGAATAGTGCAAGAAACTAAATACAGCACATACTTATAAATTTCCAACGGGCCATTATGATCTACAGGCCAGGTGGCAACCCCCCCCCCCCCCCCCGGTCAGTTATTTAGATATTTGGCATAGAGCAAGAAAGCTAGTTAATATGATCTATAGCAGGAATAGAATTTGGAGCTTTCTAGAGAGCGCCAGAGAGTTCTGAAGATAGGTACACAGGAACGTTTTGGAACTCTTAGGCTCTGGAATCTGAAAAGGATCGAAAAATTCCGAAAAGAGTTTTAGAAGTCGCTTCCATGCTTTTAACCGGAGCATAGTCTAGGCTTTCCATAGGCTTCTAGGTCTTTTTCAGAACGTTCAAGCCGGTAGAAAGCATTTCACGTCCTAGGCGCTTCCAGATTATTGTATCGTCCCCCTAGCACTCTTTAAACGTTTACCTCTGTGAAGAATCGATAATGTTTGAGAAAAGGCCTAAAACTCATTGGAAAGAATCTACACTGTTCTGAGACTACTCATTAGATAAGTTCTAACTTACAGGATTTTGGGGAGTACTTGCCCTTAGAACAGCATAGGAAGGCGACCGCTTTGAAAAGGGTCTAAAGCGTCACCAAAGCTGTACACATAACGGAAGGCTCTGGAAAGCCTTCAAGACCCTAGTTTTTACAAACTTGTGTTGATTTTCTAGTAGGGCAGATAAATGCCAGAAAATGCTTGAATCGTTCAGATGATGATACAAGCATGAAACTTGGTATGAATGCTCCTATAAGGGTTTGTTTTGCGTGAAAACGGTGGGCACTTAAAAAATTCAAGATGGCCGCCGTTTTCCATAATGGCGGCACTGAACAAGTATTATTAGTGGCATGTTAAACCGGCGGCCATTTTGAATTTTTTATTGGCCAGCTTTTCCATATCAAACAATACCCTACGTTGGCACTAATGGGTAGGTGTTTGAGCATGATTTTGAAATAATTCCTACTCCTGAATGGGGATATCCGTTTGATAGATGTAAATCACCCATTAAAACTGGTCCTTAATTTTACCAAATGACATGCTCCTCTCTTTCTGGTTAAGTTGGTAGCGGATTGCGTGGGGGAAACTGCAAAACACATTGCAGAGGAATTAATCTTTTGCTCTTAGTGTTTAGTTAACGTATGCAAGATCAGAGCATGAATTTGATTGGTCTGAATTTCCAGATGGAGAACGAACACTGCATGCTGCTAGCGCTACCATGTGGGCACGATCACATGGACGTCCTAAAACAGTCCACTAACCTATCCACCGGTTTCATAACTTACCTTCAACAAAAGCAGGCGGCGGGGATCATCAACGTAGCCGCCCCCGGCACCACTCAACCGGTACGCCCCCTAAAACCTTCCCGATCACGTTTAACTAACCTAAAAATCTTTCAGCCCGCGTACGTCGTTCACATCTTTCCATCCTGCGATTTCGTGAACGAGAACCTAAGAAGAATTGCACCCAACTTACTGGAGAGGGTATCCGATATTGCACATCTACTAATAGTTATAACCACCGTGTGATAGCACGCTAACGACACGAAGAAGATCTTTAAATTCATTTAAAAACAAAAAAATGTTAGATTTGAAAGTGTAAATGTTGCTTACTTGTGTATATCTATTATCTAAACGTTGCCCTACTTGACTCGGTCACGTGACGAAATCGCGTCCACGATTTTGTCAATTTGTTCTCGAAATATGAAGCTAACGTAAAAACAAAATTACTTAATATTTAAAATTTCACTGTGATTTCTTGACAAAAGTAGTTAACGTTAAACTATTATAAAATTATAAAGTATAAAAAATACACTACCTACCTATAAGAGATCTCATGAATGAAATTAGTTATTTAGATATTTAATATTATTCAGAAGATTTTTATTTTTTCTAATTATCTTGTGAATGATTTCCACGTTTCAAACGCGCCTGCTCGTCTATCGCAGATACGTTTTAAATGTCGATATATAATAGAGTTTAGATTATTTTATTTTTCGTTTCTGTTATCTTGGGGTTACATTATTAGTGCGTTTTCTAGTTTGTTAATTTTTATTTTGTAATGACGCTTAATTTTTGAAATGATTTCACACTTTTTATCGCCTTTCTTTTTCTTTTTATTTTGTGCGTTGTTTTTAATCGATTTTGTTTTTAAAGTAAACAGTGTGGAATTGTCGGCAGGTTTTATTATTCGAAAAATGTAACCCTCGGATAACAATAAAAGGTAAATTAAACGTTACCCGTTAGTTGGCAAATATGGTATCTAAATAAGAGCATATAGACATAATATATAAATATGTAGCATACAAAGTATAAAAAGAATCAATCATTTTTTAATTACCTTGTAATATAAATGTGAATACAGGTTTAGTTTGTTACTTTTAAGCTTTCTTTAGTTATGAAGATGTTCTGTACAGTGTATTTAGATGTAAGTATTTAGGTTAGGTAACGTTACAAATAATTAGGGAACATTGTGATGTCTATATATTACTGTAAATTTTGTACATAACTAAATAATGTGTATTGTGAGTAAACATTATTACAACTATTACATCATAATTTATCTTTAATCTTTTATAGTTAGCCTTTACCAGTCCCTTGGATTATTTCACAGTTTTAAACTGATCGTCATCGGCCTTGCTGTTGCTAAACCGTACTAACCATTGGGAATATTTTAAACGAATTGTAGTGTTTGGCGCATGTGTAGTGTGAATCCAGACCAATGCAACATGGAACTGCCACAATAACAACCAAAAGGCCCCAAATTAAAAAAGTTAGATTCTGCGCATTACTAGGTTCATTGGTTTTGTCTCACAATTTTCAAGCATCAGCAGGTTGAGCGCCACCCAAGCCTAACTGTTTCCTATCACAAGTTCACATACTGTTAATATTGATACCCACGCCTGCTCATTTCTCAAATCGATTGAAACAACTAACGAAACTAAAGTATAATAAAGGCTCCTCTGTAGTCAATCCACCATATTTAAAAACAAGGTACGAAGAATCGCACATGATTTTCAGTAGGGGAATTTTTTGCCACTCGGCTCGTATTTGGAAACCAGACTTTAGATTCGGCTCAAATGAAGTAGCACTGATCCTTGAACTCTTAGAAATCGATTGGCGAAGGTTTGACAGACAGACGGACAAAACCGTCACATAAGGGGAATTTTTTCTTTCGAAAAAAGGCCAAATGTTCTTATAAAATGTTGCTTTTGTAGTTGAAGTCAATCAAATTGTCAAAAGTTTTCTTCTTTGCAATGGTGACAACAACGTGCGTACTTAAAGAAAGGTGGCGCGGATTATGGGTCTTAGTTTTTTAATTACATTCACTAATTAAAAAATCGGTTTTCTTAAATAACGGCCCCAATTTGGAAATCCGTTGGTACTTAAAGATATTATTTCCATCTTTTGCGGTAATGCATGTATTTCAACATCTGTGATTTTAGATTTTAGGGGGCGGCAAGTTTTGCCGAAAAATTTTTAAATTATAGAAATAAAAAAACATTATTGCACAGTTAAGTAAGTAAGTTTTTTTTATGTTGACTATGGGTATCTTATAAACCGTAAGAGATACAAAGTCGCTTAACACGTTGACTGCGTTACATATCCTCGGGGATATGTGGGTTTCTTTCCGTGGTGACGAAGCGAACTTTTGCCAAACATTCGTTGTGTGCGAAAGCCATATCTTCCTTGATTTTTAACATATAAGTTTTACGTATAGCTTTTTTATGGTAGTGCTTTGCATAGTCAAGGCCACTGAATTTTTTGGTACATATATCTCCGGGGACATGTAACGCACAGGACTAATACAAATTTAATTGTGTGCGGCACATACCCCCGGAGATATGTACAGTTTTGCAGCTACTTCTACGGTTATTGCATCATACTGCATGACAGAATTGCGCAAGTTGCATTATCTTTGTATTCCGTAAACATTTTGTTAGTTTTAACGAGTCTAGTTTCGGTCTAGTTATTGTAATGATTGTCCAGGCCAACCTGGGTACTATCTTCCATGTTTCAATACTAATCAGAAATAATAATATTAATATTAACATGGAATAAATAAATATCCCTCAATTTTAAGAAAATAGTGTTCGTTGTAATGTTTTTTATTCGAGTTGATTGCATAATTTTAGGGCTATACAGTCTTCTTCACTTTCTTGCGGTACCAGTCGCCGGAGATATGTACGGTTCCAGAATTAAATAAATAATAGTGTTAGCTTACAGGTCCCAACGCTGCGGAACTCAAAAAATTACGCACAAGTAAACTAGATGGGGTTTACTTGACCAGTTGGCTACATATCCCCGGCGATATGTATAGCACTATGGTAAAGTTGCATTACAATACCCCGGCGATATGTAACGCATCAACAGCAAGTTCTTGTTTTAAGCTACCGCAGTCAACGTGTTAAAAAGTTATGCAGAATTTTGTGTTGTTCATTTTTGCTTTTAAAATCCTTTGTACCTGTACAAATATCGAAGTTATATAAATATCAAAAAATAATTTTAAATTTTTAACCCACCTTTAGTGATTTTTATAAGCTTTCTGACGATGTTATAATCAAATTTTTATGACTTTTGGGGTTCGAGTCAAACACACCAACTTTCTTATTTCTTATTGACGCCATATTGGATTTTAACACTAGATAAAATTACAAAATCGGAGATACCAAATATTTAGTATTTCATTCGGAAATTAATCTTGCGTTTATGCATTGAAGTTTACAATGTATTTCTTATGGCCATTATTCCATGGCCATGTTGATGGATACTATGCCAGACAATAAACGAAAAATGTTTTAAGCAAGCTATGGAATTATTTCTATAAGAAATACATTGTCAACTTCAGTGCAATAATTCAAGATTAATTTCCGAGTGAAATACTAAGTATTTGCTATCTCCGATTTTGTAATTTCTTTAACTAGTCACGTAAAAATCCATATGAAATAAGAAAGTTGATGTAGAAAGGTGAGAAAAAACTATGGGGTTTGTTAAAATTATTTTTTGATATCTTTGAAATTAAATGAACGCCTGGTCGCCAGTGCATTCTCGAAAATCACATTTTTGGGTTTTTGGCCAGAATTTCGCAATTTGTGGAGTTAGTTAGCATAAAATTCAACTTTTAAAACAAATAACGATCTGGTTGTCATATTAACTAATTTGAATATTGTTGCTTTAACTTCACCGAAAATTAATCTCTTACGCTCCCTAAACTGTTACCGGAAATATACCAGTTAACAACTATTTCTTTAGTTGAATACATCGCACACGAACGAATAAAAATAAGGAAGCCAAAATTAATTAATATGACAGCCTGATCTTCATTTGTTTTAAGAAGTTATTTTTGTTGTATAAAATTAGGCGGCCTTCAGAAGGATTTTGTCATTGAAAAGTAGACATAGGGAAAAACAATACGCGTACATTCCTATGCCTACTTCTTATGAATGTCGCCGTAGGTATATGTAAGCCAGTAAACGGAAGCAATAAAAACAAAGGGAAAGATAAATACGAATAAATTCATTATTTTAAAGTTTGGGGATGGAACACTTTCATCCTATCTCTTTTTGGTGCGTCACTTTGCATATAAATATAATGTAGGTACATACATGGTGAGGTGGCCTGCACCTGTTCGTTTAGCAATATAGAAGTTTATGTAAGATTATGTATGTATCTAATTCATTTTCGAATGAATCGCCAGTGAGTGCGGTTGTTTGTGTCCCATTCGTATGAAACGAGTTTATATTCCACTTGTAAAGGGGTGAGTTTTGAATTTTTATTTCCTTTACAAAAGACTGGTAACGCATTGAGAAGTTTTTAACATTTTCTTTTGTATATACGTAATCTTTAGTTTAGGAGTTTTAGGGGTGCGGGGCGTACAATTTTGAATTTCTTACATATAATTTAAAGGGAATTATTCCCTCGACTAGCCCTCTATATGAACATGTTTTAGTACCTAATGTAACGAGAGCATTTTTTGAATTTCTCGCAGAAATTTGTAAAGCGGAATTCTATCGTTGTTTTTAAATACGTTTTACAAAGGAGTAAGGGTTTTGGGCAAGACTTGGAAAAACAGACTGGTCGACTGTATGCACTCCTGGGTATTTTTGCGCGTTATCTATCAATGCGTCTTTGTTTTTTTAATTGCCTCTAGTCGTTAGTCGCGCCCGGGAGACTGAGTTAGGAGGACTCTGTTTACTTATTATTAATTTTAATTGGGATGCAGTAGGTACTACACTTCTTAGTTCATCATGAGATAAAATCACTAACTCAAGAAATGTTGATCGCGTTGCTTTTGGAATTATTGGACGACCTTAAAACCATCTAGGATTGGTAGTAAGAAAGGCACTAACCAATGAGAAATTAGACATCGCAATTTTAAATGATAATCTATGATTGTGGGCGATCAAATTTTATTCACTTACTAAGAGCAAGATTTGCGTTTTGCCATTAGATCAGTACGGTCTTATAGAAAGGAAAAATTCGTGTTTTGTCGTTTGCGGAGATCACTACGATCGTCTAAAAATGAAGAATTCGTGTTTTAAGATTCAAAGCGACCAGTACGGTCCTCTCTTTAACAGATTAGCGTGTTAATCTTTGGTGTGAGCAGATAGTTTTTACGTGGTATCAACCGCGACCGATTTAGGGCCCGTTTTCAAAAAGTTAAACTGCGTTGAGGGATAATCATAAGTTCAGAAATTTATGGAAACTTAAGTTCGTAGAGAAATGTAGTGGTTTCACCTCGAACCCAAATTTCTTAACAAGTGGAGATGGATTGAGTTTGATTGTAAAAATATATTGTCGTGAATATCACGTTGGAATTATTATTTCTTAAGCAGGAAATTGCACTCAAAGATTCAAGAAAAAAGGGAAAGGAGCCGTTTCTCAATCGGTTTATCTTTCAATAATTGATTTATTATTTGACTTAACAAGTACATTGAATTCACCTACTATATTAACTATTTGACTAGTAACTAATTTCAAACTGTATTTAATAACACTAAGTATTAAGTAACTTTTTATGTGCTACCTAACTATTGTTTAAAAAAGATATATGGGCCACTGACCTAGATGTTCCAGTGTCAATTTCTAAATTAACTAGATTTCTTTCAACACTTATCTTATTATATCTTAAAAGCTTTGTCTTTATTACTCACCAAACCACCGATGCGGTGTCTTCTACCATGTTGATTTTTTACTTCTTGCATTCTCAGAACAGAAATGTTGAAATTTATTTTTAAATTTGCGGGTATACGAAAAGCTTAATAAAACATGTAACAGTTTTGTATGCATCTTTTAATTCTGAACAACTTTAAACTTTTCTGTAAAATGTACAGGAGGGCAGGATTTTGCATAAAACTAATTTCCCATGTTAAATCCCTATGTTCCTACTTACCATGCACCACCCTGTATACGCTATTTTTCCTACTTCCGAAACTGAAACACATAATATGTATGGAGTTAGAGAACGCGTTCTTTCAAAAAATCGCTTTCTAACAAGTTACCATAGGAACGTTGTGTTGGTACGACAAACCTTATGCTATGGTAACAAAAATAATTTGGAAACTGTCATTGCTAGTGTCATAAGTTTGGTCGTGGGTGACAAAGGGGTATTTGATATTGATAAAAGAGCAGCCAAAGTAGGTAAAGAATTGATACCACCGAAATCCAAAAAACTACATGAGCAGCGGTACGATGCGTTTAAGAAGTAGTGCCGCATACAAAATGTGGAACAACCTACTGAAATTGCCTTGTTAGTAATTTCATCCTTCCGGGATTTTCGTCCAAATTTAATCCCGGCGGGACAAAAAGTGACACTTCAGTACTTGTCATAATGGAGTGAAGTTGTCACTTTAGTCTCGGAAGTACGAAATAGTTATTTCTACGGCTCCGTTAACTTAGCACCACCATTTCAAATTTCTAACTAAAGATAGATTGCGCTAGAATCTCTATAGCTAGCGCCACTTTGAGTTCAGCTAGCGCCATTATAGATTTTGCAGAAAAGCCCTTGACTTTCGGGGGGTGCTATGTTAACGCTAGCACCACCATTGCGTCCGATCACTTCCAAAAGCAAGCGCTGTGTTCGTCAGACCTAGCGCCAGCTAGCGCCACAAATTGTAGAGCTAGCGCCACCCCCCAATAGTGAGGGGAGCAATTTTTCCTAGCACCACCATTTTAGCACGATATCTCGATAACGAATTGACCGATTACGATGAAATGGATGGATTCTTTATCAAATTTGTAGATCGGGGTTGGTGAATTGGCAATATAGCGCAAAAAATAAGGAAGGTCCTTTTGACGTCTCTGTGAGTTATGAACGGAATTGTATGAAATTCAATATGCGTAGGTATAGCTTTAGCCATATAAAACGCAATTCCAAAAGTTGAGCCTAATCGATCAACATTCACAGTGCCCTTTTCGCATCTCGGCCATTTACAAACCGGATTGAAGACTTTCTTATTTATGGAAGCATTTAAAAGAAATTTGATACATAGCAACTTGGAATAAAAGCAAATTTAACGCCAGTTTCAAAATTTGGTTTTGTGCATGATGTGCGGTGCCAATTTTCTTATTTATGGAAGCAATTAAATGAAATTTCATACATATACACTTTAAATAAAAGCAAAACTAACACCAAGTTCAAAATTTGGTTTTGCACATGCTGTAGCCATATCCAGGAGCTCGTTTTCGATATTTATTTACACGTCGATGCGAAAAGGGCACTGTCACTGTTGATAGATTAGGCTCAACTTTTGGAATTTCGTGTTATATAGCTAAAGCTATACGAATATTGAGTTTCATGCAATTCGGTTCAAAACTCACGTAGATATCAAAAGGGCCTTCCTTATTTTTTGCGCTATATTGCCAATTCACGAACTTCGATCTACAAATTTGATAAAGAATCCAACTACAACATTTCATCGTAATCGGTCCATTCGTATGGAGATATTGTGGGAACGGACAGACGGACAGACACCGCATCTGGGATGGTCAAACTCTTTACCATTTTTAAACCCGAATGTGCAAATCTGTCCCTCTTAGGGTCGGAAATAATAAACAAATTATTTTAATTTGAAATCCTTTACTTTTTGGATTGATCGTTCTGTTTAAAGTAAAAAAGTTCCAATAAAAATACTAAAATTTGTATGTAAAGTAGCAAGATTGTAAATATGAACATCCCTTCATTTCAAAGTAAACAGACGGTGAGGTATGCAGGTACAAACTTACTTAAATCCTTTATGAATGCGCAAAAGTTATAAATTAATTGTCACATCAAGGGTTTACAGGCGCGTCAATTGTGTAAAGTTTGGTATATCTGTATTGTTAAAAACAACACCTTTAGATAGTAGTCGACGCGACGTACATAGGTATATAATTTATCGGGGGACACAAGAGCTTGATTTTTAATCGAATAATTTTATTTTTACATGAAAGTTTTGTTGCTACCGAAAAACTCGAGACCAAAAGTGTGATAAAATCGCGACAGTTTTTGCTGGAGCGATTTTATTAATATTATCCTTTTCGAGAGTTTTTTCCAAGAGGCAACAAAATTTGAGTGAATTAAAAATAAAATTATCCTGACTTAAAACCAAGGTCGAGTGTATTTTAGGGAGATTAATAAAAGACAGTAAATTTTACAACCACTACATATTTTACGCATTCCTACACGCATTTTTATCGCTGTTAAAAAGCTACGTGGCGTTTAATCAGATAAAAAATCATCTGATTGGTTAGAATTTGAAACAATCACCAAGCTGATTGGTCGTATATTAATGGAGTGTATTAATCATATAAAATACATATGCCTTATGATTATTTGCACATTACACATCAGTATATAAGAATCTACTTCTTTGTTTTTTTAGCAGAATTAACAAATAAATATGCTGATTGATGCGAATACTTTCAAAAATATTCTAATACTACCAAAGATATTAGAATACTATAAAAAGTATTCGAATACTTGTCACTCAAATACATTAAAAATTTAAAATAGTACTAGATAAAAGTCTTAATAATACTTAAAAAAATGTCAAGTTATACTTTGTATAGAGGCAACATGGAAGAACAGCGTTTTATGCACTGAATGTAGTCCCTTTCCCTGAGCTGAGGTTAGCTTTTTTTATATTTCTATTGTTATATACAAATTTAAGGGGAGTAAAAGCGTATTATTGCTATTATATTATTATATAGGAGGTACCAGGACCTGTCTTATATTAGTTATATCCTTAAGAATACGTGTACCAGTTTTCAAAGCGATTGTACGTCGTGCACATGACACGTACATCTTTCTGAAATTAATTCTAGCGATTTTGAAACAGATCCTTTTTTGTCCGTCCGTCTGTCCGTGTGTATCGGGTCAAAAAGTTTCACTCCAGGCTCGTTCGGTATTCATGTTGCATCGGATTTTTATATTTGATTTTGTGATAACGGAAACTTCCTCTAAAAATTTCTAAATAGTTGTCAAATATTTGAATTACTTAAAAGTATTCAAATGCTATGCGAAGTATTCGAATACTTCTCAAAGTATTCAAATACCTTGCGGAGTATTCGAATACTTTGCGAAGCATTCGAATACTAAAAATTTGCAAAAGTATTTGAGTTACAAATACAAATACTGCTTCCATAAAAGTATTTAATTACAAAGTATTTACAAAATCGAATATTGCTCAGCTCTGGTTATGAGTAGGTACGTTCGTTGACATTTTCCCAGTAATATTGGTAATGCGTTTTCCCAGGTTCCAATGTCTCTACTGCGAAAGGTATAAAAATGTGGTTCTGTTCTATAATTGAACTGTATTTCCTAATTTTTATACTTGCCGCAGGTTTTCGTTTTACTCGAAAATGAATCCAAAATATTTCAGTCGTAAAGCTAGGAAAAACTGTCCCAGACTACTTGGGTGTGCCGCCAACTCTTAAGATTTTGACTCTGGGAGATATGTCAGCAAAACACAAAATAGCAAAAGTGTACACGAATAAAACAAACCGGTGGTAATATAAAAAAAAGGACCCCCCACAATGTTGGGGATTGGGCGCCAGCTCTGCAATTTGTGGCGCTACGTTTAAAGAACACAGCGCAGCGCTTGCTTTTGGTATTCATTGAACACAATGGTGGTGTTAGCGTTAATATACCACCCCCAAAATTAAAGGCTTTTTGTAAAATCTATAATTGCGCTAGGTTAACTTGAGCGCTAGGTCTACAGAACAGAAAACATAAAATTTTTACCAGAAAACACAAAATGGTGGTGCCCCCCCCCCCACACTATTGGAGGGCGATGGCAGCCCTAAAATTTGTGGCGCTAGCTAGCGCTAGGTCAGCAGAGAACAGAACGTCAAAATTTTACATGAAAAAACAAAATGGTGGTGCTAGGAAAAATTGCCCCCCGCACTATTGGGGGGTGGCGCTAGCTATAAAATTTGTGGCGCTAGCTGGCGCTAGGTTCGATGAACACAGCGCTTGCTTTTGGAAATGATCGGACGCAATGGTGGTGCTAGCGTTAACATAGCACCCCCCGAAAGTCAAGGGCTTTTTTGCAAAATCTATAATGGCGCTAGCTGAACTCAAAGTGGCGCTAGCCATAGAGATTCTAGCGCAATCTATCTTTCGTCAGAAATTTGAAATGGTGGTGCTAAGTTAACGGACCCTTTGGTCAAACGCAGGAACAGCAACATCATCAGAATGAACAACCGGCGTTGCCATTGGAAGTTAACCGGGTGAGTGTAAAATTAGCTCCTTTTGGATTTGATCACCACTCCTCCTGCTGATAATCCATACACCACCCTCAAGACTCAAATAATTCGTCGTCTGTCCGTGTCAGAAGAGCGTCGTGTACGACAACTCTGTGACCGTACTCCTCAATTTCTCCGTCATTTACGATCTCTAGTCGGCAGTACCACTGTTCTAGACAGCCTTCTCCGCACCATTTGCACCAAGCCATACTGCAACCTCAAATCAGTCAAACCGGTCTTACTACCGGCACGCTCGCCGTTACAGCGGATCATAGAGGTTCAGCTTGGTACGACCTTTAACACTGCTTCTAATTCCGCCGCAGTGCACGCTGCCTCCATTACACCTGGTACAGATCTAATTTCTCAGCGTTTGGACGAACTTTTCCGACGGATCTCAGTTTTGCAAATTGGTTACCTCATCACTAGGTTACTTCTCGACCACTTCGATATTTCGTTACCGCCGCAGGGACAAGTATGCACCACTTGGGAACTTCGACCTGCCTTCTAATCGATTTATGCATGTACACATTGATCCTCTTCCACCTGCAGGACCCTATCGCTATTGCTTGACTGCTGTAGATATGTATACAAAATGGCCCGAAGTGTACCCTCTCAAGTCTATTACCGCTGAAGAAGTCGCTGAAGCTTTTGTGAACTGTTGGCTATCTCGTTTTGGTTCCCCTACGAGGATCACCACGGATCAGGGACGACAATTTGAATCTGCCCTCTTTCGTGCCCTCAACATTGTTTTTGGTACAGAACGATCACGCACCTGCAGTTACCACCCAGCATCAAATGGCCTAAAGATTTCATATACAATTGAAAGCAGCGCTCATGTGCCACCCCGGAGCTTCCTGGCTGAGGCGCTACACATTGTTTTACTTGGAATCCGTAGCGTTGTCAAAGAGGACCTCCGAGCTTCCCCAGCCGAACTTGTTTACGGACAAACACTTCGATTGCTTATCTCCTTGATACCGACTGATTCCCATTCCTGTACAGCTCTCAGCTTCTCCAAATGTCGAAAACCGACGACCTAGTTATGTGACTCGTTCTGGTCGTTCTGTACGATTCCCTAACCTCCGGTTTCCGCGGGGGGGGGGGGGGCTCCTATGGCGGTAACGAAATATCGAAGTGGTCGAGAAGTAACCTAGTGATGAGGTGACCAAGGAGATGGGGAGAATAATAAACAACAGTAATTTGGTAACGTTTGAAATAAAAACTTTTCTACTTTTAACATTTAGTGGTCTACGAATATTTCTTTAGTATTCGCTAAAACCACAGAGTAATAATTTTTGAATTAAGCTGCTATACCGCTGTTACCGATAATAAATTAGTTAAAAATGAGGTTTTGCATTGGTTGTTCCACTTCTTAAAAAGGCGGGTTTTTAAATCGTATTAATTAGTTAATTTGAATATTGTTGCTTTGGCTTCCATATTTTTATTTTCGTTCGTGTGCGATGTATTCAACTGAAGACAAAGTTGATATTGTAAATTGGTATAGTACCGGTCACCGTTTAAGGAGCATAAGGGATTTATTTTCTGTTAAGCCAAAGCAACAATATTCAAATTAAATAATATGACAGTCAGTTATTTTGGATGCATAAAATCAGGCGCCCTTCAGAGGAGATTTGGTCATTTAAAAGTAGACGTAAGGGAAAGCAATACACATAACTCCCTATGTCTACTTCTTAATAAATATCACTGTATGGGTCCTGTATTTGATGCAGATGGAAAACTTTCATATTTTTGTGATTCGGCACTTTGCACATAAATGATAATGGAGGTGGGTAGGTACGTGGTGAGGTGACCTGCATCTGTTTGTTTAACAACACTGCAGTTACGTATGTTTAGCGGACAACGCTAAATAAAATGCTGTGTAGTCGAGTAGATAGATTTATTTACAATGTATACAGGTGCGTGCGTGCTGAAGATGAAACGGCGGAGTTCCGTAAGCGGCGGCGCTACTGGTCAGTATCGCACCTGGTAGTGGCTGCAGGTCGGCTGGATCGGAAGATGAAGTTGCAGCGAATCGCCTTGTGCTAGCCTGTGGCCGGTATATAAATGGTCGGGCTTGCACGCTAATGGCTAACCGAGCGGGCCAATCAGACGACGTTATTGCGTAGTCTCCGGCGGTCGTCACAGTATGTATGCAATTCATTTACAAATTGAATCGCCTGTACGTGTATGTGCCTTGTTTGGTACGAAACGCGTTTATATTCTCACGTGTAAAGGGTGAGTTTTGATTTCGATTTAAGATTGGGTGGCACATCAAGAAGTTCTCATCCTTTTCTTACGAATACACGTAATCCTTACAATCGTTTAGGAGTAGTGGAGAGATGGGCGTAGGTAGGTACTATTTTGAATTTCTTACCTATATATATACTCTAAACTCTAAAGAGAGCTTTCTAGTGCGACCAAACTGTGTTCAGTGAGTTTGATAGAGTACTGTTGATAAATGAAATAGGAAATGAAATTTAATTTCAGCTTAGACGTAACTAGTCTTCTATATTAACATGCTTTAATCCATACTGTAACTATAGAATTTTTTGGAATTGATTAAGGACCTTAAAGCATTCTAGGATTGGTAGTAAGACAAGCACTAACCAATGAAAAGAGGGAGATTCACGTTTTGTCATTCGATGACTACGATCTTCGAGAAAAGAAGAATTCACGTTTTGACATTTAAGGCGACCAGTACTGTCCTCTAAGATATTAGCATGTCCCAATCGTTGGGCTGACCAGATAGTTTTCACGTGCAACTATAAGCAACCGATTTAGGGTCCCGTTCTAAAAAAGTTAAACTGCGTTGACTGAGAATCATAAGGTCAGAAAATTATGGAAGTTTAAAGTTCGTTAAGAAATTTGGTAGTTTATTTAGTAGAACCGCAACAATTATTAGGGTGTATAAATTAATGATCTTTCTATTACAGTTTTACAAAACTTGACGCTTTGGCGTTTCTTGTCCGATCAAAAACATTTTTGAAATCCCAACTCAACTCAATATGAAACTCCCAAAGCAACAATTACAAGAATTTCTTGGAATCCCGTCCTAGCGCCTTATGACTTCGATCGTGCCCGAAGAATTGAGTTAAGGAGCAGCGTTTCCAAACTCGCAAGGAATTGAAAGAATTTGTCACAGCTTACCTTCATTGGCAGCAAAGTTTTATGAAGAAAGTATTCACTTATGCGACAAATGCCTCTTCGTCAAGGTGAGTAACCTAGATGATACATTCTTTTTTGGTTTTTATCTGTATTCTCTTATAGGAAGTTTACCGGAAGTTAAAAAAATAGCCTTCTGTTCCACTTCGTTTGAGATCGTTCCTCGGAATACCGTAGTGCAATTACTACAAATGGATTGAGCACAGGCGTTGGCAAAGGCGTTGGTGTCTACCTATATATTCCATGGTGGGCCATCTGCATTACTACAAGAAAGACCACTTGTAAGTTAAGGTAGACAACTTTGTTTTTACTACATTACAAGGGTTGGTACTTCCTGAAAAGGGATGAACATTGCTTTCTTTTATTTCCTCCCTTCCTAAATAAACTTCACAATAGTACATAATATATACCAAGGGACTAAAGTGTGCGTTTTCATCCCCAAAGGGGCCTCGTACTTCAATAGGTCATCGCAGGTAATGTGCCATTTTATTGACTTTTTGTAAATAAATAATACGTGAACATTTTTGGAAGTGATTCAAAAAAGTTAGGAGTGATTCAAAAAAGTTAAGAGTGATTCAAAAAAGTTAAGAGTGATTCAAAAAAGTTAAGAGTGATTCAAAAAAGTTAGGAGTGATTCAAAAAAGTTAGGAGTGATTCAAAAAAAAAAAGTTAGGAGTGATTCAAAAAAGTTAGGAGTGATGATTCAAAAAAGTTAGGAGTGAGTTTCAAAAAAGTTAAGAGTGATTCAAAAAAGTTAGGAGTGATTCAAAAAAGTTAGGAATGATTCAAAAAAGTTAGGAGTGATTCAAAAAAGTTAGGAGTGATTCAAAAAAGTTAAGAGTGATTCAAAAAAGTTAGAGTGATTCAAAAAAGTTAGATCAAAAAAGTTAGGAGTGATTCAAAAAAGTTAGGAGTGATTCAAAAAAGTTAGGAGGGATTCAAAAAAAGTTAGGAGTGATTCAAAAAAGTTGGGAGTGATTCAAAAAAAGTTAGGAGTGATTCAAAAAAGTTAGGAGTGATTCAAAAAAGTTAGGAGTGATTCAAAAAAGTTAGGAGTGATTCAAAAAAGTTAGAGTGATTCAAAAAAGTTAAGAGTGATTCAAAAAAGTTAAGAGTGATTCAAAAAAGTTAAGAGTGATTCAAAAAAGTTAAGAGTGATTCAAAAAAGTTAGGAGTGATTCAAAAAAGTTAGGAGTGATTCAAAAAAGTTAGGAGTGATTCAAAAAAGTTAGGAGTGATTCAAAAAAGTTAGGAGTGATTCAAAAAAGTAGGAGTGATTCAAAAAAGTTAGGGGGGATTCAAAAAAGTTAGGAGTGATTCAAAAAAGTTAGGAGTGATTCAAAAAAAGTTAGGAGTGATTCAAAAAAGTTAGGAGTGATTCAAAAAAGTTAGGAGTGATTCAAAAAAGTTAGGAGTGTTTCAAAAAAGTTAAGAGTGATTCAAAAAAGTTAAGAGTGATTCAAAAAAGTTAAGAGTGATTCAAAAAAATTAAGAGTGATTCAAAAAAGTTGAGTGATTCAAAAAAGTTAAGAGTGATTCAAAAAAGTGATTCAAAAAAGTTAAGAGTGATTCAAAAAAGTTGAGTGATTCAAAAAAGTTAAGAGTGATTAAAAAAAAGTGATTCAAAAAAGTTAAGAGTGATTCAAAAAAGTTGAGTGATTCAAAAAAGTTAAGAGTGATTCAAAAAAAGTGATTCAAAAAAGTTAGGAGTGATTCAAAAAAGTGATTCAAAAAAGTGTTTTGATATAAAAAGGAATGTTTCAAAAAAATCAAAAAAAATTTTAAACTTTTTTATTGTAGTTTTCAATAGTTACATTTGTGTAATTTTTAATAAAGTTTAAATATAGATTCTCTTTTTAATTAAAAAAATTTCGTTTGCTTTCAGTTTTCATTGTTTTTTTGCTGGGGGAGACTATGTCGTGTGATGAACTAGTGCCAGCTGCCAGCAAAGTGCAGTTAGGGCAGTACAATATTATTCTAGAGATGAACAAATTAAATAAGTTTCTTTTTTTGTATACAAAGATCTTCTTGTAACTTAAAAAATAAATAACTTAATACGTATATTTTGTTATCAATTGAAGCTACTAGTACTTAGTGAAACACCATTGTCACTTTGATTGACTACTAGTAGCTACCTTAGAGTAATCCTCAATGACGGATGGACCGCAATGATGATGATGATGACAGCGCCGAATTCGAAGTGGTGATGGTAAATAGTACTCATCCCTACAACAATAAGATTATCCAGTAAACGCGTAGACAGGATTTCATTGTCCTACCTAAGAATGTTCGTCTTTGTTGACAACTGCAGAGTTGACTAGTTCCTTCGGACTTCGCATCGGAAAAGTGTCGTTTTAGATAGCTAGCGATGGAGGTAGGTACTTACTGCTTGAGACCGGCTAAAAAGTGTAGTCGGATTAAAAAAGATTGATCCCAAAATATCTGAGATATTTATGAAATAAATCAGATCAAATCAGTTGAATTTGGCCTGTAGAATCCATAATTTCAAACAGTTCCAAGATCGGGCTACTAGATCAAAAGTTACAGCCCTTTGAATTTTTTGTCGAAATTGGTTTTTTGCCCATCACTTTTGATTGAGACGTCTAATCGAAAAAGTACGAATCGTTTTGGATTCTACGCACCAAAATTAATAAGAAAAAGTTTTTTCCCGAGAAATTTTGGTGTAGTCGATTTTTGGTGAAAAAAACTGCCTTTTTTTGGGGCTCGAAAAAAAAATTGTCTCAGATCGACCGGGAAAAAGCATTTTCTTATAGAATGTGGCCTGTAGAATCCATAATTTTAAACAGTTCTAAGATCGGGCTACTAGATCAAAAGTTACAGCCCTTTGAATTTTTTGTCGAAATTGGTTTTTTGCCCATAACTTTTGATTGAGACGTCTAATCGAAAAAGTACGAATCGTTTTGGATTCTACGCACCAAAATTAACAAGAAAAAGTTTTTTCCCCAGAAATTTTGGTGTAGTTGATTTTTGGTGAAAAAGGAAGGTAATACACTGCCTTTTTTTGGGGCTCGAAAAAAAAATTGTCTCAGATCGACCGGGAAAAAACATTTTCCTATAGAATGTGGCCTGTAGAATCCATAATTTTAAACAGTTCCAAGATCGGGCTACTAGATCAAAAGTTACAGCCCTTTGAATTTTTTGTCGAAATTGGTTTTTTGCCCATAACTTTTGATAGAGATGTCTAATCGAAAAAGTACGAATCGTTTTGGATTCTACGCACCAAAATTAACAAGAAAAAGTTTTTTCCCGACAAATTTTGGTGTAGTCGATTTTTGGTGAAAAAGGAAGGTAATACACTGCCTTTTTTTGGGTCTCGAAAAAAAAATTGTCTCAGATCGACCGGGAAAAAGCATTTTCTTATAGAATGTGGCCTGTAGAATCCATAATTTTAAACAGTTCCAAGATCGGGCTACTAGATCAAAAGTTACAGCCCTTTGAATTTTTTGTCGAAATTGGTTTTTTGCCCATAACTTTTGATTGAGACGTCTAATCGAAAAAGTACGAATCGTTTTGGATTCTACGCACCAAAATTAACAAGAAAAAGTTTTTTCCCGACAAATTTTGGTGTAGTCGATTTTTGGGGAAAAAGGAAGGTAATACACTGCCTTTTTTTGGGGCTCGAAAAAAAAAATTGTCTCAGATCGACCGGGAAAAAACATTTTCTTATAGAATGTGGCCTGTAGAATCCATAATTTCAAACAGTTCCAAGATCGGGCTACTAGATCAAAAGTTACAGCCCTTTGAATTTTTTGTCGAAATTGGTTTTTTGCCCATAACTTTTGATTGAGACGTCTAATCGAAAAAGTACGAATCTTTTTGGATTTCTTATACATTTTGGTGCGTAGAATCTAAAACATTCCGTAGTTTTATAAACCCCTAAAGGGGATCTAAAAAAGTGTCAGAGAACCTCGGTAATTGGATTAAACCAATTTTCAATAGGCTTGTTACATGTACCACGTAGGTTAACTTTGCAAAGTTTGAACCGAATCGGTCCAAGCGGTTGGCAGTTATCGTGTTCATGGGCGGACAGACGGGCAGACGGACACCGTCGACTCCCCTACAAAGCTTACATCCCTTTGCTCTGTCGTTTAATAACTAGATGAATTACCTATTCTTAAATTCTAAAATGAACAAACGTTCGAATAATGTACGTAAATGAGGAAGTCTTATGTCACTCTTTCGTAATAAAAACCTAAACACCCCAAAATTTGAAATCTGTATACTATTGTCGAGGCGACTGATTTGTAAATTCTCGCGGAAAGGAAACTTTTCACGACACTTCTTTACGTACGCTCGATTCTTTTAAACTAGTACCACGAAATTACTTCGCAAAATGCACACTGCGAAAAATATCTAATCGATTCAGGGCCAATTGCACCGTCAAAATTAAGTATCCCTTAAAGTTAAGCATAACTTAAATACCATAGCAACGATTGTCTTAATAATCGTCGCCATAGATTTTAAGTTCGACTTAACTTTAAGCAAGGCTTAATTTTGTTGGTGCAACTGGGGATATGTCTGTTCGCGAATAAACTCAAATGTATTAACTGCCCGCCACAAATTGTTCGCGTTAATTTTGCAAAAGTACTTACCTAAGTACATTGACATTTATTTGCCCTGCAATTTCATTGTACATTTTAAGTTATATACTGAAGAAATTGTAATTTGCCGTACAGCAGGGCAGTAAAAAGGAATTAATTATTTCTATAAAATGCTAGGCTGTAAGAATTTCAGCAATTCTAGGCTGAATGATGATAGTGATGTGGTCTGTTATTGTTGGAATATGCTAGGTAGCTAAAAATATGCACAAAGTACGTACCAGTACTAGGTCCGACCAAAGTTTGTACGCCTGGTTCCTTGTTTGGGGTCACCGGTGTCAGCCCCTGATGACTCCTTGTCCATCCCCAGTTGGTGGACTCATTCCCAACCCTCGACCACTGCTCCACCTGGTGGTAGGTTCTGTACGAATGTTGGACAGCATTCTCTTCGGTTAGGAGCAGACGAGCGAGGTGGTACGTCTATGACAGATAATTTTATACAAATAGACCTGCAACACTGTAGGGCGGCTGCTGTCAGTTTAGGCAGAATTTCTAGTCTTAGAGGCACATAAGGAACCATTTTTTGGTACACGGCAATGAAAGAACATGAATTTATGTTTCTAGCCACGCACCTTAAAGCTCTTCTACTGCCGTGATATCACGACTCTTATAGATTAAAGCTCAAGTTAGTAGTAATAGCAATCTCCCGAGAGATTCTGTCAACCGAGTTCCAAGTAATCAGATGACAGAACGAACAGAACACTGTTAGAAAACAACCTTATTATAGTGTGCAATCAAAGGGTAAATCATTACTTAAATATAGACAAGTAGGTACTAATCTAGAGATTCTCAATCAGGGCAGCGAAACCAGACTATACTATCATTGAATAAATATTGAATGCTACTATCGAGTATCACTGACCACATAACGTACTGGCAAGTTACTTCAGATGAATAATTTCAAGGCACAATGTCCAATATTTCGTTGAACGACCCCTGCACCTCTCGCCTATGGATTGGGTTCGTTCGATATTCATTTGAATTTTGGGATAAGTAACCTGAACATTGATTTATTCTGGGAAGTTATCATACATCAAAATACCATAATTCAAGTTGAACAGGTCAACGTATCTCCGTCTCTGCCTGATCTACAGATTTTTCGTCTATGGAATATGAAGAATTTGACCTCCGGATTCGAAGTAGGAACTGTTGCTTTACGGGTTTTGTACTGAACTCATTTCAAAAATTCTCCACGTGCAATGTAAACACGAACGAATCACACAACCCTACTTACCGGCGATTTATTCGTAACTGAATTACGCATGCATACGTAACCTTAAGTACACCTACGCCTACCGATGTTACCTAACAGAAACAAATGGTCGTCACGTGCCTACATTATCCCAATATACAGTGTGATGCATTAAAAAGGATCCACTAAACACAGTCGAGGATATTTGAGGGCGATTTTCATATAATTGGATTGTGAAGCATTATTACCGACCAGCAATAGTACATTACAACTAAAGTTTATGCAATGACTCCATGTCAGTCGTTTTAGATGAATGTTATAAATAAGATACAGTAATGTCATAAAGATCTTAGCTACAGCAATTTTGTAGTCGGCCAATGTTTTATATTTCTTTATTGAAAGTAAACTCATAATACCAACTTCTATAACACACTGTTGCCAACTCTAATAATATATAACACCTCCCCTTTTAATCACTTAATCTAGTTAAACTAAACTCAAAACAACCTCATGCTTCAATTTCTTTTCAATTCATAATCAATAAATTTTGTTGGTGGTTTAGTAACCCTGTTGCTCCTTCTTGGGGCAAAGTTTGTACTATTATGAACTGGTTGAATGTTGGTTTGTTTATTATTATTATTAGTTTGCACCGGATTTTCCTGATGCTGTTCAAAGTCCAGAAAATCTTGTTTCATGTCATGATGTCCACGTGAGGGTCTAATATGACTACTGTTTCTTCGTACATACCGACCATTGTTTTGTTGCACAATGTATGACCTGGGTGTCTCCAACTTTCTCGTAATTACTGCTGGTTCCCAAGTTTTGCCATGTTGCACAACTACATTGTCTTTTTCTTGAAACTCTCTCCTTTTCATTGCATGTCTGTCGTAGTAGTTCCTGTATATCTCTCTCTGTCCTTCTAGCTTCTTCTTTTCTTCCTCAAAATTTACTGGATTTGGGATTGACATGTGGTTAGCAGAAGGTAGCTTTGTTCTTAAAAATCGGCCCGTTAGGAGTTGAGCAGGAGATTTATCTGTTCCTGTGACTGGAATGTTTCGATATTCAAGAAGGGCCAAATCCAAGTCTTCACATTTCCGTAGCATATTTTTGGCAATACCCACTGCTCTTTCTGCTAGTCCATTCGATTTGGGGTAATGGGGGCTTGAGGTCACAAATTGGAAATTCCATTTTCTAGAGAAGTCCCTGCATTCTTGGGAATTGTACGGCATATTGTCGGCATACACCTCTTTAGGTATCCCATGACATGAGAACACAGTCTTCATCGCCCTAATAATCGATTGCGACGTCTTTCTTTCCAACTTGATGATCTCCAACCATTTCGAGTAGTAGTCTATGATTACTAAGTAGGACTGTCCTCCATAATCCAATATGTCGCTGGCTATTTTTTCAAATGGTAATTTTGGAAATTTTCTCAGTATCATTGGTTCTTTTACATTACTTCTTTGATACTTTTCACACACTGGGCACTCTTTGACGACGTTTTCTATGTCACCATTAAGTCCAGGCCAGAATAATATCTGCTTAGCTCTCTGTTGGGTTTTTGTGATTCCAAAATGCACTTCATGTAAAAATTGTAGCATTTTTGAACGGAGCGATTTTGGTACAATAACTCTGTCATTGTAAAATAGTAGATCGTCAAAACTGTGGAGGTCGTTACGAATTTGAAAATACGGCTTCAATTCAATTGGTACTTTTGAAACGTCCGATGGCCAACCCTGGATAAGGTAAAACATGATCTTCTGTATTTCGCTATCTTGTCTCGACTCTTCCTGGAATTCTGTTTTCTTCTCTTGGGTCATATTGATGGAGTGAACCACTTCTGTAATAAATTTGTCGTCTTGTCTTGGTTCTTGCAGATAGTTTCGTGATAGCAGGTCTGCAATATACATTTCTTTTCCTGGTTTGTAAATCACAGTCAAGTTGTATTTTAAAAGTTTGACTTTGATCCGTTGCAATCTAGGCGAATGTACTTCAGCAACTCCTTTCCGCATCAACGATTCTAATGGTTTATGATCGGAGTGAATTATGATTTGTCTGCCGTAAATGAAGTTATGAAATTTTGTACAGGACCATAATATCGCTGTAAACTCCTTCTCAATCTGACTGAACCGAGATTCAGCATCTGTTAAGGCACGCGACGCATATGCAACAGGTTTACCATTTTGCATTAGGCAACAGCCAAGTCCACTTTGACTGCTATCAGTTTGAATAACAATTGGTTTTGTTTCGTTAAAATTAGCTAAAATGGGTGGCGAGCTGATTACCGCTTTTATCTCATTTAAAGCATCAGTTTGTTTTTTGTTCCACATCCATACTGTATCATTTCTAAGCAATTCTCTAAGAGGTGCAGACAAGGTTGACAGTTTAGGAATGTACGCTCTGAGATAATTAATCATACCTAAAATCTTTTGCAATTCCCTTTTATTTGTGGGCGGCTTAAGACCCAAAATTGCCTTAATTTTTTCCTCATCTGGTTGCATTCCCTCACTGTTAAATTTGTTACCAAGATACTTCACCTCATTTACTCTATACTGAATCTTATTGCTATTAAATTTTACATTTAATTGCCTAGCACGACGAATAACATTACTTAAAACCTTATCGTGTGATTCCTGAGAATCCCCATAAATAAGTAAATCATCAAAATACACTATACATCCTTCTATATCTCCAAAATTTTCATCATTTAACTTTTGGAAAAATTCAGGTGCGCAATTGAGTCCAAATGGAAGTCTGTTAAATTTATAAACTCCAAAAGGTGTACCAAACGCACATAATTTACGAGATTCTTCACTTAGTTCAACCTGATAAAAACCCTCCTTAAAATCTAAAACTGTAAAATAATTTTGACCTTGTAGTTTCGATCGTATTTCGTCAATGGTTGGAATAATACAGAATTCTCGATCCAAAGCTTCATTTAAATCTCGTGGATCTAAACATAACCTTAAACTATTATCCTTTTTCTCTACTATCACTAGGTTACTCAGCCACTCAGTAGGCTCATCATATTTCGAAATTATACCTCTCTTCTGTAAACTATCTAATTGAGTTTTTAATCTATTTTTAATTGCGAGGGGTATTCTACGAGGTGGTCTTGCAACTGGTTGTGCATTACTTTTTAACTTTAATGTGCATTGTTTACTAAATTTACCAAGTCCCGTAAATACATCTCGATTTTGCTTAATAAAATTTTCCTTATTTATACTTACTATTGAATTTACTTTAGATATCAAATTTAATTTTATGCAACTTTCTAAACCTAGCATAGGTGTTACATTACCCTTAACTACAATAAATTGTACCTTAAACGTCTTGTTTTTAAATACACAATTTACATCTATTGATCCTAAAGGCAAAATTTTAAATCCCCCATATGCCTCTAATGTGAGACCACATTTTTGCAATTTAACATTGTTATCTGCTGTGTGAATTTGCTCAAATACATATTTTGGCAGAATATTTACCTGTGACCCAGTGTCAATTTTAAACTTTATTTTATTTTCACAGATTTTTAAGGATTCTGTCCACTCACTACAATTTTTAATTTCATTAACTGTAACACTTGCCACTAAAAATTCATCGTCTGGGCTGTCTTCTCCATGGCTGTAACTAGAGTCGCTGTGGTCTTCCACTCCTTGGATCTCTTGCACTCGTTTGTTGTCATTTCTGCACATTTTCTGGAAGTGTCCGTACCTGGAGCAACGAACACAGCGCTTCCCATAAGCTGGGCATTTTCGTGGGACATGTGTGTATCCACAACTACGACAATTGAACGCTTCTGCTTTACCTTCACCTACTTGCTGGCCTCGTTGCTGGCCATGTCGATTGTGTTCTGACCTCTTGTGATGTCCCCGAGGATGGGTCTTTCTTATCGCATCTATCTTATTGTCTCTGCTGGTCCCTTGCACATCTTTAACTTGTGCACAAGCTATCTCATTTGCTCTACACACTTCTGCAGCTTTCTTTAAATCTAAATCGTCCATATGCAGCAATTTCTCTTGCAGCGCCTTCCCCCGAATGCCGAATACAATTCTGTCTCGAACCATGGAATCGGATTCAGTAAACTCGCAGCTTTTTACTAATTTCTTTAGGTCCGTCAGAAAATGATCGAACGATTCCCCTTCATCTTGCTTCCTATTGTAGAATACAAATCGTTCATAAACAACGTTCTTTTTCGGTGTGAAATAAGCGTCTAGCTCGTTTAATACGGTTGCATATACCTTCCGTTCTTCTTCGGTTAACTTAAGGGTATTATACACTTCTACTCCCTCATCACCAATGAGATTTAATAGGGTAGCTATTTTAATTTTATCCCCTTTTTCATCCTTGCCACTTGCAATTAGGTAAATTCCCAAATGTTGTTGGAACCTCTTAAAATTCTCGGAAAGATTTCCCTCAAACGACATGGGCGGCGGCAACCTTACGTCACTCATTTTTATTAATTTAAACAGTGCACAAAGCTTTTTATTAATTTAATTTCCACAAGACTGCGCCATGTTTTATATTTCTTTATTGAAAGTAAACTCATAATACCAACTTCTATAACACACTGTTGCCAACTCTAATAATATATAACAGCCAATACACTCTCTAACTGAACTAACCCTCTTCTTTAAAGTTAAAGGTAAAATGGCTCAATTGCAAAGGATCTGTATCATCTATTGGAACGTTGTTATCAATTGAGTCAATGAAATAGTCATTAAAAATTTTACAGTTGAGTTCCGCACATGGTGCAAATGTTACTGTGTTCTTGTCTTTAATGATTTCCCATATCGCAGATACCTTATTTTTAGAGTTTTTTATGAATTTGCCACCTTTTTTGCTTTTACTAATTCATTTTTGCAGTTGATTTAAAATTTAAACTATCAATAAACCAGTTTACATCCCTAGAAGTAGAGGAAGTTGCAAACCTACACTTCAAAGGAAAAGTGTTAACAGTAGTCTCTGAAAAAAGTTACCAACAGCATTGTGATCTGAGAAATATGTAATGTAGACCGTAACTGAAAAGTCTGTAATGTTTGTAAAAATATTGTCTATCAGACACATGATTGCATTCTAGTGTTCTCAAAAACGGTAAATAGGTCTTTTTAAACGATCACAACCTTTTCAGAAATGAGAGGATTAAGTTTCTTTTACTTTTAACATTGCACAGTTTATTAAGAACTGATTTATAAATCCATTGGGCTTCAAAATGCTTAATGTTTCAATTTTATTTGGCGGCCATAACTGTTTGATTATGAACCGCAATCTCTCACCCAAATTTAATTGCGAATTATAAACTGCACATTTAAATGTTTTTTAAAAAAAATTATAAACGCAAAAAAATTCACTCGAACAGTGGCAATAATAACCTAAACAGGCGAATTTATAAAATCTCCAATACATATATCATTAAATATACATACCTAGATAGTAAAGTAATTGATGACCCTCAAGAAGTTGTGAGAGTGTTTAACGAATAGTTTGTTTGTTCAGCACGAGAAAACATAAAAAAGGATTCCTAAAATGTTTGACTCTACCAAAGAATTGCCGTCACCACAAAATTCGTTCTTTTTGTCGCCCATAACAATGAACGAATTGTATAACATAATAATAATAACTAATCTAAATAAGACAAACGCGCATGGGTGCGATAATATCACTATTAAAATCTACAAGGAAGTATTTGATCTTATACAGGAACCGCTAATTTTGTTAATGAACTGCTGGCGTCTTTTCAAAGCACGATCAAGTGTCAAAAATGATACCTATAGGTACATAAATCCAAAAATTCAGAACTAGAATCGGCTTTAAAAATAGGTTAATGTCCTACTTCGAATTCCATAATCTCTTCAATGAGTCGCAACATGGCTATAGATTAAATAAGTCCACATGCACAGCTTTGTGAACGATGCTCATAATAAGGGTAGTAGCATCCATTAATTGCGATCTATCCAAAGCATTCGACATGGTTGATCACGGTCTGCTAATGTCAAAACTTTCCAACTATGGAATTAGGGGAATTACCCTAAAACTTTTAACATCATATTTAAATGAGCGCAGATAGATAGTAATAGAGGTAACGTTAGAACAAAGATTGGTTGAGTATGGGGTGCCCAAGAATCTATCCTTGGTCCCATTCTTTTTATAATATTTATTAACGATCTGCCAATTAATTTTACGTATCTCCGCATTAATATGCGGACGACACGAGTGAGAGTGTCGCTTGTAGAAATGACGATCTAGAATGTTATCTACATCATATAATGAAAACGCTATGGAATTGGTTTAACGCTAATAAATTGTTAATGAATCCAGACAAAACAAAAATGTAATAAACTGAGATCGACCGGGAAAAACATTTTCTTATAGAATTTGGCCTGTAGAATCCATAATTTCAAACAGTTTGAAGATTGGGATACTAGATCAAAAGTTACAGCCCTTTGCATTTTTAATCGAAATTCGCTTACGTCATAGCTCAATAACAAAGGATGATCCTTAAGTGACAATTACAGTAAAATATATGTCTCATTTAAAAAATTGACGTGTTCGATGATTTTTTTTTTGGAAAAACGTTTAGGTACTAAAAGATTTATTGTGATAGTTCAAGACTATATACCCGCACGCCGCAGTGTATAATAAAAATATGTTTAGATTTGTATTTTTTGTATACAGTGTTGAATAGGTATACAAAAAATATGTCGCGTCACACTTAATTGATATATTATGATTGGTAAAAGGGGGAAATTGTAAGGCACTAAAAATGTCTAGGAATGTTAGAAGGGCGTCATGCTTGATTTCCATATATAAAATAAACCCTCTTTGTTTTCTAAGGAATACATGTTAGTTATACCCTTGGCCACATTAATAAAAATTCAATCACACGAAAGCTGTAGTCGAATAAAGATCGTCTTTACTTTACGTCTGTGTTTTATTGCAACTACCCCATTAAAACATTAATAGGTTATGGGCCCAGCTAAATAACGCGAATTGACTAAGTGGGTAGTGCGCGAAGTGCAGAAAGTAAAAAGACGCCGAAGTAAAAATTAAAAACTCAAGTTCTAAGTTTAAGTGTTAAGTGCATAATGGAGAAAGGGCAAAAGCGTAATATAAATCCATTTAAAGGTGAAAAATACGCGATCTGGAAATTTCGTGTAAATTCATTACTCGGTGAACTCGAAGTTTTAGACGTTGTGACCGCGGATGTTCCCCCCGAACCAAGTGATTCGTGGCTGAAGAAAAACGCGACTGCTCGAAATATTATTATCGAATATTTAAGCGACGCATTTCTGAATTTTGCGAAGGACAAGATTTATGTCAAACATATTTTCGAGAGCCTGGACGCAATCTACCAGAGAAAAAGTCTCGCCACACAATTAGCCAGTCGAAGGAGGTTATTAGCCCTAAAACTGCAAGGTGACGAGACCTTATTAACACATTTCGCCAAATTCGACGAAATCATCGCAGAGTTACTCGCGGCTGGTGCTAAGTTGGAAGAAATGGACAAAGTATCACATCTTTTGACTACTTTGCCAAGTAGCTATGATGGAGTAATCACAGCCCTTGAAACACTCAGCGAAGACAACCTGAGTACGGCTTTCGTAAAAACACGCTTGCTAGACCACGAGGTGAAACTAAAAGGGGAAGCAACTGCCTCGACAACTATGAAAGTTTTACATGCGGCACCTTCAACAAATCTCAAGAGAAATTATAACTCACCAAATCCATTCCATCGTCGACAGAAAGCCTACAAGAAAAATATGAAACTCCCACACAGTTTTCCACACCGAAATAAGATCCGAAAACCGTACTATAAAACACCCTTTAAAGCTTCAAACATTAAATGTGATCATTGTGGAAGGCATAATCACCAAAAATCGCAGTGGATTTATTTTAAAAGAATGTGCGAAAATTGGGAAGATCGTCCGAGAACATTGCATGCATTAACAGCTGACAGTGAGCACATAAATAAAAGTGACGGTTTTGCCTTTATGATGGGTGGTGAAAATCGATACGACTTAAACCCCAGTGTCAATGAACTATTTTTCTATTTGGATTCCGGAGCATCCGAGCATATCGTAAATAATCCAGACGTCTTCACTACTAGCGAGGTCCTGAACCCACCATTAATTATTTCCGTTGCAAAGTCAGGGACATCGATACAGGCGATTAAAAGCGGAACCATTGAAGTTACAACTAACCTGGGAGTCCGCGGACGATTAGAAAACGTCCTTTATTCCCCGGAAGTTCCTTGCAATCTGCTATCCGTTCCTCGGCTACAGGAAAAGGGCATGACAGTAATTTTCAACCAAAAGGGGGTAACTATTGAAGATGGCAAAAACATCGTATTGTCTGGTAAGTCAATAAATGGTTTAGTAGGTGTAACATTTAAGACGTTTAATCGCCTTATTAATTATAGTCCAGTGAATGATGCAAATAATTATAATCTGTGGCATAAGCGCCTTGGTTGGTCATATAAGTAAACAAAAATTTTTAAAGTTAAAAACTTGTGAGATGTTTAATGATATACACATAATACAACATTTAACACCTAACAATGAACTGTGCGAAGCCTGCATTTATGGGAAACAGGCGCGTTTGCCGTTTCAAAAATCAAAGACAAAAAATTACATAAAAAGGCCGCTATTTATAATTCATACAGATGTTTGTGGCAAAATTACACCACCAACAATAGATAATAAAAATTATTTTGTATCATTCATTGACGAATTTACACACTACACTGTCGTGTATTTGATAACATATAAATCAGAAGTAATACATGTATTTAAAGACTACGTGTCTAAGTGCGAAGCACAATTTAATTCAAAAATCGTCAATCTGTATTGCGATAATGGTGGCGAATATCTTTCAAATGAATATAAGGAATTCTGTGCACAGAAGGGAATAACATATCATTTGACCATTAGTCACACCCCACAACAAAACGGGGTAAGTGAGAGAATGAATCGTACAATTACCGAAAAGGCCCGTGCAATGGTAATCGCGGCCGATTTACCAAAACCCTTTTAGGGCGAAGCTGTCTTAACTGCAGTTTATTTAATAAATCGATCACCGACTGCAGCTTTAAAGACAGACAAGACCCCATACGAAATGTGGCATGACCGAAAACCTTCGATAAAACATCTGAGAGTGTTTGGGTCAACCGCCTTTGTACATAACAAAATTAGTAACGGTAAATTCGATTCTAAATCTTATAAGGGTATCCTAGTAGGATACGTGACAAATGGTTACAAGATATGGGTCAATGAAACCGAAAAATTAATTAGAGCTCGCGATGTTTTATTCGACGAACTAAATTTTGAATTAACAAGACCGCCCTTCAATAATGAGATGGTGAATCCGATGCCAAGTAACAATCAAGCAAGTGATCAAGTACAAATAAGGTCACAATATCAAAATGGCACTAAATCTGGCTTAACCAAAGCAGATGGTGATACAATTAATAAATCTGAGTTAATCAAATCAGATAGCGCTATAATCACTAATAAATCTGGCTTAACCAAAGCAGATGATGATAGCGAAATTAAATTGGCAGAGTCGGAAACCTCTGGATTCTGGATTCTGGATGAACTAGGTGATTTTCATGTTAAATTACTAAGCTCAAGCATGATACGCTTAACGATCCCCAAGACTTATTCAGACATAAAAGGTAGGGATGATCAGCTTAAGTGGGAGCATGCCATAAAGGACGAACTAAAATCGCTTCATATTAATAATACATGGACTATAGTACAAAAACCTCAAAATAAAAATATTGTTGATTGTAAATGGGTTTTTACAATCAAGCAAGATGAATATGGGAATCCATTACGTTACAAAGCTCGACTGGTTGCGAGGGGATTCACGCAAAAATATTTAACTGATTATTATGAAACTTTCTCCCCTGTAGCCAGAATTTCAACATTCAGGCTAATATTAGCTTTTTCAAATCAATTTAATTTAAAAGTACATCATATGGACGTGAAAACTGCTTTCCTAAATGGTTGTTTAAAGGAGGAAATTTATATGAAAATTCTTGATGGCCTAAATGATACTTATCAAATAACTAACAATAACGTTTGTAAATTAAATAAAGCAATTTACGGGCTAAAGCAATCCGCTAGGTGTTGGTTTGAAAGATTCGATCAAGTTTTAAAGGAACGAAATTTTAAAAATTCTGAAGTCGATCGCTGCTTATATTTCCTTAATTTAGGACATATTAATAAAAACATTTACGTTATATTATACGTTGACGACGTAGTTATTGCTACAAGTAATGTAACCACTATGACAAATTTTAAAACGTACTTGATGCAAAAATTCAATATGCTCGACTTGGAAGAAATTAAATTATTTTTGGGCATTAAAATTACACGAGTGGAAAATAAAATAACACTCGATCAAACTTTATACTTGAAAGCTGTCTTAGAAAAATTTAATATGTCCGATTGCAAGAGTGTTGCAACTCCTTTACCGCTTAAACTTGATTACACAGCTTTAAATAGCGACGAATATTATGATGCACCATGCAAAAATTTAATAGGATGTTTGAATTATGCAATGCTATGTACTCGCCCTGATATCAGTGTAGCTTGTAATATTCTGAGTAGATATCAAACTAAAAATAATATCGAACTTTGGAAATGCCTTAAAAGAGTACTCAGATATATTAAAGGTACACTGAAATTAAAATTAACATACGTGAGAAGTGATTATAAAAACCCGATAGTTGGATATGTGGATGCAGACTGGGGAAGTGATGAAATTACCCGAAAAAGTACTACCGGTTATTTATTTCAAGCTTTTGAAAATTGTACTATTACGTGGAATTCTAAAAGACAGAACTCTATCGCAACTTCCTCAACTGAAGCTGAGTATATGGCACTCTATGAAGGTGTCAAGGAAGCCATTTGGCTTAGATCAGTTTTATCTAGTATTAACTGGAAATTAACTGACCCAATTTTAATATATGAAGACAATCAAAGCTCTATCTGCATTGCCACAAATCCAACAAATCACAAAAGAACAAAACATATCGATATTAAGTATCACTTCACGCGTGATCAAATTGAAAAACATATAATAATGCTGAAATATATTCCTACAGATAACCAACCGGCGGACATATTTACAAAAGCTATACCACCTGTGAACTTCCTGCACTTCAGAGAAAAACTTGGACTACAGGAATAAGTTATCAATTACTTTAGTGTTTATGCTAATCTATCAGAAATTAAAATTAAGTAAGATTAGGAAGTAAATTATAACATTACTGTAGAATTAGTTACTCTGTTCCGACGAATTTTTTTTTGAGTGGGAGTGTTGAATAGGTATACAAAAAATATGTCGCGTCACACTTAATTGATATATTATGATTGGTAAAAGGGGGAAATTGTAAGGCACTAAAAATGTCTAGGAATGTTAGAAGGGCGTCATGCTTGATTTCCATATATAAAATAAACCCTCTTTGTTTTCTAAGGAATACATGTTAGTTATACCCTTGGCCACATTAATAAAAATTCAATCACACGAAAGCTGTAGTCGAATAAAGATCGTCTTTACTTTACGTCTGTGTTTTATTGCAACTACCCCATTAAAACATTAATATACAGTGTGTCATTTTAAAAACGTATCACTCCACATATATGAGCCACAACAGAAAATCTACGGAAAAACGAAGACGCGTTACTTATTACTTCATATTTAGGGGACACATTTTTAGGCTGGTCATACATGAAAGTGCATCAACCCATGAATGAACAGCGCTAAAAGATAAAGACGCAAACAAGACGTGCACGTGAGACGTCATTACAGGCGAACGCGTCTATTCAGCGTGTTAATAAATTAATATTATACAGGAGGTTTCTGTATGTTCTAGTTTTTGACGCTCCCTAAAGTTGCTGCTTTGGGCTATAGCCCTTTTAGCCCCCTTGCATATAAGGCACCGATCACTCATCATATTCACTAAAAAGACTCTATTCATGTAAAATTTGATTACACACACGAAAAGAGCTCTTTCCAATAAGATTAATTATGTGAAACTCGGTTAATTTAAACCGAAGTTACATTCAACCCTTTCCCCACCCGTCAGATTTTAAGAGGTAGAGCAGTAGGTATGTGCCGCATAGAAGAAAGCGTTGCATGTATTTTTTAAGCATGTTTGTGGGGTATATTTTAGGAAAAAATCATTTTTCTAGTTAGCCATGAACCGTAGGCCCTTTAGCGGCGAACCTAGAAACTTGAAAATAATTTCCTGCGATTTCTCTTGGTGGCTTTTTAACGGTTCCATAGATATGGCCCGCGACCATTATTAATAAACCACCCTGTACGTCTGCAATTGTTAATTGAAAATAGCTGCAATGTTCCCAAAAAAGTATACGTACGATGCAATATTCAAAGTAGGTTAGGTATGTATACAAGCATAATATTGAAATATGCAATTAGCGAATTATGAACAATAAAAACTCACCCCTGTATGCTATTCTATTTCTAAACGAAGGCACTTGTCGCTCCTTCCGCGTCAAACGAATAACTGATGAGAATAATTTGTATTACGCTAGATATCAATTGAGGGTCAACCGGACTGGACGGTGATGCAATGCTATTAGTAATATTTTTGAAATCTGCCACTTAAACGTTACAATTTTCTAACGAAATTATCTCTTACGCATCGAATTTTTACAGCCTTTATTGAACAAGAAAACAGGTTCGAAAAAAGGTATAGAGGGAAATTTGTTTGGACTAGTTAGGAGGTCATCAAGCGAATGACGGATTTTGATGAAGGGAAGCGTCTATCGTCTTTACGCTGTTATGGACTGCATGTACTCTTTCCACACGGGAAATTACAAATCTTGCTGTTTAGCAATCTACAACAGGATTTCATGAGGATCAGGATAATTAGGTTCATCTGGGATTATCAGTTCTTTCACAATGACGGAATGTCTCGGAATGGTACAATTCCGAGTTTTCCAGCCACCAAGAACTTAGGCATCTTTGTCAGCGAAACACCTGATGCCTGTTGAACTTTTATAGTTTCCCATACATGTCTCCCTATTTCAGTCTGTAAAAACTGGCAGTCTGTATTATTAACAATGAAGGTATAAGCTATTTTACTACGTACTCGCATGAGGAAGTTCCTGATTTCTCATGAGCATATAAGGGCTTGATGAAACCACAGTCATTTTAATAAATTCCCGCTTCTGCAAGGGCGTCATTAGCACCGGAAAGGCGAAGAATTATTTCTTCACCCCAAATATTATCATTCCTTATGGTGGCTACGGACATACATACTTTATGGAAATCAAAAGTGCGGACTGGATGTACCTTCCTTCTTTTGTCTTGACTCTTCTTAATAGTTTCCTGATGAAATGAAACAATTCTTCTTGAAATCAAACGTGGGAAATGCAGATGCGATGCTTTAGACTGCGCAGACTTTAATGCCTGTTCTTTCTTGAAAGTCGCGATCGAGCTAGGTCCCGTTCCCAAATTACATAAGAGCGGATGTCTCGAAAACTATACAAGATATCAAAAAAGTAAAACTTGTAGCAAATTAAACCAGTTTTCATCTGATAAAGTGATTATGTCGCTAGGACGCATAGTTTCCTTGTACCCGGTGGGGGGGGGGGGATGAGCCGGGTAAAAGAGAGACCCCCTCCACCGAGATTAAGAGCTACAGGCGGGAACTTTTGATATGTTTATCTCCAAACTAGTGCAAATTCAGCCACCTTAGCAGAATATTCAAAAAATACCGTAGTATATTAAGAACATATTTTAAAGTTGGATAGAAACAGAAACTAGAAAAGCCGAGTTCTTTTTATTAGCTATAAACAGTAAGTTCCAAAACTAAATACCTACAGATCACATTATTGCACAGTTAGGTAATTATTTTAGTATAAATAGTAAAAATGTTTACACTTTGAGCTTAGACACAAGACTAATAATGATATACATAATACATAACAGGTGGGTTAATACTAATATGTTTTAAATAAATAACTAGATTAATGTTAAAAATTCTTTGGTTTTTCCAAAATTGATCACAATAATTATTGCTTTATGAGTAGGTCGTCATTAGGATCATCTGTAGGAGAAGTAGGTTAGACTTGGGACCGATTTTATGTTAATACGTACCTCTTCCAATGACAAAGGGTTGCTTTTGATTTTGGAATCGATGCTGTGGTGCCTCTCTGCAATTGCCCTGCTATATTATTGTACAAATTGAGAAAGCTTCGGAGAAATAGCACCCCTTTTTCTATGAGGAGATTTCTTGCTATTTCTCCGAAGCTTCGTTAAGCTCCCCATATGGATCGTCCCAACCTACCGTGAGACAAATGCAGTCGAACCATTGCCATGATGTAGTTTTCGGCCGTCAACACTCGATTCTTGGTGAATCGAAGTACCAAACATTCCAATACCTTATTGCTGACAGTGCAACCAGCCTCCCACAGTAACGGCCTAAAATTATAACTGGACGTTTTCCCGCTGTTACCTCTCTCAAACTTTTGGAACGCAAGCTAGTAACAGTGATCGATAAATCGAGTGGAGTTGCGTGTAGGAAACTCACCCGCCAAAATTGGAGCAGGGACATTAAAATGGGAATGTCGACGACGTTGATCTTTCCGCTGATATTAAAATCGCGCAGCATAATCAACGTTTTGCAAAGTTCCAAACTGGGCTTCTCCGAAAGGTACAGCTTCCAGTGGGCCCTCAAGATCTTCTGCAACTGACTAGCATCAATTTCCGGCGGGTACTTCGCCAGAATTTTGTTCAGAATCACTTTTTCGGTCTGTAATAAATGAAAAGTGAGCCCGAGCTCCACGCGAAGATCAACCTACCAAAGACACTTGCGTTTCTTGCATGAACTCCGCCCCGATGTTTTTAATTACCATATTGTCCTCGTTGACTTCCCTATGAGAAATCTTATCTCGTTTGCGCGTCAAAAGGTTGACGTACTCACCATATGTTGCTTTGCTCGTCCGTCAAAATTCGGAGCAGAAACTTACCGTCGAGGTTTGGAATGTTCGTTTGAGGCACGACGATGTAGTCTCCCGGAGGTAAGGTGAAAAAGGTAACAACTTCGCGCGCCACCGAGTGGTTTGTGACATCCAGGGGTTTCTAAGTGAAACGATTATTGTGTGGAAGATGGCTGTGGGCTTACCTGTTCGGCGACAAAGTGTTGCGTAAGTCTTGGCATTGAGTGAGGTACTTCGTAAACTGCGAACCCAATCGCGTACAACGGCTTCCTCTTCTTGATGTCAGCGCAAAAGGTCTCGTACAGTTGAGTTATGGACACGACCACGTGACATTTGTTATTGGAGGTTCGGGGGATTTGAACGTGGAATTGTGGGTTCATGGAGGTCGTGTCTGCAAAAAGTTATGAGTATGGCGGTGAGCTCCCGAAGCTTTACCTATGAAGGAGGGTCCTCCACCGGCATTGTAACCAGCGCGCCATCTTCGACGAGCCAGTACCGCACGCCATGGTTGTTTGGAGTGTAACGCGGACTCCAACATCCAATCATCAGGACCCACGTGCACCAAATCAAGTTGGGTGAAATGTTTGGCGAAGTCGTCGAATGACATCCTGAAGAGCTCATTTTAGGGAGGTAAAATGGTGGCGTTAGACGTACCAAAACTCCCCGTCGTTGGTGACGCGTAGACTGAGCAATTCTTTGTCACGCGCGGACAGCCCATCCCACTCCCAGGACCGCTCGCTCCAGGCCCCCGTCCACTCTCCTTTGGCCCATGGGTTGCGCAGGCGAACCAAGGGAGTTTCGCCGGATACTCCCCTGACCCGCGCCAAACCGGTTACGCTATACGCGTGTTGCGTGATCAAACCGTTCCGCAAACGTAACTGGCGTTTGTTTTCTTTATCCTGAAAGAGTCAATTGTAAATAATAGTCTTAGAGGAAGTTTACTAACTTGAGCTATCGTGGATATAAGTAGACTAGATCGCGGAACAGCGCTGTTGAGCACTTGAAATGTCAAATATCTGTCCTGGTGCGTTAAACTAAAGCTTTGTACTATGCCGCCCGTCAAGTCTTGCAGTGCCCTCGTCGTCGAGCCTTGCTGCAAATTCTCGTAACCTCCGTAAAACCTACGACAAAAGCGTCCGTGTTTCCTCCCAGAGATTAGTGGTATACTCACTTCGCGTATGCCTTTTCGAGGAGGGCCGCCCAAAATTCGGTCGCGTTCAGACAGTGCAAGTAGACTAGGCGTCCTTTAAAGGTCGGCAGCCTGTCGTCCACCATTACGTCTTTCCATTCACCGAAATGCCAAAATCGAAACCTGAAACGATACGTATTAGTAAATTGTTATTAATCGCCAATAGTATGGAGTAAGCGGTGCAAAATATCAATCACTACATGTTTTTTTTTATTATCCTGTATATACAATCAAACTTCCCGGGGACGTTAAATCCAGAGCTCTTAGTGGGAGTGTTACTTAAAGTTTTCCGCGGTACTCTGCTCTTTTGAGTCACCACTTGCAGCTTCTTGGCATCATTATTTACCAATATTGTATTTTGATTTATGACTTTATTTTGTTTATTGTATAACTCTGTTAACAATTTTCGTTCGCTTTAGTTATAAATCTATCATTATTATTTTTGTTACATTTTTGTTAATTTTTCTATATTTCTGTGCGGCTTTTATTGAACAATATTTAAGTTTGTCCTGTATTTAGACTAGATAGTCTGTTTGGACAATAAATTATTATTATTATTATCATTATAGCGTTTTAAAGGTTTGGCACCCCTATCTTCCTATAGACGCCACTTTTATCTGTTGCCACTACTCCCTTAGACGCTACCACGCCTTAAAATCAATGGCTTTTTGGTCACTACCTTGTTACATGAAGCGTCACCTTGGGGAAATCCTAATCAGCGTCTGTACATAATCAGCCGCACGTGGTTCTATCCCGAGCTCTCAGTGGGACTGTTGGAGGTTACTAGGTTCTGGAAGGCCACTAGGACAAAGCTGCTGAAGACGCTAACAAGTGAACCTCAGAACTTTCTAAGAGTTCCTGTCAAAGCATCTGTGCAACCATTTTACGCTTTTAGAGCCTTGTAGCGTTTTCCAGGACCGTAGGAGGAGTTTTCAGAATGTTGTGGACTTTCCCGGTTATCTCATCAACTTCCAGAAACCTCTGTGTAGTTTTCCACCGCCGTCTAAGAGGTTTTCCAAGCCATTTCTTTGGTTTCAAGAGCTTTCTCTTTTTCCAGAACATGCATTGGTCGACCAGTCTACCCTGTAATTGGCGCATTTGGTGAGATGGAATCTCTCTACTATTGAGGAGAGATCGGAATTTGAGATTTTCTGTGTACGAAATGTTGAATTAGTTTCTCGAACGATCGTTTCGAATCATAAGGGCAATGCGGAAAAAGCAATTTTTGCTGATCTATTAACTATTAACCGGAAAAGTGCTAAATCGTACAAGGAAATTTAAAATAGTGTAGAATTGCAGAAAAAAATTAGAAAAAATAGTATAATGTACCATATAATTAAACAGTATTTCTTCGTCTTAGGTTCGATGTTTCGGTAAATGAATAATTTCCGTCAGAAAGTCGTTTCCAAATTCACGTTAAATACAGTGCAGTACGCGAAATGGCAAATTCTTTTAGGGAATCGGAATCCTCAGCTTACATTTCCCATATCCGTGCTCATTAGCCGCAAACTAACAGCCCGAGTAGAGGAACTCGAAATCTTAAACCGCTAATCTCATACATGCCTTTGAATTTATGTCGTGAAAGCTAGTTATACCGAAGACCTAATCTTATTCGTCCACGCCATACTAATAGCCTGTTCTCACGGTTTCGCGTGTTTTCCGTTATTTATTATAAAAGGAAGTCACACAAATTGATTTGTGATTGACAGAATAATTGCAATGCACTGCAAGATAAAAACACGTCGAAAAAAATCGAGAGAATAAGACATCTTCATATAGAAAGGTAACGAGCAAAAATTCAATGTACACCCCTTGTTGAACGTCTCCATAACTAATACTGGCGGCAACATAAGAGTAGGTATAGTAGTTTTAGTTTTCAATGCGTACGGTATAATTAGAGACGACCAACTTATAAAGTGTCTACGGACTTAAGTCCAATAAGGTAACTAGACTAGATTGAATTATTCTTCGGGTATGTTCTCTGTAAAGTCACACGCTTAAATTATTGTCCTCATGCGAGGAAATCGGTCGAGATACTTTTTTAATTGGGGATTTTAATGATTGTACACGGTCTTCTGTAAGGTATTGTTCATTTATCGAATGGCTAGTTTGTTGTACGTACATGGTAACTTTGATGTACCTATATAGTTTGACATTATTTAACAGAGGAGCACCTTTGATTTTCTCTAATTGAACACGTTCGGTTTTGCGTCGTTCCTTACATTGATTTGGTACTTGGCGTACTTGATGATTTTTAAGATTTGCAAATGGTCTCTTTAGTAAAATTTATAGGAAGACTTATCTGATTTGTACAATTCCTCCTAAAATGAATCGAAATATTTCTTAAAGAACTCGTAAGAAATATTCATTAACAACCCTAAAGACGCGCTCATAAAAATTCAACCCCTAGTCGTTTGCAAAATGCGAATTTTTATATTAAGACACTTTGGAGGGGGTGAAATTTTAAGGGCGCCTGAAACAATTTCAGGTCCTTGACTGAGTATGATAAAAGGGTTCATTAGCAACCCTAAAGACGGGCTCATAAAAATTCAACCCCTAGTCGTTTGCAAATAACGAATTTTTATATTACGAATTCCACCGCACTTTGCAGTTATCCACTTTTCGGGGTGAAATCTTAAGGGCGCGTGAAACATTTTTAGGTCCTTGACTGAGTATGATAAAAGGGTTCATTAGCAACCCTAAAGACGCGCTCATAAAAATTCAACCCCTAGTCGTTTGCTAATTACGAATTTTTATATTAAGGATTCTACCACACTTCGCAGTTATCCACTTTTCGGGGTGAAATTTTAAGGGTGGGGAAACATTATTAAGTCCTTGACTGAGAATGATAAAAGGGTTAACTAGCAACCTTAAAGACGTGCTCATAAAATTCAACCCCTAGTCGTTTGCAAATTACGAATTTTTATATTACGAATTCTACCACACTTTGCAGTTATCCACTTTTCAGGGTGAAATTTTAAGGGCGCGTGAAACATTTTTAAGTCCTTGACTGAGAATGATAAAAGGGTTAACTAACAACCCTAAAGACGTGCTCATAAAAATTCAACCCCTAGTCGTTTGCAAATAACGAATTTTTATATTACGAATTCCACCACACTTTGCAGTTATCCACTTTTCGGGGTGAAATTTTAAGGGCGCGTGAAACATTTTTAGGTCTTTGATTGAGTTTAATAAAAGGGTTCATTAGCAACCCTAAAGACGTGTTTATAGAAATTCAACCCCTAGCCGTTTGCAAATTACGAATTTTTATATTAAGAATTCTACCACACTTTGCAGTTATTCACTTTCGGGGTGAAATTTTAAGGGCGCGTGAAACATTTTTAGGTCCTTGATTGAGTATGGATAAAAGTGTTCATTATCAACCCTAAAGACGTGCTCATAAAAATTCAACCCCTAGTCGGTTGCAAATTACGAATTTTTTATTAAGAATTCTACCACACTGCAGTTATCCACTTTTCGGGGTGAAATTTTAAGGGCGCGTGAAACATTTTTAAGTCTTTGACTGAGAATGATAAAAGGGTTCACTAGCAACCTTAAAGACGTGCTCATAAAAATTCAACTCCTAGTCCTTTGCAAATTACGAAATTTTATATTAAAAGTTCTCCCATACTTTACAGTTATTCAGTTTAAGGGGTGAAATTTTGATGACGCGTGAAATATGTTTATTGCTTTAATTAATTATGCCAAAAGGGTTCACTAGCAACTCTATATAATTGTTCACAAAATTCAACCCCTAGTCGTTTGCAAATAACGAATTTTTATATTACGAATTCCACCACACTTTGCAGTTATCCACTTTTCGGGGTGAAATTTTTAAGGGCGCGTGAAACATTTTTAGGTCTTTGATTGAGTTTAATAAAAGGGTTCATTAGCAACCCTAAAGACGTGTTTATAGAAATTCAACCCCTAGCCGTTTGCAAATTACGAATTTTTATATTACGAATTCTACCACACTTTGCAGTTATCCACTTTTCAGGGTGAAATTTTAAGGGCGCGTGAAACATTTTTAGGTCCTTGATTGAGTTCGATAAAAGGGTTTATCAGCGACCCTAAAGACGTGCTCATAGAAATTCAACCCCTAGTCGTTTGCAAATTACGAATTTTTATATTACGAATTCTACCACACTTTGCAGTTATCCACTTTTCGGGGTGAAATTTTAAGGGCGCGTGAAACATTTTGAGGTCCTTGATTGATTATGGTAAAAGGCTTTATTAGCAACCCAAAAGACGTACTCGTAAAAATTCAACCCCTAGTCGTTTGCAAATTACCAATTTTTATATTAAGAATTCTACCACACTTTACAGTTATCCAGTTTTCGGGGTGAAATTTTAAGGGCGCGTGAAACATTTTTAGGTCCTTGTTTGATTACGATAAAAGGGTTCATTGGCAACCCTAAAGACGTGCTTATAAAAATTCAACCCCTGGTCGTTTGCAAATTACGAAATATTATATTAAAAATTCTGCCCACATTTTGCAGTTATGAACTTGAAGGGGTGAAATTTTTACGGCGCGTGAGACATTTTTAGGTTCTTGATTGATTATGATAAAAGCGTTCATTGGCAACCCTAAAGACGTGCTCATAAAAATTCAACCCCTAGTCGTTTGCAAATTACGAATTTTTATATTATGAATTCTACCACACTTTGCCGTTATCGTCTGTACTCTGTTCGGGGTGAAATTTTAAGGGCGCGTGAAACATTTTTAGGTGTTTGATTGAGTATGATAAAAGGGTTCATTGGCAACCCTAAAAACGTGCTAATAAAAATTCAACCCCTAGTCGCTTGCAAATTACGAATTTTTATATTAAAAATTCTCCCGCACTTTCCAGTTATCCCGTTTAAGGGGTGAAATTTTAATGGCGCGCGAGATATTTTTAGGTCTTTGATTGATTATGACAAAAGGGTTCACTAGCAACCCTAAAGATGTGCTCATAAAAATTCAACCCCTAGTCGTTTGCAAATTACGAATTTTTATATTAAAAGTTCTCCCACACTTTGCGGTTATCCAGTTTAAGGGGTGAACTTTTTATGGCATGCGAAATATTTTTATTTCTTTGATTAATTATGCTAAAAGGGTTCACTACCAACCATATTTAATTGTTCACAAAAATTCAACCCCTAGTAGTTTGCAAATTACGAATTTTTATATTAAGAATTCTATCACACTTTGCAGTTTTCCATATTTCAGGGTGAAATTTTAGGACACGTGAAACATTTTTAGATCCTTCATTGAGTATGATAAAAGGGTTCATTGGCAACCCTAAAAACGTGCTAATAAAAATTCAACCCCTAGTCGTTTGCAAATTACGTTAAAAATTCTGCCCACACGTTGCAGTTATCAACTTGAAGGGGTGAAATTTTTACGTCGCGTGAGACATTTTTAGGTCCTTGATTGATTATGATAAAAGAGTTCATTAGCAACCCTAAAGACGTGCTCATAAAAATTCAACCCCTAGTCGTTTGCAAAATACGAATTTTTATATTAAGACACTTTGCAGTTATCCACTTTTCGGGGTGAAATTTTAAGGGCGCCTGAAACATTTTCAGGCCCTTGACTGAATATGATAAAAGGGTTCATTAGCAACTCTAAAGACGTGCTCAGAAAAATTCAACCCCTAGTTGTTTGCAAATTACGAATTTTTATATTAAGAATTCTACTACACTTTGCCCTTATCCACTTTTCGTGGTGAAATTGTAAGGGCGCGTGAAACATTTTTAGATCCTTGATTGATTATGATAAAAGGGTTCATTAGCAACCCTAAAAACGTGCTCATAAAAATTCAACTCCTAGCTCTTTGCAAATTACGAATTTTTATATTAAGACTTCTACCACACTTTGCAGTTATCCACTTTCGGGGTGAAATTTTTACGGTGCGTGAGACATTTTTAGGTTCTTGATTGATTATGATAAAAGCGTTCATTGGCAACCCTAAAGACGTGCTCATAAAAATTCAACCCCTAGTCGTTTGCAAATTACGAATTTTTATATTATGAATTCTACCACACTTTGCCGTTATCGTCTGTACTCTGTTCGGGGTGAAATTTTAAGGGCGCGTGAAACATTTTTAGGTCTTTGATTGAGTATGATAAAAGGGTTCATTGGCAACCCTAAAAACGTGCTAATAAAAATTCAACCCCTAGTCGTTTGCAAATAACGAATTTTTATATTACGAATTCCACCACACTTTGCAGTTATCCACTTTTCGGGGTGAAATTTTAAGGGCGCGTGAAACATTTTTAGGTCTTTGATTGAGTTTAATAAAAGGGTTCATTAGCAACCCTAAAGACGTGCTTATAGAAATTCAACCCCTAGCCGTTTGCAAATTACGAATTTTTATATTAAGAATTCTACCACACTTTGCAGTTATTCACTTTCGGGGTGAAATTTTAAGGGCGCGTGAAACATTTTTAGGTCCTTGATTGAGTATGGATAAAAGTGTTCATTATCAACCCTAAAGACGTGCTCATAAAAATTCAACCCCTAGTCGGTTGCAAATTACGAATTTTTTATTAAGAATTCTACCACACTGCAGTTATCCACTTTTCGGGGTGAAATTTTAAGGGCGCGTGAAACATTTTTAAGTCTTTGACTGAGAATGATAAAAGGGTTCACTAGCAACCTTAAAGACGTGCTCATAAATATTCAACTCCTAGTCCTTTGCAAATTACGAAATTTTATATTAAAAGTTCTCCCATACTTTACAGTTATTCAGTTTAAGGGGTGAAATTTTGATGACGCGTGAAATATGTTTATTGCTTTAATTAATTATGCCAAAAGGGTTCACTAGCAACTCTTCGGTGTCGCATTTTTATTAGTTGACAGTTTTTCTCGTCTAAATAATTGTTCACAAAATTCAACCCCTAGTCGTTTGCAAATTACGAATTTTTATATTACGAATTCTACCACACTTTGCAGTTATCCACTTTTCGGGGTGAAATTTTAAGGGCGCGTGAAACATTTTGAGGTCCTTGATTGATTATGGTAAAAGGCTTTATTAGCAACCCAAAAGACGTACTCGTAAAAATTCAACCCCTAGTCGTTTGCAAATTACCAATTTTTATATTAAGAATTCTACCACACTTTACAGTTATCCAGTTTTCGGGGTGAAATTTTAAGGGCGCGTGAAACATTTTTAGGTCCTTGTTTGATTACGATAAAAGGGTTCATTGGCAACCCTAAAGACGTGCTTATAAAAATTCAACCCCTGGTCGTTTGCAAATTACGAAATATTATATTAAAAATTCTGCCCACATTTTGCAGTTATGAACTTGAAGGGGTGAAATTTTTACGGCGCGTGAGACATTTTTAGGTTCTTGATTGATTATGATAAAAGCGTTCATTGGCAACCCTAAAGACGTGCTCATAAAAATTCAACCCCTAGTCGTTTGCAAATTACGAATTTTTATATTACGAATTCTACCACACTTTGCAGTTATCCACTTTTCGGGGTGAAATTTTAAGGGCGCGTGAAACATTTTTAGGTCCTTGTAGTAGGGGAGCTAGCACGAAATCAACTGAACGAGAATGATCAAAATTTTAACCGATGGAGTTCCATTTTGCCCTATCAGAGTATGCTAAAATCGATCGTCTGCCGCCTCAGGTCATATGACTTAAGACGCTGCGGGTACTTCTTGCGGTACCAATTCTGAAAGGTTGTTTTTCAAGAAAATAAGGTATACACCAAATGAACACGTTGATAATAGCTCTTAAAAAAATATTTAAAAAAATCGCGCACATTTGATTTTTTTACAGACTCATGATAGGTACTACTAATGACTTAACGGTGTTTCGTTTTTAAATTTTGTCTCTAATTACAAGATTATCTTATTAGCTTAACATTATAAGATATCTTATAATTAGAGAAAAAATTTACAAAAGAAACACTCTCATAGTCATTGGCTGTACCTATCATTAGTGGGTAAAAAAAAATCAGCTTCATTCTTCCAACGGTAACCTAGTTATATCCGTAGAAAGTTCGTGAAAAACCGACTAAGAATTGTTTTTTTACGGAGTTATCAAATACGCGGGATTTTTTTAAATATTTTTTTAAGAGCTATTATCAACGTTTTCATTTGGTATATAACTTATTTTTTCGAAAAACAACCTTTCAGAATTGGTACCACAAGAAGTACCCGCAGCGCCTTAAGTCGTATGACCTGAGGCGGCAGACGATCGATTTTAGCATACTCTGATAGGGCAAAATGGAACTCCATCGGTTAAAATTTTGATCATTCTTGTTCAGTGGATTTCGTGCTAGCTCCCCTACTATTGTTTGATTACGATAAAAGGGTTCATTGGCAACCCTAAAGACGTGCTTATAAAAATTCAACCCCTGGTCGTTTGCAAATTACGAAATATTATATTAAAAATTCTGCCCACATTTTGCAGTTATCAACTTGAAGGGGTGAAATTTTTACGGTGCGTGTGAAATTTTTAGGTTCTTGATTGATTATGATAAAAGCGTTCATTGGCAACCCTAAAGACGTGCTCATAAAAATTCAACCCCTAGTCGTTTGCAAATTACGAATTTTTATATTAAAAGTTTTCCCACACTTTGCAGTTATCCAGTTTAAGGGGTGAAATTTTTATGGCATGCGAAATACTTTTATTTTTTTGATTAATTATGCTAAAAGGGTTCACTACCAACCATATTTAATTGTTCACAAAAATTCAACCCCTAGTCGTTTGCAAATTACGAATTTTTATATTATGAATTCTACCACACTTTGCCGTTATCGTCTGTACTCTGTTCGGGGTGAAATTTTAAGGGCGCGTGAAACATTTTTAGGTGTTTGATTGAGTATGATAAAAGGGTTCATTGGCAACCCTAAAAACGTGCTAATAAAAATTCAACCCCTAGTCGCTTGCAAATTACGAATTTTTATATTAAAAATTCTCCCGCACTTTCCAGTTATCCCGTTTAAGGGGTGAAATTTTAATGGCGCGCGAGATATTTTTAGGTCTTTGATTGATTATGACAGGCCCTTGACTGAGTATGATAAAAGGGTTCATTAGCAACTCTAAAGACGTGCTCAGAAAAATTCAACCCCTAGTTGTTTGCAAATTACGAATTTTTATATTAAGAATTCTACTACACTTTGCCCTTATCCACTTTTCGTGGTGAAATTGTAAGGGCGCGTGAAACATTTTTAGATCCTTGATTGATTATGATAAAAGGGTTCATTAGCAACCCTAAAAACGTGCTCATAAAAATTCAACTCCTAGCTCTTTGCAAATTACGAATTTTTATATTAAGACTTCTACCACACTTTGCAGTTATCCACTTTCGGGGTGAAATTTTAAGGACGCGTGAAACATTTTTAGGTCCTTGATTGAGTTTGATAAAAGGGTTCATTACCAACCCTAAAGACGTGCTCATAAAAATTCAACCCCTAGTCGTTTGCAAATTACGAATTTTTATAACAAGAATTCTACCACACTTTGCAGTTATCCACTTTTCGGGGTGAAATTTTAAGGGCGCGTGAAACATTTTTAGATCCTTGATTGATTATGCTAAGCGGGTTCACTAGCAACCCTAAAGATGTGCTCTGATCCGACATTCTAACTTTATGTATAAGGAGGTGTCAAGAAAGTAATGAGCAAGGATTACTTTGTAATGTATCAGTTCGCAAATCATTTTCACGTTCCGTTTCTGTGATCTTGATAAACAATTTTTTGTAAGAAAAGATTACTAACAGGTTACAGGATTTTTTTCATTTTTCCTTTACGTCCATCCTGTTAGTAAAAGATGGCGACATAGACCACATGTTACAAAAAGTTTACTTCAAGATTATGAAATGTGCGCAACTGTCCCAAAAATGGATTTTTTCGTCCCGTAGTGCTCAAGATTACTTCTTTTAGGCGTGTGTGACATTAACATTAAATTGTGATTCTCAAAATAATATTCTGTAAATTGAAAATATTGCAGGAAAGTTAATTAAATTTGCTTGCATAACATTTTCATTACCGGTGGGCTGTCTTTAACGTTTATGGTATTTTACAGTATTAGTAATTAACGTAATCGTATTTTTGTAGTACGTTCATCGTAAACCTAGAACCGGAAAATTGTAAAATTGTGGTTCCTCGGACGAAAGACTTGTTAATTAACCACTCTCGTAAATGGCGATTTGCCCCAAAATCGATTATTAAATTCCACTCGAGGATACATCATCTACATATAGAACTTCGTTCCAGGAAAGATCTTTTTTGTCGACTAGAATTCCGAGTCCAAGGCCAGAAATTCCTCATCTTCATCGGAAAGTAACCTTCTTGGATAAAGAACTTAAATGTGGATAATTAATTCTTTAACGCTGCAATTTTGTTACAGTTGAGTGCAGGTGGTATATTAATTACAGGTAGAAAATTCCTCGCGACATGAAAAGTCACCATCTGGGGATTGCAAAAATCTTTCAGCTTTCTACATATTGTAATTGCCAAGGACAAAAAACTCGTTCACCGTATACGCAGGAGTTATCATTCCTTTGTAATACAAACCGGGTAACATATTGTTTGCGGCACTATCAATTACGTGTATGTATGGGAGGACATACTTTTCGGAGTGGTTCACGCAATCGCTTTTCATTGAAATTAAATTTAAATTAATTCATAATGTTGACGCAATTACACAGCCACATAAACAATTACGTTTGTAAATAATGCGAGGCACGAATTTGCACAGGAAGTTCTGGACAATGTTAATTCAAGAGTTACACAGTACCTACTAACAGTCGCAATTGGCAATTTTGGCCCCTCAAGAGTTTTGAATATTGCTTTAATTAGGTTTGGATTGGCCAATTATGAAGAATTTTTACTTTTGCCACTTAAAAATACAAAACAGATTTTTTGTGTAGCATTAGAGTTTTTACTACAATCCTGGAGAGCCTCTCAAAAGTTTTGGGGTCTTAAGGGTTATAAAAGTTTCTTTAATGCTACTTCAGGTAGTAACTTGGGGGATGCATTTGGTATTTTTGCAGTTTTAAAGTTTCTTGGTATATTTTGGGCACTAAAATTGTATACGGAATTTTTGACGGTGACTGAGTTGCTGGAAGGTGTACCTTTGTCACAGCGAAATTAAATATTTTTTCAACAGAATGGAGCGCCTGCTTACAATTGAACGTTATTTACAGAATATTTAAATGCCAATTGGATTGGCGCACACGGACCAATCAGATGGCCGCCTAGCTCCCCAAACAAAATCCAGTTGGTATAATGGATCTTTGATCGGCAACAAAAGCCGATCGGAAATTAAATTAATGCAGACACGCATCAAGTTACCATAAATCCTGGATTGTACGCTAGCGACTGAAACAGAACACTGCGCCCTTGTCCGCTTCTTTGGACATACGCGATCAAAGATCCATTATAACCCTTTATAATTTTAAATGATTTAAAAAGAATTGAATATGTGCATAATGCGTTAAAGAACAGTATAACTAGTTTCATGTTTTCTAATATGCTAGTTTTAGTAAGGTATAATAAAGTTTGTAATTTCAATTGTTGATTTAATTAAACTTAATTTTTTTCGCATATGTAATTAATAATTTTTATTAAGTAAATTAGAAAAAATAAGTTAATTATGTCAATATTTCAAAAAGGGGTTGGTTACATTTAAATTGTAAATAATAAAATGATCAAAATAAATCAGTGATTATTACTCGCATGCTTGTAAGAACTCATGGCCTACTATCCAAAACAGTAAAAAGATAATATAATTAATGATTTTTTTGGAATTCAAAAATTGATTGAAAAGATATATAGGGTGTTGCATTTAAAAAATACCAACTTTGGGTAAAATCTCAGAAACGGTGGTCCAAACGGGATTCTAGGTAAAAATATGCAAATAAACAGTTTCTAAATTTTTTCTATCCTGCATGGATAGTAAGATATGATGATATCCTAAAAAGTCAAACTTTTCGTTTTCACCCTGTATCTCAGAAACAAACGTAGCTTGATTGATTCTGTTTGCGGTATTAAACGTAGCACAAGGTCACGAAAACCGCAAGTCTCTCTCTTTACAAACAGCTGAGATACACTGCTGTCTCAACCAAAATAGATCACACTGTACAACTATAGTTTTGAAAGTGGTAGTTTTTTATTAATACGCTTGTAGTTTGCAGCAATTAAGTGAAAAAGGGCACTTACAAAACGTGTTAAATAATAACCCATAATTGAATAATATCATTGATTTTCGCGATTTACTGTAACTTAAAAATTAATGCTATTGTTGATAGCTAGGACTAAACGCAACGGAAACGCATAGAAAAACACTTTCCATACGATTTGTTTGACATAAAATCTGGTAATTTGATCACTAATGCTGTACCATAAAAATAACACCCCTGTATGGCAGAATTTTTGATAAAAGAGTTCGTAATCTGAAAACGACTGGGGGTAGAATTTTTATTATCACTTTTGAGGGAGACTGATACACCTTTTAAGCATATCCTGCATATCCATATAATAGAGTTATTTACTACACCATAAAAATGGCAACCATTAAAGTGGAAAAATTCGCAGCCTGAAGATGTCTGGGGGTAAAATCTTTATGATCACTTTTAATAGTCGCTGGTACACCCCTTAAGTATAGTCATATCATCAATGAATAGAGTTACTTGTCGAGTCACGAACATAAATACCCTTAAAGCGGATAACTGGTGAGTATAATACAATTATGACAAAAAAAGCAGACTCAATCAATCAATCAATCAATGTAATAAAGTTATTTCCTGTGCCATAAAAATGGCAACCCTTACAGTTGAAAAACTCGTAGTCTGAAAGAACCACCACTTCCACTATCAGATAGGAATACGTCCAGCGTTCCCGCTTACGCCGAAATAACGCGCATCTTTTACAATTCGTTCGATAATACGCACGCCTGAACAGATACGTCTAACTTAAAGTATCTTATCTAAATTGAATAAATTACAACAATTCTAAAAGGAAAAATAGACACTGAGATAACAAATTCAAGTACAATAAACCAACTGTGTGCTTATTTGTAGATAATCCCCAGCCTTACACTTTTTAAAATATTTTCGTATACGGGATGTCCCGTCAATATTTTCGGTCCTTAGATTAGAAATTAAGACACTGCCTTATAGTCCAGATTTAGTGTTCTCTGCCTTTGTCTCAAGCTGGAAAAAGGACAAAGATTTGCTTTTGATGATGATTTGGCAGTATTTTGAAGAGTTATCAAAAAGATGATATGTTTATTGTAGAAAGTGTGTTAGAGGTTATGGAAAAATAAATTTTGTTTTTCCACAGCATAGCAGTCTCTCGATAATATCCTCTGAACTCGTCTAGATTGGTAATTCCCTGATTTAGGAAGACCGCGGGGCCCCATTTCTAATTGGAATTACAAAATAGATAGAGTTGACGAGAATCCGGATAGTTTACTATCGTCGTTTATATTACGGATACACACAATGGCAAATATCTCATAATTTTTTTGCTCGCATCATCTAGATTCTATATACGAACTTGCGCTGCCATTGTATAATATAAAGTACTTCGATAGTGTACGGCCATAATGAAATTTATTCATTACGTCTCGAGTTAAATCTTTATTAAATCTGACTTGCGTATCTGTTCCGCGAGGCTCGCGTTCTCGCATACATAAATAATCTAAAGATCTAAAATATGTCTTCTTTGTATAAAATAATAATGAGATTACAATGAATGGAGAAATGCGGATCGACGTTGGGGGTTTACGAAATTTGCGCGCTTTCGCGTTTTGGCTTTCGAAATTTATGCGAGGATGGCTCAAATGGCTCTTCGGAAAAGACAATATTTTTATTACCCATAACGTGGCCATATTGATTGATCAACTGCATATTTTGTTCCCTCTGTATCATTATTTTATATCAGGTATACCTCATTTTCGGCATCCACAATCTGAAGCAAACTGCCCAAAATTTCCAAATTCGATGCTTATTCGACAACTTTATTGTCTGAACGGCTTCGATGCAGCATCTACAAAGCTACTTCAAAAAGCAAAATTTCATACCGATGGGCAAAATGTTAGAAGTGGATATTTTAAAATATAATACGAAAACTATTGAATTTTAATTGAAAGGTTTGGGGTTCAGTTCATAAGATTTGTATGCAGGTATAGTTAACGGATTTAAAATCCAAAACTGGTCTTTAAACACCTAAACCCTACAAAGTAAAGGTTCAAAGTATTTAATGTTTAAAGTGCAAGTGCTTTTAGTGTAAATCTTAGTCAAATTAATGCCATTGGGATCATACTTGAATAATGAATATTTTGTTGCTAATTCGAAAGTTTTCGAAACGCGTTTAATTTTAGTCCATTCAAACTGGAAACAGGAACAGTAAGATTTTAACTTGAACCTGGTAACCAAACTACTTTGCAACTTGATCTAGAATTTCTTTGACTCAATTTTAACTAAAAACACTGCAAAGCTAAGCTTGACATTTAAACTTCATATTAAAGTTTTGAAACTTCAGGGACCAGTCGCCTCAAAAGTAAAAATCATGTCAAAGAGAAAGAAAAGTTAGAAATTTTGAAAATTTTAACGATAAACCAGTTAGGCATTACATATCAGAGGAAGTGCACAGTTTGTCTAAATTTCGGGAGTTGAATTAACCAATAAAGGATTTGATAAGTGGAAAGTATTCGTAAACCGTGATGGAAACGAAGCCTCGCGTCGTTTAATTTCAATAGCGCTTTGTTTCTTAATGTATTTCGGAGGCCTCGGACACTAGATGTCTGGAATGAGGATCATGAGGCCGTTTAGTTACAAATGCGAACGCGGCGTGATCTGCCATATTTCCGAAATACGCGGGTTTCATTTCTCACCTTAGCGTTCATTTGATTCGTTGGGCGGAAGCAACGATTAAATATGTCAGTTTGCGTTAACAATTCGGCATTTTGTGGGTAGTCGTTGATTAAGTAAGAAATGAACGGGATTATTCAGGGAGATTTGTGATTCATTCGCGTTTTAGCAACCGAGGCGACCAGGTATTTGAATCGCCTATAAACTTGAAAATTCCTCCTACTTGGGGTAATATAAGTTAAAAAACTTCATACATTCGTTAACACCAAACGGCTGTCTCGACAAAAGGTTTGATTTTGCAAATTAAAGATTCTTTAAGAAAAAAATCCCTTTCGGCTCGGCCGATCAGGCTTTCCGCCACTTTGTTGCAATAGGGCGGAATAATGAGTTACACCAACCCTTAAAGTTTGGTCAAAATTGGATCATAATTACGAAAGTTAGAGTTTTTCTTGTAAGTGATAGGTGTATATAAACCAATAAACATGGTAGCTTGTACCATTAGGTAGATATACCAAAAACGAACATTCAGAATTTGAGGTGAATACTAGATTAAATGTTAAATGCTAAAGTAATATAAGCTTTTGTAGTCAACATTACATTAAATTTAAGTTTTAATCTTTTTGTTTGCAATTAAACATTTTAAAGCGTAGAATTATTTGAAAGTGGATACTACAACTTTAAAATGTGGGTGGAAATAATTAAAAGTTTACAGTTTAGAAAACTAAATAAAAAAAGATCACTTTTTGTGTTTAGCGTTTTGAAGTTAAATTAAGGCAAATCACTTGCGGTCATAAAAAACCCAACAACATAGCATTATTTCCACCAGGGCCCTTATATAATTAAGTTTAAGCTTCACTGTTCGTTTAATTCGTTTAATCTGTAAACGTTTTATCCCATTTAGGAATCGATGAAAAGAAAAAGAAAAATTAATTTGAATTTACTGATAACCTCCATTTGGACAATATAGTGCGGTTTCAGTAAATAAATATTGGCAATATACATCAGCACTGGGCACGTCATTTTCGGACGGGGATGAATTTATTTTATCGCTATTTCGAGGTTAATTTTTCAGAGGGAATTGAAGACACTTGAATGTATGATGTAGTTTGCCTTGTCACTGGAAAATAGGTTTGATCATTTGATTTTTAAATATTTACTTGAAATGTTTACATAAAAACACTATGTCCGATATAAGAAAGGGTAAGTGATACATATTTGATTAAATGGGAGACTTTTTATTTCGAATTCAGTCATGTATAGCATTTAATGGTTTAATTATGTCTTTTTTGGGGATTATTTAAGAAAATTCCTATTCCAGAAGGGTTTCAATTGGATGACATGAAACATCCTACCATGTGAAGCAATACCACAATGAAAAAAGTATGCTTTGGAAAACATGGCGCATTTGAACTGGCAGAAACGTTGGTTTTTGCACTTATTATTATGTAGGAGGGGTTTAATTTACTGTATAATTAGTATTTTTTCTATTAATTATGTTTTCTAACGAAGAAAAGTTGCTTTCTTCCCATGGGGGTTCATTAGGAATCGTGTTTATTAGCAAAATTGTGCAACGGAAAAAGAACTGAGGGGGTTAGTTCTAGCATTACTCCACAAATGCTGATTAGGGTGAGAAGATATCTATCTGTGTTTAGAAAATAATGAAAAACTATTCGAACATATGCTCTTAATTTACTACAATCATCACTTCATGCGAGACTGTGTCTTTTCTGCTTGGACGAAAATTGGTAACATCATACCCATACAAAACATAACCATTTCCAAAGCTAAAATTAATTTCGGGTCGCAACCTTGTGAGCCCAAAAGGGCGTGTTCAGCCTTATCTGTACCAGACACAACACAACAAACAAACAAGAGGGGTAGTGAATACCGCGGCACATAAAATATTGTGCAAGCAATTCTAACGTCTGACACTGATCAGTTAAATCGTATACTCAACCGTAATTAATACTCAATAATTCTCAATAATCAAACATTCGAATAACTTTACACTAGCAAAAGCAAAATTTGGATCGACCACGCCTTACCTTACAACATCTCTCTAAAAGCATAAACGTAATAAAGAAAAACACTTGACGATGCACAAACAACTAAATTTCTATTGATGTAATCAATTCCAATCATAAACATGATAATATGAGCCAATTCTTCAGAGTAAAACAAATAAAGTAACTAAAAAATGGTAAATATCTGCTTCGGACAAAGTTTCGGTAACTTCAACACTAATTTACATACCAAAGGTAGCAAATTATCGAATATAACACACATAATTTGTAGGATACAATGTAATCAAACTAACAGTCATGAATTCTCGGAGTAACAAAAGTAATCGTCTACAAAATTGGGTCTCGGAATGTATATGCTTCGTAGCGAAAGCAGAAACTTAACTGAGGGGACGACAAGACAGAGAAGTAAGTAAAAGAAATCTTTAACACTAGGATGCTGTCTATCGGCGAACTAAACAACTAAGGAATAAAAAATAGAACTAATGCAATGAGAAATCTACTACAGGAATTTACTTTCACCTTACACCTTAAACTAGTGGATTAAAAAGTAAGTGATGGCTTAAGAATACTAAATTTAAATTAGAGCAAAAATTTAAATAAGGCTACTTAAATGGAATATCAATCGATAGGAAAGTAACGTTAGAAACTGTACGTTTTGCACGGGACTAAATTCATCTCATCCGTAACTATACGATTCAAGTACAATACACTTACTTATCGACGTATTTCTATAATATAAATCGCGGCAAAAAAAGGGAGCGAAGGAGTGTGAGAGAGAAAGAAGTAGTCACTTCTGTCGGCACTTACTAAGTGCACAATGATTTATTCTCACCGCTTAGCTCTAAGTTAACCAATTTATTGCGACAATCATGAAAGTAAACTTTTTCCCTCGCTTTTCCTACGACTTTTCTTAAGTTATTTACATAACACTCAGGAAAATGATACATTACTGGCGAGAAAATATTGAAGTGCGAGGCCACTTAGGGGCCGAGTACTTTAATTTCCGAGTCAGGTAATATCATTTTACTGACGAGTTTTGTATTAAAATTTACCCGAAACCGTATTTTAATATAAAATTTTAATTTTTATATAGAACTTTTGATTAATGTCAATCTGTCAGTGATGACAGGAGTCATTATAGACATTTGGAAATGTCAAAAATGCGCCCGGTAAAGTGACAAGCGGTAGAAAACGTAGTCTGTTCTGTTTCTGTCATGGAAACTAAAATTTCCTAAAGCAAAGTAGGCACGAAAATGAAGGTTTCAATTTTTCGATTTTGGGTAAAGGTTATTTAAAAAAATCATCATAATATGTAGGCACATACATAAATATCATTTCTTTTTTAGTTTTATATTGACATCATTAATATCAACTTACAATTCTCACTTCTTTTTGGAAGTTGCTGGAATTCAATGGAATTTATTGGAAGTCAATGGAATTTTTGACGTTTTTTTTGGAATTCCGGAATTTTTTTACATTTTTGGAATTCCGGTGTACACATTTTTGCTACCTCTCATGCCTTCTTCGTAATTTGCTAGAAACATTTCCGCAAAATTTTGAGAGAGTTCTCTTCAAAAATTTGCAATCAACTCTAAAAAAATTGAGTTGGGCGGCGAAAATCTTGCTGAACCTTTTCCTTTCATCGATTCTCAGACAAACTCTTTCAGAAACCAAACATCGTATTTTTTTCGACGGAATGATAATTGCAATTTAAAAATTACATTTTTGGCGACATTTTCTATTCCGAAATATCGCGGAAAAGAATTTAGGGGTGTGTGTGTACTCGCTTTAAAATTAAGCACGCTACTGTACAGCGGAGCGGTAGTCGCAATGCAATTCAAAAACTTTCACGATACTTAAAGGAGACTTGAGGTGGTTTTTCGGTGAAGCATTTACTTAAGGGTTAGAACGTCCCAAAAAGTTGGGGACCAGTCATCAGCATGTGATTTTTTGGCTGTTTGTTGTGGTCTATTGAAACACCCGAAGAAGCTCACCTGAAAACCCCACAATACGAATTGGAGTTGTCAAATCCTTGGTCAAGGGGAATAATCCGATCCAAAAATCGCGGCGTCAAAGCGAGCGACGCTACTGCCGCCGTCAGCCACTGGTCACCCAGCTCTCCAGCGTCGACCGCAAACCGACAGACGTCGTTGGCGTTATCGTTCAAAAATCGAGGACGTTGGCACATTTCCTGCAAAAATCAAGAGAAAATGATAAATAAATAAACGAGTAACGGTACGGGTTGTCGAACTTCTCTGACACAATGACCAAGTAATAATTGCTATTGCCTATTTACAAAAGATTAATTGCTAATGCGACACTTTTGAAAATGAGGAACTTTCTCGCGCATTGACTGAAGTACCTACTTAACCTCGAAACTTGGGACAAAAATACTTACACCTCACACCTGCCTGTAGCATTAGGTTAATTCATTCAAATCGCAAATTGCTTATTCAATTTCTCATGAGGAAGGTCGTGTAATAAATTACAATGTAGCGACGTGTGCAAGCCTCCTTTTGAGGTTCTTTCGGTGACGGATTATTAAGTGCCATTTTGAAGTACACGAGCCAAATTTGTGACCGCTGAGGTTGCTGAGTCGCATGATAAATGGCTAAATCTGGGATGCCAAGTTGTGAACGGTCCAAGATCTTCCTGGGAAGACAATTTTGAAGAGCTGTTTCTTGTTCTTCTCCACACCCCCTATACAGAGAGTCTACTTTAAAGCCGCTGGCTCACAATCCACTTTTATTGTGAACTCAGCAGTTTACAACCTGTACACATTATTATATAATAACAATTTCGAACCATTTATTCGTTTACTTAATTGGGTAATAACGCATTAAATCTGAAAGCGTACCTGTTATTACACGACTATTCTAAACGTGGCAAATTATAATACAGCGAATCAGGTCGAAATAATCGTGATCGCCCGTGTTAATTAAACCAAATGAACCATGAAATGGAACTTTTTCCTACGCGACTGACATACTAAAATACTGTCCAGTAAGACAGAATTGCTGTTATGCAAGTACTTGTGGCAAAAACGCAGAACCTCAGGGAATCAGTATGACGATCAAATTCAAACTCGTTCAAATTCCAGTTCAAAATTTTAGAACCGGGCGGGTCCGATTTCGGAAATTGGGTTTTGCGTCTAAGAGAACTTTTCTCGGCGTTTTATTTTGTTTCTTCAGAAATGCTCGATGCTGTTCGTTCGTTTTTCGATTCCTATTTTTGAGCTTTTCGAAATTGAAATGCAATCTCAAATTCAAATGCCAGTTCGCAATGGGATCATTTTGGTTTTCTCCCTAAAAGTCATCCAAACATCTGTCATTCTTTTAGGGGAGAAACCCAATTTCCAAAAAGAGGTGCATGAATCTGCATTGAAATGCGAAAATTTGAAATTTATTGGGTATGAGGTTGGGTTTAAAATTTGAAATCCTAACTGGAACATGAAATTTCCCACATTCTCCAAAACAGGTCCATTTGGAAAGTGACCTCTTCCGCTGGAAATTTAAAATAACGTTGGGAAAACCTGAAAGTTCAAAATGGCCTACAAAATTTGATTTTGATCTTGAATGTGAGACTGTAGAAATCCTAACTTTAATAAGCTGGAATTCAAGCAAATAAATAAATGCAGAACATTCCCACTATATTCACGGTTGGAAATAAATCAGCTAACCTGTCGATTGCTCTACACCAGAGTTTCAAACCTTTTCTTATCACGTACCCCAAATAAACACCCATACTCACAGCTGTACCCCCTGCTGATAAGGCTGATACGATAGGCATCTATACAAAAAAATCTTCCTCGCACCTTCTTCCTCGGTATATTAACTTTTTATAAAACCCTGGAACCTCGAGGACAATGTTTTGGGGATGTAACAAATTGGGGTGCCGATTTCGGGGTGCTAACTTAACCCAGCAATTATCACCCTCAGAATACTCGCGGGGAGCTTCTCCCCATCAAAGTATGCACCGGAATAGGGGCCTTCAGATTTTCCATCCTCAAGGAATATTCTTCCCATGAAAAATTTGCCCCTTTCCAATCCGTACTGCACCCTCGCGAGGAAATTGCCCTACAAGGTCTTTGGTCCAGGGTGCTTCAAATTCGTGGCTAACCATTGGGATCTCCGTAACGATGAGAGATAGGTTAAATGGAGCCAAAGTTGCTCCTTTTTCTGAATAACAAAAATTTAAAAATTTTTGAAAAATGTTTCAAATAACGTATCACCTAAAACTGAAAATGTCGAATTTCGTTTTCATTTTCCGTAGCCTATACGGTTATGATCATTTCCATCATACGCTAGATGTAGAAGCTACAGGCTACTAGTTTCTTATTTCTTATGGACGCCATATTGGCTTTTTACGGAATGAAATAGAGAACAAAAAAAGAAATTCATTTGAATACATCGCCATCATTGCCATATTGATTCAGCAAGATCTAGCACTGCATAGTATAGAGTGAGTTTTTCTTTTTTTCCTCTATCTCTTTCTCTAAAAATTTAATATGGCGCACATAAGAAATAAGAAAGTAGTCGTTTGTAGCTTCTACATCTAGGGTGCTATAATGATACTAGATTAAGATTTTTCGAAAAAAAGTGCCTTTAGGAGGTGCTAACCGAAATTCTCCATTTCCGACCCTTTAAACACCCTGTACACTTGTATAGGCTTTTATAGGGTTGATATCGAAGAACTACGAATTAAAAATACCTAAAGTAGCTATAATTTTTAAAAGTGAAACCGAAATTTTAGCAAAAAAATAGGTACCTTTTTTTAATACCATTTCGGAAATGCTAACAAAGCAAGAAATTAATAATGAAATAGAAAAACCTTACTAAAAATATTAGAAATTAGCGACAAAAGTATTCCAAAATTAAAATCGAGTTAAAAAATGGAATAGATGACAATGGCGAACAAAAAAAAATAAAAACAATTATGAATTTTAGAAAAAAACATCAAAAAGAAAGAGAACAATTAAAATCAATTTATAAAAAGGAACAAATGTAAACTATAAATTAATAATCCAAGAAAAAGTAAAAAATTTAAAAGATTTCAGTACCCATCACGGAAATGAAGAACCGTGTGGGGGGGGGGGGGCATCTACAAAAAATCAAAGTCTACTAAGAAAGAGAATTTCGTATACAGTGTAAAAAACTAAATTAGTAATACACAAATCGGGAGCATGGAGGAAAATATTAACAAAAACTCAAATAAAAAAACAAAAAAGTATACAGAGAGAATATTTGTCAGACATAGAAAACCGCACCGAGAATAAACTGACCGAAATAAAAACGCGTAATACCCTGATGGGCGGAACGTGTAAAAAAACAAAAAAACCAAAGGCAGAACTGTACTAAATAGGATTAATTTAATTTAAAAAAAAAAGTGAAGGAATCAAAACTATACACCCCTCAAAATGCAACACTGTACTGAATAATACTGATAAAACCAAAACGGCGAGGGTGTATATTTGAACAGGGGTTTATAATAAATTTTTTTAACATAATCATTCAAAGAAATAAAAATATTTGTGGCGCCTCAAGTTATACTAGCCAGTCAATTTAGACCAAAAATGGGCAATCAGTGGAACTAAAAATACTAGTTCCAATTTTTTCAGAAATGTGTAGGGAGAGGTTCCCTGAACAAGAAAAAATAAAGTCCCTCCAAATTCCGGTGCCGCTAGGGGGAAGGAGGGGGCTTTAAACGACCCATTTTTCAGTTTTTCGCTTTTAACTCGAAAATGGTGCGTTACAGTGAAAAAGTTCTTCAGTACAAAATGAAAGCTTATTAAAATTGCTACAAGTTTGGTTATATACATCTTTACGAAAAACTGAACCGTTTTCGTGCTACCGGCTCCGGAAAGGTGGTAATTTCTAAACAAAATTGTTTTTCACTCACGTTTTTCGTATATTTTTGGCTTCTAAATCCTCCCCCGGTCATTTTAGGGGAAAATCATCACAATAAAACCAGTACAGCATTAACATCCCTATAGCCCGAACCTGCTGAAGTACGAATTATCTCCAGACCCCATTATTCCACGAAAGATGCTTCAGGAAATCTGCTCTCTATGAGGCTTTCCCTGTGTGCATGGATGCAGTGCACCTCAAAATGATTTACACTGTAGTGGACGGTGGCTTTCTCCTTCACAGAGTCAAGTGGAATGTTGGGACCACTTTCTCTTTCGTCTGTGAGCAGTATGCTTCATATATAATAAATCACTATTCTTCCAATTGTGCAGTTGTATTCGATGGGTACGAGGACATTAATACCATAAAACGGTTCAGTTTTCGAAAAAATGTATATAAGCAAACTTGTAGCAAATTTAATAAGCTTTCATTTTGTACTGAAGAACTTTTTCGCTGAGTCGTTTAAAGCCCCCCCCCCCCTTCCCCTCAGCGGCACAGGAATTTGGAGGGACTTTATTTTTTCTTGTTCAGGGATCCTCTCCCTACACATGAAAAAATTGGAACTAGTATTTTTAGTTTCTCTGATTGCCCATTTTTGGTCTAAATTGACTGGGCTATTAATCCATTATAATACGATAATGCACAGCGGAAAACAATAATTCCCACCTTTATAATCACAACACGTCACAGTAACAACGTGGAATTGAAATGGAAAAACAGAACTGTGTGTGGAGGCTCCTCTTGAAATTGATTACTTGTACACTTTGCCATAGATTTTGCATTTTACAATTACGTTTTGAGTCGTCGCAACATGATTATATTAGGTTGCACTTGCGAGAAATTCTAGGAAAGTCTACTGACCACAGTTTCTTATATTACTTGAGATAGTTTCCCTTAAAGCTTACCATCACTTAATTAAATTTAACTATCAATTAACATTAAACAACGTCTCTAGTTTCATTAGTGAGATACTTTACACATCAACGCCCAACTGAATGTGAAAGCGTTATTCGTTTTAATCAATATTGCTGTTACGATTTTTTTCGATTTGTGCGAGCTTGAGGAATTGCTTGACGACCACGATAAGGATATAATGGAGTTTCTTGGCGACATATGAATATGATCGTTTATAGTTAAAGAATAACGACAAAATCGTCCTGACGAACGTAATAAGGTTTGAATAAATCCGTTTCAGTACGAATCTTGTTGAAAACGAGACACCTGCTATATTACGACGGTATATTATACGAATTTTACTTTACGTAATACTCGTATAGGTATTATGAGACTGGCTCGCTAAACGAATTACTATTTCTATGACAGCTTTCACTCCACTTTAGGAATGTAATAATAAGTGCGAGACGAGTAGTAAAAGACATTCACTACCGCGGAGTGCCATTAATTATATTAACATTATAATTTACAATTTCCGAGTGGTGACAATGTTGAGGTTGGATTGACTTCGTTGTTCACCACCTATGATGATACATTTTTGTGAAGATGGCGAGCAAGTGATTGAAAAGTGAATTAATGCGCAGCCACAGACCATTTACGAACTAAAATTTATCCTCCGCTTTCCACATTTTCAGCAGCGAAAATGGAATCGCAAAGTATTATCAGACGATGATCAGTTTTCATTGATTTTGAATTACATTTCTAAACCTGAACCTGAAACTTCCTTCCGAAATTACTTTGGGGTACCTCAGTTCAAATTTAAGGCAGTAACATGTCACGTTATTGAACAAGTTATAGGTAAAATTCATTCGAAGGCATACGGCTGTGATGGTATTAACCTAAAAATGATTAAGTTATGCTGCCCTACTATTTTGCCATATTTGGCACATATCATTAATGAATGTCTTGTTAAAAACGTCTTTCCAGATTGTTGGAAAGAGGCATTAATAAAACCGCTGCCAAAAACTAAACACCCCTCAGAGTTGAAAGACTTACGGCCGATTAGTATTTTACCTACCTTGTCCAAAATATTTGAGAAGATTATTTCTAATCAATTAAACTCTTTTGTATTAGAGATGAATCTGTTACCGGTAAAACAGTCTGGATTTAGGTCCGGTTATAGTTGTACCACTGCACTATTAAATGTAACAAATGATATTTTAGCTGCAACAGATAGAGGACTCGTTACTTTGCTGGTTATGATCGACTATAGCAAAGCGTTTGATATGGTTGATCAATCAATTCTTTTAAATGAGCTGAGAAGTATGAATTTAAGCCCTGATGCAATTGCATTGTTTGGAAACTATTTATCAGATAGACAGCAACGAGTAGTAATAGGTGATTCCACTTCGAAGCCTTTGTTTCTCCGGCATGGGGTGCCTCAAGGGTCGGTTCTCGGACCCCTGCTATATTCGCTATATACATCTCAACTTGTGAGTTCTGTGACTAAGTGCTCAGTACATGCATACGCCGATGATATGCAAATTTATTATTCGTTTCACATGTCTGAGCTACACAATGCTATTCATATCATTAATTCGGAACTATCGCTGCTCAATTCATTATCACGGAAGCTCAAGCTGAAAGTGAATCCACACAAATCGGTGTTTCTATTGTTTGGTAGTAAGAATAATGTTGCTAACTTAAATATGACTCCTTTAATTAAAATCGGTTCTTCCACAATTCGTATTTCCGACAAAGCTAAAAGCTTATGGCTATGGTTGGATAATAGCTTTAGATATACAACCCAAATTAGCAATTATCCAGATAAACTTACTTCTACTAGAATACAGAGAGTACAAAATTCTTGTCTGCGTTTTATCTATGGAATACGTAAATACGACATATTAGCCACAAGTTAAAAGATGCCAACTGGCTTTCTATGCATCACCGTAGGGAACTGCAAGTGTTCTGTCATTTTCATAAATTATTTATAAAAGCCCTCCATTTTTATATAATACCATTACATTTAGAACTGACGTGCACAACATTGACACAAGATTTCGTGAAAAAATTTCTCCCCCCCTCCATTCTACTGCTTTATTTCAAAGGTCATTTTCATATAATGTGTATCGTTATTACAACTGTTTGTCAACCGAGTTATTAAATACCTAGTTCTCAGAAAACGTTTACAGTCAAAATTCGTATGTTAATGGACGAGCATATCCTTATTTGAGCATATTATTTGAAACTAATTCTACTGCTTAAGTTATTATAGTTCCGTTCACTTTCTTCTTTTGTATTAATTTTATTATTAGATTTTTTGCTTGGATTAGATGTATAGTAAAATATTATTTAGAATCCCAGAATGATAGGTTTAGTTAGTAATAAGCAACATTTTTGTTGTTATTTGTTATTTAATTCAGGGTTTGGGTGGAAGAACAGCGTTGCTGAACCTCGCCCTGAGATTATGCTGCATATATACTGCATAATAAAGCATATCTATTATTATTATTATTAAAAAACCACCGTTACAATATAACCAACCAACAACAACAAAAAATTTAACTCCAGTATCGAGCAAGTTTGAGGATTGGAAAGTACTTGGAACTAATGTAAAATTCAGCACTTTTCTAGGAACTTTGATTAGAGATTCAGAGATGGATATGACTACACTATTCTAGCAAGTTTACACTAGATTTTTGACTGCGGTCAAGACAGTTTCCGGGATTTGGCAGGGGGTTTGAGGTGGTTGAGTTGGGGTACTAAACCTTCACAAATAATAGAAAGACTTCTTTCCATTAAACATTGATTAATTAAGGTTATTCAGTGGCGTCAAAAAGCAAACTGCCAACTTTCAAATCCGCATGGAAGTTGTTATAGTTGCAGCCTGCAACACAAATTCAATTATTAGGAAAAGAGGAAGCCTCTGAACTATACTGCCAACTTTCAAATCCGCATGGAAGTTGTTATAGTTGCAGCCTGCAACACAAATTCAATTATTAGGAAAAGAGGAAGCCTCTGAACTATGCTTTTCATGAAAATATACGTTATGTCTGTCTGAGATTGTTAACATGGCAGCTCGAGAACGCAAAGAAATATTTTTGACGAAGTCGATTGGATGAGTTCTGAACAAAACAATTCAAAATTGATATTGATTGAACAAAACGGCGTGAATGTACTATTACCACACAGAATAGTTAAGGAAAATCGCTACCTAGGTGGAAATCTCCGGAGTATAAAGGGTTTACAATAGGGATTAGGGTTTTTGACGAATCGTACCTACAAGATCGCGCTATTTATGCGAAAAACAAAGTGGTGTTCTCAATCTGTCTGTAGTATTTCTGAATTTCCTTCAATATTGGTAAACCCTGTATATTGCTGCGTGCGGTTACTACGCCACTTACAAAGCACCTGTCCAGCTAGTTCAAAACAAATCAAAATTGAAACTTAGAATTTTATAACCTCCCCTCGTACACATCCGGCATCTGCTAGAAGAAAAATTCTAATAATGACATAAATTTTTCAATTTGTGAGACTCCGTAGCCTCGATCAACTTCCGAAAACTCCAAAGAATTTACTACACAAATTTTCAACACCTCAAATAAATCTTGGGCACCAATTGAAAAATCTGACATGAAAACTATCCGTAATTCAAATAAACATATAATGAATTAATGGGCAATGACAAAAACTTATTCCGATACATATGAAACAACACTTGCGGAATTTCTAAAAGAAAGTAAAGCTTTTGTGGATATAATAAGAGTTTGTGGTATTAATCAGCGTAATTCGTGACAGCACCTCAAAAATTATCGACAATACTTGGACTACTCATGGTACTATATATCTATATGAATATTCTTACCAAAAAATAATTTTTTGAAACCTTTTAAGAACATAATTTGAAATTTTTAGTCATTTTGTTATATGGTCTTTTTTATACAGAGTGGCCCAACGAGAAGCATACAGAGGGCTTTTAGGGTATTAAATTTAGAAATTTCGAAAAATCCTCGAACACGTCAATTTTGTATTCGAGGGGGACAACTTTTGGAATACAAATCACGAACCCAAGTCTTCACCCCTCTACGTAGGGAGCTCAACCCCTAAAATTTTAAATGGAATCCTATGGCAAATGGCACATTATTTGAAAGCCAATTTAATCGTGATTACTAATCTGGTTTGCTTTTTAAATTCTATTGATTCGTTTCGGAGATATTCGCATTTGAAATGGTTTTTTTCTCCTGACTTAAGTCCTTTAGATTACTTCTTGTTGGGATATTTAAAGAATAAAGTTTACGCTACTCCGCCCGGAACATTACAAGGGTTCAACAATTTCGAGCGATTACCCTTGAAATCTTGCAACATGTACGGCAGCGTTTTGAAGCAAATCTTTATTATTGCATGGAAGCAGGCGGGAGGCAATTCGAGCATTTATTGAAATAAATGTTGTGTGTTTAAAGTTATTTGTTATTTTTTGCACAATTTAAACCTTTTTTAATACAAGGTGACTTAGATCATCGCATTAGTTTTGGTTTTTTTTAGAAAAAAACACTTCATATGCGAATATCTCCGAAACGAATCGATAGAATTTAAAAAGCAAAACAGATTAGTAATCACGATTAAATTGGCTTTCAAATAATGTGCCATTTGCTGTAAGATTCTATTTAAAATTTTAGGGGTTAAGCTCCCTACGTAGAGGGGTAAAGACTTGGTTTCGTGATTTATATTCCAAAAGTTGTCCTCCTCGAATACAAAATTGACGTGTTCGAGGATTTTTCGAAATTTCTAAATTTAATACCCTAAAAGCCCTCTGTATACTTCTCGTTGGGCCACTCTGTATACTTGAAATTGATGGGTAGATCGTTATATTTTTCCAGTTATCTCTTCGACAGGTTACTCTTTTTTAGTGTGTCCGCATCCTCCTAAATATAAGCATTGAATGAAAATCACATTTTATTCAATGATATAAGTTTAAAGAATTAGAACATACTGGGTGTTAAACTACTACCAGCCGAACCACTACAAACACCATCAGCGAACGCATAACTACTCAAAACATGCGTAAAGGAGTTTGCATTAATATTAACCGTTGCTATAAAAAAAAACCAACCGTTTAATTGCATAACCGAACCCAGTTGTATATTAGAAAATATTTTAAATTACTAGCCTTATACCCATATTGTTATCTATATTTCCAAGAAAAAAATCGAAATTAATTGATTTGACTATTGAACATAGCCTTCTTCAGTGCAACCACTGAGCATAAAGACAGTTTCAGTTATTTTGCAAGATTATTTCACTGGGTTTCATTATACATATATTTGTTCTCACTTCCTGGCATTGTTAAATGCTTACTTGAAATACACAGTGCGGTTAGTAATATTTCAATAAGCTTGGTTTCAATTTTGGTGCAAATGTTTTTTGAAAATTCCAGGGCCGTTGTATTTTTAGGCTTTGTTCTCAGATGAGTCTTTGAGTACAGACGCTCATTAGAAATTATTAGGATGAGAAAGTGAAAAGAAAAGGATGTAAAATATTAGAGGTAGCCTATCTCTACAAGGAATTTTAATTCACGTGGAAATGCTGGGCACTTGTGGTTGAGCATTTTGCGAGGGACGCTAAAATATGAATTAAAATTTAAATAGTGGTCATTATTTGTCAAATATAAGTAGAGAGAATTTTCATCTCTCGTTCCAGCTTGGTATGAAGAGAGTTGCGCGGGGATATTTTTACAGTGGATTAAATTGAATCTATGAATTATCAACTACAATGAGACCAACCAAGTTGAGTCGGATGAAAATCGATCTATGAAAATAGTATAACCGAATAGCCATGTTCTTATGGTCCTTGCCTACAGCTAGTAATTTTGGAAAAATATGTCTTGGCATTAAAATGTTAGGATTTAATGGCATACTTAAAAGATATTCCATTTTCATTTCATTCAGTTTCATGTTAGTTTAGGGCAGGCAGTTGAAAATAAAATCTAATAAATTTGATTACCTAACTATAATAAAAACTCTTGGAAGAATTTTATTACAATTTAAAATACGCTATACACTATACAGTTCTACACATTAAATTAATTGAACGTTCGATTAGGTACGATTGGGCTTCTAAAAACACATTCCATGGGAAACCCACATACATGCTTTAGTATAGAACAGCATTGGTACACTACTCCCAGCGCTATATTTCGGAAGTGAAAAAACCCATTCTATTATAACTGACAATTTGCTACTTTTAATCAAAATTGTGTCATATCACTTTAACTGGTAGTTTAGGCTGATTGATAAATTATTGTTTCTCACTTGTAACTGGATGTTAATAATGGTTTCCACTTTAAACCGGCAATTACTAATTTCTATATTTAATGAAGCAAAAGGCATTGTTTTAACATGACAGAACGATTGGGAATGAACTTAATACATTTTACATGCAAAAATCTACACAAGTAAAATTTCTCAGGATCTAGAAACTATATGAAAAACCCGAAGAACAATTTTTAATAAAGTACCTAACATGTTACATCCAAAATCGAAGAAAAAAACTTGGGAGATAGGCTATCCCTAAAATGGACAGAAGGATGGATAGATCTGTCACGATCCACCAACCTTTTGCTAAAAAATCCAAGGTGGATCAAAAAAGACTTGTTCGGACCAATTAAATTTCCTTAACAGATTTTGGCCTAAAAATTTTTAAATAAACCAGTGTATATAGATTTACACAAACAGGATGGATAAATGAATTTGGATAATGTTTTCTATTGAAAACTGAAATAATTCAATTTCAAGTGACTAATGTATCTTCTCTTTATTATTGTTGATATAATAATTAACTTTGATTGAAATTTTGAAAATTGACAGAGTGATTTCTCTTAACACAAAGACAGTTTAACTTTGAGCATTCGGCATGTTAGTGTATTTCATGATTAGTAACACTGCAGAGTACGGGCTTCTAAGTTTTATCATAACTGCGGTATTCAATTGTTACTGGATGCCTTGGAGTTAAACGACTAATTTTAGATATTATGTGTAATAGGAATCGAAATATGCAATAATATGCAGGCGATTCTGTTTAAAAAATGCAACTCACCCTGTATAACAATTGCAATTTCGCTGAAAATATTTTTAGGTTGTAGCCTTAATAGCTCGCTTAATAGTCATTTCCCATACCACGGCAATGAATTTTAAATATGTGCATAAACCCACAATATTCCACCCACATACTAATGGCCCACCCTGTATTATAAGTTGAAGTTGTCGAGATAAAAAATATTAATTTGCACTGCATTACACAAATCATCAACTGTATCGATTAACAACCATTTCCCATTTCTAGCGGGCAGTACCTTTGGCGTACGATCTTTTACCTTTTGACATAAAAATCCTAATTTTGGTATTTTATCGCGAACCTTCAATAAACAAACATGATTCCAAAAAAACTAAATCCACGCCTATCCAAATTTCATGCTTTAGAACAATAAAACAATGCAATAAAATTACAAATTACAATATGTTATATACCTACTTTACGTTAGACGATGACATCCTTGTTTGTTTGTGAATGGTACTTTAATATGCGGAAATTCCTTCTCTTTTGCACGGCTTTTTGTTAACAAAACGGAACATCCTTGGACTACCGTGAAATATACGCACATAAAAAGTCTATTTCAAATTAAATCAAGTCCCTTTCACATCCGAAAAGGTTTTCGAATCTTCTTTCAGAAATAGATCGTACCGGATTATCTATTCTTACCATAACAGCAATGCATGTAACCCTGCATGTAACTTTTGATCCCTCGAAGGTAATTTTTATTTAAATGTTAACTACTTTTATCCCTTTTTTCGCTCGAAACGGCGCCGCGCCACTTGAACTTCTTTTAATAATAGCGATGGAAATAACGTGCCTTTCTAATTGTTTAAAGAAACTCTAGGAACTACTACTTTTTGGGCCCCAATTTTGTTCTTGCTACGTAGGCGCATGTTCTCTACTATCATTGACTTAATACAAAACAAAATGGCGAATTAACTTAAAATGGCGACTTCTAAATTCCCTATTGGTTAGTGCTCTTTTTCCAACCAATCCCGAACGGGTGTTCATTTTAAAAACAAAGCCGTCAACATATTTTGTGATAGCTTTACTTAATGTTGATTCAGAAATGTCAGGTTATATTCCTGTTAAAACGAATGTAATACTATCCCTACGTCCGCTATCTAGACGCCAAAAACCCATTGCAGAATAAAAACTCATGGTTATGAAATAATAAAGATTGTCGCTCTTTGGACAAAGAAAAATCAATTGTTGTTTAACTTTGAATTTGGATTTATCGGTTATTTTGTTTTAGTTTTGCGAGTAAATCGTTTAATAAACCAAACCAGGCTTTCTCCGATACAACATTCAAAAACGTTGTACTCATTCGTCAAAGACTTATTTATTTAGGCGGTATTCTACTCTGTCGCCACCTATTTCCAGGAGTGCCCCTCTTAACTGTCTACTTTCCATATGTGAATGGCTAGTTAGAAGTGAGGAAAGTGAGGATTCGAACTAACCTCCAAATAAAGCTTTCATTTAGGAGCATGTAAAAGTTAAACGTAGGTTACTTTGCCAAAATTAAAACGTAAACAATTCGGTTGCAATACATAATATAACAGCATCCTCTAAGATTAAAGGTGTACCAATGAGCGTCTACGCCAATGATTCCATTGCAGTTGATGGTTACTTTTAAAAAACCAATTTCTCGAAAACAATTTATTCTGAAAGGTGATTGAAATAAAATCAATGTAGAGGTAATTTGAGCTGTGACAATAACCTTGTGCGGCGTCAGAGAATATAAAAACTCTGATCGAAAAGAGTCTTTCAAACGTGCTTTAATGGCAAGTAGGTAATTAAGTTTGGCAAGAAAGATGTGTAGGGGAAAATAAAATGTTTTAATCTTTAAAAGAGGTATAGGTATATCTCTTTCTTTGGCAGATGCGGAACAACATTTTCGCAGCATTGTTCTGTCTTATTTCAACACAAATTTTCTGGTTTTATTTATGGTCCTCACTTTTAACTTCGAATTTCAATTTTACTCCATAAAACACACATTTTAAGGCATTTTTCGCAGCAGCTCCTAAATAATGATTTAACGGTACGCGAATAATATAATAAAGAAAATTTGTAGTAGGGAAAAAACATCAGCTGGTGTAAATTGCTGTTTTATAGATGAGACGTCAAAGATTTCTTATTGAAATTTCTTTGTAATGGCGCTTCCATTAATGATAGAACGTGTAGAAAGAAAATGTGGATAATTTCGTTGATTGAAAACTTTGTCGAAATTTGGAATTGCGTAAAGTAGGTTTTAGGAACATTTTTGAGCCGGCTCGATTGAATTGCCTTGTTTGATTAATAAGTATAATCTCGCGAAATTATTTTCGTTCTATTTCCGAATAAATGGTAGATCGTAAAAGAGAAATGGTTCGGTTTATTCAGTTTATAAGTGTAATTTGTTTGGTTTTCCTTACGTATCCGTTAAGGGCAGATTTTTTGTCAGGTAAATTTACCTGCGGTAGCTACACTCAATGAATATACAGAAGCTTACCTATTAGAAATAGTTATATTGTCATTCATCACGATTTCGCGGGAAACAAACGTTTTCCTGAGATAAAGTAGGCATGAAAATGAAGGTTTCATGACGATTTTCGGTAAATATTTTCCTAAATTCCAAGAAAATGTAATATTTTGGTCACCTCTGAATAAGAAAACCGTACGATGTCACTGGTTGTCCTAAATCAATAGTAACTTCCGAAAGAAGTACAATTTAAAAACCCCAAAATCGCTCCGATAATTATTGTAAGACCACTGGCAACCCTGACTTACGTCAAAAATGCGCCAGTTTCGTATTTTATTGTTGTCATTGGGTATAGCAACCTGATCAGTTGGTTAAAATCCGTAAAAGGAAGCCTTACTATTTCATCACTTACATTTAGAACATTCACATGATCTTTCCAGCAGCGTTACTAGTTTGATAGTTACGAGGTAGATCATTAAACGATAATTAATAGGTCATAGTTTACGTACTATGAAAGGGGTAAATATAATAGGGTGAAAAGACGGAATTGTCTGGCAAAGGCGGATAATGAAATCGATTGCTCTATGCATATATGTATGAGCATATAACCACCACTTCAAAGTGCAAATTTGTAACGTGTTGACATACACTAGGTATTATTGCAGAATATGTGTGAGGATCAGTTATGAAATGTTAAACCTGATATGCTTGGAGATAATGAGGTATACAAGGGAGCAGTTAAATCAAATCGATAGAATCTACTTCTAATATGAAGCGGCACTCACGGGATATCTATAACTAATCCCTTAGGTCCAGCGCAAAACAAAAGGTATGTGTTGTCTCGGAGTAATAATCCCAATGGGAAGTACGCAAGGTGTAATTTCCAAGACAAAAATGGTGAAAGGACATTCCATAATATAGTTATTCAGTTTTTATATTTTATACAGAACTGAAGGCACCCTAAGTTCAAGGTAATGCTAGATGTTCAATAGGATGTTATTAAAACCACCATTACTAACTCTTGGGTTTGCTGTAATTTACATGCTTCTTCTACTAATCGCGAGAGTTCCATAAACAAATTGAGAAATCATCATTACTATTTATTGGCATTCATTGTATACGCGAGGCCAGTTTCGGATCGCAACCAATCAAATTAAAGTTACAAAACAAGGGCTTGAATCCGAATTGTACACGCGAGGGCCGATACATGATTAAAACGCATAATTCGAAGTTCGGCCATTTTCAAGATTATTACCAATCATTCAATGCCAAATTTAAATCAGAATTTATTTAAATTAATTGAGCTTCACTTATTTAACTGTTTACCACTGTAAATTCGATTTGAATGCTAACATGTTAACTTGAAACTTGTCATTTTGGTGCGCTAGCAGCGCATCATAATAAGCAGACGAACTTCGCAGGCGTTTCCGATTTCAATAGGACACCTGATTGAAGTCCAGCTTCAGAAAAGCTTTCACTGAATAATATAATGTGTTGACATGGATGCATTGATTAGCTCTAATTTCAGCACCATAATTTACCAGCTTGTTCATTACAATTTGTATGGTCAATCCCCTTCAGTTGGTAGGTACAAACGAAATTTGTTACAATTCCTTCAAACCCTTGTGCCTTTGTTCAACTATTAACGTGTCACATTTCACTTTATCATCTTAAAAATGGGTAGTAGTAGTTTTGAAGCTTGCTTTTGAGTTGTGAGATTATTTATAAAACGTATGCATGCCAATGTGGGTGAAAGTGAGGCATTAAAAACTTATTCTGACGAAATTTTCCAGTGAATACACACTACCTGAGCGAATCTTTGCTATTCGGGTTCATCAAGACGAATGAATGTGCAAACAATGGCTCGTACCCTACGAAGTGCCACAAAAGTTTTGTTAATTTAACGTTGGAATTAATTTACCTACGCTATGCTAATACTTTCATTTAATTCGCGTGACAGAACCGCGTAAAGTTTTGTGTAGGGAGGAGAATTCGTGGTTTTCACACTTACATTTTTCCACAAACAAAAATGAATATTCTGTGTAGTAAAGATGAGCTAACCGAAGATGATTATACTAACGCTTTTTCAAATAGTAATAGAATAGGTAGTAGATTTACACTTAGTAAATAATAGTGTAAGCCGCTATAATCATAATGCAATATAGGTACCGTAATGATAACAAATACACAGAAAGATTATGATGTCCTTGCCTTAACAGGAGTGATGGCTGTCAGGATACAAGAAACTCAAAATTCGTGCCTTCATTTAATTTTCGGTGTAAGAAAATATGCACTCTCTCGTCACCTCTCCTTTTTGATTTCGCTTTGTACACATCTGATATGTAAATGTAATTTTCATACCTACATTGGCTGTTTGTGCTTCTATGGTACATTTCCGATAACGAAAAATGTGTTTTATTTCTTTTTGTTCATACAGTTACTATAACATTTTCCACTATAGTTACTAAAGGAGTTAAGTGGAAGAGCAGATGCGCAGTACCAAAGCATCTGAACTTCGCCAGTTCAGTTTTTTAATAACTTAATTACATGTATATGGTTACAATAATAATGCTACTCGATATCTAATAAATATCCTATTATTACTATACGTTATGTCACTGCGGTTTGTGTATTTATTCAGATTCAGCTCTTTTTATTTGTATCAGAAGAATGCTCCCTAACCTTTCATTGAAGACTAAATTCTCGTGCGAATAGTGGGTTTAATGTAGGTACCTATCCGAATTGTCATGGAAAATCTCAATTCCCCCGGAAAGTCAACGAATTAGATAGCTGTTGAATTAGAAACGGTAAATACTCACGCAGTGCAACCTATTTATCGAACTTTCCTAAACATTTCGTTTTCTGCCACGAAAGGGTCGTTATGTTGACTCAGGTCAGATCTCAGTTTTCTCATGTGTTGTAATATTAGTAAGTACTTATTTTTCGTAAAACAGAATTTGGGTAGTTTGTTGATACTGATACAAAACTAAACTATTAAGGTAGTTCAGGGATTCACAAAATTGAGATACGTAGGCTGTGATGGCTTTTATATGCCAATCAAATAAAAAGTGTATAAAACTATACACGGTGTAGCATCTACGACCCCTCGGATCATAATTCCTTTACCGTAAAAGACACCGAAAAGGTCTTTGAGAAAAATTGTGTACACTTACGGTCACCATGTCATTATGTATGGAATATAGTAGATATTTCGGTAAATATGGATGTATTCTTATACTTGTTTACGTTTTACGGTGTTCCCAATTTATACGAAATAGAATGTCATTGAAAGATAAAGGACTTGCCTGCTAAATGCCGTATTGACAAGACCAGCGCCCCGCGCAGATTTGCAATTAAATTAATTTTTCAAGAATAAGAAAATTTGATTCGCTAAGGCCGTTCGCCGGCAAATGTAGTGCAAAGCCTCTTCTTCTAAAAGGTAAGTCAAATCAAATAAATAATTCATTAGATAATTCTAAACCTAATAAACCTTTGTTTTTTAAAAGCATCAATGTGTTTGTTTTTTAAAAATATTTATATAAGAGCAAACAATTTGCTGTAGGTATATAACATAAAATATGCCTATATGGTTGATATACATTCAATAAAAAGCTAGCATGCCCTTTGCTGTCAGGATGTGCCGTATCTATTGTGTTACATGGGGACTGGGGAGATCGTATCGTATCAATTTTTTTGTATACCCACCATATGTGTATTTCATGTACTGCAAATCGATTTCTCTATAAAAAATGATCAAAGTCCTCGTGTGAGATCGAAGGGACTTCAGCGCATTTTTGTGTGGCAGATCAGTGTTTTATTAGCCAATATTGACTCCACCATCAATAAGATCTTGCCGAAAGCTACCACGTTCACTTTGTCGGTACCATTTTCTCACTTACCGTGCACTCGCAATTCGCGTTTGAAGTTCTGACTCCATCATCATTAAAATCCTTTGGGGGTTGCCACATTCCCTTTGTCGATACACAGTTCCGACGTCCCGTTCATTCGTAATTCACATTTTGGTAGATTTCGCTAAAATCCCGGCATAAAATCGTATTCAACTTTTGGGTACTTCACATAGCTCGACCTTCTATTAGTGACACGAGAAAGAGAGACCGCGATTCGCGCTGTAAGAAACTTTTGGGCGCCCAAAGTCGACTACCCCTCGAAGCGCGCCGCGCAAAAGGTGGTTTATTTCGCCCCTAGGAAAAAAAACAAAATTCCGCCACGCAGGAGTTGTGCGCGTTGACAAGATCTTCCCGACGACACCAATTTGAAAACAATCGGAGAAAAACTGTAGAAGAAGATAGATAAAAACTGAAAAATCTCCAGGTTAGTATAATACGCTCGGGGATGGCGTCCAGATGTCGTCGACTCCAAATCTTGTAGCCCCATCCCTAACGTTCTTAATTACACGGCCCCGATAGTTACATGTACACTCCTTGTCTTTTTACAAGCGTTTTTCTACGGGCGCGCATTTACTGCCAGCCAGCCAGCCAGCCAGCCGACCAGCCAGCCAGCCAGCCAGCCAAAGTGAGATTAAAAGCTACTTTTTACAAAAAAAATTTTTTGCAAATGCGCTAAAAACATAAGCACTAGCTGTATTTAAAAAATAAACGTTACATCGATTTCCAGTTTCAATATGCAATTAGATAGATCCTGATGTCGCATACAAAATTATATTTGACCATTTTTTCGAATCGTGCCAAATAAAAGAGATATAGAGGCGACTCTATTATGACGAACACACTCTATAATTATGAAGAATCGTAGGTATAAAAGAACTTAAAACAATATTTAGGTATGATTAGACAAAACGAAAATCGATGCGCCAGCAGTGAGGCAAAAGTAAGTTACGGTAAATGTTATTCAATACAGTACAAAAACCTACGAAAACCATATGACGGTGTATTGATCCGAGTCGGCAACTATAGGTAAAAAGTAAAAATTTTCCAATTTTTTCATAGTTACAATCAAACTTTTCCATATAATTAATCTAGTGCCCAAATAAGAAAAAGTCATAAAACTACAAACTTATGTTGCCAAAAAAAGGGCAATATATAAATTTAAATTTTAGATGTGTTAAACCATAAAAGTGCAAAGCCGCCTAACATACGCCAAGGATATATGTTTTATACGTACTTGTTTTTATGTATCTTAGAAAAGGGCCACCTTGGTGGAATTGCTAATCGATTCGTTTAATTGACCCATGACATGTAGTGACCGAATATTAGTTTTCGTGTCAATTATTTCTTCTCGTTGTGCCCTTTATTGTGTGTATCCACTTTTTTTCCATCTTTTCTGTGTGAAATGCTATTAAGAGGGGCCAATTCCTAGCGTTTTCATGCAAGGGTGACATTCACTCTGTTTGAAGTGGAAGAAGGATATTATTTTGGACTCGCCACCCAATATCCAAACTATGTAAATTTAATTTAATGTCTAATACTTGTTCTTTTTATGTTATATGTGAAAAATATTAATTCTTTGGGAATTCCAGTGGAGTCTATGGTTTGACATTTCTTTATAAATCATTTATTTTGCTATAAAGTTTAATATTAATTTGTTGGGTGGTTTTTTCTGGGCGAATTCTTTTTTTCCAGCTTATTTCTATGTTTACTCGGTGAACTAACATTTTCGCAAACACAGATAAGTAACCAATCTTTAACTGAGGCCTTACTGACACAAACGTTGAACCCCAGTATGCAGAGGCTTGGTCCTGACAGCTTCTCCGTTCCGATGTAAAGACGTAGCAAAATTATCTTTAAGACAAAGTCCATAAACTTGAAACCGCTGTCTAATCAAACCCGACAAAGTGTCCGTAGAAAAACTTCTTTCAGACACACAGTAAAATGAAATCCAGGTCAATCTTCAACCGAATGCGCAAACTCAAAGTTGATGAACGTTTTTCCTAGACCAAAACGTACCAAAACTTAAGACATCCAATACAAGTGAGTAGCAACGAATACTGGCCAATAAACCGTCATTCATTAGATACCTCACGTAGACACTTAATATAGTTGACGCCAAATTAAGTTGGGTATGACTCATTCTTAAAATTGTACGGATTAAGATTCAAGCAACGTCAGTCGTATCTAAATCGACGTTTAGTTAATATGCGCACGGGTAGATGTCTCTGTAACTTGTTAACTTCAAGTTCAACTTTTAATCTGTCAAACTTCGAGGTTGCGTAAATTGATATGCGGATTCAAAACTAAAAGCACTTAAAGGGAACTGTTAAAGGGAACTGTTGCTATTTAGTGAATTATTAAAATAGAAGAAATGGTTGTTATAATTATCTCCACTTATTTGAACCTATACTTAATGTAGGTAAACACACCGATCCTCTACATTCATTTATAACATGCATTTCAGGCAGAAAACTGGCAAATCAAATGCGTTATTCTAAAATGTTGAACATTAGCTACGAGCAAGGTTTCACAATATCGTATAGGTACAGTCCTCTTCTTTCGGCAAAGGTGATTTGGTAACGAGACATCTGTTTCTGCACCTATCGTGCTTCAGCTTATGAGATTATGTCAAGAAGAAATCAAAAACAATTTCGTTATACTTATAACAGATGTTCAGTTCTAGTTTAGATGCTACAAGATAATTATAAAGTTACGTCAATGGTTTTCACAATTTCACATGCAAGTTGTTACAATTTACCGATTAAACTCTTCACAAGTGCAAAGTAGTTTTTTAAAAAAACTGTTTCTTGATGTATTGAAGTAAAAACGTAAAAATAAATGTTAACCAGGTAAACACGAAATGACAGAAGAAAAGCTGAGGAATGCGCGACATACGTTTTAGACCGCCCGTATGAATTGTACAGCAGACTCAAGTTACGAATTTCTATCCTTCTCTAGCAACCGTCAATCTGTGTGAGAGGCACCGTTCCATACGCTAATTATTGCAATACATAGCGATGAGTCATACCCAACTTAATTTGGCGTCAACTATATTACGAGATAAAATTAAATTAATTCTAATAATTTCTGCCTAAAACTACCATTTTTTACAATGATTAAAATAAACACTCTCCGAAACACTTACCTTATCTCTCACAAATAAAAAGAAAAACTAATAAATTAACTCGATATGTCACTGACGGTTAACAAGCAATTAAGAGATAGAACAATTCTACAAACTTCCAAATTCCCAGAAATACCTTATCGTTTAACAGAAAATAAACAAATAATGACCTTAATTAAACATCAAACATCCAAGTGCATTATAAATATCCCAATTGCCTAACGGACGTTGTTTACACAGCAATATAATTAAGAATAACCCATATTCTCCGAAGCTATATTAAATACGCTTTAAATGTGTGTATTAGTTCAAAGACACATCGACCATTTTAATGCTAATTTTCTTTCAAATGGACACATGCGCTTTAAACTATTGTGACCTGGCGGGTTGAGTTAAGTTAGCACCCCTAAAGCAACACCCCAATATGATACATCTTTAAAATTTTGGGCTCATTTTGTGCGGCAATTCCCAAATTTTGTGCGCTTATCGTTTACGAGAAAATCAAAATATTCTTTTGGGGGCCCTTAATACCGGAACACCACCATTCTCGTATTCACATGAGACTCATAGCATAGTTTTGTTCTCGTTTTGAGCTGATTTGTTCGCTAATACTCAGGTTTGGGCTTAAAGCAATTTGATGGACATTTTAGGGGAAGATGAAGGAAAACTTCAAGACAAGCATTAGAAGGATTTGACGGGAGTTTTAGAATAACATGGGAGCGACAATAATTATTATAGTGTTAATGCACTAATACGATATCAGAAACATTAATAAAACAATAGATAATGGTTGCTAATAGGATTAGTGGCTTATGGTTGCCCACATAAGGCACAAACTTTGTGTGACTATAATGGGGCGTTATTTGCGCTTTTAATGGATTGGAAACTTCGTCTGAACTTGTTCTGAATAAAATTTAGAACATAAATGCAATTTGTATACCTTTTTGACAAAATGTCACACGTTACACTAAATTAAGGCCTTGCGTTTCGACGTTTTTCTGGTTTATATAATGACTTGAGATTTTATTCGTCTACGGACTCAGGTTAGCACCCGACCTACGCTAATTACTGCCGAAAACTGAACTAAAAATCTTTTTCCTTTGTCGAATTATTGGCGTTCACACCTCCTAGACAAGAATTAATAATGGAGATTTTTGTCCTATAGGTTTTCTTATTAATGACAGAAAGTAATTTTGTTCAAACTTAGTGTGTGGTTAACTTCATTACGTTTACTGTCAGATTGCTCCCTTCAAATCAATATAATTGCCATTGAAATCGGTCTCACGGGTGTTCCTAGACTGACGCAGCGTTTGCTCATTGAATAAAAACACTTTTATTCAATGGTTTCCTCAACGAATTGTGCTTTATGTACCACCAATTCATCACTAAGTTGCCGATTCTTAAGATTCTGCTGTAATGTACGCTAATACCACATTACGCTCCATAGGGAATCTCTATATGTGTAGGTATACATAAGAGCGGATAGGTTTATATTTACATGAAACTTGGCCCACGTTGCTCCCAAATTCTCCCATAATTTATCTCTCCGATGCAAAACTGGGGGAAAAATGTCACACAAAGATATACTTTTCATGTCACAGATTTTATCTGGGGTGCCTACGTCCAGGCTTCGAGGCGGCATACTGTACTATATAACGAGAGAATATTTCATTTTGTTAATCACGGCGCGATAAAACGAAAAGGTGTTCTTGGTATCATAATTCATATACTTCATTCGTGTGGAAAAGTTACTTCCTGGCGTTTTTTTATGGAAAATAACGATTTGGCAATTTTACATTGGATTTGGGAGCGAACACGCAAATTCGCGACGACGTTTTTGCTAAAGACGCACTAAAATCATGGAAGGAAAATATTATTTAGCGCAGTAAACAAACTTCGATTATATTATGGTTTCGGTGGCTTCTTTCGAGAACGGATTTATGATGGTGAACAGTTTACGACTAATTTCGCTACGCCGCAGAGAACTTCAAATAAGTATGTAATTAAACCCGTATTTACATGCTTATAATGCGCCGCTGGTGGTTACGCATTTACTAAAGCTTCTTCTCATAAAAAAGTTGTAAAAACTAAACATCGCAGAAGGGTGGAGAATAAAAAACAAAATCCCATCCTGAATTTGTATTATTTTGTTGAACTCATGTTGGATGGATAGATATTTCGATTTCCATCGAGATTCTGTTTTTATGTAATACAATCATATTTATTTTTCATTATGTTCAGTTTGTTTTCTTTTTTATGAGAGGCCTTGGTTTTGATTATGTAAGAGTATGCGGCTTGGCGGTATTTTATAACGATATTACTTCGCAATTAAACTAGCGAAATAAACTTTATTCTAATAGGTATGGAGTAGTTTATGTATTGTGCATGACAGAAGTTTCTGCAACTTGTACTAACTATGTATTATTGTAGTTCTGAAGTACCAAAACTTTGCACACATTAAGTGAATGTTATTATGAACCAAAACTAAATTGGTAATTTTAGTTTAACGTGCGCGGTCTTTTTACGTATAGTTTCTATTATTGAAAACTAAACACTTTTGTTACCAATGGATTTTATTCAAATAGAATAGTAGTTTCAAACAAAACTTAGATCTCTATATTAAGGATGAACAGGACTGACTTTGATCCTAGGTATAGGTATTCCTTTTTAGGGATCATTTATACAAAATCGTATAATCCGCAGTGCAGTCGGCGCCTCACGTTAATTGTATGTGTTGTTAGTTATATTTATTAAGGTTTGTTGATAGTTAGACATCAAGAATTCAAAACAAATCGTTTTGGTGAAGTTTCAACTCCACAAATAACAAATAATAACCGCGATCTACAAGAAGATCTACGAGAACTACTCGTAAATTTATCTTGGCAAAAAACACTCGAGCTTTCATTTTATCAAATTTCTCTTGAACTCAAAATTTGTTCCATGAGTAATTTTTCTCGAAAAACTAATATTTGGCAAAATCGCTCGACTTTCAGTCCCGCATTTTTATTAGTTGACAGTTGTCTAATTGCTAGGTAACAGATTTTCATTAAACACCCCGAATTTACTCGGGAAAATACAAACCTCTTGTGCAATTATAAGTGAAAATGAGAATTCTAGAAGGCGATCTAGGATTAATCTGTAAAGAACTGAAAACAACTTTTTGGAGACTTACATTTGTAGAACACCTCGGAAGGGTCGATCGAGATATCAGGAAGGATGCTAATTCTATATTCGAATTTATAGAAGACTTTAGTAGCACTTCATGAATTTTTCAGAGGATTTTAAGAGGAAGTCAATAAAAATTATTGGAAAATTTAATACGAACTCAAGAGCTCGATGGGAATTGAAGAAGATAGAGAATGAATTCGTGCAGTAAGTGTTCAGGAAGAAGTCATCTCAAATTCAGGGAGTTTAAGCAAAGCTCATCCGGAAACTTAAAACAGATTGAGGAAGGCGCTCGGCAAAAAAATATATGAAATCAAAGAGATATTCGGACGGGATTTCAGAAGAATTAAAGAAAAATAAATTTAAACACATGTTTCTCATTAAGAATCAAAGAGGTACCTACATTGGTATGAAGAGAAACTCTAATAGACAATGGGGAGCAATTTAAGACATTTTTTAAAGTAGGTAATTTAGAGTTAGAATAAATTAAGAACCGTAGAGGAATAATCAGAAGCATCAATTAAAGGTTTTAAAGAAATGATTACATATTCAGACGAAATTAAACATGAAAAGATTTAGAGCATACTTCTCGCATAAGGAATGAATATCATTTTATTGGGATCCAGTAGGCAATTAATAGAAGTTTGGGAGGACATGAAGAGGAATTCCACAATGTATACACCAGTATAGAAAAACTCATTTAAAAATTTCATTGTAAAGGGAAGGTGAGAAAGAAGGAAAATTTCAAACGGCAATTAAGTAGAATTTAAAGGAGAAAAGAAATTATAAGAACTTCAAAACGAATTCAAGAGGAAATTGGGAGAAATTTGGCAGGAACTGAGGAGGAGTTTCAAAAGTCGTCCTTGAAATTAGTTTCAATCTTTTAGGGTGATTCTGTAATAATTCATTAAGTATTACGGATGAATTCAAAGTGATTTGAAGAGAAATTTCATAGGAATTGATGAAGGATTGAGGGTGAATTCAATAGGAGTTTATTTGCAAATAAAAAGCTAAAGAACTACTGTTTATAAAGTACTCAGGATAAATTCATGTGAAATCTAATAAAATTCAAAATTAATTCTTTGGGATTCAAGAGGAATTTTGGTAAGAAGAGAAATTTTGGGTTTTTAAAGCAATCGGATATGAATTAAAGAAGAATTCTGATGGAATACCAGAAAATATATGGGTATATTCCACATTCCTAACTAATTTAAGTATATTTCAAACGGAATTGTGAGGAAGTCCAGGATAACTTCAGATTAACTCATTAAGACTTTAGATGAGCTAAATGTTACAGAGGAATTCTGGAATAAATTGCAGAGAAATTCACAAGGATTTTAAGACGATTTGTGGTGGAATTAAAATAGTAGTTGTTTTAGCAATTTAAGAGAAATCCAAGAGTAACATTTAACAATTCAGTAAGATTGAGGAAGAATTAATCTCTAAAATCGACATTGGGAGTAAGAACTGTCCAAGAAAGGTCCATGAGTGTTTAAGAAGTTCTTATATGATTAATTCGTTGAGAACTAAGGGGGAATTTCATAATGCATGACAAATTTTTGATGTATTCAAGAGAATGTATAAGAGCTTAATGGGAAGAGGATTAAAAATGGAATTCTACAACGGTTTCGGAATTTGATACTAACTCACGATTAGTTGTACATACAGAAATTCAAAGAATCTGTTTCAAAAACAATACAGATATATTTCATTAGCAATAGAATTAAGGAGAAATGGGAATGGCTTTTAGATCAAATAGAGGAACACATACAGATTATTATGAGATCATGTAAGTAAGTTTCTGGAATAGGTACCTAATTCCGGAAGTATTACGGAGGCACTAGAAATAGCGTGTATAGAAATTGCAAAGAATTCAGTAAGTGGTTATAATGAAATAAAAGAATTACAAAAGTAATTAAGACGATATTACTGTATAAATGACGTCATGCGAACGTTTTTATTTGTGTTAGCACCTATAGTAATGATGGGTCCCCTGTATGAGTTGAATTTCAATTTTTTTTAAGGTTTTTAATTTTCACTTCCCTATAACTGTCATAAGGTCTTCGCGCTTTTTATGGTCCCTTTCGAAAAATTTTGGGTTATATGGTATGTACACTGTTAGTTTTAGGGAAGAATGGGGGTCTGGGGTGTATGGAATATCCCCCAGTTCCATACCCCCGATCATACGAAGAAAATTAAAACGTTCTTCCGTGGTGGAATTCTCTTCTCTATAAATATCATAAGGTCGTGATATACTGGGATTTATTCCATACCCTTGAGACCCTCCGGTGGTACGGTTTCCCGCGAAATATTCAGCCCTAACGACTGTTGTGGTACTTTTGCATAAGGTACTACAGCATTTATCTTCCCTGATGACTATTCTATACTCCGCGTGCTCGTGGTGTTACTTTTTATGGTCACTTTCGGGGGGTCTGGGGGTATGGTAGTACCGCTTAGTACTTCGTTAGGAATTAAAGAACTTCAGAAGGCATGAAAAGTATATGAGGAATTCAATAGGAATATTAGGATAAATTCAACAAGAGCTTGCACTTCGAGAGAGTTTAAGTGGACTTCAAAAAGGATTCAACAGCAGCGCTTGGTGAATTTTGTTACAAATTCAAGAAATTCATAAGCTGTTTAACACGATTTCTAGAAAAATTGCCGAGGGATTCACTAGCAAGCGAGTTTATGGTAGAAAAAATTCGATAGAAGCACATTCGGATTTCGATAAAGAGCGTTCAACGAAAATTGTAGAATAATTCAGGAGATACTATGGAGAAATTTAAATTTCTGTGAAAATTAAGGAACGGAACTTTAAAAGATTAAGAGAACCTTCGGAAAGTGATTAATTGCAAAAGCGAACAAGAAGTTTTTTGGAAGAATGTAAAGACTGGTTTTCAGTTCTTCCCGGACAAGGAATTTAGGGAGAATTCGAAATGAATTAAAAAAACACAGATATTCAAAACCTGTTAAAGGGGACTTAAATAAAATCATGAGAAACAGCGGAAAGCACAGGGAAGAACTTATCAATTTAAAACGAATTTAAGAATGCAAGGAAAATTAAAGATCTTTTAAGAAAACCAATAATTAACGAGGAAATGTTAGAGATACATTCAGATGAATTTGAACGTAAACAAAGTAGTTCTATTCAAGGGAACTTCAACATGCATTTAATAGTACTAGTATGTAAGGAGGAATTCAGAAAGAATCCCTTCGAAGAATTCAAAAGGAATTTTGCAAGAAATAGGTACAAAAAATAGTAGGAGGAATTGATAACAATGTTAGTCTTGTTTTTTGTGTAGTTACTTTCTCGTATTGCACAATACACATTACACATATAGGTATAGGTACTACAGAGCTCTTTTTTTTAGTTTTTTTTGCAATAATTGATAGTATTATGTCCTCGATTATGTCTTTCCCAAATTTGGGGCATTTAACTAATTGTGTAATGTTCAAGTCGAAATGTTTTGTATTGTTAAGTCGCCTTTTTATCTAAAATACCCATAATCAAAAAAGTCATGCCTTAATAGTGTTTGAATAGCATATTATGGCAGGTAGGGGTCGGAAAATAGAGAAATATAAAAATCATTGGCCATTCGGTCATTCATTTATTCGCAAAATCAATTTTTCGTTAGGTGACATAAATTAACGAAAAAAAAATGCTTCCTCAATAGGTTTGTGTGTATAGGTAGTTAATTACAACAGTACAAGTGAATTTAAGCGGCGATTTGCTAAGAAAAAAAGTCAGTCTCACAGTCTTAGCACGAAATCAATAATTTTACTCTGCATTTGCTGTAGAGATATTATGATTCATACTTGTTGAGTTATTAATCAATCATCCATCACCATTTTTATTTTATTCCATTACCTCTTATTCTAGAGGTATATAACTAAAGGTTGCGACAGAAGATTACAGGGCTCGTTATGTTGGCGCATTTCCTCATTTGTCTTTTCCTTGAACGTATAAATGTGAGCGAGATTTCCACAGCAAACAAGAAATTGCAAGTTAGCTAGATGCAGTTTGTAATGAATGTAGACGCTTGCAGAGCAGAAAATAGAATCCTATGTTCATATTTACTGCAAATATCTAATGCGGAACAAGTTTATGAAATATTGAAGTAACTTTTCATATGCGACGTCTTCACGGCACACGAGATTAATTGAATGCTTATTTAATTATATTTATATTCATCAAAATTAATTTATACAGCAGCCTAGTAGACCACAGCTTGAAGGAGACGTCGCTAAAGTTAACCAGAAAAGAGATTTAATTTTTACTAAAATTAATGCCATACGGGGCGAAGCCGAAGGGACAATCACTCGCGTGATTGCTATTGATTGACCTATAACTCCCATTTTGATTTCCGAACATCAAGTCTCTACTAATATCGTTTCCTGAAGAATGGTATAAAATGTTGCGCCCAAATACAAATTTTATAACGGAAACGACTCTAACAATGTTTACTTCCCTTTTTGTCACGATCTATTTGCATTAATTAAGTAGCAATTAACATGTAGGTACATTAAATCTGATTTTCTGTAATAAATACCTCTGGATAATTAAAACTGACACGACTGCTTCATACATATCTAACCGTTAAGCCAATAAGATTGGAGGCTGCCACATTATGTGGAACACCGACTTCATCTTGCAATGTGATGCTTGACGGCAAGTATTTCAGGGGCTAATTTGAAAGGGTCTACGTTTAACTACACCTTACGAAAACCATCTTCGATGCCACGAAAGACTTCGTTGCGAATAGGATTCTGCTATTCTGGAAGCAAGGATCTCTGTACGGAAATTTGCCATTGGTTATACTGCAATCATTACAAAATTTGAAAGGGAAGTACATAAGAGGCATAATTTACTAGGAAAGACGCCATAATTTGTACTTCATTTTTTGATTTTTTGATTCAGGATTTTTCATATTGGAAGGCTGTGGCTGCCTTTGGATCATGCAGAGCTTTTACACTCCAATATAACCACCAGGATAACCACAGATTGTGCTTCAAAGAACTTTCATTAATCACTAATGCGTAAAACTTGAAACAGTATAGGCGTATATAGTTCATAAAGTTTTTTTATTACACGAACACGCTATACACTTTTACATTACTTTCATTAAACTGTTAGCCTGTGGAAAATTATTTTTAGCTAAACGAGTTGCAAAATTTTATTTACGTAATTTCTGATACATTATGGAGTAGATAACTGCCTTGCATCTATGACCCTGTGTGTCCAATCAGACCCTTGCTTTCATCCAACTCGGCAAGTATTAAAAAAAAATTGGTTGGTAGAGGGGATAAAAAAAGCACTTTTACCAAATAAACCGGGTCCAACGTGTTTCGTTTGGGAGCCACCCTAAAAGAAGGGGTAACATTTGCAATTCTTTAATTTTTTTCTCAGTGTAAGAGTCAAAGACTGGTGGCACGTCCTTTCCGTGTTTGCACATTTTTTTTCAAAAGAGCGCATCCCTAAATGGGGGTGCAAAAACAAATTCTGATTTCAACGAAATTTGGTATCTGGAGCTCTTTGAACATGAAAATCAAGAATCTGATTTTTTTTTAAAATTCGAAAAAAAATCCCGGCAATTCTTGACGATACAACGATAATGGCACCGACGGAATTTGTTGTGTGCATACTTGATAAGTTAAGGAATAAAATGGCCGACTAGTTAACGACCTATTTGCACCAGTACAATAACACCCAACACAAAATATACCTGTATATATTCTCTCATTACGTCTTGTATATTTAAATAAAATTTCACCATGTATACATCTCTCGTACCAATTAGTCACTAGATGCTATTTACAGAAAACTATATTAAGTACTGATTCTTGTAACGCTAGTAAAACCCCACTAGGCGGAGCCACAATGGGAAATTCAAAATGGCTGCCATCCAGAAAAAAACACCCATCACAAACACCCTGTATATCAGTGTTTCTCAACCGCAAATAAGTTGGCGTGGGACTCATCGCACAAAGTACAAATAAATTATCCGCTGGTAGAAGATGCGCTTTATAAATACGACCATTTACGTAGGCAAATTCATATGTAATTGGGGTACCTTTGTAAATGGTGTTATTCATAAACGCATTTCCACCCACGAAAAATGACTTTTGTACAAATTGGGAACGCGAAAACCGTGTCTCCCAGCTCCAATTTGTAAAAAAATTTCAGGGGGTGGACCCCCCTCTTCTTTTTTCACACCCCCCGGTCCTCAAATATACACACTTATCCTTCGCCGGTCCCTGCACCACATACGGTTGAGAACCACTGCTGTATATAGGTAACTATCATTACACTGTAAATTGAAAATGACACAGACACAGTAACAAATTGAAATTCCGCGCAAAAATTCAAATTTATCATAATAAAATGACATCAGACATAATAAATTCAAACTTAAATTTACCGTACCAAAATGGCAGGCAGGAAATACAAAAATTTAAATCTCCCACACAAATTCACACTTATAACAAAAAATGGCGGACATTCGGAAATTCAAACATTTAAATCTCCCGCACAAATTCAAAGAATATCGTCAGGAGTGATGAAATTTCATTGCAGATGGTAAAAGTCTTCAATCGATAACATAAGCTCCCTTTGTAGTTCATCGTACTTAGCTTTCGTTACGTGTTCTACCGTAGGAATCTGATCATGGGCACTTTGTACGTCATCTTGAATCAAACCTTTAATTTCTGGTCGATCTGCTTCAAAGGCCTGTTGACCGGCTAAATTTCAGCTTGACAGGCTTCTGTTTTGGCTTCCACGGCCTGGTAACCGCGGCATTAATATCAGCGGTTGGTCCACTTGACACGTATTTGGCATACACTTTCACTAATTGTCCATTTAAACACACACCCCCACCTGACACCAGTGTCACGTAAATTTAACTAGGTATATTGTTTATATACAATTATTAACAAATTTATAACGGTGATTAAATAGATTGATCTATAACAGTTAATTATTATTTCACTTATTTGTACTAAAATTTATAACACGAACTAGTACTACTGAATTCTCACATAAACACATCACATTTTCTGGAAAGAATGCGTCATACGCTAGTTCATTGCTTATCGCCTGTAGCAAATCCTTTATCCACTTGATGGCGACCTGATAGCGCCCCGATGTCACTTTAGAATATTTGCTATAGTATATTTATCACGCGTGATATAAAAATTATTGTCAGCATCGTTAAGTTATATCAAGTAAGCTATGGGCACTAATGCATCACCTATTATTAATATGACACATGCGCACAAACTAGAAAATCCCAAGATTAACCGTCATGACGTGACATAAATCCGAAATGATACTGATGATACATTTTTCCGCAGTTTTACCAGATGAAATTGGTAAATCCTAGTTTTAATACGTTAATTCTAGAACATAGGTACTGCTATTCGGGGTTGTACAGTAGCACACATCTAATCTTGTGACGAATAAAATTTAGAAGGAAGGGAAGAATCTAGCATTACGGCTCCAGTTGCTCTCGGTGGTATGGGGTGGTTCGACGAAACTGGAAAAAAACTGCTCGGAGAATTTAGGCGCCACTAATTTTTGTTAAATTTGGCCGTACAGGAAAAACTAGAACCCTGCTCCTGGTGATCTGGAAATGCAAGACAAATAAGGAGGAGAAAATAGAGAAAAGTAGTGAAATAGGAATATTTTTATTGTAGGACGAATGATGGTGAATGAGAAATGGCAGTGGAACGATAACAGGGAATTAAAGCAAAAAAAAATTACGGAACGAGGTCTCGTCTCACAGTAAGACACAAAAGTGACTAAAATAATTAATTAAACGGATGGTAAGATGACTGAATTAATGATTTAATGGTTTTTTTTTTTAAATAAACTTAACGGTGAATTGGAAGGTGCTTAGCTGTTTTCCTGGCTCCTGAAGTTTTCCAGCGGTTGTTGGGCAGACTCGGCGAGTAGACCAGTGGCTAAGTGTGGGGAAAATAAGGATAGGGAAGAGGGTAGAAGGGATCAAATGGAAAGAAATTTGAGGGTATCGATAGAAGACTGAAGACGGACGACGAAGACTGAAGGTGGACGACTGAAGACTGAAGACGGACGACGAAGACTGAAGACGGATGATGAACGACGGAAGACGAAGAGTTTGAAGCAGTACGGTACAGGTAGAATAAATAAGAAGGGGAAAAATACAAGGCCTAGATGGTGTGGGCCTTAAAGGTAGAAACAATATAATATTTTGGGTGCTATAATTGGTGGTAGTAAATTAACACTCGGATCAGAAGGGGTTGAAATGCGGCGAGCAAGAGTTAAAATATTTATATTGATTGTACTCGGAAACATAAGTGCGCCTCTCCACTACTCTTGATCCCCAAAATAGGGTTTAAAAGGACGGATACTAAATCCTTTTTGTTGAGTAGGGTGACTTTTAAGAGGGTAATATCCCAAAAATTGTTGGATAAATGCGGCTATAAAAATTTCGCACCTCACAAGCACACTACAGGAAAAATGACAATTATCGAAAACGGAAAACGAAACGTAGAAGATTTTGAAAAAAACGAACAGTAATACCAATAATTAAGGAACATAAAAAGTTAGCGGGAAAATAAGAATAGATTTTTAAAAAGAGCGAGAAAGAATAGCGTAGTTTAGACAAAATACCAACAGATGGCCCTGAAACGAATCAGAGGCGTAACAATGAATAAAATAGTACACATAAACTTCGAAAATTGGAATAGTGAAAACAGTAAGGAAAGAAGAAGCGTTTAAAACGTGAAAAGGTAAATACAATCGTAAGAAGAGGGCAAGAATCGAAAAAAGCGAAGAAATCAAAAGAAGAAATTTAAGAAAATGGGTACGCCTATGAGATGAAATTCAAAACAAAATAAACAAATTCCTAACCTAAAAATCAAAATAAATAACGCAAAACTAAACTAAAAATGGACCTGTAACAATCTACATATCGATATTCCAGAACTAGCACACAAATTTCGATTTTCTGATTTTCTATGTTTGTTACAGATGCCCGAAGGCGTAGTTTATTAGAGACGGGTAAGTCATAATTTATTTAAAAAACTCGTACATTGCAGCGAAATGCAAAGACAGTAACATAAAGTAAGCATACTGTTACCCTGACTACAACCCTTACAATTGAAGGGGATTTTTTCCCTTAAAAAAGGTGGTATAAGAAAAATTTTTTAAAAAGCATGTTTTTTCCAAGGAACCATAATATTAAAAAATTACTAATAAACCACCTATGGGGAAAAGGCCTTATTTGTCTCCTACTGACTGAACTATATTCTAGTGATGATCAAAATTGTCCTAATAGTAGTTATACATGGCCGACTCAAAAAGTCACTAGAAAAGTCACTTGGTTTGAAACTCTGCTAGGGACGCAGTAAAATTATAGCCGATTCTAACCTAAAAAGTGACTAAATGCGAAAAAGTCACTAAATAAGTAACTAGGTTTGAAACCCTGAAGGAAAGAAAGGCTTACAAAGCTTGTTTGGGAATAATACCGCGCATACAGGCGATACCGTTTTTTTAAAGATCCAAATAATCTGGTCGTGAAAGGTTTGCGATACTCAGGCGCACTTATCAAAGACGCAAAACTACCCGCTGAAAGCTTCATGGTACTTCACTTCTTTAATAAACTGACTCGAACTGACTTCATAATACGATGAACAACATTTTTGGTGGCTGTCCGTGTGGTTGAAACTTTTACCAAGCAGAGAACTGCTTTGTTCACTCCCACTTGGACTAACTAACTATAATTCAAAAGACATGGAATTCGTAAACTATCCACCAGAATTGAACTTAAGTAAAATTGAAATATTATATATACCGGTTGTCCCGTCATTAATTTGACGTTTAGACCGAAATAACGGCTAAATGACGTTGTTTACATAAGAGTATTCAGGCGCAGGCCTTGTGGTTTCAGGTTTGTAATCCGAGGTTTAGAATTAATGCTTGAGCTTAAAGATCTGAGGGATTCCGCCTTGAGGATTGACGCTTAAGCAAATTATGAGATTTGTGGTTACTGTGGAGACTGAAAACCTGAGGATTTAAAGGACTTAATTTATTTCGCCCTCTACATTGCGGAAGAAGCCTAAAATTTTCAACAAGGCGGTGGATGCTAAGCAGCGATTCGTACGGAAAAGGCGTTCTAAGTTAATCGGCGGTCGATACGAACGAATTGGTATATGAAATATCCAGGAAGTTCCCGAGTTTGCCCCCTCTAGGTAACCTTCTCTACGACATTCTTCTTCCCTAAGGACTTAGGGACTAAGGAACTTAAAAGCTTCGAAAAGAGATGTTATTAAAGTGTATCCACATATGGGATGGAACTGTCGCTTATTTGGTGTAAGTCGAACAAAACCTAAAATTGTATTGTACATATATTAATTGTACCTGTTATACTACTGTTATTATTAACTATGTTATTAATTATTCAAATTCTTAAATAATAACTATACATACTTCGCTGCACCGTTATACTTATCAGTTCTGAAGTTATAATTTTATGGGAATGTAAGCAGAGAAATCGATTAATGACGAGAAGACGTCGGTGACAAAAAAATCATGACAACAGTAACAAAAATGAAAAACTTTTTCAATCAAATAACTCGCAGGGGAATCGGAAATAAAGGAATTGTGAGAGTAAAGTTAACTTCTTCATACCTAATACTAGTTTGTGAGTTGATCGTTGTCCCAGCATGGCTCCGGAACTTAAATTTGAGGTAAGAATAGAGTGGAATATTTTAATAAGCGTACAAACTCATATTAAGGGACGGAAGGCAAGATTAAATTTGAGAGATGTTCAATCAATTTTGATGTAGGCTATCTAATGTGAAAGGAATTATGGGTAGTAATATTTTATACTGGGAAATTAATTTTTCGGTTTAAATAAAAACGTAACCTAGGTATAAGTTTAATATTTTTTTTCTACGTCTACATCGTTGACAGAGTTATACGCGGATTATAAGTTGCTCCGTTAAAAGAGGAAATTTATTTCTATTAAGGTTTTATGGTACAAAAAGAAAGCGGCGTAAATGGTCTAAGTATGCAAAAGCGTAAACTTTAGTAAATTGTGTAAAGTAAATGGTCGTGTTTTAGCGTTGTATTATCAGTATTTCCTCGTTTACAGAAGGAATGTCTTCACATTACGATTGTCTAAGCGAAAAAGTCAGTGAAGAATTAATATTATTAGATTAAGGCTTTGTTTTGAGATTAACCCTAACCACTTTCAGAAAGTAGGCATGACCATTTGCTGCATAATTTATAGCAATCGCGGACAAGGGCCATTAAAATGATCAAGACAAACTATCTTATAAATTATTTGGTTGAATAAACCAGAATGCTCACTAAAAGAAGCTGAATTAATGTATTATGCGGCACTAGTGAAAGACACGGCTCCTAAATGAAAAGACGATTGTGTGGTACGAACTTTGAACGAAATGATGTTACCAAACGTCTTTTAAATTGTCATTTAAATTTCCATTAAGCACGTTAAGTTGAACCGGGTAGATTAAAGTTAGCTTCAGTTACGTTAGAATTTAATAATTAGTGATACAAAAGTTAAAGGCGTAACGAAGCAAATGTGTCATTTAATTGCCGTTCCTTTTCTTCAAAGTTCTTCAAGTGAAACGTTGTAGAAGTTATTTTGTTGTTATGACTGTCGATTTATTTATTGGGCACCCGAATAACTTTAGTGGGGTTTTGTAATTTATGAAATTCAATATGCATGGAGATAAACGTACACGTGTAGCAGAGAAGGTTATAGATCGGTAGCCCTTACCCGCAGATAAAGTTCAACAAATTTCAATGCAGATTTATCTGCGGGAACCGTGTAGTTAATTAAAGGGGGAACCTCTGTGAGATTGTACAAATTTTCCAGTTTGCCTTAATAATTAGTTAAACGTATATTTCTCTCCGAAAACCGAAAATTTTACATTTTTTGCGGCAGTTCATAGATAGAGGGAAATAGATTTTTCCTTGCGCGATTAAGGGATTTAGTGGATTTGAAAGCTGCTGGTAGAACTTAGACTTACACCGGAAAAGAAAATATATTACCCATTTTGTTCACAATGTACCTAATAGGAATGGATAGCGCGTTTTTAGAGTCAAGTAAAAATTTCATTAGGTATCAGTTTCTTGTCGAAATAAATCAAGTCAAATTGAAACTACATTATTCTTTTTTACCACTACCAACGTTGTTGCTATCGTACGTGCGATCTTTGATCACAAACCTCCAGAAAAAAGATTTATTTAAAAACTACTTGTTACGTTGCGTTGGTTGCGGTTAGACATTGATTGCTAAATTTTGTTCTTCTCTTAGATTGAATAAAGAATTAGGATATGCAATGAATAAAGGTTGGGACAATGTTGCTTTAGGAATAGGTTAAATGCACTAGGGCCAAGATTATTGTTGGTCCAATCTTATTGTATTGTAACGTAAATTTAATTACGTGGTTTATGTACAATTAATTAACAATAGGTTTACAACAATTGTGAAATGGATTAATTTATAACAGTAATTACAATTTTTATTACTCACAATTTATAACATAACAGGAACTGACAGAAACGCAACTCGACCCGCTTATATAGCAAACGATAAATTTTCTAGAACGTTTCGGAATATTCTATAGCAAACACGTCATTATTCCAGCAAAGATTGCGTCACATCCGCCTTCGTTCTTTATCGCCGATGACTAATCTTTCATGGCGCCTGGATGTCTATCGAGATTTCTAGAATGTTCGCTACAGATTTCAGATTTTTATTTGTAACGTTTTTTGCTTTCAATTTAAACATTTACGATATTTAAGATATAATCTTTAATAATGATAATTTATTGCCATAGATCGTAAAAAACACATATATGCATGGTCAGGTATAAACAACAAGTTAACAAACAATAAAATAAATGGGTACTTTACAGAAAAAAAGCAACATTCAAAATAAGTTAGCTATGCGGTATCGGTATACACTTGTATAATTCGTCCAAGTTATAAAAGGAATATGTGATTAAAAAAGAGTATAAAGAACGTTTGAAATTTCTTTTATTCTGCCGTATTTTTTATACTGTCCGGCAAACTATTAAAGATTTTTAGCCCTATTATGTTCCTCCTTACTCCTTACGCCATTTGTATATTTCCTCTGCAAGTTCGTGTAAGTTAGTTCATTGCCATAGATTTCACTTCGTAGTAGAGGAGATCATCTTCTTCTACTTAAAATAAGTAACCTTTCCTTTGGCTGAACGCTTGCGCAAAGTTGAACCTGTAGAAGATTGTTTGCTATCGCGCATTCGTTACTTGTACTCTTGTACACGCCATTTTTTTCCGTGGGTCCGTCCGTCTGTATACCTGTACAGTGTATATAATAAGTCAGTCACGAACGGTTTCGAATTTTCCAATTCTGTTTTCATACATTGATACACTGATACATTTTGGTCAATTAATACTCGTCAACCGGAAGTGGCTTTATGGTTCGTTGCCTATATTGGTGCAGTACATATGTACAATAAAGTATTACGATCTACGCAGAATGTAGATCGCCCGACCTTTGAAAAATTACCTGAATCGCCATTTTGAGATAGAAGGCGATCAGGCGATCTTTTCCTGCATCGACAGTACCCGAAGACTTCTTTATTGTTCCTGTTAATTGCAAGTATTACCGAGTACCTTTTTTAAGATATTGTTAACTGTTAAATTCGATACACCTTACGAGACCATTTCGATATTTTTGAGTTTATCTAAGAAGAAGTTATTCATGTTAGTTTACTTACGTCTGAATCCCTCAGATTTGTTGTAGGAAGACTCTTGAATTGATTACGTTTAATCATTTTCTTGCCATTTTGTGTTCGACAACACGTTTTCAATCAAAATTTTGCGCTTAATTGCTTTCTAATGTAATCTAAATTTGTTTTCGCGTTAAGTGATGATTATGATTTCGGTATTCAAGTACCTGTGTTGTATCAAACGTTAAATTTGCCTCGTTTATTTTATGCCGTGTTGTTGATTATTTTTTTGTGTTTATATCTTATTACAAACTTTTGGAGGCAACATCTTTCTGAGCGCAAAAGGTTGCGGCAGGGGTTCAAAGGTAAGATTTTTAATTTCGTCGAATATTCCATTTGTACACAGTGGCTCTTTACTTACGCCCGAATTGTGATTAATATATTTTTTTATAGTCATTTAACGATTCTAGCTGCAATATTTATCGTGGATTTCGATATTTAATATTTTTCTGTTTACAAGTTGGTCTCTTTTGGCAAATTAAGTTGAATTTAAGTTTTGATGTTGATTAAAATCCATTTTTTCTATTTGTAATATTTTGAAACCACTTATTATTTTTGTATTAAATTTTCATGCATTTTGACTACTCAAGTATCAATATTTATTGTTTATGTGCTACCCTCTCAATTCCTTTACTTCTTTATCTTTGTCAAGACCCGAACAAAGGTGTTTTATTCTGTCTTATTCCTCCTCAGTAAGTATTCTCTCTCTTTTTAAATTTACTTTAGAAACATTAGGTTGATGATATCTTTTTCATGATTCGAGGCAACAGAACTACCCTGAATGATTGTTTTAATACACTCCTCACCTAATCTTAAATTAACAACAGAAACCGAATCTATATAAAACCCAAAACCACTGACCCCTGACTCCTTTGAATCCTTCCATCTCTATGCACACAAGTTATCCTCCAGTTTCTTTTTCCACGGTAAACCTCTCTCTTTCTCAACCCCACCAATTATTTTACTTTCACGCTATCTTTACAAATGCCAGAGTAAATAAATGCCTGATCAACTTGATAACTAATTTTTACCGAAAAATTTTGGTCATTCCTTTTCGCTAGCAGGTTAAAGTTGACCGTTTTTTAGCCACAAGCCATAATTCAAACAGCGTTAGAAAGCAAAAACAAAATTTTGGTTCGAAAACGACTTGTCTATATACAAAACGGCAAGAATAATAATGTAACGTAACTAGAAACTAAATTACAATTCCACAATAATTAAATGCCTACGTACAAAAAACTAACCTAAAGGATTGAAACGTAAGTAAACTACCTACCATTAAAGAACTCTTCTCGTAACTCATATGGAAACAATTCAACGGTTAATAATAAACATCAAAGTCAATAGTTTTTCTTTAAATAATAATAATAAATACATGCAGGACATACAATATTTTGCAAGCGTTAATTGTCAGTTGGCTCCAAAATGGTGGACGAGCTTACGGCTAAGCTTACGAACGAGTCTGCTGTGGAAATTCAACCGATTTAACCAGTTTGGTAGATCTTTCTACAATTATTAGCACAATTGTTTCTGTGGTGATTTCTACCAACCCGGTTAAAATGGGTGAATTATCGTAAATCCCCATAATAGCTATAGGTCTATAAGTAGTGACGTCACAAAACCAGGTTGTTTGGTTTGCAAACAATTGCTAGTGTAGGGCTCCACAACATTGGCCAGTATTGAAAGTATTTTTTGTTTCGATTAATCCACACCATCTTCAACAATTTCTTCAGCTGGTGTTAAAATTGATGCAACTCCTGGACGTTTAAATCAAACAAGATTTTTCATAAATCAACCAGGAGTTTTCTACCAATCAGCCCGGTGATTGTTTCAAATTCTAACCAATCAGACGATTTTTTAAGTGATTAAAAGCTAGATAGTTTTTTATCAGCATGAAAATGCTTGTAGGAATAAAGTGGTTGCGACATTTACTGTCTTTTATTAATCTCCCTAAAATACACTCGACCTTGGTTTTAAATCAAGATAATTTTATTTTTAATTCACTCAAATTTTGTTGCCTCCTGGAAAAATCTCTCAATCAAAAGCATTATAAGATAAAATCGCTCCAGCTAAAGCGGTCGCGATTTTATCACGCTTTTGATCTCTAGTTTTTGCGCTGAAACAAAACTTTCGTGTAAAAATAAAATTATCCGATTCAAAATCAACCTCTTGTGTATTTATACCCTCGAAAAATTAGTATCGCGGGGTTGTGAAGCTTCTTACTCGGAAATGCTTGTTGTTTGTTGTTCACAGTTAATAAAAGTATAGATGTTTAGTTGCAATCGCAATTTTTTGTGAATAATTCAAAAGTCAAAGAGTTTATGAAATATAAATTGTTTCTCCAGATTCTTGAACATATAAGAATTAAAACGTGATGTGAAGATTAATAAACTGTGGTTACCAAGGCAAACTCCGTATGTACTCTTCCTACACTAGTACTCGGTAGCATCCATTCTAATAGATGCCCTGGAATTTGCTTGAAAATAGGCCATAATATCTATTTCAAGATCATTATTTATTGTTGTTCTTCTTCTCTTTCAGGATATTTTTCCTGATACATTCTAACCACGGCAAAGATATTTTTGCTTGCTAAAATGTACACTACGTACATATAAATTTCTTCATTGTGAGTAAAATTATGCCTTTTTTTCTCTAATACAATTGAGCTTTACATTATAGTTCGGCACACTTGTGTGCATCAGTGTTTAACCAAAAAGGTGCCAGTTCACAAGGGACTAAGTGGTATACTGTTACAGTGTGGGGGGTGTTGAAAAAAACTCGTAATCGGGTCGAGTTCAGTTCGAGATGAACACAGTCCGTCCTTGTAAATAAACGCGTTCGTCAGCGCATTCCTGAAAAAACTTTACCGCGTATTGGTGCAGTGCAATAAAATAAAAGGGAGTTAGATTTATTTCATGTGCGCCCGAAATTACAACAAAGAAAACTGTTCGTAAACCCCGATATTATGCAAGTTCATCGCCAAGATAAAGCTAACCAGTGTAAAACTTTACCCGAGAGTTTGCCTAAAAAGTTAAATCAAATTTCAATAACAGCTCATCTAAATTAGTGTGCTCATTTCGCCACCAAAATTATACCTACTGTACTGACCGACGCAAGAGCTAGCATCCGGAGCCAGCTTGTATTTCCCAATCAATCATCAAAGATGCCAATCTAAAGAGCCATCTTTTGGAGGTTATTTCAAGTCGGTGCATTTTGAGCATGCATTCCAGTTGAAAACACCTGTTAACTACCCCAGATTGCTGATTCAACAAGGTTAACCGTAAGAATTCCAGACCTTCCACATCGAAGAAAAAAAGAAGTTAGTTGTATTTCTGTATTTTTGGCAAATTCAATCGACAGCTTTGCGACCCATTATAAAAAGGTAAAGATTTGACTTACATCGTATCATTACGATTAAAATTTTAAATGTGAGATATTAAATCCCGTTTAATCAAATCTTCTCTTTCGGAGGTCATAATGTGAATTAATTTGTCAAACTGTGTATACAGGGTGATTCCTATAGTACCTGCCACCGTTTGGGAGCGTGTAGGTGGTGCGTAGGGGAGTATTTTGATATAGGACACTTGGGGTCGGAAATCTAAAATAAGGGTGCCAGAGCCAAATTTACCTTCTGGAATTTCGCGCCTGTAGGTAGGCAACCCAACCGGCCGGCGGTGCACACGGAGCGATCTCAGGCGGCGATGTGTGGCTGACACTTGATCAGAATTTTGTTTAAACCCACGAAATCCCGTCTGCAACGACGCGTATCAAGTGAATAAACACTATGGCAATAGTATAATAATAGTTGGCTAGATGTAGGAAGTGCATTGAGAACAACGGTGGCCACGTTGAACACTTGTAAACGTTATTGCTTTTGACTGTCGTTTTCCCTCCTTCCCTCCCATGTCGCTTCCTCGCGCTAACTCGCTCTGCATCGCTCCGCGCGAAACGTCGGTCGGTTGGGTTGCCTACATACAGGCGTGAAATTCCAGAAGATAAATTTGGTTCTGGCGCCCTTATTTTAGATTTCCGACCCCAACGGCCGGTTGCAAGACGGTTGGAATGTACATGAATTAGGAAATCCTGAGTTACATATAAGCCGAGATTAGTACACGATCGGGTTTCTCGTACTTAATCGAATCTTAGATTTTGAAATTCTAGAATTATTATAATCCCACGCCAAGTCGTTGTGAATTCACCCCTATTTTGACGCAACACTAATTTGACGTTTGTGAGGTGATAGCGTAGTGTTAAATCTGTTGATAGTACAGTCAAATTAGACCAAAAAATGGGCATTCCGTGCATCAGATATGTCACCTCTATTTTTTCTTTTAAATTGTTAGGATGAATATGGATATGAAAAATCCAAGTTTTCGACATTGAAAGACCTGTGCGAGCGACACAGCACTTGAAAATATGTCATTTTTCTTACCATTTTTTGGTTTTTGTAAGTTTTACTACTGAAGGATCGAGTTTAATGCAATTATTGTCGTATACTTTTATGAACTAGACAAAATTTCTGACAATTTAAGCCCTTAACGATCTTTGCAACTCTAATAGTTTCCGAGATACGGAGCTTCAAATATTGGTAAATTTATTAGTTTTACAAGTTTTATCAAACTTTGCGTTTTTTTTTTTGCAGAATCTAAACTTACCAAATTTGCACGATGAATTGTCGTAACTTGTTGTTGAAGAAGTGCTAAAAATTGCGGATAATGAAAGCAAATTAAATATTGAAATACTGGAAAAATATCCATGTTTATACGATGCCTTATTCAAACCATAGTCAGTGTTAGTGAGTAAGCTTTCTGATACTGTCACAGATCTTCTAATAATCGGTGTCCCTTGTCGAGCAAGGTCAGGCAAAAGGAAAAAATTCACAGATTTCGCAATCCATGCAACAGGTAGTGGATCTTGCTGAAGAAGAGGAAGATGACAACTTTCTTATCATGAGACAAGCTGAGGATCCAGAGGATATCAACATTCTAGCTCCTTCTATGCGGATTTATGGAGACTCCTCACCACAAAGTACCCCCAAACGAACAAAATTATAAAAATGTTTAAGAGGTTTTTATGCAAAAAAGCAAATTTTATTAAAACTGAAGAATTTACGAATTTTTGAAACGCTGTGTCTCCAAAACTATATTAGACTTACAGAGCCGGTTAAGGGCTTGAATTGTCACAAACTTTGTCTAGTTTAAACAAGTATACGACAGTAATTGCTTTAAAAAAATGTGAATTTTCTATAATTCTTCAATTCTTCACTCATACAGCAAACACCGAATTCCCTAGTGCTGTTCTCATCGAAGAGTCATCATCTACATCAACAATTGGCGCCTCTACCTCTTCGTTATAATTCCAGTTTAATTCTCCGATTTGACGAATTAGAATAATTTTGATTTAATCAATGACAAATGTAGGATTACAGGTCCATGCAACCCAAAACCAACGTAATCAGGGATTATAGTAGGAATAAACTTAGATTAGAATAATCAAGATTAGTTTAATCCAATACTTGATCATGCAACCAAAATTTTTGTTTAATCTCAGATTTGGCAAATAATCTTGGTTTCGATTATAATTCGCTTTCTTGCAACCGGCCGCAAGTGTCCTATATCAAAATACTCCCCTAGGCACCCCCTATACGCTCCCAAACGGTGGCAGGTACTATAGGAATCACCCTGTATATTTGTATTTCTGTAATGTATTAGAAATTTACACTCAAACCATTGAGTTATTTACAACTAGAAAAAGAGATGGGCACATCGAATAAAATTTTCACTATTCAAATTTATGTCAGGTAGTAACTTAGGGAATAGAAAATCAATGTAACAAAGGGAGATGCTTCCTTAACCCACCCTTACCATTTTCTGATTTTTTTGTCAAGACCGTAATTTGTTATTTCAGTCTTATCATTTGTGCTGGACAGTACACGGTCAAAGAACTCATTTGTAGTAAAATCTCAGATCGAGGGAGATTTCTTGTGTAAACCAACCATAAGAGCTATTTTTTAGCAATTTTTATGTTACAGTTTTCTGGTTGCAATTTCTCATTTATTAAAAACACATTATTATTTGGAACGGAAGTAGAAATTGTTTGCTTATTGTTGTCGAGGTAGCAATAGTGGACAAAATAAAATGAACACCCTATCAAATGCAGTAATTGGCAACATTCATACATTGGGCAAACAAATAGAAAGTTAAACGTAACAGCAAAATACAATACATCAAGCAATTAAACAACATAGTAAATCGCATTCATTGGCATCACAATATTCGGAAGGTGGGCGCAAAATTATTATCGACAATTTTAAAAGCAATAGGATTTGAAAACACTGCATTCCATAAAGGGAAGGTGGTATCAGAATATCGCCAATTTGGCAACCTATTCTAAAGAGTCGAAATATAACAGTCTCTTGCCATAATGTACAATATACATGTACGTATGCATGTTAATCTCTGAGGTCTAGTTAATTAATAATTAAATTTCATATACTTACGCACTATTATCACAAATGTAGATAATTTAAGAAATCTCAGTAGAAATATTTTTTTCCAAGATCCAAAAAAAGACTATAGTGACTTGATTTATCTAAAGCCCGACTACTTATACAATTTGGTTTAATCTATGACCGACATTAATTTCTTAATTTTGAGGAAATCGCGTATTTCTCGTTTATAGAAAAACCGCAAGGATGTCAACAAGGGATTTCATAATACAAAATTGCTACGCCACCCTAATAAGGTAGTAACAAAAACGGGGCCACCGTTTGAGATGAATACAGAAAAACTTAATTAAAGTTTTCCAACAAAGCATTTGCTTTGTCCGTTTGTTTTTATCAGCTCCCTCAGAATACAATTTCAAATGACATTATGTAAACGACGCTCTCTAGCCTATCGTAACACAATAGGGACAGGCCTTGGATGGACGTGACATATGTATAATAGCTACCTAGCGTATATTAAAATAAAATGATGTTTTGTCGTTTGAGATAACATTCCTTACATGCCATAGACGTTAATAAAATGCTTATAACAATACGAACGACCAGAAGGTGTTTTCCATGTCACTTCAGCATTACATCGTGACACAAAGCGTATAGTACTCATCAACTACTAATTAATTAACCACCAATTTACTATTGTGTTTGTTCTTCCTTTTCCATCTTATAACAGATTAATCGATGAAGTTTAGAACGAATTACTGACCTTAGCTTTACAATTAAGTAATTAAAGATACTTCAACATAACTCATACACTTAAAACTGAAGTTTATTTCCAGAGCGCTCAGAGGAAGTTGATTGCCTCAATGGGCCGTATGAATAAAAGTAAGCAAATGCTTATACTTACAAAATTCAAAGTGAATACTCCTAATGCTCCTTTGCACTGGGCGACTTAGCAGCGCTTCTAAGCAGAAGGACAGGACGCAGTGCAGCGCTGCTAAACCATGCTAATCAGACCAGTACGAAGGGGCAGTTACGAGTATTTACTTTGAATTTTGCAAGTATAAGCATTTGCTTATTTTTATTCATACGGGCCAAAGTCTCGAAAAGTTTGTTCTAAAAATGTATAGTTATAAGCCAGCAAATTTGAAGGTATGTTCAAGCACATTCTTGTACTAGTGAATATTATTCACTATTAAATTATAATTGAGACCTTAGGCTGAATATATTACCGCGGAGAAGGTTAAAAAGCTCGTAAGCGTAAATCAGTTAGATAAAGACACTCCATATTTATAATCAACGTGCTATTAAGAAAATTTCACAAACATTTTACCCCGCTCCACGCAGTGCTACAAACTATAAAGAAACCTACTTTAATATCCAGCGTAAAAGTGAAATTGCGATAAAGAATACTGTCGGCAAATTCAGATAATATTTACGTTCATTTTTGTGCCGCTAAATTTAAAAGTCAGTAGAGTGGAAACGTTTAGAAAACGGATTTCCAAAATATTAAACTCAAAATTTCAAGAACAAACTCGTAAAAGCGAGTTTATGCTAGTGCTCCTTTCATTTTGCAAACCCAAAGTTTCTACTGACAAGGAAATTCAAAATTCGAAATCTGCAATTTAACCGGTCATCATCAAAGGGATCTCATTCCAAGATCTGGTACTGTATTTATTTATGCCGTTTGATTTTTAAGCATGCATCCCGGAAATCACCTGTCAATTATCCCAATGTCTTGAACTCGTACCTGTAGAACTCCAGGAAGGATCACCCTACAAATATGTTATGATGTATGATTTTATCGATTTAATTTGACGACTTTATGATCTTTGAGATAAAGGAAATTTTAGACTTATTACTATTACCATTAAACTGCAAATGAAAGATCGTACAGTTGTTGTTTTGTATTTTTTAGACTTTCTAATTTTGCGGAAATCAAAATCGAGTCTGATTTAAAGTTCAGAATACGGGCATCAAATTCAGAGGTATTTCACGATTTTTTTTCAACCTAGGTTGCGGTTAAAGTGTAATTTGGTACCAATCCTAGTTCAACATTATTGAACGACAATGTCATTTAAAATTAATGTAATCCAGAAGATGCATTCTTAAATGTCCACAGTATTTTCCTAGGTATTTTCCGTGTTTATTTTATTAATATACCGAAAATTATTATTTTCCGAACTACAGAGAACCCCTTTGTAGTAACAATTTCAGCTATAAAGGTTAAGGGAATCAAAATACAATAGGTAAAGTAAAAAAGTTTGTATATTGTTTATGATACAGTAATTTTCTGGTTGCAATTTTCACCTTAAGAACAAGAAGGGTAATTTGTCAATCAATAAATTGGAGCAGAGCCTTCTAGTAAAACTTCATTATTGAAACTCCAAATGCAAATGGCACCAATCTGTGGGACATTAGTAGTACCGTGACATTACTAGCCGAGAAACGTTGGCGCCCAATGTGAAGCTGATAATAATGTTAATTCTGGGACAGTTTACAAAAAAAAGTTAATAATTTGAAATAACCGAGGGAATAACACAACATAGTATAGAAACTAGAATATTCAACTCGCGATCAATAAAACAGAGCTTTCATAATAATTCAGGCCTGACTTTCATTGATAACAAACTCCTAAGCCGACATACTTTTCTTTTAAAAGCAGAAATTAAATTCAATTTCAAAATTAACCTACCTACAAATAAAACGGTTGGTATTCTCGGGGAATGTTCCATCTAAAGTTATATAAACATTGCCGCAAAAACCAATTAGTGGTTAAAAGGAATGATTTGATACTATTTATGGTGTCAGGCGGCAACAGGGAAAGTGAGATGAGGAAACATTTTCCATTTCCACTTAGAAATGTAATTTATTTCCTACTTTAAATCCCCAATGTAACAGATGACATGAACAGCGGAGCTCCTTGTCAGATTAAGGAGGTAGCGAGTCAATTAAGGCATTTATACGAATTTATGTGAGGTATTAAAGACTGAAAATCACCAAGTCCTTACATTGTGAAGTTGTTTCACATCTCACTTGTATAATTTTCAGCAAACCTTGGGGTGCCGTGCTTTGACAGTTTCCCGGTAATAACGTAGTCGGAGTCGACGTCTACAAATGAAATAAAATTCATTTTTGGAATGAAGTCATATTTGGGCCAGATTTTTTACAAATTAAAATATATCCGTTTGAAATGCCCGCGGCGGTGTGAAAAAATAATAACGGAGTTAGCGAAAATGAAAAGTGGGATTTTGTCCATTTGGAATGGTGACGCTGCTGTAGGGATTTAAGAGAACGTATTCAAATGTGCACAGCCCTTTATGCCGCATTAAATGAGAAAATTAAACAGCTACGACAAGGGACTATTCTGCTTAATATTTACGAATATAAACTAACTTTTTGCTCGAGAATTCTAGCGCCAGTGTATGAGCGCAAATTTTGGTTCCAGAGTAGATTCATATTTTCCAGATTTTAGATAACGCGTGCATTAAGGGAAATAAAACCTTGTATCTAGATGGCGCACATTAGAGTAAAAGCCGGAAAATAATTTCAAATGAGTGGTGGTTCCGTTTTACTGCAAAGCTTCGAATTCGTAGAAATGTTGTTTATCATTTATCAAGGCGGAAAAATTCAGAAAAAGCCGTTGATGCGTTGACTTTAATAAAATATGACGCCAGGCGTCGCATTTCATACGTATAAGAAAGAAATTGGACCACTAAGACGATAAAATAGTATATGGATTGAATCGAAATGCTATTAATTCCAACACGTTATGTTTGACAATCAAATTTCTTGGAGACAGATGACTATGTGTGACTGGAAAACAGGAAATTGGGAATTTCGTTCAGAGACGTAACCGTAACATTCGTAATATAAATGAGATGAGGCAGGTGAACACGTGACTTGAAGAGTTAATACTACCATCACGTCAACCATATGGTGTCACCGTTCCATCGAATAAATAATAAATACTACCCGCTCTGTTCACTAGTGCAGAAGACTTGATTGCAGAACATCTCTTTTAATTACGCGAGATTTTTACGGACATAATTTAATGTTCAAGAGAAGAAACTTTTTATTTCTGCACTAAAGTTTAGTGTGCAGTTCAACTAGGCTACGATTAGCGATTTTGCTCATAATGCAAACCAAGTATGTATCTATTTGAATTCACAAAGCGTTTCTCTGGCAGACATCGTAACTTTTCTCCTTTGAAACTGTCGTTTACTATTTTCCTTTGGAACATTCATGATAAATAACGGACACTCTCCCACGAATTTCTTTGCATGAATACACAACTGCGTTGCTTAAACTTTTATTAGCATGAGATGCTTTGTGGAAATTATCAAGCAATCTAACTTAAATGTAGTTATTTTGGTTGCATAAAGTTAGGCGTCCTTCAGAAGACTTTATCATTTAAAAGTAGACGGGGGAAATTCCTATAGGAAATCTCTATGTCTACATCTACATGAATATCCTGTTACAACATTGGCATAAAATAGATGTCAACATTCGCTCGTTAACAGCAGTTCATTTTTTTACATGGAAACAACGCTATTAAAGAAATCGCCACCATTAATTATTAATGATTATAACTTCGATATGAACAATGAAACGCGTGTAATGGTAAAATCACGAGGCGTAGACAAGTGGCTTTAGTTACACGCTTATATCAATCGTGTATGATTCAAACGAGGCCGATGGTCCAAATAGACTTTGTTCGCATTTTGAGTTATCTAAACGTTTTCGTAAATTAAAATTCAAAATTATCGTTAGGATTATTGCAAGTATTAGTTCAGTCAAAATAGGAAAATCCGAGGAACTAAAAATACTAGTTCCAATTTTTTCAGAAATGTGTAGGGAGAGGTTCCCTGAACAAGAAAAAATAAAGTCCCTCCAAATTCCGGTGCAGGAGGGGGGCTTTAAACGACCCATTTTTCAGTCTTTCGCTTTTAACTCGAAAATGGTGCGTTACAGTGAAAAAGTTCTTCAGTACAAAATGAAAGCTTATTAAAATTGCCACAAGTTTGGTTATATACATCTTTACGAAAAACTGAACCGTTTTCGTGCTACCGGCTCCGGAAAGGTGGTAATTTCTAAACAAAATTGTTTTTCACTCACGTTTTTCGTATATTTTTGGCTTCTAAATCCTCCCCCGGTCATTTCAGGGGAAAATCGTCACATTAAAACCTGTACACCATTAACATCCCTATAGTCCGAACCTGCTGAAGTGCGAATTATCTCCATACCCCATGACTATTCCACGAAGGATGCTTCAGGAAATGTGCCCTCTATGAGGCTTTCCCTGTGTGCATGGATGCAGTGCACCTCAAAACGATTTACACTGTAGTGGACGGTGGCTTTCTCCTTCACAGAATCAAGTGGAATGTTGGGGCCACTTTCTCTTTTATCTGTGAGCAGTATGCTTCATAATTATATAATAAATCACTATTCTTCCAATTGTGCAGTTGTATTCGATGGGTACGAGGACATTAAAACCATAAAACGGTTCAGTTTTCGAAAAAATGTATATAACCAAACTTGTAGCAAATTTAATAAGCTTTCATTTTGTACTGAAGAACTTTTTCACTGTAACGCACCATTTTCGAGTTAAAAGCGAAAAACTGAATAATGAGTCGTTTAAAGCCCCCCCACCTTCGCCCAGCGGGAACGGAATTTGGAGGGACTTTATTTTTTCTTGTTCAGGGTACCTCTCCCTACACATTTCTGAAAAAATTGGAACTAGTATTTTTAGTTCCTCTGCCCATTTTTGGTTTAAATTGACTGGGCTATACTAGTTCAAAAGTTACAGCCCTTTGAATTTTCTTTCGAAATTGGTTTCTAGTCTATAACTTTTGATTGAGAAGTCTGATGGAAAAAGTACAAATTGTTTTGGATTCTACGCACCAAAATTAATAAGAAAAAGTGTTTTCCCGAGAAATTTTGGTGCAGTCGATTTTTGGTAAAAAAGGAAGGTTATACACTGCCTTTTTTTGAGCCCCGAAAAAAAATTGTCTCAGATCGACCCGGAAAAAAAATTTTCTTATACAATGTGGCATGTAGAATCCATAATTTCAAACAGTTCCAAGATTGGGCTACTAATCGTAATATCGACTTAAATCGATGTTTTTTGTTGTTTGTGATGTGACATTTTCAATTAACTACATGCAAAATTAGATCACTCATTAGTAGGCGGGGGACACTGTGTAACCCGAAGGCCCAATCTTCAAATGAGTATAATTTTGTGTAAAAAGTTATTTTAAGAAACTGTTCGACAATTCTATTCCTTAACTCATTAAGTATGTACACAACAAATTTCGTGGAATTCTCTCAATTTTCATTGTCCGGGCAAGAATTGCAGTGGAACTTTTTTTTCGAATTTTCAAAAACTAATTTCAGATTCGTAATTTTCATGTTCAAAAACCCCCAGATACCAAATTTCGTCGTAATCAACATTTTTTTCAAACCCCCAAGATGGATTGCACCCTTTCGTGGTAGGAATTTTGGAAAATAATTTTCAAAATCGGATAGCGCATACCCGAAAACCTATTCAAAGGCGTGCCACTCATCTTTTTTACCACTTCTTTGGGGGTGGCTCTCAAACGAAGCTCGTTGGACTCTCGGTTTATTTGGAAAAAGTGCTTGCCTCGATCTCCTCTATCACGCGATTTTTTTTTACATGCGGTCATGTAACACCCTGTATAAATCTGTTATGTTAATATTTGAATTTAGATTAATTTTTAGTAAAAAGTGGATGAACACGTAGTCAGAGAAATGAATTTTCGGTAGTCACAGAGTAATCGTAGATAAGATCGGTACCGGTCAAATCAAATCTTCGATAACGACAAAAACAACGTACGTATCATCAGGTGTGTCGGTGCAATATACAACGGTAATAATCTCCACACGTTTCGTTAATATAGTTGCGGTTATATCTCAGGAATAAATATTGAAGTCTCCAAGTACAGATCTCGAATTAGGCGCTAATATTGGTAGAATGAAGTAGATTCACATGGTTAATGTAGAATTTCACAAGTCGGTAATGTACAAACTCATTATATCGAATTGCTCGGGAAATGAACTACAACTACAACAAGGGATAGCCAAAAATACTACGGGAGACATCTGCACGACCTCGGTAGACGGGGCAAATAACTATGTGAAAGAAACCTTGCCCTCAAACTTTCTATGAACAGGGAACACTGAAACTTTCAAAAGTGTGTAGATTGCGCAAAAAACTATATTTGCAAATGTTAAAACAATAACAAATGTATAAGGTTGTTCAATAAACCTACACACAAAAGTAACGGGATATGTTCCACAATAATTTCAGCAGCTAAGGTTTTGGGAGGCATAGCAATTATAGGCGGGAAATGATGTTTAAAAAAGGGGTGGGGTGGAGGCTGAGGAATACCGCTCCATGAATTCCATATTCAACATTCAAATAAAAAATAAAGCTGACGTGATTTTATACTCGTATTCTCAAGGATTATCTTTATCTTTAGAAATTAAAACTCTTACTTCCTCCCTATTATGCCCGCACGGGTCTGTATTTTAAAGCAGCATTTTTAATATGTCGATTCCAGAATTCCCAAAATTACATTAGGGGCCTTTCCAATCTATGATTACCTTATACAATTATTCGTGAACTCTTGTTCTTCGTATACAAATAAGATAGATTTTATTGAAGTTCCGTGTAATTACTTGTTTATAAAGGATGTTAGTACCGCCTTTAGTATTTTATCACCCCATTTCCTTTTAGATTAGAACGTATCTTATACTGAAACAATTCGAATAAATAAAGAGAATATAAAAGCTCTTGTTTGCTTTAGGGATCGTTAAAAATAGTGTACATTGATCCTGGCAATTATATCCGCATGAAGTAGATGTCTAGCACGTATAACTTTTCAAACAAAGTAATCATCCGTGATGCGTAGCCGATGAATCGCTCGATTTTTGCTTTTCTGTTTATTAAAGAGTCGTCTGTATTTCCCCGGTCGAATTCACTTAGTTTATCGTTCCTTTTTGTTCCGTTTCGGGAAAAATTGGATTTTGCTCTTTTGTGTTTTAGATATTTGTTTTAGCCGCAGAGGTGCATTTTTATTTAACAGACGCGTCGAAATAAAATAGGGGTTGACGACAATTGGAGCCGACATTTGTGTTGGTTATATTTATTCTAGGGAAAGTCATCTACTAGAATATTGCAATGCACCCGCATAGAAAGTTTGCAAATTTTAGCATAGGTCATTCCCTCTCTTCACAAAACTTCTTCTCTCGAATCTTGAGATTATAAGAACGAATGCGTTCAATAATCCTTAGAATTTAATTATGAATCAAAGAAAGTTGCATAAAAGCAATACAAGTCACAAAAAAGTTAAATGAGAATACATTAAGGCACTAAGATGGAAATTAACCTTGTTTTTTATACGATCCAAAAAAATCTCATTTATTACAAGTTTCACCTTTTAAAATACTGGGAGGGGGGGTTAATGAAGAAATGGTATCAACGTATGTTTATTGGTATGTCATGGTATGGTATTGTGTAATTCAAAACCTAATCCAAACAATGAGGCGACAGCTACGATTTAGAATAACTAACCCATTGACAAATGTGGGAAGACGACGAACCAGGTGACGAACGCTGACTTTTATTACAATCGTCAAAATAAAAACTTAAAACTACCAGTACCATTAGCAATATTTGTTTGGGAGAATGTTTTTAGGACCTTGACTCTTTTAGAACTTCTACAAGGGAAAAAATTTAAATAAACATGCTCCCGTTCCATCGTTTTACCACGACTTACATATTGTTCCATTTTGAAATACCCACCCATCTAATAAATGGACTTTTGATAGTACGATATTGATTAACTCCATTAAACCTTTTCATGGAATATCTTTTTGATATCGGAAACCAATGGGTATTGGCAAGAACTTTTCTTAAGGAACTCAATTAAATAAGCCTTCCTCGCAAAAGTGATTGAAGCGTAAGATGTTCTAAAATACAAACGTAACGCTTATAATATTTACATTAATGTCCCCAAAATCGTCATGAAACTGTCATTTTCATGCCAACTTTATCCAAAAAATTTTAGTTTCTATGACAAAGGCAGACCAGACTACTTTTCCTGCCGCCTGTCACTTTATCGGCCACACCTGTCAATTGCTAAATGTCTTGACTCGGATTATCAGTGGCACATTGACGTTAATCAACAAATATGGGGTATAATACTCCATGTTTAAAACTAATTAATAAACAAAATTACGTGTTATTTTAAGTATACAGCCTGAATACTTGAGGTGGACTTTATTTGTTTTTAATTTGGAGAATTTAACGAAGCTTCTATTATAAACATCGGTTTATTTATTTAAGTTTGTACAAAGTACGAAAAATAACATTTCGCAAATAACAAAAACTAAACGATATTGGTTTAAAAATACATACTTATTAACATAGACAAATTTCCGTTGTTAACATTTTTTATTTTTAACCTTCCTAATATCGGGTGGGGTCAGTTCTGACCCCAGTTTTTATTCCAGTTATATGCATAGAATTTGTAATTTTTGTAAGAGTAATACAAATGTTTATTTGAAAAAAATGTGTACTTGTTTGTGTAAGAACGGAAAATTTACATAGACTCATATAACTAATATTTACATTTGTTACAAACTGTAATATCCAAGGTAATATCTTTGCCGTGTGAATCGCATACGTGCTTTTTACACTGGTCACATAATTTGTTCATTTTCTTATCTTTTTGTCTTGGACATTCATAGCATCTTCCTCTTGTTGGTTGTTCTGCACTTTGTTGAGATCCATCGGGTTCTTCAGAATTACCCTAGCAACACAGTTCCGTATAAAAAGCGTTTATGGTAGACTAAAACCCTACATATATAATACGCATAAATGTCCGGGGGATGTTGCTGTATTCTTGTAGGAATATTATGCGTTTATTATTTCCCATTGATAAACGAATTATATGCGTATATGTGTATATTAAAGTGGTGTTATATACGTTTATAAAACGATTGCTAAGAAACGGTTATTTATATACGTATTATCAACGTAGAAAGTGAACTCTATGATTTATATATATGAATAAAAATTGTATTTTAAAAGTAGGCATAAAATCGGTCTACACAAAAACGTATACCATACTACCAATACCGAATTTATCCTTTCAAAACGCTTTAAAACCGTTTTTAAACGTAAAGTGTGTTTGCTGGGTAGCTGCGCTTGTTGTTAAGGCATGTGATTTGATGTTTTTTTAAATGATGTTTATTCTTTGAAAAAACATCCAATCAACATGCCTTAAGAACATTGTGAACCTGACAAAATAGTTAACTATGCTTTATAATACCGGCCTTCAGTGTTTGAGATACCTACTCGATTTTCAAGTCAAACCAAGTAAGCTCCCCAAAATCAACCCTCCATTTTAGCAGGTCCCTTTCGTAAGCAATTCAGCAACTCAGGAGACCCACATTTTTTGAAACGAGAATGTCGTAGTTTTAGTTGAAATATGACCTGTTGTAATGGGCTATTACATAAGAATGGATTGAAACTTGCCCTCCATCTAAGAAAGCTTTTGAATGAAACTATAACTGCACAAACAAATACCATCGACTAGCCCACAACTTTAACAAATTTTACCTTCTTTAGGTGAATTCTAAATGCAAACCTCTCCTGGGATCTGGAACGTAACTTTAAAAGTCCTTGATTTTGGTTGCTTGTCAATCTACGCACACTCTGTATAATGTCTTTGCAGCGTTGACATAAACGGCTATCTACATTTAACCATTTAACGTGTGTTGTAACTTACTGTGATGGAGCATGTCGTAGATGGAGTTCCGAATCGCTGATTGTTTCTTACAAAGAATTGTTTTAGAGGACTTTCTAGTGGTTTGCCCGATTTAGAAATTTGTGAAATAGAAGTCACTATTCGAAAGCTAATATTTAATACATCCGCAACTATCTGTGAAATGAAACTTGTTAGGCATACTAATTCTTATATTATCAGTAAAAAGTAACCACTCGCATATGATATTGCTGCTACTGGTAAAAGTGGACTACCATTATATCTTTTACGTTCAAAATAACAAATAAAATTAGAAATAGGTTGCTTACTTTTTCTTGGTAAGCCCGATGACATTTTTGGGTTATACAACTTTTGGCGCAGGTTATTGAAATCACTCCAAAATTCCATTTTGAGATGTCAGCGGATCTTTACGTTTCAAGGTCTTAGTGATATTCACATAGAAGTAGAGAAAGAGATTTCCTTTAGGAATTTCCTATGTCTACTTTTAAATGATAAAAGGTCTTCTGAAGGACGCCTAACTTTATGCAACCAAAATAAATACCTACAACAAATGAAGATCTGTCTGTCATATTAAGCAGTTCAAAAATGGCAAATGCCTTGTTGGCAATAACTCGATATTTACTGAATTACGGATAACTTTGCAAGAAGCAGACCGATTTGGCTAAAATTTCGTGCTAATGTTCCCTCTAATGCTCCTGAAAGCTGAGAAGATTTGGGAAACGATTGGTAAATGGGATTTGGCTTTGTTTAATAAGGATACTAATTCGTTTGACAGCTCGCGTTAAGGAGTTGCTTGAGAAATTATTACTTATTGAGTTGATTGTGTGACTAAATGCAGTTGTGGACAAAATAATAGCAATGTAAAACATTAATCGGTGCGATTATTGCGGCTCCAGCCGCCCCTCTGGCTGTAATTTTTAAGAATTTTTGTTGTCACCTTTCTCCTATAGCCGGTTATCCTACAACAGGTTATGAGTAAATACAGATGGCTAAGGCTTAGACTACATTACCGTTGTGGAAACATTTAAATACATTTTATCTCTGTTAGGATATCAAACACTGGGGATGCTCTTGAGGGAACTGCCACTTAATCAGAATACAATAACATTAAATGAAAATAAGACTTCAATAACAAAACAATGAAAAATAAACACCCACGTTTTCGCATATATAAGGAATCTAGCGTTTCTTATTTATTTTAGCTAACATTTAGTAGATACGAGTTGCTGTGATCAAACAAATCCAATGTAGGTACCTTGTTCTACCAAAAGCATTGAACGAAGCATTCGTGGTTTGTCTAAAAAATTGAATTTATATTAAAGCCCCTTGTTTTATTTCGCATTAGCTTTATTGAACGGTGCAAAGATTAAGAAATGTAATTTTCCAATAAAATTTCCTTTGAAGCACATTTCCTTTTACAATCAGTTCTGCACCATCGAGTAATGCAACATGGAAAAAATTAATTTCAAAGACTTGAACTCTGATGTGTTTATTAAGATCAATGTATTTATGGGCAGGAGGACGCCAATTCAGCCAAATGACTTGTGGTCAAACATCATTGACTGCGGATAATTTGGGTATACAGGATAGATAATTCGATTTCATTTGGTGTTCATCGCTTGCAATCGAATGTAGTATTTCTCACTCAGATGAAACGCAATACAATAAATTCGGTTTGCAGAGCATCCCGCCGTACTGTCGCGATTATGGTATTTAATTTCGCTACAAAGTAATCTGGATTTTCTTTACAGCACTTTTATTAGAGCATTAATATTAGAGGAGCCTCTTATAAAATGAAGTCGTGTATTCGTGCAACAGATTGCGTTTCTATATTAGTTTTTCCCAATTTAGTTTGTACAGAACGGTGCTTAAAATTTATTTAGCTTACCTTCATAACGTCGCCATATCACGTACTCGGTTAATTCAATATTATGTTTACACGGGGAGCGTTTGGTTCGCTGGAAATACTCAACGGTACAAACGTAAACTGAAAGCTGAAACTTACAAATTAAGCCAATACCCAAAAGATTCCCGCTTTTTGTTTGTCTTCTGAATGTCACTCAGTAAGAGACGGTACTATTTGTACCTGTGTTATTAATTAAACAATTTATTTACCCGGAAAAATATCGTTACTACCGTACCCGGAATAATTACAATCGCATTCACCCCCGAAAGCTCCCTTTGAAATATTCGGCCCGGAAAATTGTTCTTTTCCCAACCTTCACCAAACGTCGTCGTACTTGTTTTTCTGGCTCTGACAAGTTACTGGTCGGCTGTAGAACGGAGGCGTCACTCACAAACTTTCAACTATGAATACAGAATCAAAGCTTTCAATCAATTTTTTTAGCTAATAGCAAAGTGGAACAATACTAAAATTTGTGCGCCCGCCATTGCAACGCTTTTCTCTTTCAATAGGATTTGTTTTTCTCTACGTTCCTGCTTAGGTCAAATGTTAACAGAACGATCAAAATCTCCCTGTGAATTTGCAGATGAAACCCTCCAAACAATTCTGCAAATGCGCGCAAACACTGACCTTATTATACACTGCTAGAGTAAACAAAAACACTAAGTGGGTAAGTGGTCTGTAATACAATATTATATCATGTAAACAAAGTCAGGTGCACGTTATTTAGGCTGAAATAATACCGAAGACAATAACGGGCCATCCTGTATTCGCCCATGTGTTTATGTAATTTAAATCTGAAGGATTTCATTTAGAATAAGCATAGAATTGGTTTATTTCAACTGCATTTATTGCTTTACTGTTTATTTTTCCGTTTTAAAATTGTTTTTAATTGCTTAATTTCTTGTTTAAGGTTATCATTCGTGTAAATTTGTTCATTTAAATTATAAGATGTGAAAATTGCGTTATTTAAAGTAAGGAACATCTGGGCATATGCAGTTAAGTTCTTACCGTTTTTTTTTCTCACAATTTAAATATACTCTTCAGTATTCTTACGCCATCTATGTATTTCCTTTGTAAACCAGTTTAGTCACAATGTAACTTATTTCTATAGTAGAGTTGTTATTACTTCAGTTCTTTATTTTCGCCGCTAGAGGCCATCTGAGTGTTATAGGATTCTTTTACAATTGTTTTTTTAAACTATATCAGCTAGAGGGCGTGTTTTTACGCATTTAGTTCTTTTCGCGCAGTGAAGTTTTTGCTTTCATATTTGTTGGTTGCAAATTATTTTGCTGATACGCCGGCACTTGTTACTTCACTTTTGTCTATCTGAACAAGAGATTATGGTTTTAGCTGTCTGCATATTTCTTTGGAGCAATTTATCTTTTTCTTTCTGATGTGTTGTGGTTGCTCCATTGAAGCACGGATTTGTATAAATCCGCATTGTTCTTGATACGTAATTTTTTATGACTTTACTATCCCTCCTTCTTCCCAGAACCCTCATAGTTTCCCTCGAACTTTGCTTATACTTTTCTCTCATTTTCTCATTTTTTCAAAAAATTCCTATCTTTAAAAATATAAGGGTTGCTACTCCTCAGCCAGGTCTGCAATTCTGTGGTTGGGTATTATTGGAGAAGTATTGGACTTACTCAAACATGTCTATCAGCTCTCCTACTATCAACCTTTGTTTCCATTGGCTATCTCTTAATGATTTTGAATAGTGAACTAGTGAGAATGATTGTATAAAACCATCAGTACTAGGACCAAAGGGTTATAAAGTCACTCTCCGGGATAGGGAACAATTGCTGAACTCAGATTGCCCTTTCCTCAAACCCGAGGGGCTCGTGTGGCTTACCAACGAGCCCCTAACAGAAAGGGGAAAGGGTATGGGTATATATGGTGATCGACGGAGGGCTAACATAAACTTCTCCCTTGGCCAGCATAGTTCCGTGTTTTAGGCATAGATGTTAGCCATCATGACCTGTGCACAGGAGAACCTCCGTAGAGGTTACCACAATAGGCATATATACATTAGCAGTGACAGTCAGGCGGCGGTGAGGGCACTGTTCGTAAACATGTTCCGAACATGTCATTAAATAAGAACGGTTACCTTTGATTTCTTTTAGGGTTTAAGTTCCAGACACGTTTTACGTACATACCAAGTCTTGTTCGACGTACAAGTTGTGTAACTTGGGTTAAATTCACCGTTACCGGCGTATGCCGACGTCCTCAGGCGTCTACTGATGGCCAGCGACCATTTTGCTGGGAAACCCGTATCAGAAATAGGTTACTGGGTTACGACGAAGATATTAACAGCGAGGATTGACTCCTACGATTAAAAAATAAGAGAAGAGAATATAACGGTGGTGGGCAGAGACTTGCTATAACTAGACTGCGCTTAACGTATCTAAGGTGTTGTCGACACAGTATGCAACACATAATGCACCGCGGGGCAAAAATCGTTGAGATGATATGCAATATAATGAAATAAGCTGTTATTTTAGATGTTCCGTTCATTAATCATTCTCGTGATTAGCTCGAATTAGTGAACAGATAAATTTCTGTTGAGAATAAACCAATAAACTTAGGTTAGCTTGTTCCTATCAACATGTACTCTGTCGATAAATGTTTAAATAATATGCTGATTTTCAACGGATAAAAGTTTAAAGGGCCAATGGATCAGAGCCATTCGAAGAGAAAAATTTACTCCCACCATAGTGCATTTGCGGGGAATGAAGCCGATTTTAGAAAGGTACCTACGAAGGTGTTAAACAATAATGCAATACCGAGCGTTTTCGACTTTCCCATTCACTTAAAATAACGTAGAACTATTATTCAACATCCTTTACCAGCAAGACAACTGGTACAATTAGGTATAGACGTAACTAAGTACTTACTGGTACTAAGTATATTTCAGGTTTTGTTACAAGAAAAATAGCTAAGTCTGTTAAATGTTCCATATGTGCAGATGCGATATTCGCATCAGAGAGTTATTCAAAGCTTTTAACTAGAAAAAATCGTGGAGGATTGTTGCACGTATCAAGCTATGCATTAAAAATTTGCCAAATTGCTGAAAATGTATTCAGGTTTTTCATTCAATCCACACCACACCGCGTTGTAAACAAAATGGTTATCAGCAGTCTAAGAAAAATAAATAACAGTTACAGCCCATTTGGGTTTTTGGATAGGCATATATTGAATCAAAATAATAAAATAAATAATCATATCTTAGTACTTTACATCTTTAGTTTTAAGAGTATATTTTCCCATACGTGTTCACCACCAAAATACACATATAAATCAAATTAGGACTAGAGTAAGGCAGTTATATACCAATTTAATTCAAATAAAATACCAATAAATTCGATTAAAACAGTTAACAGTTATATGTTATCTTTTTTTGCTACTAAAATTTAGAATAAACATGGCTAAAGCAAGCTGCAGAACGTACGTCTGCCCCGCGATGAACAGTTGGTTGCCTATCCTATCTTGACAACAGGCGTTTATAGTAAAATCTACGTTACGCGCGGTCTAGTTATACATACAAGTCTCTGGTGGTGGGTAATAGCATAGCACGCGACGGAAGTCGCCATCATATTTTACTGGTCAATTATGTCGACGTCGCTTATCATCAAACAGAAGAGACGATGTCAGTTTTGTTTTATTACGTCACTGCCAATGATGACGCGTTTCCCCCCACTCTTATAACTTCCTTTATATCAATTTCCGTCTCGTACCCTTTTAATGCAAGGTTCTCTCCTTTTATTTTTTACTCGTAGATCGCCTCCCATGTTGGGACAACTTCTTTTACTTTTGCGTATTATCAAGCGTATCAAACAACACCTCTAAAGAGATAAATTTTGCATTGAAATTATTACCGTAACCGTAAGTAAATAACGGGGTAGTGGCATTGAGGTTTTTTTTGCTACACCGAGTGCATATTAGTCTGAGAGCTAGCGAGTCATCCGAATAACCCGTTTCCCACAAAGCCAGAACATTTTTAAATTATGTTTAATTATCAGTCAATTAAGAAAATACCTCATCTTGGTTTTAGGTAAACTAAAATTTCTTGACAGAAAGTAAGCATGAAAATGAAGGTTTCAGGAAGATTTTGGGTAAACGAATGAAAGTGATTTCAGTCACAACCAGCCATGGAATTATTGCCACGACGATTTTTGGTAAAAATTGTTTCATTTACATACTTGCGCTTTCATTATTAAGGATCCTCAGATCCTTTATAGTTTTGTATTGTCGTCCGTCCGTCCGTCCGTCCGTCCGTCCGTGTGCGCTCTAACTCTTTTTAAAAGTGGCCGATTGAGTTGAAATTTGGTGTACGGGTTCTTTGGACATTAAGGACGGACGCTATTGATTTTCAGGAAGCTGGTTCAATAGGAACAAAAGTTATAGGACTTCGAGTGAATCGGGAACAGGAAAAACTACGGGCTCAATATAATAGAAATCAACATATTTCATTCCCTAGGTCATGTATCGGGTTGGGACTTCCGCTAGATTATTCCCTATGACTCTTAGATGTGTAATACTTTAATATAACTCTTCTCTGTGGTATAGGTCGAAAGTTTTAGAGCAAAATGTAGCAAAAATTACACTTTATACATGAATTTAGAGTTTTAAAAGGTTTCAAACGCATTATCTTGATGCAGCAAGAGTACATCACGTGCACATTTGATAACCGCATGTGTGTGATTCAAAAATGTTAAATTATTGCCATATGGGTTTTGATCAAAATAATCAAAATCGTTATTTATGCACCAAGATCGTCGAGAAAAAGACTAGGGGCATTATCTCAATGCTCAAGACATAAATTTGATGCATTTCTGGCGACCACATGGATTTTGATCAAAACATGTCAAAATCGTTATTTATGCACCAAGATCGTTGGGAAAAAGACTAAGAGCATTATCTCAATGATCAAAACATGAATTTGATCTATTTTTGGCGACCACATGGATTTTGATCAAAACAAGATTAAGAGCATTATCTCAATGGCCAAGACATGAATTTGATGTATTTTGTAACATTAAAATAAATTATCGTTAAAAGTTATTGTAATACTGAGGATCCTTCGATATTTCGTTGTATCGGTTTATTATCTAAACAATTATTGATCGTATTTCATTTTGCTCTTGGGAACCTTTTGTTATTTCGATAGTTAATTAATTGATCATTCTCGATTGGAGGTTTGGTTAGTTAGGGAATTTTAATTGCACATTCAATCTACCAAGAGTTTTGAGTCAAGTAATTAATACTTTTGGATATTTGAGAAATATTTTGTATTCGAGGGATACCCGGATACATCGTCCAATTGTGTCGGTTGTACAAATGTACATACAAAACGCCAAAAAATTGAGAGTAGTTACACCAACCTTATTTTTATCATTAGCAGTTTTAGCTTCAAAATATAATTAATCACTTAGCTAAGAAATGGTGATTAACGGCCGATAGCTCACAGTGTAGATTAAGCCTAATAATGAAAAAAGAGGAAACAGAGTGAAATTGTTGAATGAAGCAAATGATATACGAGGTGAGGCGAATATAAGGATCGTGAAGTTAAATCGCCTCATTTTTCTTTCGAAAACTCGCGCGGTTAGAAACATCACCTCTGCCTTAACTCTTGATTTTTCTCTGAAACATATGCCCTCTCCAAATTACCACGTCTCTTAAAGAAACACGCCATGTACACCTACAAATGTTTTTCGCTGTTTAGATATTATGAATACACAATAAGCTTATCTTGTACGTTGCTATAACTTTTGTCCGCATTTGCTGAATAACAAATTAGTTTATTCAATTAATGTTACGTATTTATTAAGTTTCGGTAGCTTGTTTAGTTAATTTCAGGATTAGATGTTTTTGCTAGCCTAACGAAAATTTGCACACGAAAACGTGGGGAGAGCAAAAACAGATTTTAATTAAGTCAATGATGTTAAAGCAAGATAGTAATCATTATAAACTTGTTGGTCATAAAAATTAGCAATCCACATTTCGCAACCTGTTCAAGGATTTTCATTAATAGTTTCACGCTTCTGAATGTGGAAATTCAATATCAATCTTTATACGCACGTGCGTAGTGTGATTGTCGCTAAGGGTGCAATTACTCTTGGGCAATGATAAGGTAATGCGATATTCTTTCCGTATCCGCACATAAAAAAAATCAAGGGTCGTTTCGCGACGTGGCAAAGCCACAGTCGGACCTTATTTCCCATTTCCCTTTTTACGTAGATACCTGCACATTTGTGTGAAGTAAGTTTCTCATTTATATTTATTCTAAACTATCCGATAATAACCCTAATTATCACTGAAAAAAATATATCCTACTTCCAGACTTCAGATCACTATAGGCAATTAGTGTGCATCACCGGTTAATCAGAATGGGGTGTGAATCCCCCGAGAGTACCTAACCAACCATAATAACAAAAATTGATGCTCTTATAGCAGAAACCTATTTAAATCCGGAAAGCCACCATTCCGTTACGTGAACATAAATTGGGAGAGGAAAAGCTGTTAGATGTCAAATACTAATTAGCACCTCATCTTAAATTAATCGATATGGTACGGTGCCGCAAGCGTGAACGGTTCAGCTTCTCGAATGCTTCACTACCGAATAACACCAAACAATCAATATGAATATCACGAACTGTAAGTAGTGAATATCTTTAAATGACAGCAAGTAAGAGAAAAAAGCATAACTGAAAAATGGAATACGGGGCAATTCCAATTAGAAGTTAACTAATTGCTCAAAATCCACAGGCAATGAGTGCTTTAAAATGTACGCGATCGTTTAAATACACAGAGAAGATTTATTTAGAAAAGTACACTAGAGCGATGAAGAAATTCTAAAACTCCGCTTTTCATAATTAAAAGTATGAAAGTTGGAACAATGAATTTCAAGTTAGTTAACTAATTAGTTCACACTTCTGGCTTCCTCCACTTCCATGCAGATCTATCGTATTTAAAGTAATGCTTCGACTCAATTGGTTAATGTTACATGATTTGCGAAACAAAGGCATACAATTTCTTTGAGAATAATTTATCTTTCAAGAACTGAAAACGTGTTTATAGTGCAAGCTCATAGGCGCTTCTGTAGCATAAAACCTACTTTTTGGATTTGGATGAGGAGTGGATATGGACTTAGTACTTTGTTAACAAATATTTCTTATTACATACGTTATTGCATATGGTTGTAAGCAACTGTAACCTAATAATCCATTTTTAATATCTCTATTGTTCGCATTCAAATCCCCTCTCAAAAACCGCATATACGTATGTTGGGCCAAGGATATAGCCTTTGATTGATAATTCGTCTACGATTAAACAATTCGGGCAATGGAAAAATACTTGTTTCAATAAAGTGGACTACAGTTATGCTGTAAAATTATAGCTTCGCTTTCAGGTCGATTTTGTGGAAATGGTGTATTATTTCTGTACAGTCATTGACAAAAGTAATAATCCCTGAATAGTTAAACCCTGAAACATAGGCAACCAACATGCCTTCCGCCTATCACATCGGGCTCAGTCGGTACCTTAATTTGTTGGTGGGCATTTCCAAATTGCACCATATATTAATACATTTACTTATTAATTATACAATATAAAACGGGGGTTAAGTGGGAGAATTCGTTTTGTTTATACCGTACTATTAATACGTTTAATACGCCTTGAAAATGCGAACCAAGTGAACTACACTCTCCTTGAAGAAACCGACAGAGCACGATCTTGAAGGTAGGAGGCATGTTGGTTGCCTATGCTACAGGGTTTACCCGTTCGGGGATCATTACTTTTGTCAATGACTACATATGGTATACATTTTGTGTTCTTATAGTCTTTGAGTTATTTAACTTTTTTGAAATAGAGTTCCATTTTCACATAAAGACTAGGCTTACACCCGAAGCCCAAGCGGAATTTGTCTTTATCAAGACATTAATAATACGCGAGGTCTTAATTAAATTGTGACAATGCAGGAACCAAATCCGCAGGACAACAGGGCGAAAAGCGAAGTACTAGGATTTAGGCTATAATTTAAATTAAAACTAGAGATCGAATAGAGAGACACCTTTACTTTACCTGTTTATATCCGTTTGCTTCCGTCCTCTCTTGTTTTGAATTTCATTTACCTAATAATATTTGGAAATTTGCTTTCTTAAATGGATAATAAAGATGTCGATTGAAGTTTACAACAACAATACAATTTTTCTAACGAACCTTGTTATGGTTTCCTTTCTTCTGATAAGGAGATCTGGACAGTTTACAGTTTACGGGGATGATTCGACATAGTGGGAAATTTGACGAGTGATGGCTGGGGTTGGATTCTTAACATGACGGCGGCACAGATCATTCTAAAAACATCTCTTGGAGAGGTACGGCGGTAGGTCAGCTTGATTGATCTGCAAGTTTCGGTTGTTGTCTCTTTTGGTCAGTACACAACTTTGTGGCCGAAAGAGGACCGGGTCTTCACTTAAACTTACTTTTAAGTGTTTGTTCTGGATTTTTAAAATTATTGCCTTTCCAAATCGAAGTTAGTCTACAAAAAAATGCCGAAGCAGCAGAAAATTACTCATCTCCTTGTCAGAGGAACTCGCGTAGTCAGATATGAAACCTTATATTAAATCTTTTTATCTCATAAAATGATACCGTTCGCGCGGCAAATACATATACAATATAAAACAAAGACGTCTCTCATTATGTCCCATTCAAGTTTTTATTTTGTCCATTGGAAACCGTCGAGCTTAATTTGTTATCTTTGTCAAGCACAAATGAGTATTTGTTCGGTGGAATATGACTGAAACCTTGACTGCATTTAACCTTTAGAATTTATTCTTCCGCATATTTTAATGGAATAAAAACGCAAAAAAAAAAATAAAAGTGTCCTCTAGTTACAACCTTCGACTAATAAAAGAAAAGGGAATCAATATGAGCAAAAGTAGAAAGGTTTTGTAGTACCTGGTCCAAAAAGCAAGCAAATAAAACTTCACTTTTTTTCTTAACCACGAAAGTCAATTCTTCAAATTTTTTGTTGTAAGCAATTTCAGATCTTCTAGGAACCAAACTAAGCTCTGCTTCGTCCGCTTATTCACTAATTTTGGCTTTTGAGTAATATCATAATCGCTTGCATCATAAGCTAATGTTTTAATATACCATTACACAACTTTATTATGATCACGATAGATCTCCAAATAAACAAATAGGGCTGACTGCCCAAAATAGCCGCGTAAAAATTATCACGCACTCAAACCGTCACCAATACAAAAAGCCCCGTTTAAACATTATCTCTTGTGCAACCGATCTACCACCTGTACGATAAAATAATCTCCTTCGTTAGGAATTTTCACATAAAGTATTCAAGTATGATTGTGATTGGTAACAATCATACTTGAATACTTGAATATCGCCTCCCGCGTCTCCACATATTTATAGGGCCTCGTCGATCTATCCACCTCCCAGGAAATTGTTAATTCAAACATTCCTTAACGTTTATAGCAAAATTTTGAGGAGGAAAAGAAAAAAATGAGTACTTAAACATTCATAGTAAAGAGCACCGTTACGCAACTAATAAACAATCAACAACAGAATTGTAAATGCCAATGAACTAAAGTGGCAGACGTTATTTCATTTTATTTTGTTTTCCTATTTTCCAATATGGCTTTCCTGGCTTACTATTCAAATTGACTTATTTAAGCTCACACATTGGTTTAAATGCAAAATGAATTATTTTATCTTTTACAATGGGCTATGAACAACAAGAGTTTTTGTTTTGTTGGTGGTTAATGTTTTATCATTTGAATTGGAGTTTATAACTTCTAATGGCTGACACTGAATTATTAGAATTTGTTGAACTACAAAAAATAGGTAAGAGATACATACCGACATGCTGATATCGTTAGAAAGGTAATAAAATCCTACATTTTATTTTAGCAAATCAATCTTTGATTGAAATTTTGAAAATTGACGGATGTGATTTCTTTTAACACAAAAGAAGTTTAGCCCTTCGGCGTATATGTTAGTACACTTCATGAGTACCACTGCAAAGTTACGGACTTCTAAGTTTTATGATAAGTGCGATATTTAATTTTTACTGGACATCTACTTTTTGAAAGAATCGAAATATGTAATAATATGAAGGGGTTTCTTTAAAAAAAAATGCATGTTTGTTATAAATCACCCTGCATAACGATTGCAATTTCGTTTAAAATATTTTTAGGTTGTAGCCTTTTGCCCACAATGAATTTTAATTATGGGCGTTAATAAATGCACAATCTTCTACCCACACACTAATGACCCACCCTGTACAGTGCAGATCTTCTGGAAATGAATGATCTACCGTTTACATTTTACCGAGCATTTTACAGTATTTTACTTTACGGTAGGTACTTGGGTTATACTCATTGTAGATATACGTATAACAAAAGAGTATTATTATTATGTTGATTCATTCATTTCTCAAAACCCTCAAACTTTTGAACAATTTTATAGTTAATAACGAACTAGGAAATCTTTGTGTATATGGTATCTTACGCTAATCTAATATTCAGAATAGCGAAAATATTGTTTGATGTAGGAAACAGCGCACTTGGATAGACTAACAATTCATAATACTGCAAGCTCGAAGTTTTAAAGCAACTTGATAATGTAAATAAAGCAGCACGTTTTTTAGCAAAGGCATATCTTGTAGAGCTTAAGGTTGTTTGTAACTATCATTCGACTTGCACCTGCGGGGCAACGGTAAAGGGAATACAGAATTAAGGCGGAAAGACAAGAACCAATGTAATACGCGCTAGTCAATTAGAACGTACCTTTTTATTCCGTACAGTATCCGAATAGTACCGAAACCCTTCTCCGCCCGCGGTTTTCACGTACCTATATTGGAACTGGGAAAGCATGCGTTGAATTTTTTGCTTGTAATTCGTTGCTAAATGTATATGCGATTGAAGTTTCAATTAAAATGTGCAAAGTAAATGAAATTTTATCCACCTCGACAAACTCACTAAAATGCAAAAATAAATATAAAGTCGTAACAAATTTTTGCCCACCCACGCTTCGGATAAGAAAAGTGTTAAAATAATTATCGTTCAGGGTTCCTTGGATAAATTCCTAGGAAATCTAGGGTCGATAATTTCGGGGAGAAGACATGTTTCATAAAAGTTTGATCATTTACTTTTCATTTTACTTTCCCAAAACGTATCGTCCCGCGATATCTAAAATGGTCATGTAAATATAATTTTTTTTATTTTAAAATTACCATAATAATGATAAATAAAAGAAGGTGAAGAAATAAAAATTCTAACCGAATGTGCTCTCAACTCGCATTGTCAGTGGTGGGAGTAAGCGGCGGAGTTAACATACACTAATTTGATATACTGCTAGAGGCAGCACCGTCTGTAGCAAAATTAAATTAAACCTTTTTTCATAAATTACAGATTTATTTACAAAAAAATGGAAATTTGTCATTTCATAAAACCCTATTATGTTTCATCGATAGTACGCGCTGAGATCTTCGATTTTTGATATGTCTATTATTTACAAAAATTTTTGCTTGTTTTTAAAACTATTCAATTTTTGAGATCTCAGCGCAAATAGTAACAGTTAACTGCACAAATGTGCAAAATTTCAAAAAAATCGGACTATAATTACGCCTGAAATTTATGAAAAACGAAATAGTCCATTCACAAAACAAGCCGCGAATAATAATTAAGGATGTGAATATTCACAAGAAGGAATATTTCTAACAATAAATGATTGTAATTTTCATGTGCTTTTCTCCATAAACCTCGCACATTCACAATACCGATTTACCTCAAGTGTAATTAAATAAACATGGTCCAATGAATTGGTACAGTTAAACCTTTTAACCATAACCACTAAGTTTAGGTTATCAGGTTGGCCATCAATCCAACCTGGTGAAACGCTCGTCCTCATTTCATTGTTTGAAACTTCTTGTTATTTGAGTTTAATATTATTCATGAACGGTCTGTGATACTAAACATGATAAACATCTTGTCCGTTTCACCCTTGATTATATTTAGGACCGGCGCCCCAGTTTGAATAATAGCGTAACAGTTTTCTTAAATCATAAATCAATGTTTGTGTTAATTTCATAAATTAATGTATTGCGCATTTAAATCTTTTCCGTTTCGTATAACTGCAAAGCATAAATATTTAAATGTCGTTCGACAAAATCAATCTGGATAATAAATTGGCTGTAAATTCGATTTTATGCCGCCAATAACAACTAAACACTATACAACCATAATTTCCAATCTTCAACAAAATATGTATATATTTTATATTACCGAGATTGTATAATCGCTTCGTAAATTTATGGCATGAAATGTTCTATTGTTTAAACTTGCCCTTTATTGTCCTAAACAGTAAATTAGATTCATTAATTACCATTATTGGCAACTGGACTAATATTGGTAGATGCCATTATTCTAATTTAATAGCTTATTCCTTATCCGAGGTAAATTTTACGCAAACGATTTCTAATCGGAACGTTAAAATGCGATCCTTTAGATAGGGAAATGTTTCCCTAATACAAGTAAATGACTTGATGATTACTAACTATATCAATTGTAGGATAAGGATATGTTTAAAAAGACCTGTGAAAACCTAAAACCTTCTTTACATAATAGATAGTGGTCGTAGATTGCTCAACGTCAATGGAGGTTTAGTTCCCAGATATGATATTTTCTTCCTTGTAGTCTGCTTATGATTAGTTGACTATTATTTGTATCCATGGTAATGAAACCTAATTTTACTGGTCCTATAACCTTGAAGAATCCATCAGCCAATCACTTGGAGTTACAATTTTTGCACAGTACATGTTAAGATCCTTGTCTTGCTGAAGCAGTTCAACGCGAAATTAAACTGTTAAAAGTCTCGTTAAAAGTTATATATTTTGTTTTATCTAATTAAGAGAACGTGGAACTAGGAATATTGAATTGCTAGTTTGAGGGTGAATTTACGTCTCCCCCGAAACAACAAGATTCTACTCATCGAGTTTAGAGATAATCAAAGAACATTTTTTCATGTTAGCGCTATTGAAGCTCAGGTTTTTCAAAAACGTTATCCTCACACATAAAATCTGGTGAAATATTCTAACATCATGTGGATACGCCAATTAAGAGTAACGTCAAAATAAATCAAACACTAACATAAGTATTCAGTATTCCTTTGAAGGATAAACACGTATCGGACCGCTTTTGCAGTGATATTTAATACGATTTCTGAGTACGCGAGTAAGTGTGATAAGAATCCCGCCGACCGGTGCAACCGCATGGAAATGTGATTATACTCCGCTCGGTAAGATAGCAACATAATCATCTTGCAGCAATGCATATATGCACAAAGCAGCATAATGAATAATCTCTCGTCAATACAACGACCTCCAACCCCAGCTGAGGCTTTATTAGCCCAACAAAATCAATGTCTCCTTCAGGAGAATCAACTAAAAACCCAAAATGAGTTCAATCTTTGGAATGCGTGGCAACAAGCAATTGCTACCAATAACACCCTACAGGGAAATATTAACCAGCTATTGTCACGGGTACAAAGCCTAGAAAAAGCAATGGCGGAGCCTAAGGCAGAGCAGGTAATAGAGCAAAAAGTCGAATATTGCACAGACGAAGAAGAATTAGCTAGAGAAACAAACTGGATAGTCCAGGAATCAAGGAAAAACAAGAAACGTAAAGCATCAGGGTCCCCTGAGGCCTCCACACAGCAGCAACCACCAACCTCTAAAAAAGCAGACAATAAGTCGAAAGAGAAGAAAACACCCCTACCATCCTCAATAAATCTGGTCAATATAAAAACATATGAAACTGTACATGATATATTGCAAGCAGCAAAGGTTAGCTATAAAGTAACTGCTATGAATAATGATGTATTCAAGATCAATGTGCCAGATGAAACACAATACCGTAGTCTGACTACAACTCTACGAAATTACGATGTTGAGTACTACACGTATGAAGATAAACAGAACCGACCGATAAAAGTTATGGCCAGAGGCATACACCCAACGTTCCCAATAAAAATGATTACAGAAAACCTACAAGAAAGAGGATTCAAAATCGCAAACGCTACCAACATTGTGAAAAAAACCAAAACAGAGAATGGCATCATAATGAAGCCATTGCCTCTTCATATGTTATCTTTTGACAAATCAGAAGATATCAAAGATATTTACGCAATTACCATGATTGCAGGATTGAAGGTAAAAATCGAACCTCTACGCAAGAAAACGACCCTTATTCCGCAATGTAAAAAATGCCAGGCGTATGGACACACCCAGTCCTTCTGCTACAAAGAGACAAGGTGTGTAAAGTGCGCAGGACGTCATGATACTAAGGATTGCAAGTCAAACTTGCAAAAGCTAAATGTGCTAATTGTGGAGAAGCTCACCCGGCAAACTATCGCGGGTGTGTAGTCGCCGAGGTAGTCGCAAAAGAACTTCAAAAACGAAGGGAAAAAACCCTGCAGGAAAACAAACGAAATAACCTAAGGACAATCTAACGCTCATGAAATGGCACCAATAAAGAAAACACAGCAGAATTTTCCGGCCTTACCTAAGGCTAGTTCGGCTGTACAAAACAGCACAGCAAGTACCAGCTACGCACAAATGACAAAAGGCAAAACACAAGGCAAGAAGGAAGACGACAACCTGGATGCAATCAATAAAACATTGCAGGCAATCCTAGGAAAACTAGAAAAGCAAGAAGATTCCATAAAATCTATCTTAACTAGAGTAACGAAGCTAGAAAACAGCTATAGGGCCGCACCTAAAACTAGTAATTAAAAATGGCTACGTTAATTAGGATAGCAACGTGGAATGCAAATGGGCTCCTCCAGCACGCTCATGAATTAGAATTATTCCTCTGGGATCAAAAAATAGACATTTGTCTAATTTCCGAAACCCACTTCACTAAGGAAAGTTTCCTAAATATAAAAGGGTATAAACTATACCACACCCCCCATCCAGATAATACAGCAAGGGGTGGATCGGCGGTATTAATAAAACACAATGTCAAGCATTATGAAGAAGTGAGTCATAGCACTCGCGAAATACAAGCAACAGCAGTAAAAATTCTTACAAAGTCTAAGGAGTATACAGTTGCTGCAATATATTGCCCACCAAGGTACCCACTAGTAAAAGATGATTACATTAGGCTTTTCCAAGGGCTAGGAAATCACTTTCTGTTAGGAGGGGACTTAACGCTAAACACACCTACTGGGGATCCAGGCTCATCACTACTAAAGGAAAACAGTTATACGAAGCGGTTAAGCAAGCTAAATGCGTATGTCATTCTACCGGCAAACCAACATACTGGCCGTCAGATGAGAATAAACTACCCGATCTAATCGACTTCTTCATATTGAAAAGCGTATCTGCCAACTACATTGCCATTGAAGATAACTATGACCTCTCATCAGACCACTCCCCCATTATCCTGACGCTAAGCGAATCCATGATCAATAAATCATCTCTACCACCACTAACAAACAAGTGAACTGACTGGGATGGATTTAGAGCAGAAATAGAACAACGTATCAAACTAAACGTTCCTCTAAGAACAATTGAGCAGCTTGACAAGGAAGTAGAGCTGTTTACAACCGACCTGCAGCAAGCTGCATGGAACAATACCCCTGAGCCAAAAAGAAAACAATTGGCGTGAACTACACTAGGGAAATCAGAGAACTTGTCTCAGAGAAACGAAAAGCACGTAAGAAATGGCAACAAACCAGAGCACCGGCAGACAAAACACTGCTAAACCGATTAAGCCAACAGCTCAAAGAAGAGATTCGCTCTGTCAAAAATGACACGTTCACTACATTCCTTAAGGGCCTAACAGATGATAAAGACACCGAATACTCTCTCTGGAAAGCAACCAGGAGATTAAAACGGCCACATAATCACAATCCACCCATTCGTAAAGATGATGGCGGATGGGCAAAAAAAGATGAGGAAAAAGCAGAAATATTTGCAGAACACCTAGCGAATACGTTCCAACCACACCCAGCTGACGACAACGAGAACCTACCGGAGATAAGCAACAGGGAGTCTGTTCTCATCCTGCCGGCAACTCCTAAAGAAATTCACAATGAGATACAAAAGAATCTCAGTGCTAAAAAAGCCCCCGGCTATGACCTAATAAGTGGACTTCTGCTCAAGGAACTACCAAAAAAGGGCGTAATGAAGCTGACGCATCTATTCAATGCAGCATTACGATTAAAGTACGTACCGATGCAGTGGAAAATTGCAGAAGTTATTATGATTCCTAAACCAGGGAAGCCGCCCAATGAGAAAGCATCATACCGACCGATTTCACTATTGCCAACCATATCCAAACTATTCGAGAAGCTGCTTCTGAAACGCCTCAAGCCTATTATTGAGGAAAAGCAGCTCACTCCAACTCACCAGTTTGGGTTTCGGAACAAACATTCGACCATTGATCAAGTACATCGAATCACCGATACAATTGAAAGAACCCTAGAAAAAAAAGAAATATGCGCAGCGTTATTTCTGGACGTGGCCCAGGCTTTTGACAGGGTATGGCACGAGGGCCTCGACTACAAAATAACTAAAAATCTGCCTAAGCAGATGAGCCACATTCTAAAGTCATATATCTCTGGCCGCCAGTTCAGGGTGAGATATGGCGAAGCATACTCTGGACTAAAAGATATTGCCGCAGGTGTACCGCAAGGAAGTGTCCTTGGGCCAGTTTTATATTTGCTTTACACGAGTGACATCCCTATGAGTGTAGAAGTGACGACAGCCACATTTGCCGACGACACTGCATTACTAGCCACAAGCAACGAAATACAAACAGCTACAAACAAACTACAAGCAGCCGTCAACAACGTCACCAATTGGACTAAAAAATGGCGAATCAAACTAAATGAGACCAAGTCTACCCACATAAACTTCACAAATAAAAGAATTAATTACTTACTTGTAGTGATCAACCAGCAAATAATTCCTTACGCTAACACAGCTAAATACCTGGGCATGACACTAGATGCCAAACTCAGGTGGAAAGAACATATAAAGAAAAAACGCGAAGAACTTTGCATTAGATTTAGAAAAATGTGGTGGCTAATTGGAAGACACTCTGAGCTGTCACTGCATAACAAGCTATTGTTGTACAAACCAATCTGGACCTACGGAGTGCAGCTGTGGGGTTGCACAAAAAAATCTAATGTAAAAATTATTCAAACTTTTCAAAACAAAGTACTGCGCAGCATTGTAAATGCTCCATGGTACATCAGAAATGAAGACATCCACAAAGACCTAAAAGTGCCTATGGTCAACGAGGTGATTAAACGGTTTGCGGAAAAACATGAAACAAGATTACATGAACATGTAAATATCGAAGTGCTACGACTACTCGACAACAGTGGACTTATCCGTAGATTGAAAAGGCAAAAACCCTTCGAACTAGTGTAAGTTAAGTGAATTAAGGGCAATTAAAACATGTGAAACAAGTGTTTTTTAACATATGTGGAGTGCGCCAATGGGAGTACATCCACCAATCGCTAAGACTTACCTAGATTCAAGACTGTAGACTTAGATGTAGGTAGGAAACTGTTAAAAACAAATTGCTAGATAGTGCCTACTAGTTGCAATGTATACGCCTAGTGCGTGTTTAATAAAAAAAAAAAAAAACTAACATAATCATATGTTATCCTGTCCGCAGAGGTGTAACTAGGGTATGGCAGGCATGGCACATGCCATATGGGCGTCAATCAAGAGAGCGCAAAAAAGGCGCTTTTATAGATACAAATATGTATATTAAAAGACTTTGAGACTGCGACATTATTTATCAGTAACACTTTTATGTTAAATAAAAAACATAGTTCCGACTTCCTATCGATGGACGGTCAGAGAGGGGCGCAAGATCGGTGTTTGCCATTGGCGCCATTTACCCACGGTGCGTCTCTGCTTTTCCGTACCACTTGATAATTCCTTATTGCACAATAACCTACTCAAATTATGGCGTAAGCTACAAGTAATGGTCGTTTCTCATTTAAATACGCCAAATCGTGTACGCGCTTGGCGAACGGTTGCGTCAGTAGGTATTGAACAGAACAACTAATAAATTTATGTTAAGGTCTTTTGAGCTCTCCACAATAAGAGGTTATTTTATTTTATTGTCAACTTGAGAATTCAACGTTGTTACTTCGCAAAACGAATAGTAAGTGGTTTTATTATTATATTTTGTTTCCGACTTGGAATAAGAAAGCGACGCATTATTAACGCAATGTGTTTTGCTTTGACATTTTGTTGCTGTAAAAATATAATGACGCTTCTGTGTCCCCGCAGAACGATAGAAATTCAAAAGAGCGCTTTCGTTAAGAACAATAAATTTGAGAGTCTTGTGTCTTCTCTGAGAGAAGAACGCTGTTATTAAATTGAGTAAGAGATCCAAGCACGAATGCTAAGCTTTTTAAATAAAGAAATGCGAAGCTGAAACAACTGTATTCCTTACATGACGACAAACCTTTGTGTTCCTTAAATGGTGAGGTGACTATGTAGTGCTCTGTTACATTGGAATAATACACTCCCTTTGATGTACTAATACACGATACTGCTGTGTAAAATGACTACTTATAGCAATGTTAAAGTGCTACATCTACTCGTACGGAAATTAGAGAATTTTTCATGAATTACACCTACCATAACCTCCAATATGGTATGCGCACATACGTTTTGAATTTAAAAATATTTCCAGAGTGGTACATAATCCTTTTTGTGCCTCTGTGCTTCAAAGCATTGTTTTTCATAGTCAGATGCACCCAGAGACTTATTATTTTCCAGCCTAAGCCGGCAAAAGTATCACTAGAAATTGGTTGGTAGAATAATTTGCCATAATTGTTATATGCAGTGGAACTAATAAAATGTTAAACCACAAATGAATGTATGCAATGCACCCTCAAAGCAGGTTTAAGTACCCCCTGAAAATGAAATGAATTGTAAAGGTTATGTTATTCTCATAAAAGACAGTTTGCCTGCTTATTAGTTGTTAGTAGGTACAGGTACTGCTTTATCATATTAGCTTCTTAAGACTGTTCATTAGAAATTTGTAATAAGAGAATAATTTCCTAAACGTATATACAGTGCTAGAAGTAGACATAACGATTTCCTATGTCTAGTTTTAACTGACAAAAATGCTTCTGAAAGATGCCGAATTTTATTCAACCGAAATAACATGCGCACGCATTTTCATTGTCATTCGAGATTTTAATTTTAAATAGTATGCTTTTAGGTTATTATGAAGAGATATTAAAATCGGCCGCTCTTTCCCTCAAGTATCCTATGGGATTCTCTTCCAGAAAAATTAAAACATTGGGTTTCATATCCTCCATTAAAATTGAGGTGGATTGTATTTCAAAAACCACAAATTTTAAAGTGATCAACATAGAAAATAAGTCTCCTACGCCCTTAAACTATTACCGGCACTAAATACCAATTGACAATATCAAGTTTTTCTTCAGTTGAATACCTAGCGTACGAACGAAAATAAATACGGAAGTCAAAGAAATAATATTCAAATCAATTAAGATTACAGTAAAATCTTCATTAATTCTAAGAAGTTATTTTAGTTGCATAAAATTAGGGGTCCTTCAGAAGAGTTTTTGTTATTTAAAACTAGACATAGGGAATCCCTGTGTCTATTTCTAAATGAATAGCACTGTATTATATAAAAGGCAGAGACATATATTTTGAGATGTTACGTTTTTGTTCTCAAATTTTTAACTAATTCGACACAAAAAAATCTGTGAAATTTACTTTGATTAATTTTTAACCATTAACTTTCTAGACACCACTCAATTCCTTTTGAACAAATCCAATTTTTGTAAGATAAAATCACCTCTTTACTTTAACAATTACTAATCAAAGATTTTTTAATTAACTTTTAAACGTTAAAGATTAGGGTAATTTTTCATAAAGAATCAACTTTTTCTTTCACAAAAATGAAAAAATACCACAGCCCTTCTGAAGACCACGATGTTGACATAGGCAAGCCTCCTTCAGTGAACATGAATCAAGAAAGATAAGAAATACCCACTTAAGTAATCGAAAGGAATCAATTTTTTACCATTTTTTGACACCCTAGATAATTGATTATGGTATGCAATGTACATGTTACTCTACCATTAAAATCCCAAAAACAGTAACTTCACGACGAAATTTCGAACAAATTTAAATTTACAGACCGTTACAATCATGGTATAAACTCCTGTTTCCGGGTCCAGTTTTCACGGACCGTTAATAGAATGGTTTCGTTGTCTTCCGATGTGACAATCTTCGAGTATCTCGTTCCCAAAAACGCTGGTGAAATTTTCTCCTGGTACCGGGTTCTCGATGTAATTTTCGGTCTTCTAAATATCTCCAGGAAGACGATTCGCTCTGTAACGCACTGTTTGGATGTGCGAAATAAACTAACGCAGGTTCCCCGTCAGAGCTACTCGTGGAAACACTTTTTTCCGACCACGAATGCACTTGTATTTATACCCTCTCCCCCAGGATCTCTCGCAATTAAGTTCAGCCCATCTTTTGTGATCCTATTTATTTACATGCGAAATGAATTTGCCTTTCTAACAGCGATTATTACTTTACATTGCTAATTCCCTTTTAGCTTTCTCACGATCCCAATTCGGGACACTAATATAAACTTCCTTCCAATGCTAAAATACAAATATGCGTACGTTCAAGGTTACGTGCATACATAAATATAGCTTACGCAATTTTATCAACCAAGAAAAATTTCTGTACAGGGAAATCCCGTTATAATAACTCTAGAATGGTAAAAAAAGGAATTAATCCTATGTCAGTATTTGCTGTCGCCGTTCATTCATTAGAGTGCGCTCGGTCGAAAAAGTTATATAACCTTTATAGAACGGAGTCGTATGCAAACATTTTAACGAGTCAAATCCTAGTAAATTGCGAAAGATCTTTCGATTGTTTTTAATATCTAAATTTTTACCAGACCAGAAAACGCCTTAGTCGAACTTCAGGTATTCTTTGTGACCATGGTGTATACAGACAACCATTATACACATTATAAATAAGGCCAATTAGAGTCTGTAAAATAGTACCTAAGCATGATTACATTGTACCGTTGCTAAACTATATTTCGAGTCTTCTACCGTTGAGTGAAGGGTTACGTTACTCAATGCTTCTACCCAATCTTGGGAGTTTTTCCGTAATAGTTTCTAATATCATTGTTACAGTAGCTCATAGCTGTCTGAAACCCACTGACTGCGAATGCCGTATCTGTTCAGTGCCGCAATCAGAACCAAGTTTAAAATAGGAATAGTTTCGAGCAACAGTCATAGTGAAAACATAAATTTAAACTTTAAAAGTTATATAGTTTCCTTTAATAGAAAAGGATATGTAAATAGGCACTTAACAGTTAACTGCAACTTCCCAAACACAACAAACAGAATTGATCGACTTTTTAACGAAGTACACCGGATTTAAATTGTAGAGCCCCCATTGTATACCAACTTTTCTTTCAAAAGTTCTAAATGGAATTTCGGATATAAAACGAATTCGTCTAATGCATCATGCGCATATCGCGCAAAGTGTAGAGAATGAGATTATTTGTGTAAATTTTATACGTTTATAACTTCCTGAAAATGAATCCGTGCCGTATCTCGGTTGTTGAAATTTCCCAACAGATTCTGAGGTACTTCACAAGATCTATGGACGTTGTTTCTGTGATATTAGCTTTTGAACTACCTACCTACATGTTAGTACTAAACTTGCAAATACATATTACCTAACTTTTCTCGTCTAACCTTGATTATACGAACGGTCGACTGGACCCAAGTTGTTAAATGTTTAATGCTAATGTTACCGTATCGCAAAACAAACAAAATCATTTTCGCGTAAGTACCACTATGAACAGACACTGAGAATTACATGTATTTCTCCAATAACACAAAAATGACTCTTCCCTTCAAATGATTATATTATGGGCTTTGATCCCGAATAGCCTATCAAATAAAAAAACAAAAACAAAACATCTCTGTATTTGTGGACTAAGGATTAAGGATAACTTATTAACAGTATACTGCTATTGCAATGAAATGGAGAACGGTGTACCTATATCAAATTTTATTGAGTAAACAAGTCCTTCATAAAGTTTTATTGATTTAAACAGAAATTTCGAATCATTTCAAGTATATTTAAATAAAAAAATTGGACGCCGCCGTGTGCATTTTTTCAAATACATAAACATTGAATTATGTTCAGCGTTCATCTACGCTTCACGCTTCATTTGGATTTGAAAGGAAAAGACGACAATAAAATCACATCGATTTGCCATCATTACATGAATTTATACCCGATGAGTTACATAATTTTATAGAATGTATGTATTGAACAAAGCGTGAGTTTTTAAAACTTTTCACTTTGAATTTTCAAAAAATCGCGGTAACGAAGGCAGAAAATACGAGTGTATCTGACCCCTTTTCACACGAATACTGTATGCGGGATCAAGGTTATTTTATATTATATATATTATTTTATAAGAATCACTAAAAGATCTATGTCTTCTACGACAATCACACATTCGGAGTGTGTAGTAGGTATGTTCTATAGCCCTTTTGACAATAGTTGTGTCGGCATCTTCTGCAGATTGTTCGACGGCGATGCTTTCATCTGCAAATTTTTGAATCTGCATTGTGATAATTCGTTTTTTGTTTCCTTCACTCGAGAGGAATTTATCTTTTGGCATTGTCCGTAACATGGTTTCGTCAATAAAAATACAGAATAATTTCATATAACACAGTTACGAAATTGAAATAAGGTTAAAAAAAACCTAAATTTGTTTCTTAAGGAATTAGAAAAATTGTTGTTTTTTGAACATGCATATCGTACATACCATTTTACTCAATTTTTAATATGTGCCATTCGACGTAGAATTCCATGTACTTTAATTTACGATAGAATAGAATTTTCCTATAAATGCATCGTTTAAAATTTATTAGCGAAAAACTGGAAACAGTCGAAAAATTTCTAGATTTTTGCAACATCGCTCATACAGCACAAGCAGAAAATTGGTGCACACTTCAAAAAATTCTTTTTCATCCAAATGAAGAGATTAAAACCATTTCCAGCTTTCCGAGAATTATTTCGCCTACACCCCCTTTTTTGGTCTATGTTTCTTGGCCTACGCCGATTTTTAGATAGTCCTGATTTCTCTGTAGAAAAGAAATTTACCTGCATAAAAAAATACAAAATACAAAGTTCCATAAGAAATCAAAACAAATTGGTCCTACCACTGGAACAGTCAAGTTTCAGATGTGGCTAACTGATAGTTCTGATGAACCACCCCGTATAGTAAATTAAAAGTGGTATCAAAGCAATAAAGTAAGACAAATATAACCATATAGGATCGATTTATAACTAATTTTTAATGTTATGACACCACTTGAATTGAGTTGTATGTTCGAAATTTTTAAGATCGAATAAAACAACCTCCCGGTTACCACAAAGGTTCCGGAAGCCTCGAACGACTTAAAGAGACTATGTTGTTCCTTCTGCAAGGCCACAGGACACTCCAGAGAGGAGTGCAGAAAGGAGAAGATGGTGCCGTGGTGTGTTCCCACATTCCTCGAGGAAGCGTGTCCGATCCACTGTTTCACTATTTATGGTGGAAGTTAGAGGAAGTTCGCCTACCGCCGGACTACCAATCTCGACCTCGTCACAGTTTTCGCTCACTTACGACGCTCCAACCTCAAGGGGAACAGACGCGAGTCTGCAGTACGTAAGCCGCCTACTCATTCCGGCTGAGCACGACTACTCCACAACAGAGCGCGGGGCCCTCGCCAAACCCTAAGGATACGTGGAGGGAAAGTCCCTCCTCCTGTACACAGACCACCAACTCCTCAAGTGGTTGCTAGCATTGAAATCTCCGACAGGCCGATTGGCAAGATGGGGTCTCGCTCTCAAGACCTGTACGATATCTCATACCTGCATGTTCCCGGAAAACAACGTGGTAGCCGACATCTTATCACGATCTCCTGGAGCACCGGAAGATGCGGACAATTGCCACGTCTGCACGATTTCCATCGATTTTCCCACGAGTCCAGCAAGCGGCATTCAACCAGTGCCGGCCTACTACACAGTCCCGCTCCTTAAAGAAGATTCGAAGTCATAGTTATCGAGCTTTTCGAGACACTTCCAGAGGCAGAGAGAAGTGGATCATGATTGTGGAAGACCAGGCATCCAGGTGGGTCGAGCCATAGAACACGCAACCAGCGAGGCTTGCACTCATTTCCGTAGTTTTTCTCAGGTACGGAACCCAGAAAAGAATCCGCAGCACGATGGCACTCAGTTCGTGAGCAACACCATGCAACACGTGACGCACTGCTTGGGCATCACACAGTCTATTACGAGCATCCCCAATCAAATGTTTTTCTCCCGAAGATAAACAATCAATTCCCTACTATCACTCGAGTAGGTTTCACTTATGCACGTTTTGGTTCTTGAATTTCGAACGCAAATCTTCAGACATGCGCGATGTTATTTCTCGCAACATAGCTAAAAACGCCGTCCGTGCATAACTTTTCTCACACAACGACCTTTATACGTGGTCGCTCCTGGCGTAGCATGTAACCGCTTACGAAAACCAACTTGGTAAAAATAAAGTTTTCACACACAAATTGCTTACTTTTTGAAAGACTAACCTTATCTGCCGAAAACCCCCTTACAATCGGGTCTCACTAGCGTTTGATCTTGAAACTGCACACGTTATTATCGCTTTTATTTCTAGACATACTTTTTTCACGTTCACTATGAAGCGGTATATATATATAAATTTTCCTATGTTGAACAAAATTTAAGTTTCAGCACTTATTCTACCGAAGTACCTACCTACTAAAGATCATGTAGAACCATTACTTAGCGAAAGAGCATTGCAAATCGACAATACCCCTCTGTTAAGTTCGTAGACGAACTGTCTTCTGATGTTTGGCGATAACTTGGATCTCATTCAACTTGATGAAGCAATACTTATATTGATTTCAGTAACGCGTCTCTTTAATTTGCTACATTACAGCCCTGTAAATCACGATATAAAGAATGTATAATAATATTAGATCCCACTAATTTAACGACAGTTTTGGGAGTCAAATGTGGAATTTGAAAAAAGATAAGGCCTACTTGCTCATTCCATTCACATTTATGTTAGCTATTAACGGCCTGATTTATCTGGACGAATTGGCTTCAAATTCTTTAAGACCTGTTTTAACTGGGGTTCTAGAACTATTTGATGAAGGACGATATGAAAACCAAGTTATTAAAATGGAGGATTTTTGTTGTTTTTTGTAATAATATGAATCTTTGCTGGTTTATTCGCATGAATATCATTTTTCCAAGTTAAAAAAACGTGTCTACGAAAGTGAAAAAAAATGAAACGGAAATATTTTGAAAGGACCAAAATCACAAGCACTCAGAAATCATTTAGCCGTTTGTAAGCACTAAGCAACTTTTGATGCTAACATTTTGTATGCCAGAGTTGATGAGATTATTTACCTACATAGAATAAAAGGTAGGTATCTCACAATTTTACGTTTGCATAATGAATATTCTGTCCGAAATTATTTATAACCTTTTTGCTAAGTTTCCCTAACGTTATTCAGTTTAATGGCGAGTAAAGTCGTTTATTTACAATTCATTGCAGCCTCTTTGACCTTGCCTTGGAATTCGACAAACTCTGTTACACGTTGGCACATTTAATTGTCCTTTTGGGGGTTAAAAATTGTACACAGTTACTCGCGAGTTCGTCCTAACAGCTTTTATTTAGAACGAGTAAATGCAATTTATGACACAAAAAGAAAGCCTAATGGCCGGAAAGATGAAAAAGAAACTTGAAGTAATGTTTTAGCCACGTTAAAAAGCAAAAAAAGTTAATAACTAAACTTTTTTACGTTTCTGTTCTTGCAATTCTATTATAATATTGCATTGCACGTGTAAAACAAAGATTTGGAAATTATTAAAGCTGATAAAAGTTTTTTAAGCGTAAATGCGGCCGGTTTAACACCCAAAACAGGAGATTTGTATGAGTAGAGGCCATGCATCAAAATCTCGGTTGTAATTCACCTACAACGCATTAGTTGCCGACATTTATATTACACTTTTAAAACGAATGGACCTGTGCTTGTAAAATACTGTTCTAAATTTTATATGCCGTAATGCGCATTTGATTTTGCTTTAACGGATCTCTCCTTTATGACATAAAGTCCTTAAACCAAAATCCAATTTTGCTTAGAAGTGTTATAGTTCTAACAGATTGTAGGTGATGGACAGGCGTTATTGCTAAAACTTTATTGGAAATTGGTGCCAGTATTTTAGTAGCAATAAGGACAGTGAATAGCTAAAGCGTTATAAATCGCCTTTCTTTAAATGAAAATTACTTTTCATATTGTCTCTGTTCCCTTTGGGGGATTTTTATGAGATATTGGAGTAGCAGAGTTTGCAATTAGCCTCAGTGAAACGTTAACTGTTTATTAATAAAGATACAAAACTTGTGTAATTGTCAATCTATATTAATTGTGACAACTCTAACTCACTTGATCTACAATCTACAATGTGACTCGCTATCCACATTCCAACACTTCCCCTCGAGTCGCAGAGTGGTCTTTATCACATGACTTCATTCCCATCATTGTAACGCAATCCTCATGTTTATTTCGAGGAAGTCTTTTGGTTAAGATATCTGACAACATATTCTCTGTTGATAGATGACCAATACTGATGATTCCATTTTTTAAAGCTTCGCGGATGAAGTGATAACGGATGTCTATGTGCTTACTACGTGCATGAAATGTAGGATTTTCAGAAAGTTTGATAGCACTAAGATTATCGTTAAACATCTTCATCTTAGAAAGATCGCTCAATCCCAACTCCAGGAACATTTTTCGTAGGTAGATACCCTCTTTCAATGCCTCTGTCATTCCCATATATTCTGCTTCAGTTGAAGACAAAGCAACAGTTTCCTGTTTCTTGGATTCCCATGAAATGGGACCACCGGATAACATAAAAGTAAAACCAGTATATGAACGTCGATCATCGGGACAACCTCCCCAATCGGCATCAACGTAACCTGTCGGTCCGTCTTCGATTGCACATATAAAAATAATTCCAAGATTCATGGATCCTTTTAAATAACGTAAAACACGCTTTGCTGCGATCCAATGTGTTTTTGAGTAGCAATTATTGAATTGACTCAAATAACTTACAGTATAGCTAATATCAGGTCTTGTAGCCATTGATAAATAATTCAAAGCACTAATTAATTCTCGATATGGTAATTTAGTTTCTTCAACACTGACAGGATTAACATTTTTCTGCAATTTCGTATTACAATCCATAGGCGTGCTCACAGGATTCGCATCACACATTCCAAAACGATCCAGTAAGTCGCATATGAATCCTCTTTGATGAAGTTTAATTTCTTTTGCGGTTTTTTGGAACTCTATTCCCAAGCAATAACCTACGTCTCCAATATCCTTTACATCAAATATAGAGGAAAGTTTTCTAATCAATCCCTTAATATCTTCCAAATTTCGTGATGCGATAAGAATATCATCGACATACACGACGATTAAAATTGATTCTTGACCCTTCCCAATTTGATACAGGCAGGAATCTCCGTTGCTTGGTTTTGCCCCGAAGCGCTGTAAAACTTCATCCAACTTAAAATACCATCTTCTTCCTGCTTGGCGAAGTCCATAGAGTGACTTCTTAAGTAAACACACCTTGTTCCCTTTTTGTAATGATTCTATCATCTCTGCTGCTTTCTTTCCAATATTGGATTTATCTTCCCTGGAAATTTTGTACAGTATTTTATCCAATTGTTTTGGGGTTTCCATGTACAAAGTTTCTTCCAATTCTCCGTTTAAATATACACTGACTATGTCAAGTTGACAAGGTGCATGTTGTAACGAGCAGCTAGTGCAGTAACCAACCTTACTGAACTAAGACGTGCAACCGGGGCAAATGTTTGGTTGAAATGAATGCCCGGTTGTTGACTGAATCCTTGTGCGACAAGTCTAGCCTTTCTCTTTTCTAGTGAACCATCCGCGTTGTATTTATTCCGCAGTACCATACGACTGCCAATCACTTCTTGGTCAACAGGTCGCTCAACTAATATCCATGTATCATTTTTTATTATGGACTTTATTTCGTTGGCCATGGCATCATACCATTCTTCTACTTCATCACTATTTAACGCTTGATTCCATGTAACTTCAGCGGTTGATACACTTTCAACTTCTGAAGAATTTCCTGTATCGTTCGAAATCATATGAAACATCTTCCGTGGTCTTCCCCTTAAACCCGTCTTCACCAAATAAGGTCTTCCTGGTCCGCGTTTCATTTCTTCTGTATTTGTGTGTTCTTGAGAAACTTGTAAGTCATTGATTTCTTCTTTCGCAATATGTTCCTCTTCAACTTCTTCAATTTCTTTAATTTCGACTAATACTTTATCCACTTCCGAAGTATTTTCCTTGTCCTCCTCAAAAAATTCTATGTACTGATTTTCTGAATTGATATTTTCTTCCAAGAACTTAACGTCTCTTGTAACTTCTACTTTCTTATCTTCCACCAACCAAACTCTGTAACCTTTGGTTTGCTCAGAGTATCCGAGAAATATTCCTTGTTTACATCGGGCATCAAATTTTCCCTTACCAGGTTTCTTATGCAAGCAGAACACTTTACAACCAAATTCTTTAAAATTACTAACATCAGGTTTCTTACCATTCCAGACTTCATAAGGAGTTTTCCCATCTAAGCTTTTTGAAGGGCAGCGATTACGAATGTAGTTAGCACAATTTATTGCTTCAGCCCAAAACGATGGTGGTAAACCTGATTGAATCAGCAAACAACGTGCAGTGCTTACAAGAGTACGATTCTTCCTCTCTGCTATGCAGTTTTGTTGTGGACAATAAGGAGCTGACAAACGTCGTACAATACCGAGTTGACTCAAAATTTTATCCATTTACTCGTTCTTGAATTCTGTGCCGTTATCTGACTGAAGACATTTTTATTTTCTGTCCTTTTGATTTTCTACTTGAGCTATAAATTCTCTCGTGATTCTAGGAATTTCACTTTTGGATTTGATAAACCGCACCTCACACTAACGTGAACAGTCATCAATGAATTCCACGTAGTATCTGGCTTTTCCATTTGATTCGACCCTCATAGGTCCACAAACGTCAGAATGGACAATTTCCAATAACTCAGTTACTCTATCTGTCTTTCTAGGATACGGCTTTCTTATCATTTTTCCCAAACAACAAACTTCGCATTCTGGATTAGCCTGGCGTGAAATATTTCCAATATTTACACCATTAAAAACACCTTTACGCACACCTTCTTTGATGGCTTCAGACGGCGATGCCACAACATTAAATTGTTGGAAGTGACAACAGATGAAAACACAATGTCTTTGTTTATATTACTATTATGGTTAGTGTTTACATGAACGTAATATAAATCACCAACACGATCTGCTGTAACTTTGATACTACCATGCTTGTCTATAACTACGGCCTTATCCTTTTGGAACAACACATCGAAACCTTTGTTGGTTATTTTACTTACAGACATTAGGTTAGCTCGCAAGTCTGGTACAAATAAAACATCGTTAAGATTAATGTTATTTCCCAAAGATTTCATGGTGATCGAACCCTTACCGACAATTTCTGTTGACGAATCATTAGCTAAGTTTAATTGTTCGCGATCACATTCGCTAAATTTATTAAAATCCCGGCTGTCCCTACACAAGTGAGAAGTCGCGCCACTATCCAAGCACCACTTATTTTTATTCGCGGAACCAACCGTAAAAACTTCAGTCAAAAGACTAACATTTTCCGAACAATTAGCACTCGCTGACGACATGGGATTATTGCGAATCATTACTCTGCAATCCGACGCTTTATGTCCAACTTTATGACAGCGATGACACCGGTATTTAAAACGTTCTTTGGTATCCTTATTCGAAATTTTATCGTCTTTTTGAAATTTCGGACGTCGCCACTGATCTTGTGACTTATTCGCATACAATGCATTACCAGCGGAACTACAACCACGTGTATCGTTATTTCGCGCGTCAATTTCTTCGATTATTTTAATTCGAAGAGCATCTCCAGATGGTAATTCATCTCGCGTTTCTATCGCGCAACGAAAATTTTCGAATGATCCCGGTAAACTGTACAAAAGCATTATGGTAAGCAAATCCGGATTAATTTCTATTGACATTTCGTTTAATTTATCAACAGTGTCAAAAAATCGATTTAAATGTTCACGAACATCACGTCCCTCTTCCAATTTTTGTAGGGTTAGTTGCTGTAATAAAGTCGCTTTCCTCGCGGGACCTTTAGACTGATAAATACCATCTAATTTATCCCAAATATCGCAAGCGGTAGCACAGCCCTTTATTTGTTTAAGCTCTGATGAACAAATAGATAAAATGATTTCTGACCTTGCTTTTCCGTCACGTTTCATCCACATTTCGATCTCCTTATCGTTTTCAGAAGTAGACTATGGTTTAGGTGAACTTCCATCAACGGCTGACCACAAGTCGAGTTTTACTAAAAGTGCTTCCATTTGTATTTTCCAGGTGTCGTAGTTTTCCTTATTCAAAAGTTCAACACGTGTTACGTTTACATAATTCATCGTAATAATTCTTCCGATTATTCCCGCGCAATCACATTCAAAAATACGGCAACCAAATTCACGTACAAACTTCTAAATCAATTACAAACTATCTGGGCCAATAACCTATGAGATATTGGAGTAGCAGAGTTTGCAATTAGCCTCAGTGAAACGTTAACTGTTTATTAATAAAGATACAAAACTTGTGTAATTGTCAATCTATATTAATTGTGACAACTCTAACTCACTTGATCTACAATCTACAATGTGACTCGCTATCCACATTCCAACAATTTTTAACCCTTAACTATTGAGAATTGTTTTGTCTCGAGTTTTTCTTTTGTTCTGATTTTACTTTTCTTGTTTACGCTTGTTCGGAGTTTTTCGTCCATTTGAACTATAGTTTTAATTAGTTATATATCAAATTTAGTCCAAATTTAGGGCAGCAGATTAAAAAATGAACTGTTTAAAGAGTCCCACATGAAGTAAGGAAGCTTTTTGAAAAGTCTTTATCTAAAAATAATGCGATTAGATTTCCGAATAATAATCGAATCATTCCATCGTTGGGGGTACCTGAATAGTGGTCGCGATGTATCACTTTCAATTTGCGTTTTAAAAAAATCACACAAAAGTGGTGTTTATTATTAAAAACTGATATTCTTAAAAACTTTTCATTTACCCCATTTGAATAGTCTGCTTTTCAATAGTACGGCACATGCTGTAACACAAACTGGGCATGTATATTATTTTTGTTCGCAGAAATAACACAAAATATCTGATACTAGTACAAGGTATAAGTATAACAATAACAAAATGCAAGGTTTACAGAAGCAACAACGATGTTTTTAGTAAGGACCAGCAGGGTGTTATCGTTCTTTATGCTTAAACGATGGTACATTCCTGTAATAAACAAAATTTGATGCGGTTTTTTACGATTCTATGCATGAAATATGCAATTAGGTACATCTGACGAGGAGGATTATTCTATAAAACAAATACTTTATCAAAAATTTAATCAAGGAGAACGAGTTGACAAATGACGCAGTCACTGTAAAAAATTGTCATCATATCCCAAACAAGTTTAATTAATTTTTTTTTGGAATTTCCCTTTATTCCTATTCATCGTTTTCGGAGTATGGCAATTTTATTGCCTTACACTGTCCGTACGTTAATTTCACATGATTGATTTAAACCAATTAATGTTTAATACTTTACTTCTACCAACCGCATTCTTTTTGTAGAAAGCTTATAATGTGAGCGGCGTGTGTAGGAGTGGAAATCTAATTTTGTAAACCTCGAAGTTACGCTATTGGTATAAAAATTCAATCTTCAAGCTTTCCTGTGAAAAATCCTATCCTTAGACGCAAGCTGTCGGAGTTCGATATGCCTGGACTAAGTAATTGGCGAGCGAAGCGAAAATACATCAAGACGCAATCTTTCAATTGGGCAACTGCACTCAGAGAGCAAGTACTTCAGAACAAAATAATACGTAACTACAGAACACACCAATTTGGTGGTATATTAAACATCTAAAGCACTAATCAATCCCCCAGTCAAGGGGGTGCTTAGATCTTGCCACGTAATTCCACCAAAGATAACTCGTCTCTAGGTACGAGTACATTCAACGTTTAGTTCCAAAGATTTAATTGTTTGGTGAGCCAATAGTAAGGATGAATTGGAAATAGGTAAACGTCAAATCAAGGCGAGCACAGTTAAAGCCGTACTCGTGTTTTCAATCCATTACAAACCGAAAATTATGTTCACTTTACAACAACAACGTCAACTTTTCCAAGTTACAGTTTCTTCTGAAACGTAAATCTGTTGATCACAGCTCGAAGAAATCAATTTTTACCAGACATGAGATTAGTAGGAACGTGTCTGGACGAAGCACCCGACATTATAACATTCTGAATGATAAAAGTAAGTTGCACGTTACACTCTAACACTGGGAGTAGCTGGGGTTTGTCGTCGAGAGGAGTTAATTAAAATGACCGTTCTACTGTTCTACTGGTAACGTTTCCAGACCCAAAACATATTCCAAGAAAAAAAAGGAAAATGGATACCGTTGCACAAAAAATACAAGAACTTTGTCTCCGAAACGCCCATATTTCGCGTCTTTCTTCCTAATGATAAAAGTGGGAAAATGTACCCACATTTGGATCCGAACAGTTCTTGAAATCAGTTTCCACAACTTTTAGAAAATTTATAACACCAATTACCTTGTTTAATGCATAATTTTCAGAATTTTCATGAATAAAACGCCCTTTTCTCTTTTAAACCATGAATTCTACAGGGTAATAACTAATAAGTATAGTTTCTATTTTTTTAGGCTATCAATCGGTATGTATATCTTCTCAAAATTAGAGTAGATTTTGTGACTTCCCCATGGAAACACTTATTGAAAAACTATAAACTAGTTTCGGCGAAAACGATTTTTCAGGTAATTTTTAGTTTTAAAAATTTAAAGATCTAAAATTCAGTCTTATTAGGTACAACATGCAACTCTTAACTAAACTGCTCCAACTTGGCATCCCTTAATTTCCCGATAATACACTCGGGACATATTTTATGGTTTAAGTAACTGTCAAATACTGCTTCACCTAACTAATACTTTTTGGCAATTTCTTGATACTCCTCGGAGCTGTATTCGCCGTTTCCATGTATTTCTTCGTGTTTTGCCTCAAATAATAATACAGAAAAATACTGCTTAAGGCGTATCTTGAACTTCGAGTAATACACTCGGCCTTCAGAACTCACGCATTAGTTCAGGCAAAGACCCTAACGTTTAGTTTAGACCACGATCACGATGACATTAGTTCAGGTAACACTCCTAGTTAGTCTGTACAACAACCATGATGATCTTTCAGTGACAGTAGTTCAGATAACATTCCTAGCTAGTTTGGACGGCAACCATGTTGACCTTCAGTGACATTGAGTTTAGACATCAACCCAAGTTAGTTTAGACAACAACAATGATGACCTTTCAGTGACATAAGTTCAGACAAGAACCCGAGTTTAGACAACAACCATCCACTTGCATGCGCAGTAGTTTTAAATTTGGAGTTGGCGCATGTGCAAAACTCAATGTCAAAATGGGCCAGTACTGGCCTTACTGTACTACTATTGTCGAGCTTAACTGTACTTTGTATTGGTTTTAAACAAATTGAGGTAGAAGAAAAATTTAAGAATTGTTGATGAATACGGTAGGTATCGTATTTAAGTTTTTGATCCACGACCTACTGAAATACCCGTTTAAGCGTTCTTACACCGGAGAGGTCCCCTACGTCAAATTAGGCGAGCATCCGGAGGTTACAAAAAAGTGACCAAAAAAGGTTTATGTAGAAATAATAAATTATTTATTAGAAAAATTACCCGTAACATCGAGCTAATTACATGGGGTGAAATTTTAATTACATTGATCAATTAAAGGCAGCTTTAATTACTTAATTTAAAACACATTTTGGGGCAGTTAAAACGTGGTCGAGATAGTGGAAAAGGTAGAAAAGATAAGCATTAATAGAGGAAATTACTAAGCAGACATCCAAAGGTACAGAGCGAATTAAAATTTTAGTGAAAGAATATTCAGATATTACCTACATAAATAGTGTAGAATGAAGTTTTGTTTTAATCATTGATCTAAACGATCTATAAAAAATTGACTAGTATCAGAGGAATCTGAGCGGGATAATAAGTCTTGAACTATGGCCCTGCATTCAGGGCACGGGACACTAGGGAAGAGGATTACAACATAAAAAAAATTAAACGTTGGGAATTGGTGAGGATCTGATGGATTAAGATCTTTTATAAAGAATTTAATAAACTGTCATATGATGTAATAATATACAGGATCTTCCATATAAAAAGTTACATTTTTGTTATTATCTAAAAAACTTAATGTTGCTTTGTTTTTTTCATTACAGTATTGGATTCAGTGAAAAAATACACAATTTTGGTAATTTAACCGTCTTTCTAATTCTACAACTAAGAAAATTAGCAATTAATAGTGCCGACTTAATTTGAAACAGACCGTATACAATGAAATCAGCTTTTTTAATTTGTTAAGCTTTTTTGAAATGCTGAAGCAAAAATTTCAACTTCTTAAAAAGAAATAAAATTGATTATTCATTGCCTCCCACTTGCTCAAACATATATTTACCATTATTTTACCTCTTCCATCTAGTACGCCTATTGTAGCTTTCCCTCCTTTCCTGAAAATTCCTTCAAATTTCTGAATTATTTTCCACTTGCCAGCAGAGCAAACGCTAATTGGCCATACAAACATATTGAAGTTAATAAAAAAAATTTCGATTGGTTTCCAGATGTACCAAAACTACTGATAAAAACCTTTTTTCTAGAAAATAACTAATAGTTTTGAGCTGTCCAGTTTTATTTGATCAAAATACCTCTCAAAAGATTTCCAAACATTAAAATGGTAGGTTTATACAGACATTATCATTAGTTCACTGTCATTAGATCATTAAGAAATTGCCAACAGAAACAAAGGTTTATTGTGCGTCACTAACCAACAAAACCATTTCTTTGTTTCTATTGGCTATTTTCTAATGACCTAATGACTAATGATAATGATTGTATAAACCCACCATAAGGAAACCGTTACTCTAAATATATACGCTTAATTGAATTTTGATTCACAGTTCACATGATAAATAATTATTACAAAATACCCAAGAATTTGGCAATTTATTTCTGAAACTCAAATATTACAAGAACTTTCTTTTTTCGAAACAAGAACACCGAAATGGTTCTTTAATTTTCACAGGTTAATCCCCTTTTATGGGGCCTAATGTCCGCATTGAATAATTAACTCGCGAATGTCTTTATTGTTTTGGGACCGAACAGTCCAGTTCTTACGCCCTACTTAATTAATTAAATTTCGACTTTCAACACGAAATTTTGTAACTTTGTAACGAAGCACCCGGAACTTCTCCATTTAGTTTGCCGCTTACAAAGAACACCCTGTATAGTAACGAGTGGTTTGGGCTTCGTTACGCAAGAAGACCGCGATATTTTTGTAACCACCGAAGGATGTTGTCCTCCCGAAGATGAGGGACAATTAATATTCTTTGGTTTCAGCGCCATTAATTATTTGTAAGATGTTTTACATTCCCATAATAAGTAAAATCAAGGATAGAACGAGTTCAAATCTAGTTGTTTACAAGTTTTGCAGTCCCGTCCGCATGCCTCCATGTTACGATAAGAGTGTTGAAGCGATAGCGCCGTTTGAGAAGAAAAGTCCAAGGGAGATAGTTGCAGATTGGATTGATGAGTACTTAGGTTTGATTACGCTTAATTAGGTAAGCGCTGTTAATTAATGGCATGTTAATGGGCAGTAGTAAACCCTGTCAGAAACCGGCGAGAGAGGCGCTGTAATTTTTCTAGTTGTTTGCAAGTTGTCCCAGATTTTTAAGATAACCACAGGAGCTGCAATTAATCAAAACCGAATTATTTTCTACACCTCTCGGTGCAAATGCAGCGAGGCTTTGGGAATTCCAGGTTCCACTTCTACCAAAATGGGTTTCCTTTAAAAGGAAAACGCTCAATTTGGGAGGGATCTTTTCTGCTTCATACTTTCGAGTTGTAAGTACGCCTTTTGATTTTTCTAATTTGCGAAACCGTATCATTCCGAATCCACCGAAACCCTTTTGTTTTACCGTTTTACCGTTTGAGCGACCGTAAGTCAATCCGTTGTCCTTTCCGTTTAACGACCGTTTTGAGTTTACCTTTTTTTTGCACTACCGTAACTTTTGCCACCGTTCCGCTAAGCTTCCTTATATTCTGTTTTCCTTGCTTTTCCGCTTTTCTTTCCCCTAGACACCGCTAATTGATTTGTGCTTTATTGCTTTATTCCCTTTAGGAAATTTACCGTCAGGGCCGTCGGCCATATTTTGTTTTAGATAATCCGGAAGTGACCGCCGCCATTTTGTGGTGAACTCTGACCGATCCCTGGTATATTCCGTTCTCCACTAGAGGATACCCGGAGGCTTTTCCACCCCGTCCGAGAAGACCGCCCCTTTTTCCAAGACTTAGGGAGTGCAGATTAAGTCTTGGTGGCACCCGAGAGACCGACCGACCGACCGTCTACGGTGTGATAATTGAATTGTACAATTATATAATTAGTAGTCAATTAAATGAACTTGAAGTAATTGTGCTTTCATCATTTAAGATACCGTTCGTGCACGAGCTAAGGGGGAAGTTCGTCGCAACTTTGCGCCAAACATATGACGGATTGTGTTTTTCTCCTGGCCATTCTTAATTTCTATTGGATAATGCGGCAACTCCAAATATTTTGTAACCACCCTGAGCTAGTTTTAAGGTCGTTAATCATTTTCTTTAAATTGCTTCCCAGGCTGAGTACATTTTTGATGATTACGCCGATGTAAGGTAACGCTCTCATTAAAACGGTAGAAACTCTATGTCTATGCCGGAATGGAAGACGACAGAAGGAAATGTAATCCAAAATGTTAATGACTGTGGGAAGACGACGTACCTCACATTAATTCCAATCATCAAAATCAAAACTTGAACTTTAGCTTAATTTGGCCGGAAAAATACGAATTTAACTCAAATAAAACTCTATAGTGACAAAAATGGCCTTCTGTTTACAAGGTACATTGACATTAATTTACTTATTTTAAATTAAGGTTTGAACGTCTTGTAAAAAATGTAATTTGTAATCAATTTAAGTTTCAATTAAAGACAATCTGCATCTGTGATTTCTTAAAGATATCAACCTTCGGTTATTTCGGTAATATCCTTTGCATGACCTAGTTCCAAATATTCTTCAATAAAAGCCTTATATTCCTTTTTTAGATGTAGATCCTTCTGAAATCGTTTCTCCAACGACAAGAATCTTTGTGTAACCATAGAAAGAGATTCATCTAATGAAGAAGCGCTATAATCCTTCCAAACAGGTAATCTAACTTCTAACTGTGGATTTGAAATAAATTTCTTCACACGTCTTATCCTCAGGGGAATGTGTCTTTTATACTTTAAATTTCCTCTAATCAAGTCCGGACCTTGCGAAAAGAAAGAGACCATCACGTTTAAACATATGCTGGTTCTACTACGACCACTCCCTCCTATAACCCAACCAAACAAGGTTTTTGGGGAATCGGAAACCTGTCACCTAATATTTGCTCCCAACAGTAACTCTCTATTTCCCAGGGACACCGAATTTTGCATCGACCAACTCCAAACCGCTAGGTATATTTAACCAGCCGATAAAAACAAAAGACTGGGGTAATGGACAAATAAAAGTCCCTTGGTAGTCCTTTTAATCTCACTGAAATTTTTATTGTACTTTAGAAGAGGAATGACTTTTTGTACTTTCTAAAATAGACGTGATACTAAAACTTTTTTTCAGTTGTACCATTATCTTAACAAAACTAAGCAGAAAAATTACTGTTGCTTAGAAAGTAACACTACGTATATGGTAATGATTTGTTCTGGGACCATTTGTGGACAGTTGGGACGATGCTCACTTTCATTAAATATCATTAATTATCCCCCAAACCGGGAAGTTTTATGGATTACATGAATACTACGCTTTCCATAAGAAAAAAATTTGTACTTGAAAATAATAGCAATTCCAAAAAAACAATTTAAAAACGCTAGAACTTACTACACTAACGCGTCTTCTTCAAGGTTAGGCAGCCCATGTTAATTTTCAAGGGTATGTTTGGCAAAGCTGTACTTGTCCTCGTTATTTCAACTGAAATGGGTGTCACACGCGGCTTCTAATTTAAAAATCCAATTATTGTTATTGTAAATCAGCTTTAACTTTAGCTAAACCAAGGTGATTAGGTTTGGAAAGTTATTAAATTATTATTATTAATCCTGTATGAGTTACGTGTAACCTCATCCGATATTTTGTTCTAGCAACACAGACGGAAATGCACGAGAAAATGGGCTTCTTTCGTTTCAAATCTATAGAATTTCCTATATTTTTATCGGCAATGATTTTAAGATTTTAATATTCCAAACATTCACGCAAATATAGTCCCACCGTCTGTGCGTCCAATCACCCCCTACCCATCTGTAGGGTAACTCGGTTTAAAAACGTATAGTAATAATGTATGCCGGTATTGATTTTCAATTGCGTACGTTTCCAACTAATGTTTTTACACGTTCATTTTGTCTTTTGACCTGTATCCTATAATACTGTACTTTGCAATCTCGTAATTTTTTGTTGATCAACTGGTAGAGTGGGATCATATCGGAACGTTTACTGAATTTCTATGCATTAAAAGAAACAGATGTGCGATCGCGATTTACATGAACCTGAGATATTATTCAATCCCGTTCCCATTTTCCGCCGCGCCGGAATTTAATCACGAAAATTTCGAATTAATTTCGAAATAAAATTTCACGCTAGAATAATGAAGAGATACGAATTGCAAGGTTTATGGAATGGAGGAGAGTCAATAACATACACGCTGCTTGTGCCGTAATAAAAATATGTACCCAAAACGATTTAATTTACAATCTATAGCCTCAAGGGAAATAAGCATTTGGAATTACGATCGACGTATTTGTCGGTACGGAGTATCTTTTGACTGCGTTTTATTGCGCATTAATTTTATTTTACGCCTTGTATTTATTACTATTAGGTTTTCAAGTGATAATTTTCCTTTCAAATCTCAGAGGGTGTGTTTTCTTCAGCGTGCGAAAATAATAGACAAATTTCGGACAACTTCCCCTATCAATTCGCAACAAAACGGTTTCCTGAATCGCGGTAGTTGGTAGGAGTGTCCCTTACCATATTTTACCTCAGATCTCCAAAATAAGTGTGAAAATTGACAAAGACCACTTGCACTAGCCCTCTGGCGGAAAAGATAAAACTTGAAAATAATTTCTAGCGATTTCTCTTGGCCCCTTTTGTTAACAAATTTTTTTCCCGAAACTGTGCAATGGCCTGTGACCATTATTAATGGGCCACCCTGTACACAGACGGATGGACAGAAAGTGCGAATGATCAAAATTTAATTAGTTAGTTCTTTGACCATTCTCCACCTATCACCGAAAACAGAGTTATCGTGTACACAGACGGACAGACAGACGGATGGACGGACAGAAAGTCCAAAATAATAAACTCGCTTAGGAGCTCGTTAATAAGTTGTGTGAAAGAATGCAAAGAAAGGTGATGGAAGAAATAGATTTGGATAATGGAGGAGTAAAAAAGCAAAGAAGGGCGCAGCACGCCAGAGAAATGAACACAAAATGAAAACGTGATGAAGAAACGAGATGTAAAGGGAGCCGAAACAGCGTGAAGGTAGGGTGCGGGAAAATGTCGAAAATGCAAGGGCATGCGTGAGGCATTTGATTAAGGAAATTAACATAAAAGAAACGAGGAAGCAACGGTTAAAATGAATGAAGCGTACAGTAAGGAAGGGAGACTAAACGAACATAAAAAAGGAGAAAGGATGAGAACGTGAATATGCGCAAAGGCCAGAGTAGTGAAAAAGGCGAAAAAGGGGTTAGGTACTGTTATAGAAAAGAATAGAGAAGGATGTCCCAAACGCAATCCTAAAGCTGACTACATGAAGTAGAAGTGTACGCGGCGCGAAGAAGCGAACGAGAATAATGTAGATAATATATCGAAGAAAAGGACAAAATAGGTATACCGTGTGCATGGTAAAAAAAAAGAAAAAAAACTGCTATGGCTAGCACAAGTACCACCCTCGCACTTGCGCATGCGCGATTCTGACCAAAAGCTTTTCTTCTTATGTCTAAGAATATGTGTACCAAATTTGTTTCCAATCGGTTCAGCCGTTTAGCCGTATTTTCGGGAGACAGACCAACAGAACGACTTCATCGAGACTTTGTTTGATTCAGTTTCCTGATGGCGCTTCAAAAAAGTGGGGGGTCATGCTAATTCTCGTCTCACTAATGAACAACATAATTCTTTACAAACCCTTCTAGATCAGAAATTTGCACTCATGGGGGATAAGTTAGGGTTGACAACCGTAGGTAAACATGAGATACGACTAGTGGAGGGTGCTACCCCCATTAAACAACGGTATTATCCCGTCAATCCAATTAAGCAGAAGATTATCAACGATACCATCGACGAGATGCTACGGGACAAAGTCATTGAACCATGGAACAGCGGATGGGCTTCACCTGTCTGTCTGATTCCGAAGAAAGACAAATCTTATAGGTTTTGTGTAGACTATAGGAAGCTGAATTCGTTAACTGAACGTGATGCTTTTCCTTTACCGTACATAGCTACTATTTTAGACCAGTTACGAGATGCCAAGTATCTTAGCTCCCTTGACATTAAGTCAGCTTATTGGCAAATAGGGGTTGCTGAAGATTCGCGTCCTTACACAGCTTTTACTGTGCCTGGTCGTGGTCTTTTTCAATTTCGAAGGATGCCCTTCGGCTTGACTAATGCTCCTGCGACGTTTCAGCGCATTATTGATACCATTTTGGGACCTGAATTGCAACCCAACGTTTTGGTTTATTTGGACGACGTGATTATTATTTCCCAAGATTTGAACTCACACTTAACAATTTTGAACACAGTTTTTGATAAATTAATTGCTGCTGGGTTTACCTTAAATAAAAGCAAATGTCATTTTTGCCGTTCAGAACTTAAATATTTGGGTTATGTGGTGGATTCTTTCGGGTTACATCCAGATCCTGACAAAGTCAAGGCGATCTTAGATATTTCAGCTCCAAGTAATGTAAATGAAATTCGCGTTTCTTAGGAACTTGCGGTTGGTACCGTAGGTTTATCCCTGATTTTTCAACAGTTCTTGCACCTCTAACCAAACTTCTTAGGAAGAATGTTAAATTTGAATGGACACCTGAGTGCGAAGAATCTTTTCTCAAATTAAAAGAACTTTTAGCTACAGCACCAGTGCTTAATTGTCCTGATTTTTCTAAGCCTTTTGTCCTTCAGACAGACGCTTCTGCCTATGGGTTAGGAGCAGTTTTAACCCAAACTTTTCCAGACGGCGAGCGAGTCGTTTGTTACCTTTCCAGATCGTTATCCCGAGCGCGATCCAAAATTGTACATGCTTTTTCTTTCCGATTCCGACTCTGATCGAACGAACAACTAAGCCGTTCTGCGTGAGAAAAGAAAAACACGTGGGTAATCTTTGCCACCACTGATAGTTAAAAACTTTGGCAATTCTACCCGTATTAATTGCGAGACAAGTAGTCTGCAGCATTTTACCGTTCATCGGGCTTTAACGTGAAACTTTTTTCTTCGAGTAAGTACGCTTATCTAAATAATTTCTTTTCTTATGGCGGCCATTGTAGATTACGGATGTACTGGAAGATGTGTAATTGAGGAACGCTTGGTATTTAATCCCTCTTAAATTTACTTAGAGGTAACGAATTTTACATGTGTGTGTGTAGGAAGTTTTAGCTTAAACTATTTTAGGGTCCTTGTTCGATACCGAAATTCCTTGTTCGGGGGTAATATCTTGTTCGAGATCACCTGTTGATTGGGGGAAAATTTTGGAGATTCATTATCAACCATAGACACCTAGGAGGTCGTGACCAACAACCTTATCTGAGGGAGATAAGAGCGGCCATTTTATGAAGACGAGGGAGAAACTCATTTAACTACATACTGTTTCGACATGATCGAGAATGCCTTTTTTTTGCTTGATCGGATATATTAATTTTTGTGTGGCTGCGACACTCCATCAGAGACACAGACATTTTTAGAGGGGTATCGAGATTTGAGCTTACCGCAAGCTTCGTAGGTCCTTCAGACATTTATTCATAATATATTCCGAACCCTGTGGTTTGGGCCTTTTTGTTCTCTTTTGATTGCAGAGATGAATGGTGCAAACAGAGCTCTCTTTGCTGCCTCACATCTGGAATATTACATAAGGTAAGCGTTATATTCTATTTGCCTTGTTGTTACCGAACTTGCGTTGGGATATTTTCGTTACTAGTTGTGACCGGTAGTAACGTAACCATTTTGTAATTTATATGTGTGATTCATTTATTAATCTTAACGATCATTAAGGAACAGTAATTGGGGGCAATCATTTTTGAACTGGAGTATAATTGTTGGGAATTAATTGGGTTTTTTTTTTATGATTTGTGCAGTGTGTAATTTCACATATATATCTATATTATTTTGCAATTTATTTGAAAGCAACCAGCAATATAGAGCCGTTTGATTTGCATTTATGGTTATTGTGCATCCTGTATCTTCCCAATTTTATGCAGGGTGAGTTGATAGTGTACATTAGAAATTGGGTGGCGCTCAACCATAACGCACGGAGATTGTCTTGCCCAGAACGAACTTTACTGCTTTGAACCTTCTCTTGCTTCCATATTCAAAAACACTGAGCTTAGCTGGCCGTTTATGCGGCGGGTTTTGTTAAAAGCAGCGCCAAGCCAGACCCACTACATGAAGTAGAAGTGTACGCGGCGCGAAGAAGCGAACGAGAATAATGTAGATAATATATCGAAGAAAAGGACAAAATAGGTATACCGTGTGCATGGTAAAAAAAAGAAAAAAAACTGCTATGGCTAGCACAGGTACCACCCTCGCACTTGCGCATGCGCGATTCTGACCAAAAGCTTTTCTTCTTATGTCTAAGAATATGTGTACCAAATTTGTTTCCAATCGGTTCAGCCGTTTAGCCGTATTTTGGGGAGACAGACCAACAGAACGACTTCATCGAGATTTTGTTTGATTCAGTTTCCTGATGGCGCTTCAAAAAAGTGGGGGGTCGTTCTTTTACCCCAATGCCATACTCCACCTTACTAACTTGCGGGTGGTAAAAATAAGGGTAGGGATTAGAATATTGACAAATGTAATACATTGAAACCTTGAGCCTGCATAATGGGTTAATCCCATTGTATTCACCTAAGCAAAAAACCTAAGTGTTTAGTGAAAATCAGGGTGAAAATCGAATTAAACAATGTCCTTTTGGTCAACATATTGTGTCCCGTGCAGGCAGACATACAGGATGTTACATGAAAGTGTTGTAACGGGAGACGGTTAGGTTGTCTAACTTAGGTATGGGTAAATGTACCGCTTTATACGAATAATATGCGTCAATAGGTTTAAACGCGATAGAAGTTGCGTTTTGGAAATCGTGGGTTATTATAGTGACATGGTAGTGAGCCGTCCAGCTTCATTTATTCCGACTACAGCTTGAGTGTTAAGTTTGAGTAGCTTTTTACTCTAGTTATAAGTAACGCTCAACGAGAAAATTGATCGGTTAACTGTTTATGAAAATGGGATGCTATGTTTACGATCAAAAGAAATTGTTTTTGATCGCGGAGGTAATATCAAAGACTATCCTCCTCCAGGAGGTAGGAGGATAGTCTTTGGTAATACATATTTGGTGTTAAGGGGGGTACTCTAAAAAGTCTTATGTCCGTGAATTGTTTTTATTACGATACACTCTAACAAGGCCTACGATACTTGCTCTAATTATTCAGAGTGAATGTGTCTCGTATTTAGAAAAATCTATATCGAATTTATACGACGTAAAAAACTCTTTCGAGGTTGAGGTGGGTTTTGGATGGACGAATCGATACTCGCAAACTGAAAGAATAATGATAACCGTGTACATGAAAAACTTTGCGAAAGATTGTGATCGCTGAAAGAATAAACGGGAACTGGGAAGCTATTTATTCTGGGACGAGCCACATTTTCACTTGTCAACATTGTTGGAGTTTTTCCATGTCCCATAATAAAGCTCCAATTACCAACAAGCGCTGACCATGCCCTAGGGTAATTTTTCACCACGCAGGAATCTCTCAATCTCGATGGCGATTTAAAATAATACGCACCAAGAGCTATTGCAAATTTGTTTGGCTTTTTGTATCTGTTGTCCCTAAATTAAGGAATTTCAAGTAGAAAACTTAGTTTCTTATTTTTATGTGTATTATAGCAAAATTAACTCGCCAAAGTTCTTTAATTTTTTTAATGAATTTTTAATGGATTATTTATATATGGTCATACCAAAACCTCAGTTTGTGAACTCATTCCCATTTAAGTTTACCAATGTAATAGTACATTATGAGTAACAATATGTCCACGTAATTAGATTAAAGTTAATATGATATTGAAGTCATGTTAAAAGATGATCACTTATGGACCCTCTTTTTTCAGTACGCTATTGAATCCCTCGTAAATTTTATTTTGTTTAGTACCCACCACAAATTATGGTAAGGGGGATAAGAGGCATTGCGATAATATTGAAAAGCGAAAGAAAGTAGTAGTAGGGGGTCGGTATATTAGCATTACCCATGCTCGTCTAAAAAATCATAATTTGAGCGAGATAAATGAAAGTCGTTAAGTTTGCGTTGGTTCCATCTACGAGTACATAGAGCCGCGGCAACGTAAATAGGTGAGATTGAGGGCGTGCCATTGATGAAAAAGGGATTTTTTAAAGAATCGCAGAAGAAGCGACGTAGGCCAAAAAAGTAGAAATTACCAAAAGAAGAAAGCCGCCTGTGAATCCAAATTTGTGAGGGTCTCTAGTTATTCGAATTCCGAAAAAACCGCGGAAATAAACTGTTTGGGAACTATAGCATAAAAAATAAAAGTATAAAGCGCACAAAGAAGGTTCATTTTCGGTTTTGAAATAAACATTCCCTAAAGCCATAGTTCTAGAGTTTTATAGTGAACGCAGCAGGTCTGGCAGGGAAGCAAATATGGTTAAGCGTTTTGATAACCTTAATCAGAGAAAATACGGAAAAGGGTGTGTCAGATACGCGCCCGTGCAAATTCGTATCGAGAACTATCGCATAAATTTATAGAATTACAAAAAACTTGTCATTGCAGGTGGAAATTTTTAATAGTACGAACAAGAGTGGCAACCCCTGTATTGTAACAATTATCTAGTTACACGATGAGACACGACGTAGTTACTTTTCGGTAAAAAAGGGCTGAGTATACATAAGAACAAACCCGATCTGATCAAAATTAGTTGCGATCACAAGCACGAATATTTGTTGATGCAATATTTTAACGATTGCGCATTTACTTACTTATGTATAAGTACTTAGAAATTTGTGCGACAGACTGGCAAGTGGCACGCGAGGTGGTGTCAGATATCATGCAAATTATAATTGGGATTTCCTAAGGATCGATACTTGGCACACAGTTATTTCTCGATTACACTCCTAACTTTTTCAAGTCGATATCATTTTTTTATTTTCGTATGCATGCCGATGATATTCAAACACATCATCCTCCGCTAACTATCGACTGTTGGACTAAGAAAGTAAACCAAATCTAAACAAACATTACGTTTCCTATGCAAGAAAAGGCATGCCCCAGCATCCTACTAAGATTGTCGTTTCCAAATTCTTCCCTTTTAAATCAACTTAACTGTTTTACAATGCTCCACTACCCTGTACATAAACACACAATTCAGTTGTGTGCAGAACAGTGGTCCGGATTCTTGTCCCTTCAATGCCAACAATTTGCGGATATTAAACTGCTAGAGTGACCAATCGGTAAACCACCGAAAATATACGTATTCGGTGTGCATTTCGCACTGCGCCCACATATAATCAACTAAAATTAACTTGATGTGGATACAGGTGCAGCGAAAGTATGTATTACATGCATTGTGCCACAACTTACTGGCTTACAAAAGTGTGGGGTTGTTAGGTACAGACATCTTGTAGATCCACCACGTAATTTCCGAACGCGCGTTTCAATTTATTTGCTTAACTTCTATAATAAAGTTTATCAGTTCTAGGGGAATTTCGGAAGTTTCTTACAAATAAAATGTTCACCAGAAACCGAGGGAGACACGTGACGGAATATGGGGAAAAAACTGTAATACGTTCTAAAAAGGAATGTCCTCAATAAATCGCATGAATTAAGATACGCGCCTCTAGGCATAATTTCCCTGATATGAATATTTAGGTGAAATTCAGTTAGGAATATGTGCATTCCTGTCGAAGAATACATTATAGTTGGATAGACACTGACTCCCTCTAGACTTTCCCCTCAATTTACATATTTACGCGTTCCGTCTTTAATATTAAATTAGGGGCGTGGCGTACCTCGATTACAATATAGGTATTAGGGAACGTATCAATTTGTGCAAGATGCGTAAATAATTTTGTACTTCTTGTTGTTAATCTCTACGTCGAGAAACATTGTAGGTATCAAAAACCCATATTTTACAATACTACAAACGAATTAAACCCCCGCCAACTCCCTTCAGAGGTTTGCGTCAGAAAATAACGAGGAAAATAATTAGAACGACAGCGCAATTCTTAAAAATGGCTCAATTTTTTTTAAGAAATCGCGCTAATTTTTTAAATTGTAAAAGGTGAAGTACAAAAATTTCTTTTATGTCAAGGATCATAAAGCCATCGATTTAAATTTACAAAAATCATACAACAAATTTTTAAAACGAACCTTTTCTGGGTGATTCTTCCTGGATGTGACAACCTGGAGTGTTTACAGCTATGGGGTTGGTTCAAAGCCATTGGGGTGGTTGATTTCCGGGATGCATGCTAAAAACTCGACGGCATGAATAAATCCAGTAGCAGTTCTTGGAATGAGACCTCATTGATGATGTTCGGTTAAATGGCAGATTTTCATTGTTGAATTTCATGGTCAGTACAAATTTTGGGTTTGCGAAATTAAACGAACACTAGAGTATAAACTCGCTTTTAAGATTTTTTTTTGCGCTTTGCGTTTAATATTTTGGAAATACCTTTCGTAAACGTTTCCACTTTAATGGCTTTTAACTTTAGCGTCACAAAAATGAACGTGAATATTATCTGACCTTGCCGACAATTTTCTTTATCGGAATTTCACTTTTACACTGGATATTAAAGTAGCTTTCTTTACAATTTGTGGACCTGCGTAGGGCGCGGTAAAATCTTTGTGGAATTTTTTGAGTAGCACATTGATTATAAATATGGACAGTGTTTTATATAACTGATTTACGCTTACGAGCTTTACCCTTCTAAGCGGTGATGTGAAAATATTCCTTGAACGTAATTTTTTATCACATTAATCCTTACTAAGACGGAACTTTTCTTGTAAACTAACGGGCGCGAAAATACGCGTGTAACTTTTACTAAGGGCGGCGAAAGGTAAAACGAACTCTTCCACAAATATAAAAAATGGGAACTTGAACTGTTTCGCGTAATTTTTTCCACTTGGGCAAAATGATGAATTCCAGAAAACGACTAGATAGAGTGAACACTAATTGTCACTTTTTCTGCGAAACTCGGTTTTTCCGAACGCCAAAATTAATTACTAAGGCCGCACTGAGCAAAACACTAAGTTCTCGTATTGACCATTCGGATACCAAAACGAGAGTCTCTGGTTGGCGACCTCAAAAACAGAATCCTACTAGCACTACGGCTCAAACACGAATCTCCTATTTCGTGCACGGTGCAATGCTCGTCCCCTCTCTCTATATTAAGCTGACTTAAAACGCCTATTACATGATGGAAAGCATTGGCGGCAATCCTTCGTTAATCTTTATTGGTTTGCCAACTCTCTCGCTGATGTACCAGAATTTAACTTATCTCTTTCCCAAGGAAGTACAATTCGCACTGTCAGAAATGAAACATTATATTTCCTCTTTTTATCGCGTAAAACGATACACAATTTCGTCAGGTGTTCCAAATGAGATTTATAACAAAGACGTTACTGATAGCTGTACATGTAAATGTAAATTATAGCACTGACTATTATGCATTCGGTGCTTCGGTTCCTCAATGTTAAAGCGATAAAGAAATGAGAAAAATTAAAGGAATCAACTAAAATTTTCCTGATTTGTTCTCCAATAAATGCAACGGGCGGAATATCAATACCGATGTTGTGTACTAAGCGAGGTGTACGAGATATTACACAAACGTGTGTGTAAAATAAAGCTCTCATTAAACTATGTTTTGTAATATAGTCCAAGAGCCCAGTAGGAAAGTATACCTTGAACGCCCGGACGATTCTAATAATTTTCATTGGATTCGCCATAAAAAGTTGTATTAGAATCGACAACGGTGCCGGCGAAAATCCTGCCGAAAGCAATTAAAAAAACATTAACTTCGCCCCTTATTTTTGGAAAATGTACTTGATTGTCCCAGACGTTCAGGAAGAGTACTAAAGGGTGCATATGGATGAGTTTTATCGGAAAAAGTCACGGTGCCGGGGCGCAACTTGCCGCAACCCTTGGCACCGCGACTACAAATGGGGTGGAAAATCGTACTAAACTACATACCTTTTTCTCCCGGATCAAAATGACGTATATGAAATATGTAGCTTGCGATTATACGAATATAAAAAACCAACGGTGCCGACTCTCAGGATGCCGGAAGTCCTCGGCACCGTCGATGAAATCCGGGCGCGCGCGAGCCTATTGACATTGCGAAAATTGAAACTTAAGTATGTATTAGGTGAAAAAATGTAACAGCGTGGATACCGCGAGATCAAATATGTTCCACAAAATTTTTTCGACGAGAAAAGATTCTGAGAAACTCGTCAAGAAAATCAGAGGATTTGAGTCGTGTACCATTCCGCCTTGTAGTACAGGCAAATTGTCCAAAATAGACAAGAAAATTGCGAAGTGGTTGAAACTTGGTTTAAGACGTTTGAAAATATGTATATTTCAAGGAACCGAGGAGTCCCTAACCACAAGAGGTGTGCCGGAGTAGTCATGCTCAAAAACTGCTTCTTGGTTTGAAATCGGCATTTTAAAAAAGATTACAAATTAAAACTGCACTTTCTGAATGTAAACAGAGCAGAATAATTTTCAAATTACGGCGGTTATTATTATTTGATAACGCATCGTGTTTCATTTGTTTAATTTTCCAAGGCCTACCTAAGAGTGTAGGGTGCTTTTCCAAACAATCTTTCGCGCCATCGACAAATACCGGAAATACGTCAAAAGTAAATTTAAGATTCAATTTAAGCATTTTAATTAATTAATTAATTAATCTCATTTTCCCAATATTTGAGGTTAGGAAAGAGATTTTGAAAAACGGTTCTCTTTGGATGTTATTTGGCTACTTTTTCATAAAGAAAAAGTCATATCATTCCATTTGATTTTTTTAGGATTTTAGATTATAGTGTCAAAATTAGCCCCCTGGCGGAGAAGGTTTTAACTAAATTAACTATATTTTGATTCTTATTGCCCAAGGAATGCTCTTTTCAACGATACCAAATTGGTTAAAATCGGTCAAACCGTTAAGAAGTTAAAGCAGGTTATTGCAAAAACAATTGAACGCCGTACACCATCTTTGTTTTTGAAATAACAAAGTTTTTGTTTTTACAAAAATGATAGATGAACTGGTTCTCTTTAAAAATGTAAAAAAAGAATGTTTAGATTATTTTGCGAAATTGAAAGAAAATACAATTTTAAAATTTAAGATGGCAGTTACGCCCTCTGGTGGTCATTTTGAGAACTGAAAATATTTTCCAGCGATTCTTCATAACCGATTTACCAAAAATTATTTTACCCCTAAGTCATACGACGAACGGTTCCCGAGATATGGCCGAGGAACGATCTTATTGGGTCACCCGGTACAGCTGATTAATTATTAGTTATTAAAATATACCCCAACGTATTTTTTAATAGTATTTTACTGCCACTTCCTGTTAAAACCGTGAAAATCCAGTTCACCCTAAGTTGAGCATGACCACTCCGGCACACCTCTTGTGGTTAGGGACTCCTCGGTTCCTTGAAATATACATATTTTCAAACGTCTTAAACCAAGTTTCAACCACTTCGCAATTTTCTTGTCTATTTTGGACAATTTGCCTGTACTACAAGGCGGAATCGTACACGAATCAAATCCTCTGATTTTCTTGACGAGTTTCTTAGAATGTTTTCTCGTCGAGAAAATTTTGTGGAATATATTTGATCTCGCGGTATCCACGCTGTTACATTTTTTCACGGAATACGTACTTAAGTGACGTGAGTTCTTGCAATTTTTCAATTTTCGCAATGTCAATAGGCTCGCGCGCGCCCGGATTCCATCGACGGTGCCGAGGACTTCCGGCATCCTGAGAGTCGGCACCGTTGGTTTTTTATATTCGTATAATCGCAAGCTACATATTTCATATAGGTCATTTTGGTCCGGGAGAAAAAGGTAGTTTAGTACGATTTACCACCCCATTTGTAGTCGCGGTGCCAAGGGTTGCGGCAAGTTGCGCCCCGGCACCGTGACTTTTTCCGATAAAACTCATCCATATGCACCCTTTAGTACTCTTCCTGAACGTCTGGGACAATAAAGTACATTTTCCAAAAATAAGGGGCGAAGTTAATTTTTTTTAATTGCTTTCGGCAGGATTTTCGCCGGCACCGTTGTCGATTCTAATACAACTTTTTATGGCGAATCCAATGAAAATTATTAGAATCGTCCGGGCGTTCAAGGTATACTTTCCTACTGGGCTCTTGGACTAATAGTATTAAAAAAGTTGTCAAGTTCGTAAGCTTGTACTTAGTATTTATATCGTTACTCTCATGCAGACCTCATAATGTAAATATGAAATTTATCACATAACAGTCGCATGTCGGATTACAAGCTCGTCTGAGCATGTAGGTGCATTACGTAACAAATACAACCCCTCGGAAGGAAACATAAAGTTAATTGTAGTCCTTAAGACAGGCATAATCTCCAAATTAATCTTGTTTTTAGCCTACGCAGGCAACAGACGAATTAATTTGTAATGTCAGTAAGTAATCCGATTCAAACTCGGGTACTTAATGCGTTTATAGACATTCCGTATTTGCCTTTATCTACCGTATGGATATTTCTCTCGTCACTCTCTCAATTCCACCTGATAGAGCGGATGGTGAATTACGGCGGGTTTGGTTACCAAATAGCACGGCTATATGGCCTCTATGTCCACTTCATGACCTTACGGCAAGGATGGAAGAAACTAAAATTAAATCAATTGTATTGAATTGTAAATCCACAGAAAAATTGGCATATGGTTTTTCGAAATGTCTAATAAAATAAAAGCCTTTAATGATCTTTAAGGACTCCACTAAAGCGTATTAAGGACTTTGAAAGACTATAGATCCAATTAAAGGGTATCAAAGTCTCTAAACCCTTGGAGTCTCTTGGAGCACCTTGTAATCCTGAAATTTCGGTAAGGGTTTTAAAAGCTCCTTAAGATTCAGGTTAGAACCACTTTTCAAGATAAATAAAACTCTAGTGACCCCCAAAATTACCCAAGGGCTATAAAGTCTACTAAATGCATGTGCAAATTCTTGAAAACATTTTGGAGTGATCTTAAATGTTTTTAACGCCTCTAAGAAACTGTAGGACACTTTTCAAGATCCTTGTAGGATTCCTAAATACTTTAAAACCTCTAGTTCACTTATGTTATAAGACTCTTGAATGTTCTCGCAGGCTTTTAAAGGCTCGAATTCTTAAACTCCTTTTATGAACGGCTTTTTGAGCGCTTTGAAAGGCACAATTTCTTAGAAACTACTTTGCTCAAGTGCCAAAATGTAAACATAAATGAGGTAAATATTATGAAAGACGTAAAAGTAGTTGAACGGACGGAGAAAGTGTTTGAAAAAAGGCGCATGTAATAGTGTAGGAATAATGCGGGTTTACAGTTATTGTTGTCTTTCATTTTCGGTTGGCTGTGATGCGTGGAGCTTGCGATGATTTTAAAATCCTGACTCAGATCTTATAACTATAATTTTGTACGACCCTATATACGGGAAATGCTGTTTATTTTGTTACACACCTGGAAGTATAATTTTGCCGTGTAAAGGCATAATTTTAGTCTATTACTTTGCGGTAAGAAAATGTTTAGTTTGACATTTACATGAAATTTCAACCTTAACAAACAAAATAATTGCCCAGACGTAGGATGGGTACTATTAAGGCCACCGAAAGGTGAATCCCATTATTAATGGTATAGGTGTACCAATCTACTGTTTTGTTGCAGGTTCCCACAGGATACACACCTTTACTTGGAAATTAGTGTGGTAAGTGTCTTTTATTTTCTACCCCACATTTAAAATGTGAATGTGATAATATGTACTGGAATTCTACATGAATTATACCCCGTGGATTAAGTTGTTCCCGAGGTTATTCCCCAACATTCACGAATACTTCACATTTTAACGACGAACATTCTACAGGGTGTGGAGAACTAGCTGGTCGCAAGTCGTAACTAATCTAACCAGTCGGCCTAATAATATTATCTCCCGGTGCGTTCAAAGCCAGGAGTCACGACGAATTAACCAGAATTTGAATTTTATTCCACCACTGTCAACATTGCATCCGTAACTATAATTATTATACCGAGTTACTTCGTACCTACACAATTTGAACATTTATACAGTATTATTATTTTTTAAATTTGATTAAAGAATAGCTTTTGCCACTGTACGTTGTTTTTCTTTTCTCTTTTTATGATACTTGAGTTAAACCTTTCCCTCTTGATCACAGAGAACTACGGCGTGGCACTGATCTGGCGAATAATAATAAGCCAAATTAAGATAGTAGGTATCTTATAAGCAGATCCTTATCCCCCGCTCTATAGTTTAGCCGGCTATCGGAAAATCTTCAACTGAATTTCCCTTTCTATCAAAATTCCCCGTCACGTTCTAAATAAAACACACAGGGCCTATCACCCGAGAATTTACTGTAACAAAATACACGCTTTACAACCGTCGCGACACTAGCAGCATCAGCCCCGTTTTTACGTCGATTTCAGTATTTAAGGGAACACCACTTCCACCTTCTTTCACAAAATTTTCAAAAACACCGCCAATCACAATTAGACTTGATAATCCCAGTTTCCAAGGAACAACAAAATAATACGCAATTATACACATATTCTCATATACAGGGTGTCCCGTCATTATTTTTGATATTCATACCGAAATACCGTCTACATGACGTTGTATACACACCAATACACTGCAATTTTTGCACGGAATGGAATAAATTATATTAGTTTTCTCTAAGGTTGCTAAAAGAGATTTAATTTTAATATATAACTTATTACCGGTATTTTTATAAACTTTGAGCACTAAGTACGCAGTAGGTGTTTTATTGACTGCATCGCCACCTAATTGAAACTAATCGGTCAAGGCTATCTTCCGTCCTTATTAAAGGATTATACTTAACTTTTTAAATTGTAAACAGCACACAACACTGCGAAGTTGCGTAAATTGAAAAGCTCAAGAGCTCAATTATTTATACATATTTACGTTAATTAAATTAATAAACCGAGAACTTTTATGTAAAGTAGATAAAGCTTTCTAAAAACGAAGTGACCCCATACTATGTAAATTACCCTGCCATGTATTATTAGACTAACTAAAATACTATCTAATTAAAAAGCCATTCGCGAGTTTATAATGAAATTAAATTTCAATACGCCATTATTGTGCAATCGATCTCTGCTTTCATACGATGAAAAAATATTTTCTTTGTGTTGGTATCGTAATTAGTAACAATTATTAGCCATATTGAAAACATATACTGTCGGTGCATTAATCATTGTGAGGTTTTTGCATTCAGTCACCATCGCTAATCTTGCGGGTGAATTGATTGTGGTCCAAGATTGTGGAGAAATTTAGTACGGGAAAGTGTCAGCAACACTTCTCTATTAATTTGGGGAAATCGGTTTGGGAGGTGCATGCGAAGGATGAAGTTGGAAAATTCCTAATCACACTCATGGAGGCTCTACCAAGCAGAATCCAGGTAGTAACCGAGCATTTAACCCACTAAACCAAGATGGTCTGTTTACACCTGTAATTGCATTCAGTAGTCGTAGCACACTCAACTGAACGATTTTTTCCGGGAAAATTAAGTATAGTAATTCGTATCACTCTTAAAATATCTAGCTTCTAGCTCACAGATTAGATTTCTCAAGATTCTGAGCCCTGTTTAAAAAGGGGGGTGATTTGCTTCAATTTAGCAAATGAAAGATGTTATGTTTACAATGAAAGAAAGGTTTCTATAGAGGGTTGATAAGCATAATAACTTAAATATACATTATATATCACTGATTCAATTTAGCGTAACCCTGCTTGCTACATTTGTATTCTACAAAACCTCGTTAAATTTAAATTGAATGAAAATATATCAATGGAAATTACGGGTATAACCCCAGAAGTTGATGCAGTTTGATTGATGAACTTACTCTTCGACTTTCTTTCGTGCATTGTCGATGTTTACATTATAAAAAGTTAAATGTGTATAATGAACCGATGAAACTTGCGCCTATAGTGCGACCAAAAATGATCTAAAAGGATCTCAACTACAAGGAAGTCATTTTTAAGACTGGCAAATGGATAAAATAAGTTACAATTAACACAAGTACAGAGGCTAATGTGACTAGTAAGAAAAAGTACGAATTCGGAGCACACCGCAGACATCAAAAGCAAGAGAAACCACTTCAAAGACAAATATGGTAAAGCCAAAAAATTAAACCCATTAAACGTAGACGCGAAGTCAGAAAAGTAACAGCGTACCTACCAAAAAAAAAAACATTTGCATCTAACCAAAGCGCAAGCAGTACCTACCTTCACTGCGAAGGGACGGCATTAAGTGCAGAAAGGTACAAAGCGCGAACTCTAGCAACAAGACAAAGAAGTACGTAAATGAGCATTCTACCACTCGATGTGTATCTTCACGATTTGTGACGAGGCACGCTCATTTAGGGTTTTTGCACTCACTACTACAACATATTGTGGTTAAGATCTTCTTTAGTCCACTTCCACCACCTACTAACGTTTAACCGGCTTTGTGGCTCAGTCGTAGAACGTTGGGCTACATATCCGGGAGGTCGAGTGTTCGAACCTGGGTTGAGGGGAATTTTTCATCTGTGGCAGAGATGGGAATTTCCTTAGATCAGTTTTGAGCATGCTGCCGGCTACTCCGGATTAGGTTTTCCTACAGTTTCCCTAATTCGTAAGGTAAATGCAGGAGTAGTAAAGAATAACTAAAGACCTTCTGCAGGGGCACCTCTAAAAAGCTTTATGCGGGTCACGCTGTAATTGGGCGTTAGCCTGTTGAGGGTCCAGAACAATTGAGGGATAATAAATAAAAAAAAATAAAATAACAGAACCACAGTTGTGGATGAAACATTCTTGGAGAATCTGTCCTCTCACTGCCCCTTCAAAACAGACGTTAAGACAGTATTTTTCACAAGATGTGATGGAAAAGACGGCAATTGTGTAGAAACTAAAGACTTGGGCACAGATTGCCAGACGTTTATGATTCAAAAGTGTCCGGAAGACGTAACGAATATTAACCGATGACTCTTGCTGGTGGACAGACCATTTATGATAACCAACTCCTTGTTTTTAAAGAAACGCATGACTTTATGTCTATGAAGCTATTTCATTTTCCAATTTAAAAGATTCTCTAATGTAAAATTTGACTTAAAATTTACCTTGGGTTTAACCTATACATTATATCCTTATTATAAATCCTGAATTTTAATAAAAACGAAAATAAAGACAAATTTCAACGTTACCATCGATATACCTGTGATGTTTGTATCAATTTTACACCAAAGATACAAGAAATATTTTATTTACTTACGTAAAGGAATTTCCGCGGAGCAATATCGATTTGTATCTTTACGTGTAACAGTTACAACTAAAATTTTGGAAGGGAAACAGCTATGTTATCCAGTTTGACACGGAAAAGCTACACTAACGAAGTACTGACCTGAATATGTGATATTTTATAGGATAAGAACTTTCATAAGCAGCTAAGCTACTTACTTTTTTAAAAATATAATATTCCAAGAGAATTTTTTGCGTATCCCACGCTTTGCCTTTTTACCTGCTTTTAAGATTTAGAATCCAATGTAAGCCCGAATAAGACTTTATAATATTATTTTTCCTAATCTACGGCATGCCGAGGAAAACATCGTATAAATAAATAGCCTGCAAGCTTAAAACTTTAACGAGTTTTGATTCAACGAACCTTTAATAATCCGATTTGCTTCTAACATATGCCACGACATGGAGCACTAATAATGATAAAATTTGTTTAACTTTCTGATGAAAGCCTTGCAGACTTTTATATCTTTAATGAACTGTATCTCAGTGGAACACACAGTCACAGACAACTGTTGTATCTGATCCAGCTAAAGGACCCAATTACAAATACTACTCATTCACCTTATTCCTTTATAGAATAACATATTTTTATTTGTAGAGATTGTAAATATATCGTCCCATACCGTGCGAGCTGGACATGGTAGTTGTAGATAGAGGATTCTGTGAAATTTCGATGCCAATACACGAAAATAAAAATTATATCGCGTTTTAGACGTTCAATGCGCTTCCGCAATGTTCTACAGTGAATGCTGCTTCATTGGTACTCTCTTTAGCATATTGAAAGAGGAGAAAATTGAGAAACAACCCATCCATCTGTCGTAGTCTCTTATGAAATCCGTCAGTGGTATCCGTTATCGATCTAGAATGGAAAGGGAAACTACCCCACACGTCAAATTGTTCGCGTTTCACTAAGTTACTAGGCTTTTTGTGAAATGACGTATATTCTAAGACTACGACATATCGATGTAAATCAGAGTAGATGTAAGATCACCGACAAAAGTAATGATAAACGGAAGCTTACTGCCACTTAGGCAACCAACCGTACACTATCTAAAGTGGCAACGTTGAAGTGTAAGTTTTCCGGCGGGGATTCGTCTGAGTTGGCCGCACGGCGTCGTCTATTGTCGTGTTTGCTTCGGCGTTTCTTCGTCGCTGCCTTGATATAAACGCTACAGCAGGTATAATTACAAGAAATAGTAAGTGAAATTTGATAAACGGAAGTTTTGCATATTTTTTATTGTTAATTTTGAAAAATCGCAGCAGCCCTGAAAGCTGTTTCAACATTTTTAGCGGCCACTCCAACAATTCCTTAAACTTTAAGGATTCGATTATAAAAAGGAGCACTCACTTATCTTAAATGGTTTGGGAGATATGCATTTTTGAATGGACAAAATTTGTAGAGAAAAATTAACATGTCAAAAGCTATTCTAGATAGGGACCCAAATCTTTAATTGTTTAATTTAAAATAAAATAAAGGCATTTAAAAAAAATTGGTATGTTTCTATTTAAAACAAGTTGTAAATCAGCATATGTATGATTAAAGCGCATTTTTGGTAATGCAGGTCAGTATTTTATTAGCGACGTTTAAAATTATCGATCTCACGAGTCATTTTGGCTGCGTTAAATAATTAATTTTATTTAATTTCAATTGACGGTACGTCTTCATTTTGTAAAACAAATCACAAAGTAAATAACAAGTTTTTGTACTGGTAGCGCTATCTAACGGTAAAATTATAGCACCTCCGAAACCCATATCGAAATTATTTTCTTCAATTATCGATCTCACAAGTAACCTAACTCAAAATAGACTAGTGCCTGCACATCTACACTATAGCAGAAAGCTTTTAGTGAAAATTTGAATTCTCTAGCTATTGTAGTTGTGGAGATCTCACGCGCACAGCCGGCCTGCCAGCCATAACGAATATAATAGCGTATTTTTTTCAAAAATGCGCTAAAAATTTATAAAGATGGCGCCAACTTCCGGTATTTACGGAATCACTGCCATCTCGAAATTATTTGATTTCAATCCGCAATAGTCGATTATGGCTGTGAACCAAATTTTTAGTTTCTATTTCATCTGCAAAAACTTCTAACGATAGGGGCAATTTAGTGATTATTATTATAAACCGAGAGAAAAGGACAGATTTTGCATGATGATTAGTAAACGTCTGTCACCGCAATTTTCTCTTTACATAGGTTAGAACTAACGTGTAAACGTATATCACGAGGTATATCATATGTCTGTTGAGCGGTCCGTGCTATTTTATGCAACTTTTCAAATTTTGACAACACAGCAAACAAAAGTTTATTAATAAACGCGTGCTATCGATTATAAAATTATATTGGGGAGACAAATTAATAATAGGGCGCTAGCACATTGAGAGACGATTTTTGTTATCTGATTTTCCAAAAATTGCTAAAAAAAGTTTGTTTCGCAACGTTTATAATAAACTTTTATTTGTTGTGTTGTCAAAATTTGCAAAATTACCTAAATATATGATATACCTACGTTTACACACTAGTTCTGACTTATGTAAAGTAAAAATTTCGGAGACACATGTTTAAAAATCTCTAAAAGTCTATTATTATTTTGACACAATTAACTACTGAAAGTGACATTAAAACCCATAATTACAAATTCGTTTTCCCTTTCAAACTTAGTGTAGCAGTGGAACTGGTTCCCTTTGTAATATGACAAAAACTAACCTAAAGCGAAATTTGAATTTGGCAAGTCGAAGAACCCCCGATAACAAATCTTATTATACAGTGACCAAAGTGCATCAATTACTTATAATTAATGGCGTCTTGGGCATCTAGATAATAAGGTTGAGGAGTTTCGACGTTTTTCTTGTATGAGCAAGATTTTGGAATTGTTCATCCAAGCGACTGTCTTAGGCTCTCCATTGTTATGAAGATGATTAAAAGATTTCTCTCCCTTATCGAGTCATCGTGAGTCCAGAATGGACAGCAAAAAATAGGATTCCATAAAACAGCTTGTCAGTCTAAATCCTTTCGGTTATTAGTATGGAACATTCGCATGTCCTTTGACATGAAGTAGGCATACAATCTCTGACTATATAGAACTACTAGTTCGGGTACTTTACCATTAATCCTTGATTGACATTTAGTGCAAACGGAATAGTAAATCAACGAAAGGGGATGTAGGATATTTCGTGCTGTTTATTCTTAGGGAGATTTTTCTAACAGTATATATTGAAGAGAACACGTCTGATGAGATGCGAAAACGGATAAATGTGGAGTCTCCCAAAAGAACCTAACATCCAAACTATTAACGAACGCTGAAAAATGTCACAAATATCTCCCATGTTATAAGAACGATCGAAACTTGGCCAATTCCTTACTTTGGTAATAAGCATACAAATCATTTCTGAGAGCCACTGAATATTTCCAAATAGGCGTTGCATGATGAAAGTGGATTCGCCACCGAAATGCTTTAATAAAACACTGTAGTGAAAATTGACATACCTACTCCTTTTTGCGATGTAGTTTTAAAATGTAGCATCAAACATACACAGATTTCCCATTTACACGTATCTCTACTTCCACCAGCAAAATTCAAATCGAGTTATGGATTGAGGTGGTTAACTGGGAACTGCGCAATTATTTCTCCCAGTTTGCTACCAATAGAAAAAACCGTGGGGATTAAACGACGAAATATGAAAGCGTTTTAATTGTCAGCTAGATTTTTATGCTATAAACATTCAACTTAATTGCAATTAACGAGGGAAATTCAGCGCCCTAGTTAAATGTTTCCACCCAATTGGTAAATACAATGTAATTTAATTTCCAATGGCTGTATAGTTCATGCATATTTTGATGAAATATTAATCAAGTTTTATCGTAACTTTACGTTTTCATTTAATTATTACTTTATATACCTATTACAATACCTGTATATGTGTATATTTTTCAGCAATTAACATGGTGAATGAATAGTCTTTACCCGAGGGTGTATCACATTACGAATTTAAATAATTGCCCGCTAAATATTAGAGGATTTATTACCTGTCTCTAATTGAAGGTAAATTAAGTTGACCAACATAGAGAAAGTGAAACGCTGTGGTCAACATCACAGTCATGCCAATTTAAAAGAAACTCAAGCCAATAACAGATGCATTAGGAAAGCTGACGTAATGGATATGTGACAAATAAAATTTATCAGGGATAATGATTTCGAGAATAACCGTAATTGTGATTTTCTGAACTGTTATAGATTTGCTAAATGCTTGAGAGTACGAATTTCTCATTAAAATTAATTAAGCTGTTAGTACGAAAGAAGCATCGAACCATATATTGATATTTATTTTATTTTTTTATTTATTTATTTAATTCATTGTCTCTCTTCTTCTAGGAGGTTTTTAAGAATTACAAAAATTTTCGTGTACAATACAGTCGTCCGCTATATTACACTTTAGTGCATTTTTGATTAAAAAAAATGTGCTATTGTTTGTTTGTTGGTCCGACCATCCACCCACGCTGACTTTTCGGAGAATGGGCCTAGATTCTGGAATTTTTGGCAATAGGTATTCTATGCCAATGCCAAAACAGCTTTCCAATTCAAAAAAAAATTTTTACGACCAATTAGCGCGTTGTTTATTGGTGCCATGTAATTTAGTACTGGTTTGCTATCCTGTCCACTATAATAAAATTTATTTTCGACTCAATTCCTTTGGAAAAAATCAAAACGGTAGAAACAGATCTTCATGGTACTCTAATGAATGGTCTTAACTTAAGAGATCTCTTTTATTCCTCTAGCGAGCTCTACATATGTGGAAAAAGGACCTATGAAGAGGGAAATTCGTAAGGGCAAAGAAAAAAACAAGAATGTGTGGTTATTGAACTCAACACTGCAAGAGTCGGTACCTACTCAAAAAGAGAAACTGAAAGGTCTAGGCGTGGTCTATCAACAGGTGGGGCAATAACCCCAAGTGCGAATGTCTCTAGAACAGTTTCGTAAGGGAGTACCCAAAAAAGTAGAGTGGAAGGTCTGGACGAGACGTTATTATTATTATTATGGTCGGTGTTTCTTGTGAGAACTCAGGTCGCCTGGTTAACTAATTGCACGGATTAAAATCAAGTAACGATTAGTGTCTGTGTCTGTGTCTGGTGAAGTTATGTAGGGTAGGTCTACAACGGAGGTAATTGGCGCACCACCACTAGGTTTTTAAGTATTATTTTATAATGTTTACTAATATTTACTACATTTCCCACTATATTTCTTTGTAGAGGTTTGTATCTTTCAGGAATTTTATAATATTTTGGTAATTATTAGCATTTTTTAGCATAAACATATCTGTGATATTGTGCAGTTTCCTGTAGGTTCCTAAACTCTGGCATTCTTGCATAATATGCTTGACAGTTATTTCCGCTCCACATTAAGCACAACGTCTATGTGTTTGTCCTCGTAGGAGGTGACTGTGTGTTAGTTTCGTGTGGCCAATACCTTAGTGTAACTTACACTATGCCAATACGTAACCGTGTTATTATAACTTGATCTTTGCGTTTCAGGTTTTCGCTCTTACTATACCCCCAAACAAGGTCAGGTTGTATTATTTTCAACTGTGTTTCCGCTGTAGACCAGCTGATTTTGCCATTTTTCTTTCATAACATTTTTTATTCTGTTTAGCACATCTGGTACAGTTAGTTCAGTTATCCTAACAGACGATGTTGATAAACCTGCTTCCCTTGCTGCCTGTTTTGCTTTTATTAGTTCTAGGTGTACGTTGTCATTTTGAGCTAACGTCAAAACCACTTTCTTTCCAGATTTGTTTAACTTATCCCATTGTTTAATAACTGTCCTTTGTAGGGGGTTGTCAGTAAAGCAATTTTGTAGGGATTTTGTTGTTTTTAGCCAACCTATGATTTTTGTGATTTGTGGATTCAGATCACAGATTTCCAAAGCTTTTAGAACTGCCATGTGTTCCATGCTCTCCAACGTATGATATTCTGAAATTTTCCACGAATTTATGTAATTATTGGCAATCACTGCACATCCCTTCGCTTTTCGGTCACTCCATGTCGCTACAAACAAATTATTTGTTTTCCCTTCTGCCTTTAGTTGTTCTTCTGAAGGCTTTAGCACGTCTGGTAATGTAGTTCCCATGGCATTTTGTCCGGCACTAATTCCCAAAGCTCTAGTTCCATAAGATTCTCATTTCTCATCTCGGTGTGTACCTATTTGTACTTTCGATGGAATGGTCCTCGTCTGGCGCCAATCGTATTTGGTATACCAGGTAGGGTTCATAATGTGTTCTGTCAGGTAGTGATTTGGTTTAGCACATCGTTTCACCCCATGTTTAAGTTTTTGTTGCTCAAATCTCAGTCGTAAAGGCAGAGAATTGCTTTCAACATTAAGACTGGGTATCGGAGATATTATTATTATTATACCTACTCGAAAAGAAAAGTAACGCGAAATTATACTTTAACGAAAACTTAACTCCACAAAATCGGAAAATGTTAAAGGAAGCCCAAATACGTGCTAAAATTTATAATTTCAAATACGTATGGGTCAGTGAAGGAGGTATACTGGTGCGTAAAGAGGATAATCAACGTGCATTTCGAATAAACTCGTTGAGTGATGTAAACAAATATATAAACTGATATTTTTGTAAACTGTATTTGCCGCTAATGACATTGTTAACCTTTGCTACCTTTGAATTATTATTAACAAATAGAATTTAGACTTCTAGTAAATAATTAAGAGTGTTTTCTTTATTTAAAATTGAGCATTAAAAACTTATTTTATTTTTTAACAAGAACAATTTTCTTTCTTTTATGAACTGGTCACAAACAGATCTTAATTCTCGCATTAATTACAAAACTAATGATAACATTAAACAGTGGAACGAGTTTATTACAAACACATCCGTCGATTTAATAAATCTCAGCATATTTCATTTAAATATTCGTTCACTAAAAAAGTACTGGGAACAATTACAAGACATCCTGCTATCCAGTAATTTCGATATAGTATTTTTGTCAGAAGTAAATATTACTGAAGATGAAGTAAATAATTATCGCATACCAAATTACAGCATAGAATATAAAATAAGAATCGGAAGGAGTGGTGGAGGGTTGCTTATATTATACAAAAATGATCTTCAAATTAAAGTTCTTCCAACTAACGTAAACTGTTGTGAATGTATGCAGAATATTTTCACACACGAATTATTGAAAACACAAATACATACAATATTCGTATATCGCCCCCCTGATAAAAACATAAACGACTTGATCGCGGAGCTCGACGGCATATTAGAAAAAGCTAGACTTACTGAAGTAATAATGTTGGGGGATATAAATCTTAACCTGATAGGTCCACAAAATGCCACCACCTGTGCGTATGAAACTGCTCTGTATTGAAAAGGGTTAATTGGTACTATACAATCGGTAACCAGAGAAGAAGTTCGCGAGGAAGTAGTCACCCAGTCATTGATTGATCACATCTATATTCGAACGCAAAGCAGTATAGTATACTCATCAGTAGTACAACACAAAATTTCTGATCATTACCCAATATGCGCATCACTTCAGATTAATAAAAATCATAATACCTCTACAAAAATGACAACTGCGTATGATAGAAGAAAAATAAATAAATACATACAAAATAAAAACTGACAGGCAGAAGAAGATGAAGACGTCAACCAATTTTTGACAAATATAATCACAGGCATGCACGAAATTTACAATGAGTCAAACGCTAATCAACTACGAAACAAATATAACACCAGAAAGAGAAACCGAGGCAAGGAGTGGATAACAGAAGAACTTTTCAAAAAAATCAAAGAGCGTGATCGATTATTTAAACGCTGGAAATCGAGTCCAACAAATGATAACTACCGAAACATATATAGACTTTTCCGTAATAAACTAAATAGTGAAATTAGGAAAAGGAAACAGACATATTATCAGAATAGAATTGAAAGCATGTCGACAGATCACCCAGCAGTATGGAAACAAATCAACACCATGCTATACAGATCCACAAAGAAAAGCATTGACACTCATATAATGAATACTATAGGCAAACATACTTCCACAGCGGTTATAGTCAAAAAATTTGCTGTTCACTTCTCGAACCAAGTCAATGAGCTTAAAAAACAGTGTCAGCATAAGATGAACTTGAGGTTGGATCCGGAAGAACCAAATTTTTACTTTTATATGCCCTACTCGACAGAAACACAAATTGAGGAATTAATCAAGGATCTGAAGACTAATAAAGCGCCTGGAAATGACAATATTAGACCGATCGACATTAAAAGTAACTCTCAGATATTTTCAAAATTAATCTCAAGAATAATAAATCTTTCACTGAGAAAAGGAATTTTTTCAGAAGAACTTAAAGTGTCCGTTACGCGACCAATATTTAAAAAGGGAGATGCCAAATTACCGTCCTATATCCAAATTACCAGTAATAGAAAAGATTTTCGAACGCTATGTAGTGGCACATCTACGAAGATATATAGAAGATAACCAAGTTATCAATAAGGAACAATACGGGTTTCAGCGAGGAAAAAGCACCGAACACTTATTATGTAAATTTAATAATCATATAAATACTAGCTTAGATAAAGGTAAATATACGGTAGCTGTGTTTATAGACTTCGGAAAGGCATTCGACACGGTAGACCATTTAATACTGTTAAAATATATGGAAAGATACGGGATCCGCGGCAAAGAACAAAAGTGGTTTGCTAGTTACCCTTACCTCACAAACAGAAAATTTTTAGTGAGAGTAGAGAGTGAAGTAAGTCATTTAAAATCATGTCAGTTCGGTGTACCACAAGGCAGTAATATTGGGCCGTTATTGTTCCTAATATATGTAAACGATCTATTTCAAGTGGTAAAAAACTGTCAACTATACATGTATGCCGACGATGCAGTACTCCTCTATAGTGACAGTGATATAAAGAAATGTGAAAAAGTGATACAAAGTGATATCAATAATATTCTTATGTGGGTACATGGTAGAAATCTATTTATCAATAACACAAAAACAGTGACCATGACATTTCGTACTGCGCACATGTTGTTACCAAGAAATGTTAAAATCAAGCTACATGACTGTAAGTGTTTAATGAACATTAGCGATAATTGTAATTGTACCATATTAAAACAAGTAGAAGAGACAATGTACTTAGGATTAATAATTGATAATCACCTAAAATATAATAAACACATAGAATATATATTTAAAAAATTTAAAAAAATTACAAGTAATATATACATGTTAAAAAGACAATGTTATAATCGCCAAATAATGATCACTGTATACAAATCACTTTTTGAAAGTATTTTAAGATACGGTGTGCAAAATTGGGGGTGCTTGAAAAAACTGTACATAAAAAATAAATAAACTTCAATTAAAAGCCCTACAACTAGTACACGGAAAACTTAGTGTCACAGAATTATTAGAATTGTGCGATACACTAACACCTTTGGGTTATTACAAATATTATAATGTGATTAACAATTACCAAAATGAGGGTTGTAGAATAAGAGCTGAACATGGTTACCAAACGCGCAGAGATAATTTGCTAGTACCTAGATATTATAATAAACATGGAGAGAGAACTCTTAAATGTGTAATACCAAGACTGTATAATCAAATTACTTTTGATCGCTCGAACTTGAACAAATCCCAATTCGCAGCAATGTATAAAAATCAGTTAAGGCACGATATATGAATAATTGTTGTATAATTTTTTTTTGTAATTATTAATCATAAATTGCACCTTTTTGTCACAATGATTGCACTCCACTAACCTCACTGCGTCAATTACTTTGTTTAAGTTTTCTTTTTTAAATTTTCCATGTAAATTTGCAACAATGATCGGCACCTACCGATAAGTAATAACTTGGTAGGACCGCATTATGTAGATATGTACAATAATAAATGAAATGAAAATGAAATTATTAAATATAAATAAAGGAAGTTTGCTTACTGGAAATTTTCCAGGGACCAGTTTCCCTGGGGGCGAGTTTTAATCGATGAACTTTCTGATGGAAATTTCCCGGGGCGAAGTTTCCGTGTATTCCCTGACCACAGAGAGTATTCCAATCCTTTCCCAGAATACGATACTCTTGAAATGAAACGACAGTATCTATTCCATTCATAACGGGAGCTTGACCAAGCAGCACTTAAGCACACCAAAGACCCATGGTGTCTACCCCCTTTCTTTCGCAACTATGTTCAGAGCCGCTCCTGTCAGGACACTTTTGAGCATAAGTTCCCGGTTCCAGATAACTGTCGCCTAGGAGCCGATTTCTTTGATCAACGCGTCACAGGAACAGATCACGTGCTCGGTAGTTTTATCTGCCTCGTGACAGAACATGCACGTGAACTCCTCTACAAACCTAATGTTTTGCAGGTGAAAGTTGACCATCCAGTGCCCGGTGAGGATACTGGTGATCTTCTTGATCTGGTTTCTATTCAGTTTTAGACGCTTAGAAGACTCAGGTTTACTAAAGGGCCCTGTTAACAAACAGAGTCTAGTTACTTGTTGCACCAAGTCTTTAATCCTGGTCCGGGTCATGTACAGCCAAAAGCGCTTCTGAATGCCCATAGACATGCAGTGGTCTTCTTGCTCATTCACTAGATGTGCCCTTTCCAGGTCAGACGGATTTCACTGACCTGGTCAGACTCTGCACGTCCTCAGTGTCTCCACTTTTTGCCCTGGGTCTTTCAAAAGGATCTTAGGAAGTCTTTGGACTTCCGTTGCCACAGAAGGACCTCTAAGATCCTTATTTAGAAATATGGTCCTTACGAGTGATCTTCGGATGTTCCCAATCCGCAAGCACCTTAGTTCACATGGTTCTATTAAAGAGCCTGCAACTTTCTTACAAATATTTCCAAGGTCTGAGTTCAACCAAACCAAGGTCCCTCGAAAAGTCCGCAGTTTACAGCTGTGTTCATGTGACGCTGTTATGAAATCGCTTACCAATGTGGGTCATCCAACCAACCTCTCTGATAGTTTCGTCACGTGACAGTCCCAGTAAGTGTTCCCGCAGTGTGATGTCAGGTTTAGTTGGAAAAGAACGTGCCTGTGCTTCGAAAGCGACGGATCATCGAACACTCTCCAACTCGTGATCATATGAGCTATGAAAAAGAAGTCGGTCGTCAGATCTATAACCTCCTGCCTCTGCACTTCTCTTTGATTTCAAACATTCAAATCAGTTGTTTGAAAGTACTACGAGGGACCCCCCCCCTTCGTCTCGTCGACAACTGCTTTCAATGTAGGCATACTGCATTTCGACTGAGACCGGCCCGGCTGCAGCGACTTGCTCATAGGTTCGTGGTGCACCCGCAACTTTTGATGCTCCAGAACCTTCTTCGCAGGTTGCTCTGAGCCAGACCTTAGAGTGCTTGCTTCCTTTCGATTTGAGACGCTTTGTCCTTGATGTCGGGTTGCCACACTGATCCAACGGCCCAGACACAACCTTAGGCTTTGGTGCAGGACCCTCTTTACCCGATTCTTATCCTCGAGCTGGCGCTTCCTGGCCATTGCCTTCTGTGCGGTAGTCTTAATAGGAGCTTGCCCACCAGCTAGTCCTTGAATAAGACCCGGCGCACCGGGTTCCTTTTGAGTACCCAGCTTGTTGGTCCCTCGTGCTGACGAACCCACAAAAGGTTTGTTTAGATTATGGTTCATACAATTCCTAGGAGTGGGTGCGGGAATGCTGTCTCAACTGGACAGAGCCGCTTGGCAGCCCCTTCTCGAAGGAAAGGGACCACCATTCGGAGGTCGCCTTGTATCCATGGGGCACAGTTATTGACACTGCACCCCAGTGCCACACAGTCCTCGGCAAGTTGGTCTGCAGCGACGGCCTTCGTCGCTGCCACTCTGGGTTTTAAGGCACAAATTAAGTGTCGCGAAAAAATGAATTGTTAAAACTTTTTTCGGTGATTGGCGGTGCAGTTTTTTCGTTATTTGTTGCTCCAACTCTACATGTATAATAAAATATTCATATCACTTTATCACTGTCGTAATATACACAATAGAGCCATTACAAGAATGTACATAATACATAAACATTTTCATTGTGCTAGGTAACAGTTTAGAAATCCATACATTTGCATTTATTATTTTTTTGAAAAGAGAATCTTTGGATTAGAATATACAGGGTGCGAAAGCAGAATTTGAACATCTCTACCAATTTGTCTTTATTTTATAGCATGTATTGACATTCGCTAATGCGCTTCACTTTCCAAAATGCTTTGAATTACATTTAGGACAACAATATCTAGCATAAAAGCTTCGTGTAATAATTATTTAAATTAGATAAAAAAGAATAATATACGTCCTATACTGACGACAGTAAAACCTTTTTAAAAATGGATAGTCCAAGTGCTCCTTGAATATTTTATTCTCTAGAAACACAAAATTATGTAGATGTAATTTTTAGATAAGTAATAAAGTAGCATGGAAATGGTGCATGGAAAGCTTTATATCATTACGTAAAGTAGTTTTAGTTGGGTACAAGAAACGTAAACACAAGCCGAGGAAGTCAAAATACGTCATTTGGATCTACTCTCATTTTTAAATATTCACAAACCGTTCCTAGAATCTAAAAGTAACGCGCAAATAATATTCGATTTTCATTTTGCATTTGCATCAGCAAAAAAATCCGTGAATTGCTATTTCGCCTTTAATTCATGGAAAAAGGTTATTGATTTAGTTGAATATGCAATTGGTTTAAATGAAGCACCACGTCGACTAGTACATAAATTCGCGTAAATTAATATAATATTTTAGTTAGGTACCCTGAAATTCTGTTTATAAATTTCCAAGAGGAAGGTATTGATCCGTCGTCAAAAAGTTTCTGTACACAAGGTAAAAAGTTAATTCGTTCACTGCTTAAATACTTTGAAGTTTTGTCTCCCTTTTAGAAATTTCACGAAATGTTTGGATGTTGCTACTTTCGTTGGAACGTTAGTACACCTTATTAATTCTTATTTTCTATTTAGAAGAACCTTCATCTTAAAATGCTAACTTATGTATTCATACTTTTATTAAACTTGTTATTTCAAGTCACAGGGGAATGTTAGGCAGAAAATTGCCTTTTGCTTTATTCTCTTGATGTCGAGCGCGCGATGGAATAAGAATGCGATATGTGACAGCAGATATAATGTTCCTTTCTGGTAGTCTTCTCAAATATGAGTTGAAAGGTCGCGAGATTACTGCTATAGTGAGTTAATTTAACTTTCTTCTGTACGATGATTATAGTTGGGATTATAAACGAACGCAGTGTCGGTTTTCGTTTATATTTTGCAGAGAAATAGACAACTTCATACAAGTAGACAAACTAGTAGCATTGAATGATTATTATTCAGTGCTAGTAGGTGAAATATGACATTTTTTTAGTGACACCGTCATTTTCAGTTGAAATCTTTACTCTGTGGCGGTGAACTGGGGCGACGCCTGGCTGCAAGGTTCCCTAGACATATTTTGTCGAAATCGGGCAGGCATTGTAGGAAAAAATGTTAACCTCATCCTCCTGTATGTTATAATTAAGAAGAAATGCGAATTTTGAAGAGATTAGCAATGGAAAAATCATTTTAATTATTTCCGATTTTAAACCCATTTTTACCTGATCTAGCCTGGAAAGAAAAAAGTACGAACGGTAAGTTCTAGCGTACCAATGCTGAAAAAAGGAGGAAATGAAAGAATTGATAAGAAGAACTTATTCCATTAGTAAAACCACAAACCAAAAGTTATTTCCAACAGTTGCTAACTACCATTACAAGTCAATTCTATGACCATAACAACCCGATGCGTCTGAAGAATGTCAGTAGAACCCGGAAAATCGGAAGAATTAAACACACAAAAATACGAATAATCTAATATACATATTTGAAAAATGCGAAGAAAGCCATTCAGACGAATTCTGAGTATCGGGAGAATTTTAAGGATTCAATATTATGAAGAATTGAACGTAGGAGAGCATAAGATAAATCTGGTAGATCTCAGGAATTACAAGCATCCCAAGAGCCTAAGCATCACAAATCCTTATGGGCTGAAAAAATGTGAACAATTTGAAGAATCTGTATAATTAGAAGAACCGGAAGAATCCGTTATGAATTCTAAGACCATTCTGTCATCAATTTACATTTACTTGCATAGTGCACCTGCACCAAAAGATTTATTAAATTTAAATTAAAAATTATTGTTTCGTTCAAAACTTCTTTCATATGTAACTTTTTAAGCTTATGCAGGTCATCATTTGACACAAAGTAAAAATTACGCAAATCAGCTGCAGTTAACAGCGTCAAGTTTTATCAAATTGCACTTCCGAATTGTGGCAGTTGACAGTAACAAAAAAATGCTGCATCAGACTAGCTCGCTTAAAATACAATTTGAACACCTCTTTCATTCTTACGGTAATAATTTTCAAATTAACTGCATTCTTCCGTGATCTGCAGACGTTGAGAAATACGAATATTCCTGGCTCCACATATTTTAGAAAATGTAGGCAAATTTAGTACCTACTCTACCTACACCATTACTGCACAAAATGTTACAGAGCGCGCATGAAATAAAAGAATTAAGCATTTCATGTCGTAATTTGAAGCTGCATATTTTAATTTCTGTTCTGAAGCAGTAATAACTCAAAACATTATGTTGAATTTAATTAATTTGCGCCCATTGTGCAAATAAGGCGTAATTTTTATTACTAATTAACTTTTACGTTTATTACTGTAACGCTTTCGTTCTGGAATTTTTACAAGTAGTGTACTGCATCATCTATTTTTCCGGAGCTAGTATACTACTATACTACTATAAAGACAGGGCGAAATTAAATAACTTCTCGGCAGTCCATTTGATACACTAATAAATTCATCCCCGGCTTGATTAAGCTTTTGCGGCTGTTGAACGGCTATCTTAATTTATTCTATTCGGTTAATCCTCATCTTTAGTAATGGCGATTAGAATGCCTACTCAATTTGCTGTTCATGTTTCAAGACAGGTCGTTATCGCGTTTACAATTTAACTTACTTCCATCTAATGATTACGCAATTTACCCGAGATAAATCAAATTGCAGGCTTTTCAGAGTTAGCACTTGAAATAAAGAGACTGCACGCACCACGAGAAACTATACATCTAAACCCTCAGAAATTGGAACAACATTAAACATCATCTTCGGCGAGCTCAGAGATAAAAATGGACGGTAAAAATGTTATCCCCATGTGAAAAATTGATGTGAAATAGAAAAGTGTCTCTCGGTCCAGCGAGAGCATATAAAACTTGAGACAAAGGTTTGCATGAATGAAGTGTAGGATGGAGACTGGCAACATGAAAACTTATTTTAACTTTTCGTAAACAGTATTGTACAAAAATCTCCCTTTTGGTTTATAGGTCTTAAGTGGCTTCCTTTTACTTATTTATTGCTTCAAATATTCTTTTGAGAAAGGATATGCTTGTGCTTCATTGAATTTTGTGTTGACTGTGAGTAAGCAAAGATCGATAGTTGGAAAAAACCTAAAAGCCTTAATTTGTACTTATTTCAGTGGACGGACTTGTTTATTTGTCGAATTTGATTAGTCCAGTCAAAATAGGAAAATCAGAGGAACTAAAAATACTAGTTCCAATTTTTTCAGAAATGTGTAGGGAGAGGTTCCCTGAACAAGAAAAAATAAAGTCCCTCCAAATTCCGGTGCCGCTGGGGGAAGGGGGAGGGGGGCTTTAAACGACCCATTTTTCAGTTTTTCGCTTTTAACTCGAAAATGGTGCGTTACAGTGAAAAAGTTCTTCAGTACAAAATGAAAGCTTATTAAATTTGCTACAAGTTTGGTTATATACATTTTTTCGAAAACTGAACCGTTTTATGGTATTAATGTCCTCGTACCCATCGAATTGCTCTTCCACTTAACCTCTGTTGAGAAACAAATCCGGCGTGATCATAATGTTACATAAGTTCTTAAAATTAAGCATGCCGATAGGTAGTGAACTGCCTGTAAATTGTTTATTCATAAGCCTATTGTCTTTCTAAATACTGGAAATTACAGCTTTACGGAATTTCTGAGTAGTGAATGATTTTAGATTCGTTGGTAGATGATTCCACAGGGTCTGGAACTAGTATTTTTAGTTCCTCTGATTGCCCATTTTTGGTCTAAATTGACTGGGCTATACTAGTTCAAAAGTTACAGCCCTTTGAATTTTCTTTCGAAATTGGTTTCTAGTCTATAACTTTTGATTGAGAAGTCTGATCGAAAAAGTACGAATTGTTTTGGATTCTACGCACCAAAATTAATAAGAAAAAGTGTTTTCCCGAGAAATTGCCTTTTTTTGAGCCCCGAAAAAAAATTTGTGTCAGATCGACCCGGAAAAAAAATGTTCTTATAGAATGTGGCCTGTAGAATCCATAATTTCAAACAGTTCCAAGATTGTATATTATTATTATTCGTCAGATGTTATAACAAGGTAAGGGCCAGCGTCTTGATCGTTCAAAACAAGAGCTAAATAGGAATGTCAAGCTAAGGCATAAACTGAGGAGTCAAGAATCAAATCTAGTCTTGCGCGCTGTAGTCTTGAGCAAATCCAAAAGAAGGGGAAATTTGTTGCATTTGCAGTATTAAACAATTTATCTATCAATGACCGAAGAATTATATCGGTAGCAAAGTTGGCGATGCGCTACCTCAAACCGGACGACCAACTAGTTCAGGAAGGCAAGGTACTCTCTCAATAATCGAAATACAATCCTTAGCCCTTCATCGCCGATGGGTAATCTTTCATGGCGCCTCAATGTTTATTGTGATTTCTGGAATATCCACTACAGTAATTTTTCAGTTAGGCTCGCTAAAACCGACACAGCAAATTGAAAAACGTTATTAGTGATATCAAACAACAAACTTAACCTTAAACTTAAGACTTGGGAGTAGCGACCCTTTTTTTCTAACTGAAATTTATATTGGTATTTGTGTTCCTCACAGACACGAAGTACTTCACTCCATAAATTTGCTAAAGGTATGCAAGTCCTTCAAGTTTCATGTCAAATGTGCAAGAAAGGTGTTGACAGAAAGTCAGGCTCAAATTCACTAAATGGTCTTCTATAGTTTTAGAAATTTGTGATTTTGTTCTAGAGGAATCTTCTGGACACTGCATCATTTACATCGCGGCCAGCTCATCAATACAAAATGCCGCTAATCGTGTGAAACATCCTGTAAATCACCAAGTGAGATTATCGCCTGTATAATGCCAACGCGTTTTCCAACTATGTAGCAAGAAAATGTGACTTTGACGTTGATGTCGGGCACTCGATAATATATTAGCCTTAATTAAATTTTGGAAAGGGACCCTTCACATTTAATCAATTAAGTAATATGCCATTTGTCGGCCGGGTCGATTTAGTAAAGTCGCCATGATTTCGTCTCGGCAAGAAACACGTCAGACCGAGCGTTAATTAAGAACGGAAACAATACCCTTAGATTATCGAACTTTCGTGTATAGTAATTATCTATGTTTCATGAATTTGCCAAATTCAGATGATCGACGTTCATTGAGCAAATACCAATATAAGCAAAATAAGTAATGGGGTTTAAGTAAATATGTTCCACTATTGATTTATACGGTTAGGTTTCTGTTTGCTTATATGTTTACTCCAAAAGAGCAATTAAGCTGCAGGGAGGAAGCAAACGGCTCTTGACGGTATACTAGGACGTTGTTCAACACAGCTTCTTATTACCCCAGCAACCTAAGTTATCTAAAGATGTTAAAGCTTAAAAAATCAATTTCGTAATGATTTCCAGGGTTACCAAACTCCATGCACACAAAGCACGTTGTTGGGACGCCCCCGCAAAATATTTCATTTTATTGGCGTTTAAAGTGAAATTGACGAAAGCGTCGACAATTATTTTAATAGAATCCAGCAGAGTTTAGCAACAGTTTTAGTTCCGCGTGGTCGCTTATCCAAACATTTACAGCTTGACTGTAATTTTAATTGGACTGTAAATGTCTCCCAGAAGAAGTTGATGAAATGGAAATATTATAAACATAAATTGTAAGGGTGTTCTTTTAAATATACATCACTCCGCAATGTGATTAAAATTGGCCGATACGATTTACCAGAAATATTTACCGAAAATTTCGATTAAATTGGAATTTTGTACACAGGCATTCCTTGGATTTTATTTTATTTTGTTATTTTATTATGTAAATGTATAATGAAAATTTTCTGCGTGTAACAGATGAATGAAATAACTTTGAATACCCGAAAAGATACTTATTAGATTTCTATTCATTTGATGTCTAGGCGGAACATATGAAATTATTCTGTAATCCTTGCATTCAAATCAGCCCAACAACGGTGTAAAAATATTTGAGAAGGTATCGAAAAATTGGAATCATCACTGCGGATTTTCGTGATTTGCCTCAATTATTTGCGGACTTCTGAACCCAGCCCTGGTAGTTATGGGTGTCCTAGTCCTCTCCATATTTAGCGAAATGGGCAATGTGAATTTTGGAAATTTCGACATGAAAGAGTTTGTTTCAGATTTTATTAGAAGATATTTGACAAAAGAGTTCTATTTCTGTTAAAAGTTAATTGGGGATTATTAACTGTTAACACTTCATGATAATGGTCGTCAGAACATGAAACTTGGTTTTCATTTATATGGACAATTTTCGTGAGATAGCGGTTTGGTGTGTTGAATGGCGCAAGTTCAATCCCTAAAAACTGAATACTGAACGGTAAATTTGTTTAAAAAATATCTGTGGAAAAATGCACCTTATTGTCCAGTCAAATGCCTAGGTTACAAAAGGCCCGGTAGAAGATTTTTTTTCCGACTTGTTCGAATAGTAAAGAGAGAGAAAAAACCAAGTTTGCCAATGTGACTGACGTCGGGAGAAATTTCTGTGATCAAAAATGAATGAACATTTCTGATTTTTTTCGGTTTTTCTGAAATAACTCGCCAACGACAGTACTTGGGTATCCTTTATTAAAAACTATTATAGAAGTATCTTTAATTTGATATTTTATTTGGCCCCCTAGCATGTATAATTTAGGAGATACACCAATTGAAAGTTCCGTGTTTGTCTCAATTTTTGGGAATGATACCATTTTTAGCGCATTTTTAAGAATTAAAAGAAATGTGGAACAACTAATTGGTCTCAGATTTTGCATGTACATGCATGTAGTGATGCCATGAAAAACTTTTAAAATGGGGGGGGGGTGCAAGATGGGGTAAATACTCGTTCTACCCTTCATGGTATTCTAATGAAAGGTCTCATCGAAGTGAATTGGTTTCTACAAACTATATCCTTCCTACGCGACTTCCAGGGTATTCTAATTGTAGTAGTATTTGTGGTAGTGAGTTAATTTCTAAATTGTTGTTGGTCTATATGTCTCATTCGTGTTTTATCTGTTGTTATTTTATATATACTATATGTATTTGTACTGACTTGCCTCATCTATTATTAAAAGGAACAAAAGAAACAGCTACCGTCCTTCTTTCTAACCCCTTATCAAAAGGGGGGGGGGGATGGTTTTATCGTTCATAGTACTCTAATGAATGGTCTCAGGAATTACTTTCTACCACGCATAGTCCTCCTCCTCGACCCCTTATCGTGATCGATTATCTTATATCCCAAGAGCGGGTTGTCGGGAAAGAGTACTCACAAAAGGCGTTTGGGGCGTCTATTCGCGAAGTACAAACTAATATATTGAAAACGAAGGGTTAGAAGAGAGCACTCATAATCTAATGTCGATGTTTTAATCATTACTACTGCTCTTTCGAAAGCAAGTGAATTTAAAAACGTAGTGATAATAGCTGAAGATATTGACCTAGTTTTATTGTCAGCAAGAGGACACTCTATGAATAAAATATTCTTCCGAAAACCTGGAAAGGGAAGTAAAGCAGGCGAGTTTTTACTCAACGTAGTCCTACAATTAATATGACGTGGACACTATTCTTTTTATTCACGCATTTAGTGGGTGTGACAGCTAAAAACACGAAACTTTAAATTAGTGTATCTCCTAAACTATGCATGTAACTTTTATACACTACAATTTTGAATAAGAAATGATTTTACCCAAGTATGGCAGTTGGCTAGATATTTTCGAAAAACCGAAAACAGGAAGAAATTTTGCAGATTTTTGACCACAGAAATTTCTTTCGACGTCAGTCGCATTGGCAACCTTGAATTTTTCTTTCTCTTTGCCATTTAAACAAGTCGGAAAAATAAAATCTTCTACAGGATCTTTTGTAACCATAAAGTACAAATTCACTGAACTATTAATGTATTTACGTCAGGTCAGTGCGATAAGATTCAGTTATCACTGGGTGAGCTAATTAGTGTTAAGATAACTAGGTTTCGTCGATAATAAAACAAGCACAGGCGTTTAATTGACTCAAAGACGTGCAGAAAATTAAGGAAAGAGGAGGGAGAGGAAACGGAAAGCAAAGAATGTTTTAAATAAGCGAACCGGACGTTAATCGTTGCTTTTTTGGTGGTGGAGGCTTAGGTGTGTCGCAGTCATCGGTAGTTGAGCGTATCTGCTACAATACACAAAAACATAAAACCCAATAGAAGATGCTTGTGAAACTTCTGCTTTCTCTCGATTTAAATAACAGTTGCCTTGATATAAATTCACAATGGTGACTTTTTGTGGTAGAAAACTTCACAGGAAACACCAATTTAGGCAGGTGTTTACAAAACAAGTTTCTCTTGATTTACACGAACCTAGACGTATTTTAGCACATGATATTGCTGTGTGTTCACATCACACCTAGTCGCTCGGTATGAACAATACAGTAAGTATATAAAATACTGAAATGACATGCGGAAACTTCAGGGACAACAAGAGACGTCACTTCACTATTCGTCACTGAAGATGACTTCTAAATGCCACATATACTAGATATACAAAAAAATTAAAGCATTTCTTTTCTCAAATAACTTTAATCAACGCTTTAACACACTGGGCTTTTCCAAGTTCCAAGGAAACTCTACATTTACTGCTGGATTCGCAAAAATACGTGACAAAATTTGGAAACAGTTACACATTCTATAAGAAAATTTTTTTTCCGGGTCGATCTGAGACAATTTCTTTTTCGGGGCTCAAAAAAAGGCAGTGTATAGCCTTCCTTTTTTACCAAAAATCGACTGAACCAAAATTTCTCGGGAAAACACTTTTTCTTATTAATTTTGCTGCGTAGAATCTAAAACAATTCGTACTTTTTCGATCGGACTTCTCAATCAAAAGTTATGGACTAACCAATTTCGAAAGAAAATTCAAAGGGCTGTAACTTTTGAACTAGTAGCCCAATCTTGGAACTGTTTGAAATTATGGATTCTACAGGCCACATAGTCCAGTAACTTTGTTCCTGAAAATGGGGGAAACCATGCGTCAAATCCGGTAGTTCTGATTTTTTGTGGGATTGCTTATGTTGTTAACCCAATGTATAATTCAAGTTTTCGACCTCGAGCGGCGAACGCAACATAGTCAAATGTACTAAAAACCGAGGAATTTTCGTTTTCTTTTCAGATTTTGACGATTTTAACCCTGAAGGACCAGTTTTTCGCCAATAACGGTTCAATAAGTTTTCAAAGCAGACCAAATTTGCTATAATTTAAGCCCACATCCGTTTGTATAGGTGTAATAGATTCCGAGATAATGCTTTTCAAAGATTGTCAATTTTTCGAATTCAAAAATCTTTCACAATACTTTATGGGTGACGTTTCTATTCTGTTTTACACAGATGCCAAGAATGGGCGGTATTACGCTGAAAAATAAAACGAATAATGAATTTTGTAAGGTGGTAGTTTCTGTTGCCAACTAAACTGTCGAACAATCATTAGCTGTTAATGTCAAAGATCCAAGAGTGTAATCGTTTGATTTAGTTCTGTTCAGTTCAGTGCTGGATATTTTTACTTTACAATAATTTTGATGCCGTTTTTTATTTTCCCTGATTTTTTTCTGATCTAGAAATGGTGGAGGATGTATTGTGGAGAGATGTTACACAAGATATTGACAATCCAGCCACAAACCTTTCAAGTGAGGAAATGGACGATGCTCAACCGTGCTCGTCCAAGAAGGGAAAATATACTTAGATGGAAGTCAAACAAAATTTCTTTTTATAAAATGACGGTTTTGAAGTTTAATTAAGAATATTATTTACACCTCTCGTTTTCTTTTATAGAATTACAGAACAACAAAATAGTGCTAACAATTTTCGACTTTGAAAAAATCGATAAACTTTGAAAAGCATTATCTCGTAAACTATTACGTCTATAGAAACTAGTCGGGAATCTGGGAGTCAAAATTCGAACATGGTATGTGAACTCAAAGATATAAATTTTGAAAAATACGTATCTTGTGCAGAATTAGATGCCGATTCTGTATCAAGAGGGCGCGATGGTCGCAGGGATTGCAAATAGCCAGAAAAAAATAATTTGTACAAAATTTCGCACTTCCCAAAAGTTAGAAATTTTACCTTTACATCGCATTTCCGAAGTTATTTATGAATATTTTTCAAGAATTTGTGCACCATTTTTGATACCCAGATTCCTGACTAAACGGTTGTAGCCTCAAATTGTAAACAATTTAATCTACTTTCAAACCGTATTCATTAGTTATTTTCGACAAACTGGTCCTTCAGGGTTAAAATCGTCAAAATCTGAAAAGAAAACGAAAATTCCTCGGTTTTTAGTATATTTGACTATGTTGCGTTCGCCGCTCGAGGTCGAAAACTTGAATTATACATTGGGATAACAACATAAGCAATCCCACAAAAAATCAGAACTACCGGATTTGACGCATGGTCTGATGTATATAGTTACTGGACTACACATTCTATAAGAAAATTTTTTTTCCGGGTCGATCTAAAACAATTTTTTTTTCGGGGCTCAAAAAAAAGCAGTACATACCTAACCTTCCTTTTTTACCAAAAATCGACTGCACCAAAATTTCTCGGGAAAACACTTTTTCTTATTAATTTTGGTGCGTAGAATCCAAAACAATTCGTACTTTTTCGATCTGACTTCTCAATCAAAAGTTATAGACTAGAAACCAATTTCGAAAGAAAATTCAAAGGGCTGTAACTTTTGAACTAGTAGCCCAATCTGGGAACTGTTTGAAATTATGGATTCTACAGGCCACATTCTATAAGAAAATTTTTTTCCGGGTCGATCTGAGACAATTTTTTTTTCGGGCCTCGAGAAAAGGCAGTGTATAACATTCCTTTTTTACCAAAAATCGATTGCACCAAAATTTCTCGGGAAAACACTTTTTCTTATTAATTTTGGTGCGTAGAATCCAAAACAATTCGTACTTTTTCGATCAGATTTCTCAATCAAAAGTTATAGACTAGAAACCAATTTCGAAAGAAAATTCAAAGGGCTGTAACTTTTGAACTAGTAGCCCAATCTTGGAACTGTTTGAAATTATGGATTCTACAGGCCACGTTCTATAAGAAAAATTTTTACTAATTTTAAAGTGATCCACACAGAAAATAAGTCTCTTACACTCCTTAAACTATTACCAGCACGAAACCAATTGACAATATCAACTTTTTTCAGTTGAATACATCGCACACGAACGAAAATAAAAATACGGAAGAAAAAGCAATTATATTCCAATGACAGCAAAATCTTCATTTGTTTTAAGAAGTTATTTTAGTTGCATAAAATTAGGCGTCCTTCAGCAGAGTTTTTGTCATTTAAAACTAGACATAGGAAATCCCTATGTCTACTCGTAAATGAATATCGCACTGTATATAGGTAACGTTCCAGAGTATGAACATGCACATAAACGCACGAAAACTGATCTAACAAGGAATTCTCTCAAAACGGGTGTGAAAACCGCGTTTCATGTAATTCCTACCAGCCATACTATACGTATAGTCAAATTTCCATACTGACGGGATCCTCCAACCTGAGTCTAATCTGTATTATTGATTTCTTCTTGACACACGCCTTTCACAAAGGAAATACGACAAAGACTAGTGAAGTTTCCCACAGCTATCTTGATACTCATGTTGTATATTCGTTGATTTATTTCAAAATTGTTAATGGCATAGAGATCGAATTTCCATGCATATCAATCACTCGTATAGGTACAGTATACCTACACTAAAAACGGCTAAATATGCATCTAAAAACTCACTAATTTTTAGCAATTTACCCGCCGTTTTACTAGAATATGTAGGTACCTACTACAGTATGCGTAATTAATCGATATAAATTGCATGTACTAGTATTTTTGGAACCTCTTCCAAAAAATGCAGCAAAGTGTGCGATTATTCACAGAATCACATATGCAGCTACTAACTTTTTTGATATTAATTCTGCAATCTGCACACCTCGCCAATAGGACACGATTAGGGCCAAGTACAAGTAAAACTTATAAGGCAACTTACCTTGAATGAAGTTAGACGTTGACGCCAAGAAATTAGCTCAGTTTTCGCATCCAAACCTGTAAACCATAAAAAAGAAAAACCTCCCAAGCCGCAGAGCTCGGTATATATAATTAGTTGATTAATGCCTGAAGGGCCTCGCTCTACTCGTAACCTGCTCTATATCAGGTACAATACTTAATTGACCAACCCCTTCAGAAGAAAGCGGTGGTCTCCCAACAACATTCGCGTTTAAAAATTTTTGATATTAAATCGCGTTCAAGACCCGATGACCTATTTCACCACAAAATGGTTGCTTTGTTATCAGCAAAAGTAAGCCAAGGGCGTGGGCACTCTCAGGCAACGGTGAGTTTAACACCAGGTTGCAACCTGGTACGTCGAACACTTTTCGTAAGTAAAACGAAACGGAACTGACACTTGAACTTGTTATGACATAAAATTTAACTACCTCTTAAACCTATGATAGATGAAGCAAAAATTGTCGATGGAAATTACAGCCGAAACCTAAAGAAGGTACCTACACTCTAAATCAACGTCTCTTAAAGTGTGAATATTACTGTTACACTCACTTTGTATACTGCCCTCCTACAATAAGGTTGCAACGAACCCAATTCTCTGGATCCATATCATCAGGAAAGTGTGATTGTATCCACATCGTTACAACCATAAATGTCCCACAGAGGGCGCGACAGTTTGAAAAAACCAAAATCTGAGAATTGTTTATAAATATCACCACTAATCTTTATAATGACATCCAGGTTTGTACAATAATAGAGTAAATACAATGAGAATAAGTTAGTATAACAATTAATTATGTATATAAACAACATTATTAAAAGCTTACAGTTAAGCACTTCTAAAAGGCACCATCAATCGCACGGCAAACATTTAAGATTCAACTTCTGGTTGTAGATCGAACCAAAATGTATTTGATTGGGTTAAATTAAACTTGCCCAAATCAATAAGCACCTGCATTACACGAAAATATTTCAAATTGCAAATCTACAAGTTATATTTACCTGGCCCATGGTGTTACTTCCTGAAAATAACTGCTTTTGTGTAGCTACCGTTACTTCAAGCTGTTGGGTGTGTAACTCTCCTTGGGACAGTACATACTCGAAAGTTACATCGAAAACTGGGTTACAATTATCTTTCACAACCTAAACGATGCACTCTTAGAAGTCGCAAATTTAATGTACTCATTACCTGTGTTTTTCGTTTCGATTCCTTCGACCTACCTGGTAACAAATACAGCTTGACATACGGGTCGGGTATGTTAGACGGATCTTTGGATGGCAAAGGCAGATTGCTAAAATTATTCGCTTGCACCGAATCACACCTACATACTACTTACGCTATCTTGTGAATAACAACAATTAGCCGCTGTCTTTGAACGCTGTAGCGCAGTGTGATTTGAATCCGTCCAAGACCAGCCTCCCCTGCCGAACTGCAATGGCGAATTGCACACACATTTCCCCAATTGTTTACTTACAAAGTGTCAGTAAGAGTCCTATGAGTAAGACCGTTGCCTTGAGATTCTGGTGGAACAGCAGACTGCAAAGGGACAGAAATCTGCTCGAGAGATTCTGTACCTTCTTGTACGTTAGATTCTGTTTCACTTTTTAATGAGCTTTCGCGCGAAATCGTTCTTTTTGAACCTGTAGACAGTTCAGAATCGTTACGCTTAAGCTTGGAAACGTGGTCCTCGGCTTCGGGAATGTAATGTTTCAAAATCTATGGATCAGCTGTATTTATATTATCGTGCCTGCGCAACTTACCCTTAAATGCATTGAAAATGTAAGCTTGGCCTGCGGGCCACTCTTCAATAAACCAAATGGCTGTAAATTGACACACAAATTAGGCTTCTCAGACAAGGCGCACAAGTTGTAGGTCAGCTCGCCTAGACCAGCACCTGTTTTATGATCAATAAAATTCAGATACAACGTGTCGGCATTGGGATTATTAACCAAAAAGTTAAAACCCTGTTCCCAAACCGGGTCCGAAGTTTTCTTCTTGACTGACGTCTGTTGGCTTTCTCGCCCGACTGTTAACAGCAGGTACGGATCTGGTTTGCTTTGAGTACGGGCTTGCTGAAATATCACAGTTTCGCAATACATCCCACTTAGAATACGACTTACAGGCAAACCCTTGGCTGAATCTACGTAAATGATGAGTAGAGCTGTACTCATCGAGGTAACTTGTAGCATTTGCGTTTCCTCCAGCACCTAAGATGACAATTTAAAGAAAGCTTAGGCACTTTTCGCGCAGATTACCGCACGTAGGTCCGAGTAATTGGTAGTTAAGACGAACCAAGTGAACCGTACATGGACCATGCCGTGTTTAGCTTGTTCAAGAGTGATCCACTAAAAATGATAATGAAACTAGACATATTTTACTAAAATATCGCATACCATATCATCTTCTCCCTTCTTTGCGATTGTATTGATGTCAATTGCAGCTCTACAATTATTGTACAAATTACGTTGAATGTCAAAAGTAAAAATTAGTACCAAGCGTTTTTTATTATTTGAAAATTAATAAGCAAATTAAAAATTGCGATTCTTTAAAGCTTTGATTACAAAGATTTTCAGTGCATACAAAGAAATCAAACCCCGGAATTGAAGAAATACCCGCAATATTCGTACGAAGTGTACCTCTAATCTTTTAATGCCTCTTCATATATTACCTATTTAATGAGTGTTTGAAGAGTAGATTTTTGAATCAATTGTTTATGATAAACTCAAAAACTCTATCAATTATTACCTTTGCGACGAACAACATGGATTCCGAAATGGACGATCTTCTACCACTAATCTTCTCCTACTACAATAGGCACCATATGAAGCAATTCACAATAATGCACATCTGGACATCATATATACAGATTTCGCCAAAGCGTTTGACACAGTTGACCATATAATTTTGACAAGGAAATGGATTTCACTGAGTTATACTAAAATGGATCAGTTCATATTTATGTGAGAGGAAGTTGACAGTAAAGGTAGCTGAAGAAAGGTCAGACTTGATAGAAGCCTTATCAGGAGTGCCCCAAGGTAGTCATCTTGGACCTCTCTTGTTTAGTATATATGTTACCGATATACCATATTCTCTGAAGAACACTTCTTGCCTGCTTTTTGCAGATGACTTGAAATTATTTTGCGTTATCTCAACCACAGAGGACAGCTTTTTACTTCAAAGGGATTTGGATGAATTGAGCAAATGGTGCCTAAATAATTGCATGTCTCTGAATGCTAGTAAATGTAAATTATTTACAAAATCGAGGAGAAAAACAGTTCACGCATTTAAATACTCTATTAATAATACTCCGCTTCAAAGAGTTCACGACATAATGGACTTGGGTGTACTCTTTGATGAAAAATTGACTTTTAGCCAACACATACGAAAAGGTTAATAAAGCTTTCAAAATGCTGGGCTTTATTAAAAGAAATTGTGCATCCTTTCGTAATGTCTATGTTTTAGTGACTCTATTTAACGTCTACTGTAGGAGCACTCTGGAATATGCTTGTCCAATATGGTCACCTAACTTCAACTATTTGATTCATAGCATTGAACGAGTTCAATCCAAATTCCTGAATTATATAAAATTCAAATCTGGCAATTTGAATTCCAAGAACATCATCATGGCAAAATATAATATTATACCGCTTGAAGACCGCCGGAAAATAGCTGATGTCCTAATCGCAGCTAAACTACTAAAAGGAACTCTGGATTGTCCTAAGCTTCTTAGTGCTCTTCAATTCACGATACCTCAAAGAACTACCCGATCAACTTTTTAAAGAAGCTACCTATCGATACAACTACACTATGAGTCAACCGTTAGCAAGGATCCCTGCTACATGCAATGAGTTTCCAGAAATAGACTTGTTTTATTTATCAACTAAACTCATCGCAGACCTTCTGAAACGACAATTTTAAACAAGACATCGACATCGACATAACATTTAACTTTTTACTGTTTTTTAGCATTGTAGGAGCGATTTAGATTAGATTAGTTACATTTTTGTTTAAATATAGTAGTTTAAGTAATTTAATTTATTCTTATGATTAATATCTAATCATACATTGTTATTTTTTTACTAAAGATGTGTTATTTTGATTATATATTAAGTAAAATATGTTATTGGAATTAATGTCTAAAATATTGGCTTGGCCGTCAATAAAGATATATAATAATCTAGTTACAGCTGGATGGTTGCAATACAGATGGTTATTTACATTTTAAATTTATTTAAAGTCAAGTTGTCTGATTAGTGAACGATGATTACTTATTCAATGGTGAAAGTTAAAAGTTTTTACGGTCAGAGCAGCCTCCGAGAATCTTTTTGATCTTGTTTTTCAAGCTACTTCAAGTTACTGAGTCAAGTTTTTTTTAAGACACTGAAACTAGCAGCGTCTTTGATAAGTATGTCTGAATATCGCAAACTATTCACGACCAGATTATTAAGAGGACCTATTAAGGGAAAAAACTATGTAATTTTAAGATTTTCTTATTTTTAATTATTGACCATCTGCGTGCAGGGTACTATGTCGAAACAAGCTTTGTAAGTTTCTTTTTATTTCAGGAATTTCGTTTTTATTATCATTCAATGTGTTACGGAATAAATTTTTGTTATTGTAATATTGTTATTTTGTTATTTTTTGGCTGTTTTTGTGTATATCCAATGGTGAACATGGAAATAAAGTATCTATCTAATTAATTGTGTGTTTATTCGAGCCCATTGTGCGACCCAGATACTGTTCATTTCAGATTTTTCTTTCGTATCCAAGATTTATTTCAATCATTGATGAAAATTTGCATAGTAAATTAATTTAGGTCAATATTGGCACTTATCTTTGTAGTGCATGCCGGAAGTATACAAGGAAAAATTATTAAAAAAATTTTGATTTGTTTCAGTTAGCTGGACAGTGGTTTTGTTAACCGCACGCCTTTGCACACAGCATTATTTATTTGGCTCCCACCGTAGAGCCCCGGTAATATAATTGAAAATATTTTAGATGAAACAGTTTCATTGAATATACCCTTCAGAATTCTATTTGAGGTATGGATATGGAAAAAGATGTACTACAAAAATGGACTGATTCTCGGATTTATCTAAGACAAGGACAGGTGTACAGTTTCTTGTCAACATATTCGCACCTTGGCGCATAAGTATTTTATAATTAATAAATGTTGTGATAGACCCATATCTGCGAGATATGATATGTACCTACTTAATTCCAAAAAGGCCCCAATGTACCAAATATATCAAGATCAGAGTGCACTCCCATACTGAACACTGTTAAAAAATATACTTAAAAGCCTAATCAAAAACATGCCACTTATTATTTATTACTTATATCACTATGCTTTTTGGATGTTATGGAGGTGTCCAGTGTAGCCATTAAAACCGCATTTTCTTAATCCTGGCGAACATACAAGCAACTACACATTGTAGAAATGAAAATTTTCCGTATTCATGGACCAAATGAGAAATTATTCATTAATCATTTCGTGTAATCAAAGCTTTAAAGATATATATTTCTCATTATTAGGCTGAATTAAATTTATTGTAGTATGGCATAAATGTATGTAGCTTATCTTTTTGAGTAAACCACAAACAATTGTTTGAAAAACAAAATAAGTACGTTATCAGTAAACTTAATGTTTAAAATGTATAAACAATTGAATGATATTATTCGTGCAACAGGCAAGCAAAGGGGGTTATCAGGCAGCAGTATAGCAACTAGCTAATTTGTTACGGTTTGTAAGCAAACTAAAGAATATCAACTCAATTGCTTCTACTAATACACATTACTAACAAACAAAAAGTACCTTCCAAGTAAATCGTCATTTTGTGAACCTGGAAATCCTGGATCCCAGTCCCATACGTGAATAGTAACAAGCTGCCCTTCTATTGAGTCAACCATAGCCTAATATTTGTGATTTATGTTTACACCAATGATTCGCAATGCATTATAGTGAAGTACTCATGCAAGTTAGTTCGACATAAGACATGCTTGGAAATAGATTTCACAGAACAAAGCACATAAATTTTACTCTACCGCCCTCCTTTTCTTTAAATCCATATTACCTGCCCAGATCGTCATCCTTTGATCCGTCATCGTAGTCATACAGGTGCAGAATTAATTGTTGGCCATTGGTATCCATAACCGCAAACTAATAAACGATTTATCAAAAAACAAACAGAACTAACAAAACAAAAGGTGTCTGTGTGTGTGTGAATGTTAACCAAATGTAAATCTCACTCAGAAACTCCACAAAACCACCAACATGCAAACTGAATTAAAATTGGTGTGCCTTTGAACAGAGAAACACAACAAGTTACCTCGCACCAGTAGTCCCACTTTGGGTCTACAGTATTGTCAATCGTTTGTGTACGGCGCTCCTGCGCCCCGACGTTCAGAACACAATACGGATCCGACTTTCCTTTACCTAAAATACCAATATCCTTCCGCATTAAATTTTTCGCCTCGATAACATGAATTCTTAATACACCCTTTAACCAAAACACAATATGAAAAAACCGTTCTCAAATTCGTCACCTTAGTCACCTCCGGCTCGGGAACGTTCAGCATTTCCGACTCGACGTGCTTGCTCAATTTCACCGGTAACTTGTTCGGTAGCACCATCAGAGACGACACTTGCTCCAAGATCAGCTGACGCAATAAATCGCTGGAAGCGAAAGAATTAGAGAGGCCGAGTTTCGTCAGTGACAACAAACCTAAAACCTGGCAGATCGAGAATGTCGACGAAACCGACCAGGTTGAAGTCGATTGTGGGATTGTTTAAGAAGTAAATCTGCAATCCACCGATTAACGGCATTCGGGATAGCAACGGTTTCAAGACGACGCGCAGTGTTCCCTGCAACTGTTTCCGACATTTTTATTTATTACGTGCTACTCAATTGATTTTGGTTGATTAAAAATAAATGTGAGTTTTCATTGTAAATTTAATATGATATCCGATAGTTAATAAATTTTGAACACTAGGTCCTTCCTATACTCGTGAAAAATTCACGTGATTGTTTTAAGGACACTTGCAAAGACCTGATATTTATGTTTAAGCATTTGATGGAGAAAAAAGCGTTTTAATACAGCAAATACGAATGCTGATACAACTTTTTACGAAACCTCGACCACCTTGAACAACAACAGAGTATTAGACACAAATTTCCATACCTGAAAGTCCTTAATCCCACCTTTAACTCCAGCACCCATGGTAAAGCTCAAATTGCAATCACCTGCATAACTAAAAATCGCAATAAAGGCGTAAACACATTTTAAATGAGCTACTTACAAAAGGTCTAAATCGAGTATGATCTCGTGTCGAGCAACGTTTGCCTCGTACACTTTCACGCCCCCAACTCGTGGCGGCTGTAAACAATAGATATGTAGGTACAAATGGCACAATAACGTGCACTTACAATGCTTCCCAAAATCATCTTCTCAAATTTGAATCCTGTTAGTTTGAATTTCTGAAGTTTCTTTTGCATTTTCGGTTGAATTTTGTCACGAATTAAGTCCCGTACATAGGAATTTACGCTGGGCCATAGCTGCTTGAAAATCTGAAATTTTATTATGGGTGTTAAGTGTATTCAAATAGAAAGGTATATATAAGAACAAATGAGATGTGATTACTTTGTACGTTTCGCCACTAAAAAGATACCGAACAGATATTGTATTAATTTAATGCAACAAGTGGTTGAAAACTTTTGGAAATAGGTAGTCTAGTCTTCACAAATGCTGGGGGGTATTCCAGTAACACGTTCTTCCACAAGGGCGCCCAGTCTTCCTAGCTCTCATCATTTTTGTAGAGTATTCAATGCGCCACATTACCATGTTGTGAGGTTTGATGATGTTGTCTCACAAATTGTCGTATTGGTGCTAACACCGTAAGTTTCTGGGGGAGAACATAGCTCTGGGGGGTATGGAATACTTCCCACGCAGTACCCCCAACGAAAGAAGTTGATAGTTCCTCTTATAATTATTATGTCAACCTTTGCAAAAAGGTAATCAAGTGTTCGTGCCCCCGATGCCCCTCGCATACCAGGCGATTGTCAAGTGGCGGCCCTTTGCCTTCGAGAAGGGGCTGCTGGCGGCCATTCCCTGGACAAGCGGGCCTGCCCAAGTGAAACCACATTTCCGTACTAATTACTCGCCGGAATTGTATGAACGATAATCTTAAAGAACCCTTTCTGGGCTCCTCGTTAGGAAGGACCAACAAGCTGGTAATGAGGCAGGCTCCCCTACAGAGGTGACGACTCCAAAACAGGACCTTATTCAACGACCTGGTAGTGGACCAGCTTCTATTCGCAAGAAGAATAGGAATGGCACACAGAAAGCGATGGCCAGGAAGCGTCGGCTCGAGGGTAGAACTTCAGGTCAAGCGGATCCTGTGCCAAACACTAAGGTTCATTGGTTCAGGGGAGGCAATCCGACGTCAGGGACCAAGCATCAAATCCGAGGGAAGCACTCCAGGGTCTGACTCAGGGCAGCCTGAGAAGAAGCATAGAAGTTCAGGAGCACCTAAAGTTGCGAGTGCACCACGAACCTATGAACAAATCAATGCGGCGGTGCTCAGGGTGGACATTGTTCCGGTGTCGCACCCGGAGGTGGACAACGCTGAGCCTCAGTCGAGGTGCATTATGGTTGCAATGAATGCAGTTGACAAAATGGAGGGGGGACCCTTTCCTTGGCTGGTAGGGTTCCGCTGGAATCCGCAGGATGCCATTGTGGTCGAATGCCTGGTAGATCTTGGATTGGTTGGAGAGGACCGTCTCTCTTATTAGACCCTGGATGGCGCGTCCCTATGGTATCTGGTGATGGCTGTATTATCCCGTATGACACGGCCGCCACCTTGAAACGCCTCCAGAGGCAAAAGCCTGGCTTCAGGACAAGTCTATGGAGGACGTTCATCTGGGGGAAGAAGCCTGGTAGAGTCCTCCTAGCATTTTGTGTGATAAGGCATACTATCGGGTACTCCCGCGACAAAACTTTCAACCGCACGCGCGAGTTTTGCTCCAGGTAAGTGAGAGGGCGCCGTCGGGAGATGTCGACGAGCTTTTGACTCATGTGGCGATTCTTGATACCGGCCAGGTAGTACTAGCAATATACCAAAAGATACTGCATTTTGTGATTGTGGTGCCACTTGGTACAGCTCTTCCTTATAACCCCGAAGGATATAGCCTAGAGACGAAATCTGGGTGTCAATTTCGCATGATTTTAATCCGAGGAATCCATATTGGTAGCGCCAGAAATGTATTCCGGATAGAGGTATTCAGTCAAAAGCCGCAATTTTTAGAAAATAGCATACTTTTGGTCGAATTATGTTTCTAAGGCACACCCGGTCATGTAAGGTGTCTAGATTTATGTTTTTGGGGTCAGGGAATTCATTTATGGTAACAAAAATAACCTAAGGGCATCGGACATGCATGAGAGGCTTCACTACCACACTTTCTGATGACGTCACGGGCCGTGAAAACCAATATATTCCAAAGTTTTAATATATAAACTTATAATAATACTTAATATAATAAAAATACATATTAACAAAACAAAAACATAAGGTACGTTAATACATGTAGGTACACCTTACACGCCCCTGCGTGCCTTGGAAATACAATTCGACCAAAAGTCGGCCATTTTCTAAAAATGGCGACTTTTGACCAACTTCCTGTATCTGGATTACATTTCTGGCGCTACTCTTGGATTCCTCGGATTAAAATCATTCGAAATTGATACCCAGATCTCTTCTCTAGGTTATATTTAGATTTTTTCAAAAATTTTACAATTAATTACCCCCACCCCCTCTAAAATCTACCCACACGGAAAATGTCACTTGTTCTTCGGGTCAAATCGTCTAAATTGTTCTATGGAACAGTTGTGCCCTTTGTATCACAAAATGCAGTATCTTTCAAGAATTGCCGTTATACCGCTAGTACTAAGGGGATCGAAACTGCCCACATCACTAGGGGAAGGGGGGACGAGGTAACCTTTTTACCCATTTAGAGCACAATATGGGGGAGGGGCCTGTTTAATAGGCCGTCAACTTGCAGTAAAGCAGACAGGCCTACATATCAACCTTCGGTTTACAGGGGGCGCGTAAGAGATCTAAGCCAGGTGGAGGACTCTCTTTATTATCAGAGGGTCAGCCAACTCAACCCTAAGACTTGTATTTATGTCAATAGACGAATTGAGTCTTATCCAATTGCCGATTTCTGTTTCAGAAAACTCATACGATTCGGAAGAGGCTCCACCCACCAGGGAGCTGGCTGACTTGATAAGAGTAGTCAAAATGATGGGCCACTTCTTGTGGTTGGCTGTGATGCAGACGCACACCATGTGGGGTGGGGCAGCTCGGACACGTACATTGGGCTTGTTGCCCACGTGCAGGTTCTGTAGCAATGCAGATGAAACTACAGAGCATGTGGTCTGTCAGTGTGACGCCTTGATCAGAGATAGACATCAGCTGCTTGGTTCCGTGACAGTAATCTGGAACCGGGGGAGGGAGGGGGGGGGGAGTTGAAGCAACTTAGGGTAAACAGAATCTATCCTTTATTGATAGGCATGGGCTCTGAACCTAGTTGTGAAAGAAAGGGGGTAGGCTCAATGGGCCTTTGGTATGCCTAAGTGTTGCCTGGTCAGGCTCCCCTTATAAATAGATACATTAAAGCACATTATTTTCAATTTTGGTTTTAGCAAGGTTATCAATAGGTAATATCTGATTCTGTAGTAGCACTCTGGTGCATAGATGTAGAACTAGAACATGTGTTCCAATTAAATGTTAGGTATCCTTGTGTGTCCTGTTTATTATTTTACCTGGAGACAGTGATACTAAATAAATACACTATTTTCTGACTCGATCAAGTTAATTGAGAAAAATACAAATATAAAATCATCATCAGTTGTACCTATTCCTGTGGACCCTTGTACCGTATTCATGCCATGTAAATTTTTTTGCAAATTATGAAATTTGAGAAGTAATTGTAAACAATTACATCACAACTGTAAATATCAATTAAACAATAACTTGTACACAGAAATACAGGTCGGACAGCAAAATTGTGCTTTAGGTACTTATAGTCCCTGTAACTGTGCCCTTGACCACATGACAAAGTTGCACAAGACTATTCAGATTTGGTGGTAAAATTTATCATTACAATTTTTACTCAGTTACCAGTTTCAGCTTACCTTATTCAGCCACTCAGCTCGTTCAACATCAGGGAAGTAAACCTGGAAAACATAGGAATGGAATAATTTTTTTTAAATACTGGGTTACCCAAGCAGGTAGATCCTCAATTCGTGCCAAGATCACATCATCTTCCTGAGCTAGAGCTATAGATTTGGTAATTTTACTCTTCTGATCCTTTGATTTTCGATACTGATCCCTAATTACCAGAAGAACAATCGGTCCGAAAAACCATCCAAAGGACCACTGCATGTAGCCTACGGCATACACAAACAGGACACTCGCCACCTACAAAGCAGTCAGTCAGCCCGTGAAATACGGGAATACAAAAACTTACCCTCTTAACCACCGAGTACAGTACACTCTTAATTTTGATACCCGCAATTTTTCTCTTCGACAGCCGATCTTTTCCATGATCAACTGCTTGATCAGGGGGGTCACTCATTTTTAAATTATGCAAATTACAAAAAAGGAAGAAACCTCGCCCTTTTTTTAACCACGTTACTACGCAGCTAGCAAAATATCAACAATTACGCAAATTTAATCACACATAATGATATCAGTAGGTATGCACATCAAAAATACATTCACGTAGAGCGGTAAGTAAAGAAACAAACAGAACGTGAGATCACAGCTGATTCAGTAACAATTTACTTACAACGTACAAGCACATGTGTATGTTTAGTTGCCTGAAGGTTTAAATATAGTAGTTAAAGCCGCATACAGACTAATATAAAGCCAACCACCAACATGCGAGCGTTTTATTGACTTAATTGAGTATTGATTTTTGGAGACTTCTTCCACTTGAACAACAGTGTCCTTGTGTGAGTGGTATATGTTGTCAGGATCTGGATTACGATAGGAGGATGGACTAAGTCTACGCGCTCGTAGACCTCCCATTGGGGCACTTTGTAGGTACTAACTCCCTGACTAGAGTCGTCCGACCCCTCAACATCACTCAAGTCATTCCACACGTGAGATGAAGCTAAGGGTACACGTAGCCTAGTCCGGACAGGAGACACACAACGCATGAATCGTCTCAGTTGGACTAGAGCGGGACATTCACAAACCTCTCAGGTTCTTTAATAGCCCTGTGCAAAAACACACCAAGCTTCGAGATGCATGGCGTTTGGGTGTCTTGAGTTACTAAGTTATTTACAGTTGCGACTGTAAGTGGGAGGCTCTCGACCATAAAACACCTGTTTTGAGGCCAGTCGGGCTAACTCATCGGTTTTCTCATTGCCTTACGCTCTAGCATGTCCTTTAACCCAAACGAGCTCAAGAGGGTTGCTGCTTGCTACTTGCTCTAGTGCATGGTGATATTCGGAAACCAACCTAGAGATAATTTTACAGTGACCAAGTGCCAATAGGTCATCCTTTCTGTCACTGGAGATTCGAATCTTCGAACATCTTACTATGCACCACGCACTGGTCGCATCAGTGTTTCAAACGCGAAAATAAAATCAAAATCTCCCGGAATAACCTGATTCGCCATTTCAAGATGGCTGAGTAAATAAGTAAACCATTTGTTGTTAAAAGCCAATCAGAGGTGAGTAACCCCCCTGATGTGTATATGTATACTATCACTCGCTGAATTTTCTGCAAATTTTACAAATCCCACAATAGGAGATAAGTAAACTTTTACAATTCCACCAGTTATTGGAAAATCACTTCACCCTCTATAACATTCAAAAAACTAAAACCACATTTAGGGCTACCGTTACATCGTGCAGGTTAGTCCGAAGAACCTCGTGAATTAAACGGATCATTCCGGATTTACCGATAATACTGTAACGTAAGTAAATTTAATTACGTCGTTTATTTATAACAACTAATCAACAATAAATTTATGACAGTCTTGAAATATCCATTAATCTAAAACAGAAAAAGTATCATTTATCACACACGAATACACAATTTACAAGAGCGCGAACAATTTACTACCTCGGCGTTCTAATTGCAACTGAACTATAACGCAATCCGATTTGCTTATATAATAAAGTCGAAGGTTCCCAAACGTGTACGAACATTCGATAATAAAATAGGTCATATTTCTCGGAAAGTCACATTCGCTCTCGTACTTTATCGCCGATGATTAATCTTTCGTGGCGCCTCAATGTCTATGGAAATTTTCGGAACGTTAGCTACAATAAAGTATCAAAAGAGATTTTCAAAATTTCCAACGGTGCTTAAGATATGGAGGAACATACATACACAGCGATCAGGCACATTTCATTCTCCTAAAGTGATAAATTTCACCCTTCCCCCTCTAGGCTTTCAGAAGCCTTCAGATGCAAGTTATACCAAGGTACCCATGCAATATGTGCGGCACTTGGAGAACATTGACATTTTCTAAGCTAAAGAAACTTTAGTATCAATGAATCTAATCTTTAAAATTTGGAAAAAAAATCGGCATCACTCAGCAATCACAATTTAAATTAATTAAGACTCATTTGTTATTTCACATCACCCTCTTATAGATAGACAACCTATACTAATATCAGTTTTTGATACGCATCGTCTACATACGCTGTCGCAATAAAGCAAGATACGAAGAATCGCATACGATTTTCAATAGGAGGATTTCTTGCTACTCAGCTCGCATTCGGAAACCGGACTTTTGATCCGGCTCATATTCAATAGCACTGCCCTTGAACTCCATCGCTGTTTCTTTTCGTTCTCGAGTTAGCCAAGAAACAGACCGACAGACCGACAAAACCATCACATTAGGAGATTTTGTTTCGAAAAATTCTCCTAAAAATTGAAGAAATCGAATGCAGCATTGGTGTAACCTCAAAGTATCAAATTTTGAGCAGATTTTGCCTTGATTTGGTTCACATATACATATGTAATAGCATTCATTGTATAATCAATGGTAATACCTAGACTTTAAACATTCAAAAATCAACAACTCAAATTCAATTAGGATTACACGAAGCTGGAACAATTGTAAGTAGTCATGGAAACAAAAAAAATCATCGATTACGTCCTCCTACCAACAATAACCATGGCAACAAACTAAGATGATTCATATTTAAAAGTCACTAGAAATTTACTCTCAAATAGACGAGTTTTTTTCGCCAAATTATTCTTTATTAATTAAAATGGCTCGTTGTCCTGGTCTCCCGTTTCTTCCAGGATTTACGTTTAATCCACTAGTAAGTAAATCTACTATTTAGAATTTTTCTGTCTGCGGATTAATTTTCAGATTGGAAAAACGAAATTTAATATAGACCCAAAATTCGACTTCATAGAAAAGGGGGTGGGCGCACTATGTGAAAGGGTAAAGCCGAACATGTTAGGTAATCTAACTGACCGATACCCTTCGCTGTATCCACGTGGCGAGGTACCCGAAATACCCTCGTGGATTGGGTTCGATAAACAGGTACGCTTATAATCAAATTAGATTGGGGTGATGTAGGTAAATTTGCAGATATTGCGCTTTTACGCATTTTTTCGAGAAACATTACAAGAGCACAGGTGCGCCCCATTTCAAATACGCAAGGTGGTCATTTACTTCTTTTTGGAAGACGGCACCATACAAGTGATGGAGCCGAAGATTGATAACAGCGGCATATCTCAAGGTACTTTACTGGCGCGCGCGAGGGTGCGCTTTCCGGCTCCGATGAATGCGAATTTTTACGACGTTATGGATTTGAACGTCGGAAATGAAGTTGAATTCTACGGGCGAGTTTACAAAATTACGGACTGTGACAAGTTCACTAGAAACTTTCTAAACCGTTGCGGCATCGCCGTTCCCGATCCGATAAATGTTCCAGAGGATCCCTATTATAAAAGTCGCGCGTATGACATCGAAACGCGACTGCCAAAGAAACCGAGCAGAAAGATAGACACGCTAGGAAAATTCTTGGAGAACGATCGTAAAGTAGGTGGTATATGATTTGTGCGCCTTTTTGCATTGGCTATTGTAGGTGTTACGATTCTATGGATATTGGGACGATCAAGAAACTCAGTATGGGTATCTTCATCATTTGGAAGTGCTCTACTATCTGTCGGATGACACAATTGATATCAAAGAGGTGGTTGTAGATAACGGGGGGCATAAGTCTAGTTCTGTCTTTTTCCGAAGAGATAAACTTGTCAAGAAGTACACTGGGTTACCTAGACCTGGTGATCACTGTCATTTAACCTTGCTGAATGTGTTAGGCAATGATATAAAATCAAGCCGATACGTGGTGGACAGTTTGGACTGTGGCAAGGAACACCGAGACTACTACTTGGAGCAAGACTTGACTATAGGTGGAATGATAAACGTTTACGGTAGAAAAGTGGTGCTTACCGACTGTGATTCTTACACCAAAGAGTATTACCGGGCCAAATATGGGCTGGATAGTTTCGTGCCGATACCGAAACCTTTAGATTCGCAAATGGGAATACCGACACCGCAGGAACGCGAGCTACCCCCATGGAATGGTTATGGAAGTTTTGAAGACTCGGCTCAAAATTGCATCACAGTAGAGCCGAAGGCACCCCATGGAGATTTTAAAAAGTTTCTCAAATTCGATAAGTAATTTTTTTAAAGCAAGAATCATCATCATAATCGTGTTATTTTTATAGAAACGGATTGGACAGCCACGTCCTACGATTTGAGGGAAGATTGATATCTTCAATTGACGAAAATTGCGGACGAATTTTTGTAATTAGCTATTTCTTGTCCAACGATACCATTGCGGTTTTCGAATTGGCTAGGGCCAACTCGGGCTTTAAAACTAGCCCATTTTTTAAACGAGGAGAAATTAAATTGCCGGGTCAAGCTGTGTTTACAAGTAAACCGCCCGAATGTTACCGCACTCAGCACATTTTTGTTGGTGCGACGTTAGTAATTAACAGTTTCAAATTTGTGTTAGTAGACGCAGATGACTATGCCTTGCGATATATGGAACTGAATTGTCACGAGGTAATAAAATACAAGAAATAAAATATTATTAAAAAGACGTTTCGACAGAAATACTGTCATCATCAGCCAACGATATTATTAGCGTTTTCTTTTCAAATAACAAGTCAGTTCATGTGAAAAGAAAACGGTTCTTTTGTCAAGAATGTATCAGAATGACAACAAATGTTTTACTTTTACTATAAACTTTCAGTTCCCAAAATCTAATATTAAACTAATAATGGATAAGATACGCAAAGTTGTTCGACCAACGTACAAGGATTTCGTAGCCGAAAATATACCTACCGAAACACCGGTGATAACCTACGAAAAGCTGAGGTAAAATAGTGCCTTCGTGACGCGTGCGCACTCAATTCAAAATTTTAGAAACAAACTCTGTCGACTTATGGGAAGCGATTTTACAGAACAGGAGATGATAACAGTATCGCGTGCATTCTCTGCAAACTGCGTAGAAGAAAAATTTAATCGAGACGCAATACGGTAGGTCCCTGGTCAGAAAATGACAGTGATTTTCTTCTCTTGGTAGCGCAATCACGTTGACCGAGTTGAAACGTTTTCTCTGGGACGACTTGAAACGGTTGAGGGAATACTTGATTAAGTTCGATCACCAAAAAAAGGGAACACTGCCCCGACAGGAAGTTTACAAGCTATTACGAGCTTGCAGGTTGCCTGTTGATATAACTTTGCTCAATCGAATTTTAGACGTGTAAGTTGGATGCAATCACACACATTTTAATTATAACATTGTAGCATAGTCAAAGACCAACATGGAAATTTAATCTACGATGACCTGCTAAAATTCTTAAATCGTGATCTATGTGCAATGGCTGATACTATTCCCATCAATATTAAGGTATAAGCTACACCATCATACAATATTTTGATATACCCTCGTTTTAGTATGAACTTTACTGGACATCAGATAGAGATGTTAAGGCTGGCACTCTAATCAATTGGTGCGAATTTAATAAATCTTTAGATTTAGAGAAGGAAATAGTCGATGCTAGTGGGCCTTTTGTTGAAGAGGGGCAATAAAAAAAATCCAATCAGTACTTATCCTGTAACATCTACCCACTCTACTGTATGTGCTAATTATTTTTTTATTTTTGTGGAAAATAAATGACATACAAAGATTTGCAACTTACTTTACTTAACATTGGGCAGTCTGCGCATGCACACACCCTATGTTTAATATATGCGACATGTTTGCCTTTACTACAAGAATCTTTGGTTTATATTTCAAAAAAAAGTATCTCTATAAATAAGAAAGTTGACATTGCGTAGTGCTCAAGTCTGATTTTTACAATACGCGATAAGCTTGTCTTTACTAGAAGCATCCTGTGGTTAAAATTTCAGAAAAATATCGCATAAATAAGAAAGTTGAGATTGCGCAGAAAGTTATGATTACTTTCGAAGATATTCCAGAAAAACCGAAATTTCCCGATTTTGTTTTTATTTCTTTCCGATGTTATTTGAGCAGATACAAAAAAATAGAAAGACACATTCTCACTACCACTTTATGAGCTCTACAAGACGTTGAGGTTTTCAACGATTCGTTTCAGAAAAATCATCTTCAATTTTATTTTTTCATATGGCCCCTAAAAAAGTACTGAATTGGGTAGCATTTTTTATTACTAATACAACGATGTACGGCACAAAAAAAAAACAAAAGTTGGAAACTGTTGGAAGGACAACCATGAAGTCACTGTTTGTGACCTAATGCAGTATACCCTTGCTACAGTGCAGGAATATATGGTGCCTTGCTCGGGACTAAATTCCCGCCTTCAGGCTATACACCACTGTAATTAGGCCTATCTTGTCCTACCTTGCGGTGGTATGATACTTCAAAGCAGAAGCAAAAGTAACCCAGACTCAAGTAAACAGGCTGCAACGAATAGCCTGCCTGAGTTTTACTGTTGCAATACAGATTGCCAGTACATATATACTAAACGCTGTTTGAAAGAAGAAAATATTCAAAGAACTACGCTCCAGTTGGATATTCATATCCATAGGAAAAATGAATTTTGAATCTTGAAAAAGGGTCATAGTGGACAGTGAGAGAAGACAGACCAAATTCATCATTAATAAATGTTTACTAGTACAAATTTTAAGATGGACGGTAGTTCTGGTCAAAGTGGAAACAAATTCTAACAGATGTATCTACTGTAGGTACATGTAAAGTAAACCGTAAGTGTAAAACTACTTGCAATGCACACTGGCTCTTGCATCGCTGCAGTTGATTCAATTGGTACTCTACCTGAAGCTCCCAGTGAGAAACAGCCAATTGAAATATCAGAACTTAGAATGAAGATGAAATCATTGATCTCAATTTGTCCATTTAATATAGAACCCCAAATAGAGGTTTATGATAAAATGTGAATTCAATCTCTATCAACTCTGTTACTCGCCATCTACAGATTAAAATTTAATCAATTTATGTGCAGAACCTTAGAGCAAAATATTGGGCATGTCATGTCTGTGAAGTTGGCCTGGATAAAATAGCCCGGCAGCATCGCACCATGCTAGATCGTTAGTGCTCGTTAGTGCCTCATAAGTTAACATAAGGGCTCAAACCGTTTTCTCAAAATAAAAATTTTTTTTGTTCGGATCAACTTCACGTTTGCCCGGACAATGACTCCAATTTGCATCAAATTTTGTAGATCGTTAGTGCTTTGTTAGTGCTTATTAGTGCTTCATAATTCAACGTTAGGACTCAAACCGGTTTCTCAAGAATACCTTTTTTATTTGTTCAGGATAACTTCACGTTTTCCCGGACAATGACTCCAATTTGCATCAAATTTTATAAATCGTTAGTGCTTTAGAATTCAACGCTAGAACCCTCGCTAGAACCCAAACCGTTTTCTTAAAATACATTTTTGTGTTGGGGACAAGCTTCATTTTTGACGTAGCTCTTTTCACATTGACATGCAGCGCGATTCATCTATACGTACCGTCACCGTTCCGTTATCGCACCGTCAACGAAACGTAAAATATTCGCGTTTACAAATTTTGACGGTCCGGACGGTGTAGTCTAGCTACTATATATACCACAGCTGACTCGTCCGCCATTTTGAAGCCCACTGACAATTGACGCTTGCAAAACACGTGCTTCTCATGATAGTAAGTTACCTTGGCAACATAACACAACATAACGATCAAACAACACAGCGTTATATCTGACAGACTGTCAAATGTGCTCCAAAATGGCGGACGAGTCTGCTTTCTTAATCAAGTGCTGTAGTGTAGCTTGAATATGTCTATAGCCTTAGACTAGGAAAGAGAGAGGACAGGTAATACTTTCAATAAAACTGTGACCATTTGTCACCAAAGCATGCCTGTCAGTGTCGTAACATACTAACAGCATTGTTGGGTGATAAAAATTATTCCTTTTATAGCACGAAGACGAATGTAAATAAAATTTATTAAAACAGTAGTAGAATTAATTATTTTGCTAAATGTAATAGTTGAGAATTATATATTTGGAGTTTAATGTTTGGTTTAATGTCACCGCAAAATATATGTACACTATAATACGTTGAAAATAATTCAAATTGGCCAATAAAAAGCCTTTAGAACGACGCGGTACACTCCGTGCTCCGATAAAATTCCATTAAGCAATTTCAAATGATGAGAACTATTAACAACATATTTTGCTACATATCATGTGTAAAGGCAAGTACTGAATAAAAACGCAAAACGTAAAAATTATGAAAAAGACGGTTTGCTCTAAAATGTATCAAACAAATTTTTGCCTTTGAAACGAAATTCCGGCATGGCATTGGACTGCGAGACATTAGGACGTGGACATTGGACCGAAAGACAGTAGACCGCAGACGATAGGCCGCGAATATTAGGACGCAGACATTGGGACGCGGACATTTGGACGCGGACATTGAGACGCGGACATTAAAACGCAAGCATCATGTAATGTAGATCACCATACAAAGCAGAGATTAGGTCGAAGGTAGGACAATATAAGGTATAACTAAATTAAACCAATGTTATTGTACTTATTTCATCTGTGTATGCTCTACAACGTCTAGAGTCCTAGCCTAGGATCTGTGCCCTAATGTCCGCGCCCCATCAGTGTCTGCGTCCCAATGTCTGCGTCGCAAAGCCTGCGTCCTAATGGCTGCGTCCTAATGTCCGCGTCCCAATGTCTGCGTCCTAATGTCCGCGTGCACTGATCAGGCGTACCCCTGCTTTTTTTAGCCGCTTTGACCACTGCCACAAGTCACAACACTTTTCATTAATGGAGATAGACTCTTAGATTGTTTCAATTCTAATTATATTAGTATTTGCTTCTGTTGTTTTATATCGAAATGTAATTAAGTAGGTACACATTATCTATTTATGTTAGGTAAACTTGTTTTGTAGATTTCTATATTTGGGGCATATTCACCGATTCATTTCACTAATTCCTGAAATTATTACCTATATTTTGCTCTTCACATTAACTATTTTAGTTTTGCATATTTTCATCTTTGTCTTTCTAGTATTTGGATACGAATGGCAATTTTTAATGTCTTAATTTATTTAATCCTACGATATATTATGTATAGGTACAATTTTATTTATTGGAAAGGTAGCGCTCGAGCAAAAGTGAAGTGGGCCCAAACAAAAAACATTTATATTTAAAAAACGGTTTGGCTCCTAACGTTGAATTATGAAGCACTAACAGGCACTGACCAAGCACTAACAATTTACAAAATTTGATGCAAATTGGAGTAATTGTCCGGGAAAGCGTGAAGTTAGCTCAAACAAATAAAAAAGTATTCTGAGAAAACGGTTTGAGTCCTAACGTTGAATAATGAAGCACTAATAAGCACTAACAAAGCACTAACGATCTACAAAATTTGATGCAAATTGGAGCCATTGTCCGGGCAAACGTGAAGTTGACCCGAACAAAAAAAAATTTTATTTTGAGAAAACGGTTTGAGCCCTTATGTTAACTTATGAGGCACTAACTAGCACTAACAAAGCACTAACGATCTAGCATGATGCGATGCTGCCGGGCTATTTTATCCAGGCCAACTTCACAGACATGGGCATGTCAGAATAAAACCACACTTCATCTTAGAATAATAATAATACCCTTTGGATTATTATACGAACCCTTCACCTGTCTAAAGTTAATGGATGGAGTTTTTAGTGTAACCAGCAATTAGTTAACTCATTAATGAATAAACGAGCACAAAATTCCCAATACATTTTATTCTAATATGAAAAGATTAAACGATTATAATGAAACGCGTCCTCTACTTACTCTAATATAGTATAAACATTAACATACTATGCACGAGCCAACTCTAATCCACTACTATTAGATCAAACATAGCAACCTACCAGAAAATTGTATGCAATATTTGTTCACGACAGTAATTTACATATAATATCAAAAGCACACAAATATTATATAATACATAACAGTGCAGGTAACATATTTAATTAAATTCACGATTGCGAAGAATAATAGGAGCAACAAGAGTCCAACCATACAATGCAATACACAGCCAGCTCGAAATTGCTTTAAACCACATAGAGGGCGCATTAGCATTCAAAGTAGTTAGATCAGAATTTGGTCTAAAACAAAATCGTAAATATTCCGGGTTAGTAAAGTGTAAGACACATACTGATACCAATTGGTTAATGTCATCATCACATACAGAGTGGCCAAACCAAACATAACGTGGAAGAAACTCCAGTTATAAGCTACAGTCTCCTCCTCATTGTCCCATACCTTTTTATCACCAGATTCTCCACCGTCATTGCCTCCATCTTTACCTGCGATAGGTGTATAAGGTTCTTTTCATATAAATAAAATAAAAAATAAAGTTAAAAAAAAGTGCAGAAAATATATCCAAGCATTATGTTGAAAATCTGTAAAAATTGCACTTAAGAGCCATACCTTCGTGTGTTACAAGAGAGGCGTCAGCATTGCTCTTCACTGTAGTGAGAAAAAAGTTATTAGTTTTAATGTCGACAATGAAATAGAACAAACACTAACTACATAATGCTATGGATAGGAAAATAAAATAGGTACTATATACAAGACTAATAAAAGCAAACTTGCATAAGTCACTCACCTGCTCCAGTGTCCTTAGCCAAAATTTGATCAGACATAGTAATTTTAGATGAGCTGCTTGCTGTACGTAGAGACGAATATAAAATACAACCCATCCACACCACAAGACCGATAATGCTCTGTCCATCAAATCCCAATTGTGTAGACTTAGCTGTAGAGTTCGCGCCCACTATTCCCAACAGTCCAGGATTACAATCAGAGTCTAAAAAAATCATTACAGTATTTCATTCCACTACGTTTAATAAAAACCTGGTGAATTGGAGACCGTGGACCACGTCAGGTAGATGGTGTACAAAGAAACAATTGACGATTGCAACAGTCCAGAACGTGGCAGCTTTTCCTGCACTTTAGGCAAAACAGATACGATACTTATACCGATTGCCAAAATTAGGTTAATTGAAATGAAGAATTTATTCAAGCTACAATCATTGGCCTGCAAAACAAAAGTTAGCGCGCAACGGTAACTCGAGCGCGTTTTACCTTAGTGAAAAAGACGTAGAGCAGCACCACACCGGTAAGTGCGAGGGCGTAATTGAGAAACGTAACGCCCAAAAGTGCAATGTACCAGCCTCTCGATTCGGTCTCCTCGTAATTGCCCACCCACGCGTCGGCCCACGAGTGAGCGAAGTCAACAATCAAAATTAGTTGTATCAGTATGAAGAGAAAGCCGCCGATCAATCCGAAGTACATCCATACCGAACCAAAAGATGCTTCGGGAATGAAAAAGGCGCCAATTATTCCGCCAATAATTAGCAGATATTTTAATCCCCAAAAGCTAAAAGCGTTATATGCAATAAGTGTCATTAAAGTTTGTTACACAAAACCACTCCTGTTTTTTACTGATTTGAGTATGTTTCCAATGAAGAATCTTTCTGTAAAATCCTTTAAGTTCCTTAAAGGCTAATTGCGTAGCATGTTTTATTTAAATTAAAACCTTGGCAACATTGCCATAATAAACGATTCGTAACAGTATCCACCGCCAGTCTCTTTTCTTTTTAAAAGAAAAAACCGAAGAAAAAACACATAAGAAGTTATTTATTGTTGTTACATAGTTTAAACGACGGTTAATTTTTGGCGCCCAACATGGGGCACATAACATTAATTTTTGGCGCCCAACGTGGGACATGCAGCATTTTGATTTGGCGCCCTTGAGGTGGGTCATCTACAATGGGATTGACGACCCTACCGCAAGGGCATTTCGCGCAATTTTTGGAGGCGATAAAAGAATTCAAGGCAAATTTGATTGAAAAAATGGAGGCAATGAATAAGAATTTGAAAAGAAATGTACTTACACAATGCAAAAATGAACTGAATACGAAAATGGATTCACAGAATGTGGAATTAAAGGTGACAAGAACAGAGATACTTGCGGAGATGGAAAAACATGGGATTGAGATCAGACAGGAAATACTTAGCATTTCAGGGGGGTGGACCAGAAAGTGGTCAGTCCCGTTGTTGAAAAGAAAATGGAGAAGGGTAAATCACAGGAAGTGAAAATGAATGTTGATGTAGAATATGATAGTGGTTGAAGCCACCCTGCTGACAGCTGAAGGGGAACAGGTCATAGTGGTAGAGCAGTTTGTTGTTGATGTAAAAGTACCGGTTTTTAATACCAATGAAATGAGAGTCCTTTGCTAAAAAGCAAACTTGTTTAAATTGTTATATGTACAAGATATGTAAAATGTTACAAAAAAAAAAGGGAACGTAAGATTATGTACATTAGTCTGATTTCAAGTTACTGCAATTCCCTTGAAGTAATCAGTCGCAAGATTTTCGAGGGCGAATTTTAGAAATGTGCACGAAATTTTGGAGCAGAAGGTTTACCCTTCAAGTATACAAACATGAGATACCAGCATCTTTTGTTATAATTTCAACAATGTTCTAGTAAGTAATAACCATGAGAATAGATCCTTTCGGGCATAACACCTCGCATAATAGTCTAGTAGTTACATAAATTACTACTCCAAGATCTTTAACAGAAATGATGCATGAAGTGGTTTTATGTAACACTTTAAAAAAATAATACCCATTTTGTATCCCAGCACGAGCGTCCTTCGACGATTTAACCCCTATCATAATTAATGCCATCAGAGCAAAGAAGCAAGTAACTATGAAGCATATTCTGTAAACGGCAATATACCCGACAGCTTCCTCGCAATTGATGTGGACTGAATTTGGAATGTAGCGAGTCGAGTTATTACAAAAAGGTACCTACAATAAAATCCACTCGTGCAAAATACACTTTCGAAAGGTTTACCTTGCGTAAGAAATCCTGCAATCCTGGAGACAGTGTAATGCAAGCTACAATCGTTGTAACTAGTAGCAGTACGGCGTACATAAGACGTGAGGATGTCGAATTTCGACATGATGGACAAACTGAACAACAAAGAGAACAGGCGGCACTTCCGCAGCAGCAAGCGAGCTAGAAATTTCGAATGAGCAAAATTGAGTTAGTTGCATTGAAAATACCTGCGCGGCTGAACAAAGTCCTAAAACGGCCCCCATTGCACAATTTTCCAAAAACAATCAGTAAACGATGAGTAATCAGCTGAAAATGAAGTCAAAACAAACATGAAATTAGCAGATGTAGGTGGGGGTTTACATAACCTCAGAAAATCCGTTGCATAACCTCAATACTACAATTACAAATTGCTACAGAAAATGGAGCAGAAAAAGAATGCAAAGCTCTCCAGAGCCGTTTTGGAGATGAAATTCATGAAAAAGACCAAAGAAAGAGTCGAGAAGGAAAAAGACGACGCAGAAGGGGAAGCTATGTATGCCAACGAAATTACGGAAGCAATGCGAAAAAGTGGAAACATAAACTTCACAGAGGTAGGAATCTTCACCTGCAAAGACCTTATCGAAGGTCGACTATCTTTCAACGGAATGAATCCGGAAATTGAGAAGTTAATGAACGACTACCATCAGAAACTAATCAAAACGGACAAAGTACGAGAGACCGAAATATCCGATGTAGAAATGGCCAATGCATATTCGTCTACTGTGAACACGATGGGAAAAAAGTTCGAAACCAAAAGAAATAGGAAGAAGAATAAGTTTTTAAAACCGTCCGATGATTGACCTTTAAACTCAATTTATTTGTTTTATCAAACATTAACAGAATTAGAAAATTTATTACAGCTGTAACTTCTTTAACTCGACCATGAGCTCATCTTCACTTTTGATTTTTGCCAGCTGATTCACTTCTAATACTTTCCCCTGAGATTGCTGATCTTTAAGTTTGCCGATCGCATCCAATTTCTGCATGTAAATTGTTAAGGTGTTAGTAAAATAAATTGACTACGTTTACCCTTTTGATGTTTTTAATTTTTTTATTTTTCTCTTCATCTTCGGTTAGTATCACAGAAACAGTGCTCGTAATGGGAGGATTGGAGTTTGGCTCTTCCTGCTGCTTGCGGGCCTTCTTATTCTCGCGTTTCTTCTTCTGCTTTAGCGCCGCCTTCGATGGGGCTGCCGGTGGTAGCTGACCGTCACTATCGTCGTCGTGCAGTTTAAAAGTGATTGGCGGACGATTGCGTGCAGATGGTGGACGGTATGCCTCCTTTGAAGCTTGCGGCTGATTTGATACAATCCCCTCGACCTTTTGGAAGTTAACTGCTGGTTCTTTGAAGGCATCCTTTGGTGCTTTCTGCAAAATAACAATCTGAATCAAAACTACCTCAAACTAAAATTATTATTAAATTCAAAAGGGAACAAAGTATTTTTGGTTAACACAAGAGACACCTTTTGAGTGTAATTGAAATCATTTAAAGGAAAAAATTTTAATTCTTAGGGGAGGAATTGAAATTCTCTAGATAAAATTTAGTCTAATCATATTATTGCAGAGGTCGCGTTGTCGGTCATATATTACCTGCTTTTTGTTTTTGAACAACAAGTGGCAATAGCAATTTTAATAATAAATAATAGTTCTACCATACACTTTACAATTTAAACCTAAACATATGCAAACACAAGATGCAATTCCAAATCCCAACTGTCAAAATAAAAACAAGATTTTATCCAAATAAATCCAGGGCCTACTAGACCATTTTAAAAATTATACTTTCATACTAAAGAAAATTGATTTTTATTTTTTTCTAGATATAACCATCGCAAATATAAAAAAATAAGAGATCAAAAAGTATCCTAACAGATCAGAAAATTTAATTCATGTTTCACAATCTACCAATGGCGCACAGGAAAAAGTAGTAGAAAATGGAATATGACCCTTGAAAAACCAACTAAGACGATATAGGAATATTTTAACCACTAAGTGAAAGATGTTAATTCATGAGTGGCGCCACCACGAGTGAATTAACTTCCATGAGATGCTTAGTTTCTCTTTATCGTCGTGTATAATACAATTTATAGCAGAAGCCCTGACAATTCTGAATTTAATTTAGACGTCAAAAATAGCGAGCTTAGGTTCTGCCGTCGCAGTCGCAACAGCATTGCCATATGTTCTAAACGCCATTTTAAATCGTGCTCCGCGTCCCATTTCAAATAAGAATGACAGAAGTGATCATTTTATCTACCCTCAAGGTTAGTCTACTCATTCATATCTATTCAAATGTCAATTTAACATCTGCTATAAATAAAAACTTTTTTATTACGTTTTCGTCGCAAAAAAAAAGAAAATTCAAAAACGTCATGACTTATTGCATTTGTATCCCTAATGGAATGAGCTCGCTTACCTGCCAAGCAACGTCGTAAAGCTCATCGTTTTCCTTGTAAGGATGTTCGTGAATTAAGGCGCCAGAGTAATGCCAAACTTTATACCCGTTGCCAATACGTAATCTCGGAGCCGTGGTCGCAGTTAAAAAGTGGGTACCATCGGGCGACCACTGCAACAACGTGGAGTCCGCCGCTTCGCAGCTACCTATCAGTTTTTTGGAAGCGATATCCCACAATTCGATATGGCCGCGCAGATTTCCAAAACCGGCAGTTAATAGGATGTTACCTTGCGGATTATAGTAGATGCTATTCCGTGGAGCTGCACTAAACTGATGGATCATTTCGCATTTTAAGTTGAAGATTGTGCAACGAGACGGCATAAAACCGTATACGACACAAAATTCGGTGTCCCTCGGCGACCAAGCGACGTTGTAAATTGGACCTTCCTTATCTAAAACAATTTTAATGTTATTTAAACTAGCATGACCGAGTTAATTGAGAGTATCAATTTATCAGGTGATATGAATGAATGGAATGGTACCTTTACACCCTTGCATTCGTCCACGTTTCGAATATTGGCCCAAGTTTCTCAATTAGTGAAAACCTTGACGAAATTCCCACGGGAACGGGGACAACAAGATTTTATATTTTACAGTCAAAAAGTTTCTTTCAAGGCGTCGGGGTGTACTCCGAAAGCACTTCTCGCAATTCCCACAATAACGGTATACGGGAAAAACGGAATTTCTCAGAGGCGATAGGAAGTTCGAATGTTTAAGATTTTTATGAATATTAAAAACGTTTCATCGTTTTTATGGTATTTAAAGTTTTTAGGATTTAACAACAATCATATGACTGTACAAATCATTAAGAGGAACTAAGCACAATTTGGTCCGAGAAAAGGCTCTTGAGGCGCTATCCTCTCTATCGGACTAGGAGTAGCTCCATAATTCTTATAAATTCTTTTTCTTATAAATGAAAAAAAAGCACGTCTGATGTCATAAAAAAAAGTGGCCCAAGGACAGTCCCATGAGGCACCTCTGTAGATTTGTTTGTGTATGTCACTTGGAACTAATCTAATAACTGCAATGTTTTGGAACAATCACAAGCTATTCCTACAATATCGCAGAATTCTTCCTACATATAATTAGGAGATCTGTGGGATAGTGCCTTCTAATCATAAAATATCCCTGAATCTTTTAAATAATAAAAATTTCAGAAATTAATCTAAGCAAGCTCATAATAATATTTACTTTAATTATCTCAAAATTTATTTGAACTCTTACAGAAGAATCTTGAAATGCTCCTAATTTTTCTGAAATCCTTTAGAAATTATCCATAGTACCCGTGTTTTCATAAGTTGGCAATTATATTTTACTTACACATAGGTACCTTTCACAATTTCAGCACGGAATGATAATACTTTGTTCCATGGTTAATTATTAAAATACAAATAGAAAAATATTGTTTAAACTACAGGGTACCTATGTGTACTTGACACTGCATAAATACGGAGCCAGTTTTTGATACATGCCACAAGCGACCTTTGGTCATAGCTACTAGCACTGCATGCATATTGCACAAGGATTAGTTTAGGGACCACTATTATTCTTATTATACCGAATTTCTCAGAAAATTCTGATTAGAAGGCAGTGTAGAATGTAATGAAATGGAATCAAATATTGATTCATATACAGTGAGCAGTCGAACTTACTCATTGTCACCATGGCAGTATCACCACTTGTGCTGATAAAATGTAGCCCTTGCTTGCCATAATAGGATGTCTTATCGACTTCCGTCATAGTCAATAGCAAAACGTGAGTAGCCTTCGCACTCCAGTAAAATTCGACTTTATCCGATTGGAAAAAACTTTTATTGGCTATACTCTGTTGGTGTTCAAACATCGGATATTTGAACAATCTGAAACATCCTATCAAATGGGTGTATGCACAGTTTGGCAATTACCTTCCAATGGCAGGTTGTCCCTTTCCATCCTGGGTGTGAAGCACTACGAAGTAGTTTTCCACATTGGGTGATATCGTGTACGACATAACTTTGTATGACTTAACTCGATTGATGACCTGAAAGTCATTCGAGTTGTAGAACACGATATCTGTGTCGACCAAACGGGAAAATAACACCTCATCTGCACTCCACTGGGGTTCCCTAAAATGCATAGATAGATACAGTACATTAATTTAAGGGATAGATCCTATAGGTATTTTTTTGTGTAAGTATTGATGACTACACTAAAAAAAATGAATATCTACCAATTAGTTTGCTTCTTGTGAACAAAGTTTTTTACAAGTTTTCCACTTTCGCTTTCGTAGATATTTAAGTTTGGACTGCCTTGAGGATTGGCGTTATTGGTCGCAAAAGGTTCCCACGCGCACAGGTAAGTGCCCTTCGGCGAAAAGCTCAAATGATACGACTTGGTATTTTCGATAACAGCGATCGTCTTCCATTTTTCGGTCTGTAGCAGGTGTAAACTGAAAACTACGGCGTTAACAAATAGTTACACGCATCGCGTACGTACTTCAAACCGTTAACGTAGGCAAAATAGTCGCCAGCAGGACTGAAGAGCATCGTACGACAAGATTTACTACGAACCGCTTCGAATAGGTCGTTGCAACTAAATTTTGGTGGTCCATGGTTAATGCTAATTCCCAGGGAACTTCTGACTGGAATGTAAAAGATAAAGAAGTGGTGTTAATAGTCGGCGATTTACCTGCAAAAGAAATGGCCGGATTCATTTTAGGTTATATCAGGATTTATCAAACTTTCATATTATTGTGAAACTATAAAGAAATGGATAAAAACTGTTATGAAAAAAATGAGGAAAACTGGTTCAAATTATTCAAAAAGGGTTCATATTACGAATTTAATTTGCCGTATGAAGCACATTAGGTGAGGGGGGCTTCAAGAAAGCACGTATCAGCGTGCCATCTAGTGCACTATGCCGGTACTTCCAACTCTTACACCATGGTCCTCAAACTTTTTCGAAGTTCCCAAGAGTTGTTTCATAGACCGATGGACGAGTGTAACCTACGCTGTTTGAGACGCACTGGTACAACAGTTGTTTTTCATTTCCCGCGAAAAAATTACATTTAAAATTATTTTAAATTAACTAAAATTCTTCTAAAAATCAACCACACTATTAATAAATTTTACTTATAAACTAAACTTTTGTTATCATTTTCAAATATGCCAATTATGCGGGTTTTTAGTATATAAATCCTTTATTAATATAGCTCAACTTTTGACGTTTAGTTATTACCTAACCTCAATTTGTCTGTCTGACGTTTACTTATAAACATCAACCAAACTTGATAAATAAATCTTACAAATAAAATCACTGCATTTGCAGAACATGTCAAATGTAGTTTTACACCAAAATTTAGAAACGGCGGACGCAATGAGTTCCACAAACGAAAGCACGCAAATGCAGTCAAACGCTAACAAACCGGAGCAGGCATCGAGGCAAACAAACTTACAGCGGATCCAGCAACGTAAGCAGACGGTCCTGAGTTTCCCTTATAATCGCAAATTGCTGAAACTTGCCATATACTCCAAATGCCAGGTAAATGTCTTACGTGCAGAAAACGCTTCACACTTAGTTCGTTTTTAGTGTGACAAATGCGACTGTATTGGTTGGAAGAAAACGGAAAATGCGCTACCTACAACTTCATTTAATGATCCGTGTCGTTGCGAGCATTCTTTAGGTATCGTAAAATGTAAATGGGCAAATAATAAAATTGGTTTGTAGAGACCCACATTTCACACTTACGAAATAAATCTGAGGCAGACATTAATCGACTACTAGGCATGGTTGTCGATGTAGACAACATATACACATCATTAAATAGGGAAGAAAATCCGGACACGAAAAAAGTGTATAGTTATCTTTTTAAGGTAGTCAAAAGGTATGGAGTTGGGCTGGTTAGTGATTGTGTGTTTCAGTTGCTCCGTAAATGCATCTTAACACTCGACAATCCGGTGGTCGAGGGGCCGTTGGGACAACCTCCCTTTGAGAAGCCGTCTATTCATAAGGCGGTCACAAATTTGGTGATGTATAAATTTTCTCATCTGCCTCAGCAGGAATTAAAAACAATATACGAATTGACGAAGATATTCTTGCATTGTTTAAATACATGGGACTTTCCCTCGCCGAGCAGTCAAAAGCAGGTGGTCAGTCCCGAAGAGGCGACAGTTTACACTATTGCATACACACGGTAAATATTAAAGTTAGATGACCATGACTCCCCCAATTATGTGATATTTCAGGTGGTTGATCTTTTGTCATATACCCGCTTTTTGTGATTCTCTGCCCCACTATGATACTACGCAGGTGTTTGGCCGCCCATTGCTTCGTGCGGTTTTTAAGTATGTCTGCAGGCAAATTATGGACCAATTTCATCAGGAGCGAGATCGTATGCCGTTAGAACGCAGGGTGAGTTGACCCTTGTATATTTCATGTGAACTAGCAATTGGGATGCAACAAAAAATTATGCATTTGTACAGGGTAGTTCAAATTTGAGAGTTTCTTATGGGAACACCTCTTATTTCACGAAAAGAAAAAAATCGGAGCTAAATTTTAAAGAGAAAATCACAGGCGCCACAAAATTCAGCTATTTCTAATCATTTGGCCGCTAGGTGGCGTTTGTACTATTTAGTCGATTTTTTTAATGCCCAATGTGTCTCGCAAGGTTTCCATGGCGAACAGAAGATGGCACAATGGTTTGTTATGTGGAAATGTTTATTAGTTCCAAATATTTTTTTATTTCAACTGACACACAAAAAACAAAGAACGTGAAAACGTGTGAATAATAGTTTATTATTATTATTAGAATACAAGACGATAAAGGGTCATTATAACCATTGAGTGAAAGATGTTAATTCACGAGATGGTTAGTTTCCCTTTATCGTCGTGTATAATACAAAACTTTATTTTATATAGCAGAAGCCATACAAATCATTGTAAACCTTCTGACAATTCTGAATTTAATTTAGATGACAAAAATAGCAAGCTTAGGTTCTGCCGTCACGATGGTTTCCATAGAAACAGAATTGTCATATGTCGTGAACGTCATTTTATATTGTGCATTTGAAATAAGATGTCATTAGAATGCGCAGTCATTTGTTTCACTATCTACCCTTACGGTTAAAGAATGGCTTAGCCTGCTCATTCAAACCTGTTAAAATGTCAATTTCACATATGCTATAAAAATAAATAAGTAATATAATATAATAATTATATAAATAAATAATACACAAAACCAAGAAATTGTTGTTTTAAATAATCCTGCCATCTTTTGTTCGCCGTAGAAACCTAGATGTCCGTAATTTTTAATAATTGAAACGTTCACTTACAGGTGATGGTGTTAACTCATTTCCCTCCTTTTCTACAACAACTAGATGAGGAAATATATGCGGTGAACTCTCCCATTTGGGATCCCGAGTTTAAAGTCCCATCACCGCATTTACAGGCCCTTCTCGACACAAGTAGAGTTTCAAACAAAATCTACATCTAATTACAATGACACATTTTAGAAACCAGCACACCAAAACGAGGCGAGTTTGAAAAACTACTCCCCAATGATAAGGACAGTTACACCACGATTACGCTCAGCGCGGGTGCAAAAGTGGAAAGGAAAGGTGATGGAATTTATCGTGAGGCCAAAAAGCGGAAGCTCGCGCCCGAAGAGCAGTTTGAGGATTTGAGCAGTGAGACTGTTGCGGAAATTATTGCGACGATAAATGATCCGAACTACATGACTGGTCCAGATGTAAGTAATTAGCCAAATTTTAATGTTTTCGAATGACGCGTGTTATTTTTTCAGGTTGTCTTCTCCGAGAATGCTCCTGCACGTGATGAAGCACCAAAGCTGGAGGAAAAGCGCAAAATCATCGAATTTCACGTCGTCGGTAACAGTTTAACTGCGCCCGTTACCAAACAAACCATGTTGTGGTTGATCGGATTGCAAAACGTATTTTCACACCAACTACCCAGAATGCCCAAGGAGTACATCAGCCAACTTCTCTTCGATCCGTAAGATTCTCTCATCCACAAGCACATACTACTAACTTCCCCTTCCAGGAAACACCGTACAATGGCTCTCATCAAGGATAACAGTCCTATTGGAGGTATCTGTTTCAGGACCTTTACAACTCAAGGTTTTACCGAGATCGTATTTTGTGCGGTTACTTCAAGCGAACAGGTTAAAGGATATGGCACTCACATGATGAACTATTTAAAGGATTACCACGTACGCAAAAATATACTCCATTTCCTCACATTTGCAGACGAGTTCGCGATAGGTAGAATTTCTTAAAAATTCACTTACAACACCTCGTCATTTTAGGTTACTTCGAAAAACAAGGCTTCTCAAAGGATATTAAATTGTCCCGACCAATTTATCAAGGGTACATCAAGGATTACGAGGGGGCGACATTAATGCACTGTGAGCTTAACCCCAAAATTGTGTACACAGAATTTACATCAGTGGTTCGGCGACAAAAGGAGATTATAAAGCAGTTAATTTACCAGCAACAACGCACTGTTTCGAAGATACACCCCGGACTAACCATCTTCAGGGAAGGTTTGAGGAGTATTCCCGTTGAATCGATACCTGGAATACAAGAGACCGGTTGGAGACCACCAGCGCGAGCTACTCGCGGTGGCCACCAACTTGAAGAATCTCAAGACGTCGACGTTTTAGCCGGTATGCTAAAGATCGTTCTGCAATCGGTAAAAAGTCACGAGGACTCTTGGCCGTTTCGGCAACCTGTCGATAAAATCACAGTTCCCGACTATTACGAACACATTAAGTATCCTATGGGTAAGTTCTCATTTCAAGTTGATCAATTGCTACATTTTTAAATTGCAGATTTACGAACTATGGCGGAAAGGTTAAAGCAGAGGTATTATGTCTCGCGCCGACTGTTTATAGCGGATATGACGAGGATATTTACAAACTGTCGAATTTATAATTCGCCCGAAACGGAGTATTATAAGTGTGCTGTGAATTTACAGCAGTACTTTCGAACAAAAATGAAGGAGATGGGATTGTGGGATAAATAATTTAGCATAAATTTGTATCTAATCACCGATTATTTAAATGTATTAAAATAAATTCGTAAGTATCGATTACAGTGTTTTCAATTTATGCTTCATGTTACCTAAAGCGCCTATGAATTAAATTTAATAATTTCTCCTTTATTATTGTTTACCATCATGAGGATATGAGCATTGAGCAAACTTGTAATAGAGAAAATCCTATATGAATTGCCAAGAGTTAGTTTTCACATGGGTGAAGCCCTAGTTGTTTCCACTTTAATTCAGAAAGATTGATTTGAAGCGCTTCGAAGACCGAACTTCCTACATGTTTAAATTGTGAACATAGGTACTTGGATGTTTTTCGAAGTTATGGGGGTGAGGAGTCTGAAGAAATTTTGTTACATGGTATAATCGCTTAAAGTTCCCGAGGTCCAATATTGTAAAGGATGCATACTTTTACTTTTATTCGAGGTGCCTACATTCCAAATTTCATGCAATTCGGTTCATAACTAGCGGAGATGTCAAAAAATCGGATTGCACATGCGCAAAACAAAATTTTTTACCGACATCATTTAATTTTATTTGAGGTGCCTACGTACAAAATTTCATCTAAATATCTTAACAGATAAAAATGGGATTGTGCAAATACAAAAGGTGGGGTGCGCATGCGCAATTTTGTTTTATTCATCTGCACAGTTACCTGAGGTTTAAGGAACATTTAGTAACACAGAAAACCAATGTCCATTCATATGTTCTTTATAACAAAAATTATAAAACAAACCGTTTTTTGGAGGTTCGGCAGTTCTTCAAATTTCGAGGAATATCTTCGGAAGTAATCGGAATTTTCCAGTTTTCTTTATAGCATGATAATAACTCTTTAATTGCGCAAGTTTTCTCTAATTTGACCATCGTTGCATTTCGGAGATCCCCATGATAGACATCCTTATCCTGGCCCACAGCAATGACCACATTTTTAATGTTTGGCATGATTTGGGTACTGCGATGTCAAAAGTACTGATGAATTAGTTGATTTATTAGAAGTTTAAAAAACGTTCTGTTCCCTAAAAAAAATAAATAAAAAATATAGGTTGGAGCAACCCTTAGAGAAAGAAAGATAGATAATGGATAAAAGATGATAGTAAAGTGAAGTAAAGATTTGAGCTGTTTGCCACCAATCACATGACTGCCTACAGGCCTTTTTCATAGGATTACAGCAGCAACCGTACCATACCGCAGCATTGCATTTGATTGGGTATTATATGGGTCCCCTCTTTCCATAGTCTAAGGAGCAACCTCTCCAAAAACAAAAAAATTATGAGAGAGCAACCTCCCGAAAAAAAAAGATGGCGAGCAACCTCCCCAAAGACAAAAAAAGTTGAAATGGAACAACCTCCCCAAAAACAAACAAAACAAACAAACAAAAATGTTATTAAAGTCTGTCTAAAATTGACGCGAAGTAATAAATTATAAATTGGTGAAATAGAAATAGTAATTTTGTATGAAAGTGCTTCCATGTCTCTGTCTAACAAGTAAATTTATTACTTCGCGTCCTGAAGGAATCAAGTGCTCTTGGTTTGTGTCTGGTTTTTCATCCGGTCACGTTTTCTAAGTGGATTTGCCGGTTCATTCAATGTTAATACATGTCCAGAACGACCATATTAATGTAACATCCTCCTGAACACGACTGAAAACCTGTCCGGTTAATCCTGATCCGGCGTCAAAAACCTGACCACCTAGAAAACTTGACCTGCGGCAATCAGGCGCCTGATCGGAACCCAACAGTGTGAAGAGTCCTATTCACAACAATGCACTACTGCTCATCAGATCCAGAACCTGACCAATGAAGCCTGATAATGTGAAAGGAGTCTTAGTGAAAGCTATAAAGAAAGGGGTACGGATCGCCGTCCCCAAAAACAATAAAGTTGTTAATATTAAAAAAAAAATACTAATGAAATAGTCGAGTTTTTGAAAAAAAAAAATGAAATGAAAGATGCGCCTGGATAACCATACGTCCCCAAAAGCCAAAAACAAAAAAAAAGATGGGGCTGGATAACCGTTCCCCAAGAATCAAAATTAAATACTAATACAAACAATTTTCAGCAATAGCAGTTAAGAAACTAGAATGTAAGTGCAGTTAACAAAGGTCCTATTCACAACCCATTTTTACCACCCATACGTTAGAAAGGGAGGTATAATCCCCAACTTTTTTGACGGAAGTACACGTTTTGCAGCACCAGGAATCTGAATCAAATAAAATCTCGAGTCTGTCTGTACTCTCATTTACTCAAATTTGATACACATATATTCTTTGACATAAAATGAGGAGCTGAAAAGCTTCAAGATCTTATTTCCTGCTGAATCGATTCGAACCAAATTTGATACACATATACTTACATACATAAAAGAAAGAGCTGAAAAACTTTTCGGCAAAACACGCATGCGCAAGTGTGCAGGTGGTATATGTGCTAATGCTAACCACCAGCATGTAGCGAAAGTGTGTGTTAAATTTAAACACCTCCAAGCATTTATTACAATATTTCTTTCCCGATAGAGGCCCTAGTGCAGTAAACTAAACGTATTCATCTTGCACGGAAAACTTGAAGTGAAGATGTAAGAATATTGTTATTTTGTTGTAACCAGCGAGTGCAAATTTAGCACACTGAAATATGTTAAAAACATAATCATCATCAATGCAAAATGATCGTTCAGACTTCAGGCGCTCTTATGTAAATAAAATCTGATTTACTAAAATTAGATGTGATTCAATCTTGGGCGCAATTTAGAAACAGAAGATGAAAGGTTGTTGGTAATAGCATAGACCAAATACTTGGTCTATGGTAATAGCTATTATATGCATTTATGTTATTTTTATACCAAAAGGTATTATTAATAGCGAATTTTGTTTAGTTTCAACTTTTAATGTAAGATTTGTAATAATATAATTTAAAATCAACAAGTGCCTATATAAGTGTGAGTATGACTAAGTACCTTTCGTTCCAGAAGTAAAACCAGAGTTGGTAATTTTTCCTTCCTCTCTCTTTAGAAGAGGGGCGACATTAATCTATGATGAAACTGAACTATTATCCCAGTCTTCAGTTGAGTTCTGCATCCCCCAACCAGTTAGGGAACAGGTTCACTTCACCAAAGTACATAAATATATTCCTTTTGATGCACGGCGTACATGTAATTCCATGCCCCAATTGGCCCACGTAAATACATGAACGTAACTTTCCATATTATATTTCATATTTATTATATGTTGCAAGTACATTATGGAAATGTTTGGCCATCCACTGTTGTCGAATGTTTACTGCAGTCTTCATGGAAGTCTAATGAAAGATGATATTTATTTAAGAAGTAGGTATAGGGATTTACGCGTACTGTTTTTCCCTGTTTACTTTTAGAAGACGAAATCTCTTCTGAAGGGATCCTAATTTTATGCAACCCAAACAACTCATGCGCACGCATTCGTCACTGCTACTCTGCATTTTACATTAGTGTATTCCAAAGGTCAATGCAAACTGTGTGATTAATTTTTGCTCCTTTAAAAATTTTACAGTTTCAGAAGAATTTTGTCTTTTAAAAGTAGACAAAAGTAACACAATACATGAAAATCTCTATTCCTCATTCTTCATATACATATATATAGGGTACAAAGCGAGGAACAAAGTGTAATATTTCAAGAATGGACTGTCGGAATAGAGAAAGGGGTTGATCTGAACGAGATGCATCAGTTAATGGTAGATTCAAAACTTTAAATCCTGAAGAATGGAGTGTCCGAAAAAGGTAATTACAAAGGGAAGATTGTTGAATCGAGACCAGACGTCCGTGCTGAAAGAGTTAAAACTTTAAATGTGAGTATCTCAAGGATGGGTGTCGGAAGAAGGTACTTAACAAAGAGAAAACGGAACTTTAAACTAACAAGTGTCTCAAATCATCATCTGTGAGCAGATATGCATATTTTGTAAGTTTATAACGAATCAAATTCTTTTGTATTAGTGCCCACAACAGTTCCGGATACATGCACTACATATGGCTGGCATTATGGTTCCTTACACAGACGATTGGTGTTGGCATAAAATCACCCAGGATCAATACCCAATACACAGCTCTACACAAATAATAGGATTCTTAAGATATAAAGGATTAACAGTACTATCCATAGATTAGATTAGGGAGTAGATGTCACTTGCCCAAACATGCTTGTAGTTCATTGTTAGTTTTCCAAACCGTCAACCTGGTACCTTCTGTACTACTAATAAATTGTCCTGCTACCTAAATATGAAAACAGATGAAAACCAAGTATATATTATTAGGTCTATAAAGTAAACAAATTTCTATATAACATACACAAATTAAGACATAAATATTTTAGAAGAAAATGACTAGTAACTCTTTTTTGATTGAAATGAAGTTAATATGCTAAACTATACATATTTTAACAAACAGCTGCTAATGTAAAGTCTTAAAGTTTGCCCTTCAAAACAATAATGAGACACACATTCGCACACCTCCATACTTACATTAAAAATTTTTCAAAAATCAGATCCTTTTTACAAAATATTATACATTAAATACAACACGAAAAATAACGACTTTTCTTACAAGTGTAACAGTTTCAAAAAACGAAACCAGGATATTTCTCTAACAATCTACTTTGTAAGGGCTATACAAAAATTACGTCTACCACGATAATTTACTATCCACTAACGCTCTCATTATAATATCAATGTATATATAAAAACAATAAATACTACAACAGTAGCACATTCTTCTAAGTAAAATACTTTGCCTAACAAAATTTTATTGTAATCACCTTTTACGACTAACGGACTAGAAAAACGTCTCTACCACAAAACTACAAAATTAAAAAAGACAAACTGGTTCTCGCTAAATACTACATTCATCACTATCGTCTGAAAGGCCACATGGAGCGTCGGATACGTCCAGCACAACATCGAGATTCTGCGAGAGAAGGTCTTCGTCATTCCCTTCATCGAACGAGCTGAAATGATATTTGCTAAACAAAATGCTTCTTTTTAAAAGTTTGCTTCAAATGCTTCAAGTTAGTAAGTTGCATTCCAAGTACAAATAAGCAACAGTTGCTGTGTTTTATTAAGGCACGTTCCCTTTCTCATTCTTGCTTATTTCATTTTACGTTTCATGGAAAATGTGGTAACATTCCTGCTGAATTTGTTAATTCAATAAATGCGAAGGATTACTGGGAAGAAGAAATGTGAATACTTGTGTATTTTGGTTGTGGAGCTCCACCACAAATGGAAAATTTGATTTCACATATTTAGCATTTCTTGATCTGCATCTAAATAATTAGTTACACTTTTTCTTAAAAATGTACTGCTGTGTAAACAATATCAGGTGGGACGTTGTATTTGGTTTTAAGATATTTGGAATGAATTTGGTGCCTAATTATAATGTCATCAAAATTTTGTTTTGTCTCATCAACGTAGTGGGCCTAATTAGTAATTAGGTAGAATAAAATTGGACTTTGTAATATCACAGATCTACACATACACAGATTGCTAACCTTATGCATTTTTTGGGAAACAAATTTAGGTATACTTAAAAGCGCCCTCTATTGCGGAGCAGTATAAACATGTATCGTTTAAAACTGTAATATGACGCTTATGGATTTATGCGTTAGATGTCGCTGAAACAAAATTAAAGCGCTAAAGTTTGCACAATTCGAATTCCTTAATATTCGTACTATTACAGTGGTATGATATGATAGGAGGTACGTTGAGCCATAATTGTTTAATTTAACACTGAAGCTACTCATTCGTCGTAAGGGAGATATTAAAAGCGGGTCCCTGTGGTCACAGATACACACGAACATAGGGCAGGTTCTTAAAGAATCGTGAAGGTTTTTTGAAGTTGGCGGACACTATTTGCGGCTTTAAAGGTCTTGACAAATTGCTAACCGCAAAGGCATACTTACAAACTATGTATATCTCTGCCATCATTAACGTTACACTCTTTACCACGCCGATAAGATATAAGATAGGGAGGTTATTTTCGAAAAGTTGATAGTTTTCGAGTTGTAAGCACAAAACTGCTAAAAAAATATCTTATTCAACTTTTTTTGTATTTTTTTCAATGTTGCGTCATGAAATTTTGTTAGCAAACCTCAGATTCGGATTCAGCACCCCAAAAAACATATAGAATCAAAGAAATCAAAACTACCCCACAACTTTCCTGGTAAAAATACAATTAAACTGGATTATATGCACACTTTACCGCTTTAAATTTTTTGCAGCGACATCTAATGCGTAAATCCATAAGCGTCATATTACAGTTTTAAACGGTACATGATTATACTGCTCCGCAATAGAGGGCGCTTTTAAGTATACCTAAATTTGTTTCCCAAAAAATGTATAAGGTTAGCAATCTGTGTATGTGTAGATCTGTGGTAATATCACGCAAGTTGTGTTCATTCGAACTCTTTTCTTCTTATTGACAAACAGAGAAGTTTCATGTTCAATTACAGTTAATTTTGTTGATTTTTGCTAAAAAAATTCATTTTAAGTGTTAGTCAAAATGGAGTTACATGACCATTTGGAGTTTATGGATTTTGATCTTGCCATGAATCAAAATTTTAAGGTCAGAATTAAATCATTTTTCTGTATAGGGGTGAGGGTCTGTACCGGGCAAAGTTATATTTGAGGAGCTAGCTAGGTGTGCGTCTTGTGCATGGTTCTTTTTGGCCTGGATCAATGCACACAGCAGTACGGAATAACTTTTTCTTTCAGATCAGATTTTTGATCAGATTTCCGTATTATAAGAGAATGGCAAGAAATTTCTTAATACAGACATTCTGAGGTTGTTTGTCAGATTTCTGGAATCATCCTTCCCAATTCTGTTGTCTTTTTTTCTCTCAGAATTATGGAACTATTTCCGTAATTCTGGGACTTTTCGCAGAATTGTGAGTCTTTTTGCCAAAATTTCAATAAATTCCTTTCTCACGTTAATCCGGAGTCAACTCACAACATGTAAGAATTACAGAATTCTTAGAAAATGGTTAAAAAATTCCTATGATTCAGAGATTTATCTCAGGGTTTCGAATAAAATAATGTTTAGATTTTACCATAATACAATAGCTTCGTAAGTCTCATCATTATTTTCATTTTTAGATTATAGCAAAACATTCCCTACTGAACTCTCACAATTACGAGGAGCCCACATTTTGTTAGAAAAATGCTTGTGTTAGGAAAACAAAGCCAAACAGCACATACCGAAACTCTTACCCTGTCAAACCCGCAACTGTAATCCCTAAATTTAAAGTCAAGATTAAGATCTCACTTGTAATTCTAAATTTTCTGAATACACACTTACAGACTGTCCTGTTGGTCATTACCCTCTTCGGCCACCAGCAATTCGTACTCTTCCGCAGCATACCTATCCCAATCGGACATCTGCAGACAAATTTTGTAATTATTACTATCTTACAGTAAGGCAGAACCTCTTGTCCATCGATATCGTGATCACGTTGCGAGGCGAATGGATCTCTTTGCTCGTGATCCAGGTATTTTTCAAGGTTAAAGAACGTATCAAAGAATATAGGCGTCATTCTACATTTCTTTAAATCGCTAAGCGAAATCTGACCAGGAACTTTGGGTTTCACCATATCTAACATTTGACACAAGCAATCCTACACAGAACAAGCGTTAGCGTTAGACGTGCGCGTAAGTGCCGCTTACTTGAAAAGGCAAAGTTTCAATTCCGATTGATTCCATTCGATGCATTTGCTCTTCATAAAAGTATTCCAGCTCGTACATCGACAGATAGCCGTCGCCATCGACATCCATACACCTAAACCAATACTCGATTGCGGTCTGATGCGTTTTGTCCTCTTCGCTTAATAGAAACCACACAAATTCGGTATAGGACATTTTCTCTTCGTGATTCGCTCGACGTCCGCGTGTTACGCACCCGCTGAATAATCGGTCTATGATTCGAGTTGATAAAGCTGGAAGAATTCATTCCCTCCTTGTTATTCCTGTGTTTCTTGGTTTTATTACATATATATTTTATATTAGAGGGAAATTGCTTTTGGTTCATACACTGTGCCGAAGGAGCTTAAATTATATATGAATTATGGTAAATATATAAACGTGTAAACAAATATAGCAAATGAGCTCCTGGGTATGGCTATAGCATGTGCAAAAACCAATTTTGAAACTGGATTTGTTTTTACTCCAAGTGCCCAGTATCAAATTTCATTTAAATACCTTAAAAACAGGGTTCATAAATGGTCAAGATGTGAAAAGTGCACTATGAATGTCAAATTGCATTGCGTATTATATGGCCAAAGCCATGCCCATATTGAATTTGATGCAATTCGGTTCATCACTAACTGAGATGTCAAAACGGCCGTCCGTATTTTTTTACCTACATTGCCAATTCACGAACTCCTATCTACAAATTGGATACAGAAGCTATGTCTAGCTCCTCAACGGTACAGAAGGGAAACGATGGGAAGGTTTCGATTATTAATGTCAACGTACTCCTCCAAGGTCATAGTTACTGTAAGCCAACAAAACACTGCTGGAAATTCATTTTTGGCCAACGCCAGTGTCGCCGGCAAGTTTGGTATTTTGCTGATCAACCAGAAAAAACATACCTGCTCGACTTTGAAGCTGTTACCACTGTCATTGAAATTTCTAAGAGACGATGAAGGTACCATGCTTACCATGAGCAGAAAGGATCATTGTCAAAATTAATTGGAGAACATCTGAGGGAAACCCGACTCCATATGCTGGAAACTGAATTGACACAGGCACTGCAGCAAGGAAACAGAGAAGCTAAAGACCGAACTGAACCGACTATTGGACTCCAACATAATTGAAAAATGCGAGTCGCCATGGAGTGCTCCCATAGTTGTCGTTCCGAAAAATACCATAACTTCTTAAAAAATTAAATTTGGAATGTTACCCAAACTCTTAAACACACAAACTTAAAAGTAATCATGAAATATGGAGTTAACATAACCTCACATCTCGATGAAATTATGTAAACTTTGCATTAAGATTGTGGAAAATTTAGGACTTCTACCGCACACTTTTTTTGTTGAAAACACTTAATTAAGGTGCTCTCTAGCCATTTTTATCAATTTCATGATCCTACCTGGGGGGCTCATTGTAAATATTACGTAATCACGTAAATATATTCTTAAAAATAAAATTAGATATAGCCGCATCACCGCCCCACTGTGGGGTATTTGAATTAATTAGCTGGCCAAAATTCAAAATATTGACTGATTTCAATAAAAGTCGCAGAATATCTTTTTCATACAATGAAAATAACAAAAAAAAATTTTAACTCCAAGATGGTGGCCGGAAATAGCAAAATTGTATATCTTGCTTGTATATGTACCAAATTCAGCCCGTGCTAAGGTATGAATGAGAAGTATGACAAAAAAATAAGATATGGGATAATAGGAAATTCATGGGGAAAATGTTGTAGGTTACGATCAGTGGTTCTCAACCAGTGGGTCGCAACGGGATCGCAGAATGTGTCCGAGGGGAAAAATTAAAAACAATTATTCTTTTTATAAAACAATTGACTGTAAAATTCACTGAATTTATTACTTGTCTTATCTAATGTGGTCTGTAATAAAGTTTATTAATAAGTTAAACTTTGCGATTTAAAAAATTACAAATCGGCAAAATACTCAACCTAAAAAGTCGTGGTGTCTAAAAGGTTGGGAACCACTGGACTACTTTGCTAAAATACATGCACTGTCTTAGACTACCATGATAATAATTATTCAGATGAATATTGTGATTCATATGAGGAACTGCTGCAGCTGCTACTGTGTTCCTCTACTTTAAGATCAAAAATACACATGTTAAGGCTTTTGTTGCTTTTTTGTTGATAGAAGGTCCTAAAGTTAGAAACTATTTTCACCTTTAGATATTGTTATGCGAAAATATAACATTTTTACCGAGTAAAATGTTCATTCTGATGTGCAAACCAGGGCTGAAGTATACCACATGCATTTAAAAGTATGACAATGTGAATAATCCACACCATTATCACATGAAAGTTTGGGTGCCGATTTCTCAAAAACGCGCAAAGTTTTTTTTTAAATACTAAAAGAGCATAGTGTTAGCTTGCTTAAAACATATTTCAATCAACCGGATCGAGATCGGAACATATACTTAATGTCTCCACTTTAGTGCCAACAATTCCCTTTTTTAAGAAACAATAGGCAACTTTGATTGATGACATAAGAAAAAAATATCGGAATTTTGATCGATGTAACTTCAGAAATAATGACGACTTACCTGGCACATTATTGCCCATAGCACACAACATCAGAAAACTTGTAATAAAATTAGTAATAAAAAATTGAAATTCTCTTGACGCGTGCTCTTGGAATTTTGAAAAAATGTTCATTCAAAGGCCAACTTTGGAATGGCACTGGCAAAAAACCGGTCGCACCCTTAGCGACAAAACTATATATAGTTCGTGGACACCTTGGCTTTGCATCGGAACTAATTTTGCGTGAATTTTTTAACTTTGGCAAATTGACATTTTGGCCAGCTAATTAATTCAAATACCCCACTGTGCGCCCCGTTGATGTAATGATGCGGAAATATTAATAAAAAACGAGTATGTATTACTCTAAAAATTAAACCGACTGTGTAGCTCAGTGGTAGAGCGTTGGGCCTACATAGGCGGGAGGTTGGGTAATTCGAACCTGGGCTGAGGTAAGAATTTTTCAGCCATGGCAAAGATGGGAATTTCCTTAGATCAGTTTCGAAGCATCCTGTCGGCTACTCCGAATTAAGTTTTCCTGCAGTTTTCCTAATTCCGTAAGGTAAATAGCGGAGTAGTATAGAACAACTTAAGACATTTTGCAGGGGCACCTCCAAAAAAAACATTACGCGGGTCACTCTGTAATTGGGCAAATGCCTGTAGAGGGCCAAGAACAAGAGGGGGACAATAAATAAATAAAATAAATGATTAAATAAAAAAATATACAGTATTTGTTTGTAACTTGAACTACAGATATTATACTTTGTTTCAATAACACTCTATAAATCTCATAATTAATATAAGACATGTTTGTACTAATTAAATCTCCGACTGCCGGTTGCAGGAAAGCGAATTATAATCAAAATCCTACATTATTTGCCAAATCCGAGTTTAAACAAGAATTTTGACATTGGCTGCCTATTGCAATATAAAGCCAATCAAATGTCTTAATACCGGATTATTTTTTTTGTGCAACTGGCCGTGAGCAAATTAGAAGGAAGAAAAACGTATTAACACTTTTTGTAGAGAGTAAAAAATATTGCATATTTCTAGAAATAAATTTTGGTTGGGGTAAGTGCTTTCAATTGGGAGGTGTGGGGGGGGGGCGATTTCGAGGAACCCACAGACGCAATATATGTAGATTCGGCCCTGGTTACTAGTGAGACTTGTAGAATAGTTTCAACCAACAAATGATCATAAGACTCAGAATTTTGTGGTCAAATTTCAGGTTTGGAGCATGAAACTCAAACAGCCGAAATGTAAACTGTCACCATGAATCCTAACTCCAAAGTCAAAGCGTACAATCCAATTGGGAGCTTTCATTTCGACCCAAAAATAAAAATCCAAAATTTTGTGAACAAATTCAAAGTTTGTGTGTCTCTGTACACTTACCATGATCACTATGTCTCGCTAAGTCCTGCTTATCAATATACAAGTCGTGATCTCGGTCCAACTCCCAAAATTTGCAGTAGATAACATAAAAATGCTCATAGCTGAAGTACGAAGTAATCTGATTGATGTCCTCCTCCTCCTCCAGCAGCTGTATTACATTCAATAAATTCGACCTCCTAAGCTCGGGCGTTGTAATACGGCCCGACCAAGATCGATTAACGCAATAAAAAATGCGGGCGATAACTGTATGAACGTAGCGCGAATGAAATTCGGTGGCTTCCTTAAGAAATGTTAAACCGGGATGGGTCTCGACGACGTCCTGGACGAGAGGAATGAAGTCTTCCGGTCCCAACCACGAACGCCGACCGCGCGTGAGTATGTAAATGAAACGAGAAGCCAAATCGTTGCACGATGTGGACATTCTGAAACAATCACTTAGATGGTGATCTACAGCTCGAACACTTACGTTTTCCAAAAGGTAAGGAATTGCTCCAAGGTGCAACTGCCTTTATCCGCGCAGGCGGCGAGGTACAGTGGGGTCTTCCAATAGAGAGGTAGCTGACACGCTTTGGTAATTTGAACAAAGTGCTCCCTAGACGCTCTGTCGCCAATTGTCGCAAATGCAGCGGTGACATTCGCGATGACCGTATCCAGTTGATCGGGCGGACTAGGTTTCCCTTGTGGAAAGTGGAAGCGTGGTATGTGAACGTTACGATGTGCCCTGACGTGTCTTTGTAACGTGGTGTGCTGCAACTGTTGCTCTTTCGAAGGAACCTGCTGTCGAAAGTAAATAAGACGGTGGGCCAGTTTCAATGCTCACCTGAGGTTTGATTGGCTGTATAATAGGCGCTCGCACTCGCTTGTCTAATAGTAAATCACTGGGACAGCGTTCGAAGATTAGTACTCGCTCGGCCACGGATCCTTTGGTTAAAAATGGCCGAACGGGATTTGACGCATTCAGTCTGAGGTGTTGTCTTTGGGTGGTTGTTAATTCTGGATGGGGAACTTGTTGCTCGGGTCGTTTAACGTTGCGCAACCCCCATCTTGTACCCTCACGCTCTGTTTCTTTCGACTTGGTTGGAATTACATTTGGAGGTGGTTCTTCGGTGATGATTACTCCGTTCTTTAAGGCGTTAATTAAACGTTTCTCCTCCAGAGCGACTTCATCGATGTACGCTTGTGTTTTTGAAGGAAGTGTGTTGTAGTGAGTCGACGGTTTTACTTCAGTAGCCGTTGTCTTTTTAACAGCATCTGTGGTTATAACTTTATTTTTCAAAGGCCATGTTTGGTGGCCTGATGTGGGAAGATCTGCGGGTAAGGTGATTTCAATAGTGTCTGCGAAACGGGGCTTTGGAGAAATTTGTGGTTTTTGGCCTATTGTTGGCCTCGTGGGTGATACCTGAAAGTGCAGAAATAAAACTTTTTATGTGAACGCAAAAAAATTAATGGCAAGTGTAAATGAAGTGGTAATCAACACAAGCACGTTTAAGTGGGTGTTAATGTGGGCAATTGACAGATGATGAGCGTAAAAAATTGGGCATGTGGTCTATCTGGAAGTTACCAAATTGTCATACACGTTACTGTTGTGATTAGATGCATCTATCAGACATTTCCTGCGATTAGCGATTTAAAAACATAAATAACGCCCAGAATCCTTGAGAAATAATTAACAACATTCTTCTCTACACAAATTGTATAACCGGATTAAAAATACCATCTAAAACAACAAAAAGTAAAGAAGTTATTTCACATAAAATATCCAGCGGTGATTGAAACAAACAAAGATGTGTGAAGGCCAAAACTGCATAATTTTATAGCGCTGTTCTTTTGCTATTGTGAGGAACTATACAATGGCAACAATTAAAATTCCTTTACTAGTAGGTAATTCGATTAACAAACATAGGTGCAATAATACTTGAATTTCTAATAGTTTGCAATACGAATTTTGCCCAAGATAGTCGAAATATAAAAGTATTCTACAGATCTCAATAAATTGCGAGACCTACTACACCATTTGGTACCTATTAAATCACATAAAAGTACACAAAATGCGGTTTACAAGAAAAAAAAACCTCTACTCCAAGGGGCAACTCTCTTGGGGTGTATTGGAATGCCAATAAGAGGAAACTGGTAGCTAAATCAACATTTAAAAAAATTACCATGCAACCCACCTGTAGAAACAAAAAGGAAAGAAAACATGAAGATAAATAAACAACATAATATAGCCTACCATAAGGTATAACTGAAAATCAATTAGATACCTATGTGCTGAATGATAACAGATGGACGACAATGTGAGAACACAATCGCTATATCATTTAGTAAATGAACTTACAATTTTGGCGTGTGCCCAACGACTTGGCATCATTCTTGTAACGGCGCGCCTGTTCCAAAACTATCTAAGATTAAAACCAAAAACGGAAAACCAAACCTGATTAGTTGATGTAATTGCATTCCGTCATCTGATGCAATGGTTATACAGGATATTGCAGTCATTAATTACAATGTGGAAAAATAAGGAATCTTGTAGAGCGGAAATAAAAAATTATTTGAGACAGAGATTTAAACTCAAAGGTACAAACAATAATTCGATGGGGTTAGAAAGTAGAAAGGAAGAAACGGATACAAAGGTGTTTACTGGGGAAAGTTCTATGAAAATCGAAGAACTTCAACTAGTACGACAACGTCAACAGGCCAAATTTTGCATCTAAGAAAGAATATCCAACGAAATTTCAAAAGCCAAACCGAGTAAATTAGAAAAACCATAAATGAATCAAATAAATCTTTGCAATAAATAAAAACACGATTACAACATTTGTTTTTCGAAATAATCAAATTACCCGTCTTTTTAGAAACATATTGTTCTGTAAACAACGTCATGTAGTTGTTATTTCAGCATAAACACCAAAAAGAATGACGGAACACCCTGTATATGAAAATGTTTCAATTTATTAAGTTATTTATTAAGCGCTGTTAGTTCGTTTCATTCGAATTTGTATCTCAATGTTGTTTTTCCTTTTAGAATCATATTTTCAATTTTATCGCTTTTGTAAATTGTTTATTTAGATTTGTGTATTAAATTGTAAAACATAATTTCACTGTAACAATTAATCTTTTGCAATGAAATAATTAACACCACGGCTAGCTCAATAATTAATAAACCTTAAATTACTCATACCTTGCAGAACGTTGGGTCTTTATCCTCCCTTATAATCTGAAATTTAAAAATCTGATGCTTTAGTTTGATCACCCTCAAATATATACTCATATACGTTGACTTGAAATTCTCAAATTACGTACCTTGACCTGAGTATACTTATCATTTATAAAAAAATGCACAAATATGTTCCCACCTCTTCAGAAATTTAAAAATGAATTCAAATGCAAATTCCTCATACAAAATGCCCTAAAAACGATCGATTTATACAATACCAAAATTTTAAAAAATTACTTTTATCGATGCGTTGCAATTTTCTTCAATTGTCGTTGGATTTCTCCCTTCGAATGGAGCAACAATTTGGAAAATTGTATAATGGAACATCTTAGACAATACATCACAGTTGAATTGGCTTGCTAATTAATTTCAAAAGATGGTTTACGCAATTTGATTTAGGAATAAACCATGCTTCAGACTTACTTTGAGTTATTCACAGCAATAAATTACCGATGTTCCGCAATGCATAAATGTCAAAAATGTCCCCTTGTAACTTAGGGTTTTAACAGTAAAACAAAAGCTTGAATTAATTGTCTTTAACCTTTTTGCCGGTAGCCGTTTCGTTCGTAAACTTGTTGCACTTCATATAAACAAAATGGATGCACAACTTTGATTGATAAATTGGTTTTTTACGTAACTTGCCCCTAGAAATCTGTCACAACGAAATGTTTTACACCTTGAAACCCAAACGTGTTCGTAGTAACAATTTATTTATACACCAAGACCTTAATCCCAATATGCACGGAAACGACAATTTCTTGCCATTGTCGATCAATTAATTGTATGTTTATTCCAAACCTTCGTGCGACCCGGATAAATTATTCATGTCAGATTTTTCTATTGGCGCCCCAAGATTTATTTCAAGTGTTAATCAAAAGTCGTGTAATAAATTCTTTGGAATTCTTGGAAGTTGATCGAGGCCACCTTCACCGAATGTCAGCTCGTCTAGGAGGAGGGCAATCGCATGAGACGCTACTGGAATACTTGGATGGAGTCACAAGGGGGCGCCACCAGAAATGAACGGGGATACCGGTGTATTTGACTGATTATGTATTTTATATTTTTGTACCTGTTTGTATTAAATAATTAAACAAAACGAAGTTTTTCAAAAAACACAAATCTCCTACGAGACTTCCGACATCGATTCTGCCCAATGCCCAATTTCTCCGCAATTCCAACAAAGGAGTTATTTCTTGTCACGCTAGCCTTGCTAGCATGAACTTTATCAAATTTTATTGTTCATAATGTTCAAACACTAACCGAGATCCTAAATAAGCGCAAAAAAACGAGGCAAAAATTTTACAGGTACAGTAATACTAAAGCAGTTATCGACACGACGACACATCTATTTCAATTACTCCCACTAATAATAATACTCACTCCAAACATTTTCACCAGTTCACAATATCACAAAAGCTAACACCCTCGTCAACAAACAAAAATTTAAAAATGTTTAATTAAAAATCATTTTGACCAAAAACTTTGAAATTCAAAACATGGCCACTCCACTTTCAGTTGGCATATTTTTGCATTTCAAAATGTTCTTTAATTATAAAAAAATTATGAAGCAACCATTTTTACCACCCACACGTTAGTAAGGGAGGTATTGCATTGGCATAAAAAAATGACCCCACTTTTTTGACGGAAATACACGTTTTGGAGCACCAAGAATCCGTATATCAAACAAAATCTCGATGATTTCGGTCTGTCGGTCCATCTGCACTCTCATTTCCGGCTAAACGGCTGTACCGATTGAAACCAAATTTGGTACACATATTCTTAGACATAAAACGGCAGAATCCTGCACCAGCATGCGCAGGAATGCGGGTGGTATCTGTGCTAGCCACAGCAAATTTTTAATTTTGAGCTGGAAAATTTCGTTCTCTTTCTATACCTTTTATTGCTGATCAAAATTAGTCTAACTTGACCAGAATTATGGAAAAATTTGTTTAGATCTTGGTTTGGAGGAGGTGCTAACTATTCTGACATTACATTACATTACATACTCTTTGCTACTATTCACGAGTGTGAAGTATAGAAAAAAAATTAGGACATCCGAAGCATTTTCGTACCTAACAATAATCTCATCAATTTTATAAGAGATCCTTATCATGTTTACCAATCGAGTTAAAGTTTCGCTTTCATCTCGAGTATATTTTGTTAACGTTCCAGTTTACGGCTGTTATTGCAATCAAAAAATCTCTGATGGCTTATAAAGTTTTACAAGCACCTCATTAATTCTGCTTTATGGCATCAATACTTTGGTATGTAGTTTCGAATTGCCACAAAAACAACCTACCTTCCTCGGAAACGTACGATCGAAAGAAGTAGCTATTAATTAAGTAAATAACCGAATTCGTTTGATCTTAAGCGGAATGGTTAATTAAGGCAAAAACTCGAACAAAAGGTGGGCTTACCGTGGATTTGTGGAAATGACCCATTTATCTCACAACCCCCAAGTTGGCGTTACGCCAGGTAATAAAAAATCTTAAACTGACTTTTACTTAAAGCAAAGAGGGCCTTTGAAGGTTTATGGAAAAAGAACGCGCGCCGTCGCCGCCGGGAGGATAGACCTGTGAGGAAGTTAGGGAGCCTTCGGTAATAGACACGGAAATGCTACTTTTAAGTGTCTCTATTGTCGACTCTCCAGAGACTTATCGAGTTAACAGCTGCAACAAGTAATCAATGCACGTGCCAAGCAATTTTAGGTGCCATTCTCAAAGGTGAACACGAATTTAGTGATTTCCCACACCTCCGGTTCCGCTCGTAGTTGGTACGCGACCAGAACTTGGTTGGAAACTATTAACGCGTTAAGTGTATATTAGAATCGTGCGTGTTAGACGGTAATTGGCGTCGAGGCCCCTCACTAACGAAGACAAATGCGATAAAAATCTTAATCGTAATCAAAAATCTTACTTGGACGACAGGAGTGGGCGTGGATACCGAAACGGCGTTAGAGAAATTCGCCCGCGCCGGTACTTTCTTAACAAAATCGTCTTCCGGCTGCGTGTTTTTCTCAAATTTCTGTAGAGCGTATTGTATACTGGACGCCATGTTCTTGTTCCTAGCTGCAAGTCTCGCCTTATCCTCGACGACGAAGTTCTTGACGAGCTTCTGCAGTTTGCTGTTGTCCATCGTCGGTGCCTGCGCCAAAAGTTCAATCGACGGTTTTGCTAGCGTCTGCGGTTTTAACATAGAACTATACGTAAAGGAAGAGAAAATAAGAATCGATGTTATATACGTTCTAATTTTGTGGTCTAAATTTAAAATTGAGGCGAATGACTTACTCCAGTCTCGATGTGTCTCCGGCGGCATGGCAGTTTATTAATTCGGCAGGTGCCAGACCTCTTGATTTCCAGTTTTGATAGATCGCTTCCGCTTGGTCGGATATCTGTTTTGCTATTGCCGCAATGTCATCATCTGGGTCGCGTCGTCTCGCTGTCGTTGCCATATTGTCCAATTCAGTCCGATGGTTTTCTGAGATTCAGTTCGCTTATCGATCGCCGCTTCGACCACCGGACTATTACCATCGTTTGCTGAAAGGAAAAAAAGAAGTTAATTAGGTCCATTGTTAACATTTGATTAATTGGTATGGTCACTATTGAATTCGATTAGATAATAGACCAGAAAATCTATGAATAACTTCCCATGGCAACGACCCCGACGCCGACTAACGTTTTAATTTTGAAAAAACTGAAATTCTCATTCATTTTTCGTTTGTCATGTTTACTTATGAGTTGAGTTTCCCATAATAATGCTGGAAAAGAATGAACAAACCTTCTGAACTACGAGATATCCAATGCCTGCGCTAATTTCCTTAAGTGACCGCAATTAACAGCTTTTAATTTTAAAATTCTTTATAGATATCTAGTTGCGGTTGCGTGGAGATTAAATAAATTGTTGTAATGAGATAATCAAAATATTTCCCCAACGAATGAAGTGGCACGCACACAAAATGCCATTCCTACACTCGACCCTAACTCGGCTATCAAAAAATGTCGAGTGCTTTATATAAAATCTGAAACCGCCCCCACTTGGTCATACTTACCAAAAAATCGTCAAAAAATAATGAACGTAAGACATATAAGTTCCATTTAGGGCGTTTCAGATTAGATTCGGATGTTTTCTTGGCCGATGGTGTCTGAATTCATTGTTTTAAGCGAATCTAACTCATCAGATTAGTCGTATATTGGTTTAAAATCGATGAGGTCAGTTTGAAAACTCGATCACGATCCGCTCGAAATATGAACTCGCACATGTTACACTGAATGATTTATAACGCTTTCTGTAATGTTCTCTAAATCGAAAGAAAATTCATGCTATTATCGTATCGGTGGAAATTGGGAAAACTTCGTAGTATTATAAAATTGATGAGATGGCTACACCTATAGCGGCCCAACTTTCTCTTTTATTAAACTCAATATCGTAAATGATGCAATCTAATTTTCGTAATGGCCAAATTATTTAATTTGTCGGAATTAGATTAACCTTCAGAATTTTTCGCGTGATGTTGATCCACAGAGGTGAAACTCGTGCAACTAATTTGCACCTGATGCGTTTATTTGCAATATTTTTCGCGCCATTTTGCTCCATATATGCAGAAAAAAATGATGCTTTACTTTTTTGCTTCGAGAAGCTAAAAAATTGCAAGGGCGTCGGATTTGGTTTCGTAAGATCCTTCATGTCTCCTCACCCGTTACTCCTAGAAGAGTGCATCGGCACAACGTGCTGTAACCGCCAAAATAGTCTAGGCGATAAAGACATCTAACTGGACATTTTGAGGTGGAAAAGAAAAAAATGGTGGAATATGTTCAGTTAGGTGTCAGAAACAACATATTAAAAATCCCACCCCCCAGACCCTGTGCTAAAGACTCCAGCCACCCCACCATCCCCCAAAAACCGTGTTTTCGCTCTTTTTGGCTGATATCTCGCGATCTATGAGGTCTATATGAAATATTTTTAGCAATATTTCTCGGGAAATTTTATGCAAGGTAGATACTCAGAAGTTAGCCTAGGTGTACCTCTTAGCCTAGGAAATTCATAAAAGGAGGCAAAAATCATCAATTTTCGTGTTTTTTTGCGGTTTTTTGCAAATATATCGCGACCTTCAGGGCTAGATGATATATGTTTAGCTGAAAATGCTCTTCGTGCAATTTCATACGAGATAGGTAACTGAAGAGTTGGCGTAAAGTCACCTTTAACCTTCAACTTTCATGTGTGAGGAAATATTCATTGTAAAACAAAGTATTTCTATGTACCATTTATTAACGTAAAAACAGTATTTTCATATTAAAATATTCACACATTCATTTATACCTCAACGTAATCATTACCCTTATACTTATCCAAATCAATTCGTACTTTTTCGATCAGACTTCTCAATCAAAAGTTATAGACTAGAAACCAATTTGAAAAAAAAATTCAAAGGGCTGTAACTTTTGAACTAGTAGCCCAATCTTGGAACTGTTTGAAATTATGGATTCTACAGGCCACATTCTATAAGAAATTTTTTTTTCCGGGTCGATCTGAGACAATTTTTTTTCGGGGCTCAAAAAAAGGCAGAATTGATTTGGATTCTACGCACCCAAATTAATAAGAAAAAGTGTTTTCCCGAGAAATTTTGGTGTAGTCGATTTTTGGTAAAAAAGAAAGGTTATACACTGCCTTTTTTTGAGCCCCGAAAAAAAATTTGTCTCAGATCGACCCGGAAAAAAAATTTCCTTATAGAATGTGGCCTGTAGAATCCATAATTTCAAACAGTTCCAAGATTGGGCTACTAGTTCAAAAGTTACAACCCTTTGAATTTTTTTTCAAATTGGTTTCTAGTCTATAACTTTTGATTAAGAAGTCTGATCGAAAAAGTACGAATTGATTTGGATAAGTATAAGGGTAATAATTACGTTGAGGTATAAATGAATGTGTGAATATTTTAATATGACAATTCAACTCATGTCTAAAAAATCGCATAAGCCGCAGTGGAATTGTCACTTTGACAGCGGCAAAAGTTACCTGCAACTTTTCCAGCGACAAATGCACTAGTGGTTTTTTCACTTATTCATTTTCGAACCAATAATCGCATTATCCTTACCCATATGAATAGTTTGACGTCTGTCAATAATTGATTAGTTTGGTGAATTTCTTGTTCGTTAAATTGTCCTGCCGAATTACACTCGAGGTTTGTATTTAAACCGAGTAAATTTGGGTTGTTGCAATTCAAATCTGTTTCCTTTTAGCAATTGAACTCGAAAAACTGTCAACCTAAAAATGCTCCACCTGCGGGGTCGCATTTTTATTAGTTGACAGTTTTTCTCGTCTAATTGCTAGGCAACAGATTTTCATTACCTAAACAACCCAAATTTACTCGGTAAAATACAAACCTCTTGTGCAATTATAAGTGAAAATAGGTACTGTTTTTACATGAATAAGTGGTATATAGAAATACTTTGTTTTACAATGAATATTTCCTCACACATGAAAGTTGAAGGTGAAAGGTGCCTTACGCCAACTCTTCAGTTAACTATCTCGTATGAAATTGCACGAAGAGCATTTTCAGCTAAACATATTTCATCTAGCCCTGAAGGTCGCGATATATTTGCAAAAAACCGCAAAAAAACACGAAAATTGATGATTTTCGCCTCCTTTTATGAATTTCCTAGGCTAAGAGGTACACCTAGGCTAACTTCTGAGTATCTACCTTGTATGAAATTTCCCGAGAAATATTTTCAGCTAAAAATATTTCATATAGACCTCATAGATCGCGAGATATCAGCCAAAAATAGCGAAAACACGGTTTTTGGGGGATGGTGGGGTGGCTGGAGCCTTTAGCACAGGGTCTGGGGGGTGGGATTTTTAATATGTTGTTTCTGACACCTAACTGAACATATTCCACCATTTTTTTCTTTTCCACCTCAAAATGTCCAGTTTGCCAATTTTACAGTCTCTATCGCCTAGACTAAAGTAGCTTTTTAGGGGAATTTTTTGAAAGAAATGTGATGGTTTAGTCCGTCTGTTCCTCGTCTAACTGAAGAACGAAAAGAGACAGCGATGTCAAACCTTCGCCAATCGATTTTTACGAGTTCAAGAACCAGTGGTCTTGAACAAAAGCCGGATTAAAAGTAGTGTTTCCGTATTAGGTTAGAGCCGTGCTGAAAAAAATTGCCTACTGAAAATCGTATGCGATTCTTCGTATCTTGTTTTATATTAAGGCAATTTACGAAGGAGCGCAATTTTAATGCTTGCCCTAGCCGCCATTTGGGCATGCTACGCCACTGTACTGAATACAGCCTAGTTTCAGCAAGTTTCAGGAATATTTTGATAAATTTAAGGTTAGCCGAATTTGTATTGTAGGGGCGCTAGTGAAAATTCTCCCTCAAATTCCCTTTTCAACCACGCCTTATGCCCACTTTTTCTTTCAGGTTCGACTCGACACTTCTTCTTCATGAAGAGCTACAGCAATCATAGCTAATTAGTAATTAGTCGTATGTAAAATTAGCCATTCCGCAAATTTTCAGAGAAAACCACTACAACTTTACAATCAGATGACAACCATGGCTAATATGTATGAATAACCGTCACCGTTGTTTACTAAATGAGACCAAAACGGAACGGTGACATGATTGATACGTAAACATTCACTTTAAACGGCAGAATAAAATCCCATTAAACACTCCCTGTCTTTCTTCTACAATAACTTCTCTATCGCCAAGACTTTACAATTAGCAAGACCGACTGGCTTGCAACAAAAGGCTCAATTACGGCAGACTGCCAAAGACCAAAAGCCTCCAACAGAACAAAAAGGCTCGTTTTACACCTGTCCCTTCTAGTTAAACTCTTCTCTTCGTGCGTCGTGAAATGAAAATAAACACCTGTGTGTTCTTATCGTCGAAACCTGCGTATCTTCAAATTTAATTGGCGTTACGTAACTCTTATCGCAATGACCGGAAATAAACTTTAAAATATCAAAATGCAATTATTTACAGAAGAACCTTATGTTTTTCCATGTAATTCAACTTTACAATAAAGTAAATAAAATTATTTAAACAAAATCAATATCAAATAAATCTGAAATTAAACACATACAGGGTGACACATCATTACCGTAGGTGCTAAAACCAAATAAAACGTCCACATCATGTAGTTTACATAACAATATTGAATAATTTAATAATTTTGTTGTTGCACATGTACCTACCAGTATTCTAATCTGACCCCCTTTGTAATGACTTGGGGTGACAGATTAATCAAATAAAATACTCAGCATTCGAAGGAACCGGTAGCGTAATAAAAAGAGAAGGTAACCAGCTAAACTGATCTTCGTTTTCTAATAATCGTGAATGTTTAATAATCTTACACCTAAGATGCTAAGACCCTGGTATATTTAAATGTGAATAGGTTCAACCTCAAACTCCAATCTGATAGTAATCCAATTAATTCAAAAACTAAAAAACTTTCCTCGGTTAAGTCTCGTTAAAACAGACATAAAACACTTAATTTAAAGTAAACTTAATTTGCTACTTGAAATTCTTTATACATTATCGTAACAGTTTACGGTTTTTTGAAAAATACAACAAAATCACAATACCTTTTTCGCCCGCATTATTTCGAAATGTTGTCAAGATGTGGTCGTAGTGGAAAATTCCCCTAGGATAAGGCGAGCGTTCTTTGGTATGTGTAGCTTCTCTCTTTAAGGGAAATAGAAAAAATCGCAAGAATTGTTGAAAAATTGATATGCAGTTCATCTCGACGGTTAAATTATCAAAATTGTATATTTTTTCTACTGATTCCAAATCTGTAACTAGAAATACAAAACAATGTCGCATTTGTCAAACAATAGCAAAAATATGAGTTTTTTATATGGAACATCCTGTGTACTATACCATATGACAGCTTATTAAATTCGCTACAAAAGTTTTTAATGGACCATATTTAAAATAGCCAAGATTTTTCAATTATTTTCATTTCGATCTAGTTCAAGTTAAAGGAGAATTCCTCATAGGATTACAATGGCTAAAAGCATTGGAATGTTCTACAAAACAACATTTTTTAATGGAATGTAACTACCACACCAAACATTTCATCAGATCGTAAAGAAATAGCCAATAGAAACAAAGGTATGGTTTCGTTGGTTAGCGACGCATAACAAACCTTTTGGCTATTTCTTAATGAACTGATGATAGTGATCTAATAAAAACTTCTCGTGAAAAATGTTACCTGTTAGGCATATAAATATCCTGTATAGTAGGTGAACCGAGATGAACGCTACGAAAAAAAGAATGAAAGTTAGTTTAAAATTACACACGACGTGCTTCCGGTGAAACCAAAAGCGGTAGTCTTTATACCTTTGATATGTTAAAAAATCACAATTTGTGACAATGATTGATCGGTTAGGGAAATCTTTACCGTGCGTGCATAGATTTGGATTCTCCATGTCAAACGAAAATAGGGAATCCATTCAGTGCAGTTTAAATCCACTAAAATCGAGACAAAAATTATCATAATTACTGAACCGAAGGAAATGTAGGACAAGCCTTTAAGCTCGTTAAGGAAAAATATAACGAAGGTTATTTTCGCGTGTGTGTGGTGTGTCCGTAATTTATGCAAATATTCCACGAGCCGGCTACACACGCGAATTATCAAACACGTTTTCTTATGCATAATCAATGGGCGCTTTTTAAATAATACGTGATCATATCCATGAAGCAATAACGCGCCAATAAAAATAGAAAACTCCATTTCACGTTCCGTTTTCAATAACGAGATCGGCGCGAGGTGCAATTTCGATTTTAAATTTTCAATCTCGCTTCAATCAATTTTGAGCGAAACCGCCACCACCTACGAATTCGCCCCAGTACGCAAATCGATGGCCCAAATCCAGATGTTTGCAAGTGTCTTAAATGATTAGCTCAAATTGAGCTACAGAATGATGGCTAAAATGCGTAAAAGCATTAATTGCGTAATTTCTCCCGATTAAAAATTCAAATGACATTATGAAAGCGGCCACATTTGAATAACTTTCATGCGCATCACTTTCACTTCAAAAATAATGAAACGCCATTCATACCTATTAACAATGGCCCAAATGGTTTGCTTTCCACGATTCACACTGCGAAATTGTCCGATATTATATTGAAATTTAGCGAAATTAGAAATTAACACAAGAATTGAACAATACAATTAAATGTCACAGAAAACTTGGTCATTACAGGGGATTAACGTTTCCCAATTAAAATTAGGGTGCAAAATGTTTCGCAGCTCCCATAAGTTCCAAAATTTGTGTTTCTTTTCAACAACCATGACAGATGGAGAATGTAATCGCCGGTTTTCACGTATGCCCTTTTCGATTTTGTCAAAACACTCATTCCTATGACGCGCCCCTAGACAGGACAGCGAAAAAAATTCGTTAAAGATTTTCCTTCTGTTCATTCTGGATTGTGGCCAATGGATTTTGAATACAACGTTTCGTTTCGAAGAAAACATAATCAATTTTAATTTTTTCACGATCTCGTAAAAAAGTACAGGGTGGTTCAAATTCGTGGCTCACCATTGGGATCTCCGTAACGGTGAGACATACAGTGTAAGTTATATGGGGCAAAGTAGCCCCTTTTTGTGACTAAAAAAACGCATTTGAAATTTGTAAAAGTAACTTAAAATGTCAAATTTCGCTTTCATTTTCCTCTCGATTTTCCCTAGTTTAAACGGTCGGAATTGGACGGTTCCTGTTAGCACCTTCTGTTATCAGAATTTCCATAACACGCTAAATGTAGAAGTTACAGGCTACTACTTTTTTATTTTCACAGACTTTTCAAAAATTGCAAATGCGTTTTTTTAGTTACAAAAAGGGGTTACTTTGTCCCCATTTAACCTCACTGTTACGGAGATCCCAATGGTGAGCCACATCAAATTTGTGCCTTTGTGTGTCCTCGGATGGTTTAGATCCACAATTGGGCCCGATAGGATTATAGGATTTTTTTACTTTTTTTTCGTTGATGTCTATGCTATTTCCTCGGCTATTTCGCGTACCGTGTCGATGCATTTACATTTTTAACATTCTGTAATCTGGGTTTTCGTTATCATATATCCGTTAATATCGAGCGTACGAAGCCGCAGGGGAAAATCTAGTAGTATAATAAATTCTAATTCAGAAGATGGTGTTTCATATTTGTTTTGGTCCTATACATATGTGACTGGGCTCGTATACCTATAAGCCATTCATTCTGTTTGTATTTAGTTGTGTTTGGTTTAGGAACTTTAAATTGTGGCAATAACATTATAACCGGTGATTAATTTTTTCTGAAAATGAAAAGTAAAACAAAAAATATATCCCAAGAAGACAACATACATAAAGAAAACCGGAAGGTATTTGTCGTGGAACTTCAAGTGCGAGTATCCACAGAAGAAAGTATTCGAAGAGAAAGTGGAAGGTCCAGACGAGTCATACGTTTTGTTGATACTGGAGAGTCGAAAGAGTCAACAATTACAAAGCAATAATAGTTGATCATAATCTATTTATTAATTTCGTTGGGACATAACGCACTCAATTGTTATAAAAAGATTTGGGCAAAATTTGTAGAACTTGTCTTTATTCCACACCATGACGATACCAAAGATAATTTTGCAAATAGTCAAGTCTTTCACTCGTGTAAAAATAACCTTTACCTTCTTGAATGACACAAAATGCAAATTTGGTCCATGTTAACTTTAAACATTCTGCATTTTGTAATAACACAGATATATTGTCTTTGTCAGGGTCTCCAACATCTAGGTATCACGGCGCTACATGAATTCATTTATAATTGAGTATGATTAAGCACTTACAACAGGTAGGTATATAGGAAAGGTCCAAGGTTAGATCCTTGTGAACCTTTAATACTAGAAATAATCACATTCGATCAATCCCTTCAGATTATATATGTAAAACTGAAAAAAATTAAAAATAAATATTCATGAGCGTTATATAATTTCCTGTTTTAAGTAAGGCGTTCTTCATGTCAACACCCAGTCCTCGTCTTCGTCGTCGTCGCCTACCTCCACATTATGCATTCCTATTTTTGGAGATGGTAATCGAATTCATTGGAAACCATCTCGATCTACATTAGAATAATTAACCTACATCACATGACGTAACGTTCCTCTAAATTAATTCCTCCAATTGTCAAATGAATAACTTCTGATGTCATCCTCCCACAATAGTAATATCGGAAAAACAACACAGAATCCAGATTCTTGCACCTATACAAGTGAGTGCATACCGAATATCGTCGTTGGCGTCGTCGATCAGCACCAAATTTGCAACCCACAAAATAATTTCTCAATCAAATTCCACCTACAAGTTCGATCAACCTTTTCCTTATTTTTAACTTCCAATTACTTGGCAAAGAATTTTTCAAGGCAGCTTCTCACGATTGAAAACCACTCATTAAGAGGAGGAACGACTTTCTCACGGCAAGATTAATGCATTCGATAAAATCGATACGTTCGCCTTTTTTTAATAAACGTGATAGATTTGGACAGTGTATCTTTCAAAAATGCGAGATTATCCAATCGACTGTACGCCCTGGCTTAATGCCAATCCATTTACAATACGCGCCCGTGTAAAATTTACAAAAATAATAGTGTGGAAGATAGTGGTGACGCATCATTTTTTGCTTAAAATGTGTACGGTGAAAATACAACATGGTGCTTGGCACGGAAATAGGTTTTTCATAGGATGGAACAAGTACAGAGGAGCCTGCCAATTAACTTTCTAATTAAACTGTTCGCTATCGAGTGGTTGTTAAATAGAAATCGCATCGGGGCGTTTAATCTACACATCTTTGTTTTAAAAACGCTTTCACGTGGTATGTTCACAGTGAAATTTACACCTATGAAAAACTACAAAATTTAAATAAGATTCGTAGACTGTCTACTGTTTTCAAAGTTAAGGTTTACTCTCCTACATAAGGTGAGCGCGCCAAAACAGGAAAAGTCGTAAATATGTTTATCATAGCCTTATTCTACAAGAATATAGAAATCATATAAAATACGCGTACTTCCAAATTGACAAAAGGAACGTTCTTAACTAGCTAGAATTACTCAAGTAGGCTCAAATTCGCGAATTAAACGGCAATATTTGAAACAAGATCGGACTGAACTGCGCAAAATGTAAAACTATAGGTCACCCAGAAGAAGTATGTACTGACTACTGACTCAGGCGCCAAGTGACGAAGAAGAACAACTCGAAATTGAGTGGAACGACAATTACATTAAATGAACCTCAACACGTTGAAAGCACAACAATACAAAAGGTCTCTTCACTCTCAATGGAAACAAGTCAAACAGCAAGCACTTCAGACAATGCCGCACCCACATACCTCAAATACTAAAAAGACCAATCTCAACAGAAATTACAAACCTTTGCAACTCCAGGAACTCAAATAAAACAAGATACGAAGAATCGCATACAATTTTTGGTGGGGAATTTTTTACAAACCAGACATTTGATTCGGCTCAAATTCAATAGCACTGAGCCTTGAACTCGTAGAAATCGATTGGCGAAGGTTTAACATCGCTATCTCTTTTCGTTCTGGAGTTACACGAGGAACAGACACACAGACGGACAAAACCATCATATAAGGGAAATTTTTTTCTTTCGAAAAATTCCCCTAAAAACCGAATGCACCAAAGAAACAAGTATAAATTGTGCACAACTCTTGCGCATTTTTTTTAACCGAAATAGCTTTTGTTTTGACATCACCAATGGATATAATTCTAGGAGCCTTCTTTGTGCCTATTGTTTAAATAGATCAATACAAATTAATTAATTCATTTAACGTTTGTGTTAAAGATAATGCGACAATACGAACGAACTTCATTGTCTTTTACCCAAATCGCTCATGTGCAAAGATTTCGCGATTGACAATACCTATACAGGAAGTGACCACACAATTATTAAAAATTGTACCGGTGCACCTCTCAATGGCAATGTGTTGGATTAGAAGTGCAAATTGCGTAGTCGTTGAATTATAATTTAATTAGAAGTGCATGTACGCGTTGCGTTATTAAATAATTTATGCATTATTATTAGCAATAAATTTTACTTTTGCCTCTCATAACCTCCCGGTATTTTCGGAATTGAGGTTACTTTTCACGCTTTACGATTTTTTATAAATGTGGGAGGAAGTTCTTGTTTTTCTTTTCGCGATGATAATGTAAATTTGCAGAATTTACGCAACATTTATCCTTTCTGGCAATTGTTCAATAGATGTTCACCAGATAAAATAAAATACATGCAGCGACACCCACTCGGGCACTTTTTAAAGAGAAAAAAAAACCTTGAACCAGTTTACATTTCTTTTTTCGGAGAGTTTTTGTTACCGAATAAGTATTCATTCAATTGTTTGAACAGTGCGAGTACACTATTTACTTTGGAATTTATTATCTTGACGCACATTTTCTCGATCATCCATACAAATAGTACTCTCACTTTTTATCGTTATGCTGCTACGTTCGCAGAGAAACATTTTCAGTAATTTCTGTGAAAAATACATGAACTTTACGATTAAAAAGCGGATCAAAGAATTAAACATTTTGGAATAAACTCTTGGTTAAACTAATCAAGAGGAATTTATACGAATATTCCCGAAAGATTTTCACGTAAATTTTTGCAATGTGGTAAGGAGGATTTCTAAAACTGTTTTCGTGATTTTTAAACAAAACTTCCTAGAAATAGAAGAGTACGATTTGCGAAGGTTGTATACAGGTTTCTAGTGAATATATGTGACAAAAATTGGTACCTACAAGATCAAAAATTGCCAGTACGTTACGAACCCCCTTTCCTCCTCCCGGTTGCAATTAATGTATTAAAATTTTAAAGATAATTTATATTTAGTAATCGGTATTTTCTTGGGAGAGGGAGGGCGGGCAATATTTTTTTTACGAACTGCGTCCTCAATTAAACAAATAGGACTCACTGCCCGAGATTTAACGTAAACAAATTTACACGCCGTTTTATTTTAATTTATAATCTCCTTCTTAAGGAATTTTCAAATCACCAATCACAATTTGACTTCATAACGCTTCGAAAGAACGTGTCCCCACTTACGCTGAAATAACGAGCAATTCTTCGAGATACCTTATCTCTTCGAACAGCCATAAGAACACGTGCGTTAATTAAATTTCATCCGATAAAAACTGCTTATCGCAAACGACCAGATGTTCCTACATTTTAAGACGCAACTTCACGTTTTACAACTATGTAAATACAAATCTAAATAAATAACTTACAAAAAAATTTTTTAGACCACAATAACGTCTAGATGACTACATCTTTTAAAGTTAGTAAAAACACTTGGAAACTCTTGAACAATACGACAAATCATGGAACCCTATTTCCGGAGACGCATGAAAACCTCAAGGACTTTAAGCTAGTCTAAAGTCTCAAAAAAACCACCCTTAAATACTAGGTTAATTGCTCTTAAATTTCTTAAGGACTAATAAAAGAATTTTATGAACTCTTTGCATGTTTCTGCACTCCGGTGCGTAAACGTAAACGATGTAAATATGTTTCAGTATTTGATTTACACCCTTTTGTCAAAAGATATTGGATCTCGTTGGAAAAAGAAATCAAGGTGTCTGGAATATGAGCGGTGTCATCAATCTACATCTCAAGTACAACCGGCTGCGGGGTTTTCAGTCGTGAAGTGTGTCGTGTTACTTACTTAACACCACTTCAGAAGGCAACAATGGACTTCCGCAACATCCGATGTTTTATTGAAGCATGCCGCATTAATTAACAATATTTAAAGATGTGGAAGGACCAGCGTTTCGCTTAATAATTTAAGGGAAATAAGGGAAAAGAGGGGTTTTCATTAATAAACTCGATACCTGCGAGAAAGTCGTTTATCGACCTCGAACACGCACTTTCAACGTTAGCGTGTGTAAAAAAATTATTTAACGAATCATAAAACTTGTATTCCCCCGTGGATCATAGCTTCACTGATGTACGGCCCATACGTCATTATATGGACATCCCCAACAAAGACTTCGTGACTCGACGATACGATGTAATTAAACAGCCGTCGGCTTCGCGTTTTTACATCTTGTCGACTCGTTCACCTGAATTCGTTTCGTATCAGTTCAATAACATCATCTCGATTGCCATTTAGCCAGCTGTTGTATATTCGATTGCGTAACAATTTTGTTGTCGTTGTAAATTACGTCGCGCCCACGTCAGATCTGTGTTTGTGTGGGAAGATTCGTGTTATTAATCCTTCACTAATCATGAATTTGAACGTTTGATAAAGGTTGTCACGTTACAAGCCATTCGCCACCATCTCGTTTCTCCACATCTTTGCCCTCGTTACATCTGCTATATTCGCGGTTCTCCATATTTTTCTTTTGATTCTTCCTAACCACTATGTAACCGTTTATTTCGCCCTTTTACTGCCATTTCTTCACCTTGATCTACAGTAGTATCATTGAATAATATTCAGATTTATTATTCAATGGCAGTATGTACTATGTACATTGTTCATGGCTTTCATCCCCCACCCAGACCGGTCGCTGCTGTCTTAACTTTCACCCCTGCTCTTCGGACGTTTCAAACGTTCCATACAATACATTTTGATCATTGGTGACTGCCCGCATCGCTTCCTTCCCGAACCCTTACGTTCTTTATCTACGATAGGTTGAGAGAGATCGTACTTCTTTTAGGTCTTTTTCTTCTCCCTAACCACCTGTTGATCCACCAAAATTCCTTATCGCCAGAAGGTCTTTTACCCTAGTACCCTTTTTCGAGATTCCAACATCACGCTGCAGACTTCCTTTCCTTTCCAACCTGTATTATCATTTATCGGCATCCGCCGGATTAAGTTAATTTCCTTCCCTTTATTCATATTTATTGACTACATTAAAAATTTCTTGTTAAAGTTGTTCCTGACTCAACATTCACATACACATACCCGAATTTTTAGGTAATTGAACCGTTAGGTCCATCTGGATTCATCCTTTTATGTCAGTTTTATGCGGGGTCCCGCAAGGCTCCGTTCTAGGTCCTTTGCTGTTTTGCGTATATACTTCTCATATTAATACTTGCTTAAAACATGGCAAGGGGTACTTATACGCCGATGATACTCAAATCAGGTACACGTTCTCTCCTGCTGATATAGGTATTATGAATGACCTAATTAACAAGGAACTAGAAATCTTAGAAGATATATCTCGTAAACATCAACTTAACCTTAATGCGTTGAAATCTACTTTTCTGGTTTTTGGAAAGTTGAAGGAGCAGGCAATGGACACATTAAAACTAAGTATAGGCAATAATACAATAACGCGTTCCGACGTAGCGCGGAGCCTAAGGTTAGAGCTAGACAACAACTTACGCTTTAAAGAGCATGTTACTAAATGTGTCCGACAATCTTATGCTGGATTAAAAATGCTTTTTCCTCATCGACATGTAATTTCACCTAACATAAAACTAATGCTAACTGATGCGCTAATTTTAAGTCGATTTAACTTTTGCGATGTTGTATATGGCCCTTGCTTGACCAAATGTGAAATGCGTCGTATTCAAAATGTGCAAAACTCATGCATACGTTATCTTATGTATATGGTATTAGAAAATATGATCGCATTTCGCACAAGGTTAAAGAAGCTCAATGGCTAACAATGAGTAATAGAAGGAAGCTTCACTCGGCTTCCCTTTATCATTCCATAATTTGTACAAAAATACCACAATACCTGCATCAAAAAATTAGATATCGTACTGATGTGCACAATTTCAATTTACGATTTAAAGGATTAATAACACCACCTCCGCACCGAATGCAGATTTTTCGACGGTCATTTACGTATTGTATATATGATATTTACAACAAATTGCCATCATCACTTAAACTTCAATCGGCACAGCAATTTAAATATTCATACAAGAAACTTTTATTTATGAATCAGAATTAAACACTTTTCTTTCCTTTTTTTTAGATTAGACCTTTAATCATGATTTTTGTTTGTTTTATTTTCTTTCTTTTTTACATGTACACTATATATAATAACACATATTACAGAAGCGATAAGGGTTGGAACTTTGAACAGTGAAACTGCTTTCCAATCCGTTTTGTACTAGCTACCAATACAGGATATGTGTATACTTTTATACAGTTATGTACAAATAAAGACTATTATTATTATTATTATTATTATTATTATTATTATTATGTGTAACGATTGCTGAAAAAATAAAGACGAAACCCAAATCTTGTGACTTTTCCAACTTTTCTTTATGAGTCTCATAAAATTGTGCAGCTATAAACGTCCGCTGCGAGGTTCGCTGCAATGGGGTTCCAACGACAAGGGAAATGCTGCCTTGCGAGACTGACTGCATCACAAAAAGGTGATGGGCGATGAGGTCGTCACATCTCGACGCCTTAAAAAATAATACCTACTCTCAGTGAAGATGTTCTCATTCTAGATATAGAAATAGGGGTATGTGGAATGCGAGGTGCAGTGGCGTAACTAGGTATTTTTCGAAGCGGTGCCGGATCAGGTTTTGGCGCCCTACCAGATTTTGGCGCCTAATCAGTTACCATTGCGCTCTAATTAATAAAACACGGTAGGTACATTTTTGAGAGAAACTTTACACGAAATTTTAACAGCACTGCACCCTTTCGAATTTACACACAAATTTTGCATACTTAAATTTTAGAAAGATGCTTTGAATAACGAAATGTTTCACTGAATGAAGAATAGAAGTCGTAGAAATGATTGCGTGCAAATGCTGGTTACACTAATACAGATATATCACAAATAAAGTATTATTATTATTATTATTTTAAATCTGCAGCCTTTTCCTACCGCTGTAACTTTGTACTACAAAGGCCATCCAGAAAGTAACAGACGTTTTGAAATAAAAAATTAAGAAAGTGTAATAAACAACTTTTATTATACTTATACATTTGGAAGCTACACTCTTAGGCTATTTTTCAACACAGTCGCCATTCATATTGAGCGAGGGGGAAACCACTTCCTTAAAATTTGTACACCAGATTGAAAATGGAAATAATGAGAGGATTGAAGTGTGTAATGAAAGATTGAAATAATAATGAAAGAATGAAATCGTAAGAATTGAAAATGAACTATTCGTTTTTGTAAATAATGAAACCGTTAATGAAAAATATTTATAACCGTAATAAGAAAAATGAGGAAATGAAAAATAAATGAAGAGAATTAATAGAATGAAAAAGAATTAATCTTAGAATTAATAGAATGAAAAGAGAATGAACAGATTGAAAGTAATGAAACTGATAATGATAATATTGAAAGATTGAAAATGGAATGAAACTGGAATGAAAAATTCATGTACACCAAATTGAAAGAGTGGTTTCCCCCTCGATATTGAGGCACTTAAGATAGCGTGGTACAAGTGTTTTGATTCAATCTGCGTATACATCCGCCGTCTGTGGGGGCGTCGGAAACGGGTACCAACAAAGGGAGTGTGGTAGCTCTCGACAAGATCTTACTAACGGTGAAGTCATAACTTCAAACGCGAATTCCGGGCGAACCGGATGTCGGAGGTGGGTACCGACAAAGGGAATATGGGGCCCCCGCCAAAATCTTATATCTTATATTGATTGTGGTTAATAAAAGTACTGATCTGCCACACAAAATGCGCTGAAATCCCTTACATCTCACACAAAGACTTTGATAATTTTTTTACTTTTTAACAATGTTCGGTTCATCCTAAAGGAGCGTAAATTTAGTTTTAATTATATTTCAGTGCACCCTGTAGTCGACGTTAGCAAAGTATTAGAATTTAACTGCGGTTCTTGTCTTTTATGACTGGCCTATACGGTACACCACGTACTGCCCATCCCGACTTAGTGCCCTGGGTGCTGCAGCGCCTCCGGCGCGCCCTCCCCCATTCAGAGCGCGGTGCCGCGGCACCTTTGAGACCTACCTAGTTACGTCACTGGCGAGGTGGAATGTCTTCAATACGAAGGCTATAATTGCGGTAAAATAAAAAGCCTAAGTAGCACCAACAAGACTCGGACGCCACCAAGAAGGCTCCGATGAGACCAAATTTAGCAGGTAAGAGCCAAAAAGGTTTTTAACGGCGCCAATAAACACCGCTTAGTATCTCTTGGCGTAATAATGCAAAATTTGGCGCTAACAGAGGTTTCTGATACTCGTCTAAATAGCTATTTATTACGATATGTATGTCTAAAGTTGTACCAGTGCAACACGAGCATTAAAAAAAAGAACCTCAGAACTCTACTTGAACCTCGACTTGAACCAAAAACCTTTCTTATATCCCGAAGAACATGTATATCAATTTTCAAAGCGATCGGACGTTTCTTCACAACGTTATCGTGCACACGGACAGACAGACAGACAGCAATACAAAATTACGAGGGGTCTCTCACTGCCCGCAATCTCGTGTGTACACATTTTGTTTTTGCACTGTACAGTGTCTAGCAGTGTTCTGCAGTGTGCCGCAGTGTGTCACAGTGTGCACCATAGTGCGTCACAGTGCATTGCAGTATCCCATATTTCCGTCCACAGTGCCGTTCCGAATGCCGCAGTGTGACGCCATAAATTTAATTTATGATTATGGGCAATGTGCTGATTTTTGCTTAATCGACCGTTATCGACGTGTTTATTCTTGCGATTGCCTTTGAAAGGCCAGGTGTAGATAATTCACGTTTTCGGTTTTTTTTAGTGCACATCTTGAGGAAGGTCGGTAAATCTTAATTTATAATTAATGTTTCTAAACCAATAATAATTAAAAAAAATAAAGCTGGGGATCAAATTTATAAAGGGGCAAAGTGTCGCATTATTAGTGATCCTAGAAATCGTTTATACTTTTGTATTGCTGTATGTCTGTCTTCGTGTCTGTCCGTGTGTATGACAGCTTTGTTTAGAAACGCCCGATCGCTTTGAAAATTGGTACACATAAGGATATAAGAGAGGTCGGTATTGTTACAAAGAACATATGAATGTCTCGTTTTTTGTCTTAGTACACATTATTTAAACCTCAAGCAACTATGCAAATGAAAACAAAAATTACGCATGCGCAACCCAATTTTTGTATTTGCGCATGCAATGTTTTAAAAGCGATGCTGATCTGGTGGGACAGAATCAACCCCTTAAGGTGTATTGTAAAATTTATGGATGCGTGAAGATCTCGAAGAACAAAGATTGGACACCAAAATTAAGATCTCGAAGATCGTTCGGTATACAGTTGTATCAGATTTTTATCCTCGTTTTTATCATGGTTTTTATCAATACATTTGTTTGTGCGACATGGTAACCCTTTACATATGGAATATATTAACAGAGATTAACTATTTATTTTAAACTGATTTTACATCAACAATAAATTGATCAATTTCTTGTTCAACTCGCTTTGACAAGAAAACTTGCCGAGTGTAAACACACAATTGGATGCAATAACTTGATCAATTTCTTGAGCTCAAGTTCTATTTTTCTGACAATTTCAATTAAAATGAATGACAAATGATACACTGACTGATGCTGATATAGAACAAGAAATAAGAAAACAGGTTTTCGTCCTAAGGCACGTGACTTTAGCCCATTTTCCATGCACGGATCAGTACTCCCCAAAAGCCCATACCTATCTCTTTATGTTTCTATTTACGAGAAGTATATATGGTTAAAATTTCAAAGAAGTGTCTCCATAGATAAGGAAGTTGGCATTGCGCACTGATTTTTGCAATAATATGCGATAGATACCATTACTAGCAGCATCTATGGTTAAAATTTCAAAGACATCTTTATAAACATGGCTGTTGGCACTGCGCATGCGCACATCCAATGTTTACAATATGACATAATATTATGTTGCCTTTAAGAGAAGCAGCTGTGATCAAAATTTCAAGAAGATACATGCCTCGATAAATAAGAGAAGAAGGTGATATTGCGCATCTTGCGCATGCGCTAATTAATCTGATGTTTACAATATGCGATACGTTTACTTTTACTAAAATCATTTTTGATGTCAATTTCACAAGAATCCTGCCCTAAGATTTTAGAAGGATTGGTTTACAAATAACGAATGTGGGGCTGGGCATGCGCAATAATTGTTTTACGTGTTGCATCGGGTTACGCATGCGCAAAACACATTTAATGTATTTGGCCTTAGTTTTATCTTTATTCGAGGTGCCTACATACAAAATTTCATTTCAAGTATTTTAATAAATAAAATTGAACTGCGCAAATACAAAAGTTATCGAGCACAACTGCACACAGAAAGACAGATAGACGGACAGACTGACGGAGGCAGACAGACAGACAGTTCAAAATTATAGACGATCTCGAGCATCATTAATAAACGGCAAAACTGTAAAATTATGGTAGGTACATGAAAAAAATTGAGGTTTTACAATAACTTTTTTCGTAAGAGACGCAGAAAAAATTCCTCCTTGGCCCTTGGTGCTTATCTGGACACCATAACGAACTAAATTGTAAATAGCGAAAAAAGTAGAAGAATAGCCTCGAGAATAGCTCTTAATATAAAGAACTAGTAGCGATCGAACACCGGTAGGAACGGACGGACAGTAGCCACAATAGCACTTTTTTTTAATTTTTGTGGAAATGCGCTAAAAAGGTAAAATACAATAATGAAATATAGTGTTTGAGTAGTCTTATTTTTTTATTATCTTCATTTCTTTTAACAAAAATACCAAAATATGCAATGCATCGCAGTGTCCTGCAGTGCGTCGCAGTGCACCGCAATGCATCGCAGTGTCTTGCAGTGTTCCCATTTTTAAGAACACTGCGGAGCATGTGTACAAACTTTTTCGAGTGAGAGACCCCTCGCAAAATTATAAACGAGTTCGAAAAAAAAAAAAGAATTCAATGTAATCAGGAAAACGAATGCAAATTGACGTTAAGATATATGGGGTGTTTGCATTTAAAACATACCAATATTGCGGTAAATCTTAGAAACAGTGGTCCAAAAAATTTCTTTGACAACGCCACTGGGTTCTACGTAAAAATATCTAAAACAGTTTTTACCTCGGTGTTTACCTTGTTACTGTATTACATGGATGGTAAAATTTGATGGCATCCCAAAAAAGTCAAACTTTTCGTTTTCACCCTGTATCTCAAAAACATACGTAGCCTAAACCAAAATAGGGCACACGGTACATTTGATTTTTCAGTCCTTTGGTATATGTTTTTTATCCTTAAATAAAAACAACGTATAAACCTGCGTATAAAAGATGCGAACAAAATAGTAGGTTTAAAGTTTTTGAATAAAATAAAATATGTGGACAGGATAGGATAGGACAAGTTGACTTTTTGAATTATTGTAGGTACACTATTTTTGTACAAATATCTCGATAAATAATAAAGTTAAGACTTTGAGAGTTTTTTTTAAATATTCCCGGTTCACTGCCGGACCATGTATTTTCATTTCGATCTAGTAGGGAGGTATATCCAAGATCCAATTAATCCTCCTCGTCATCAACTTAAAGCATAAGAATTTTATGAAACTGTTCCCAAAATCAAACACCTAAAAGTTTAGGTATATTCAATGTTTTGGAACCTGAATAAAATGGGAAGAAATGTGCCTACTACAATATTTGATTTGCATTTATGCATAGGACGACCATAAAGACTTATATGGGAGATGTAACGATCATATTGACAGTGGCATTAACATTGTAATAACCTACAATGTGATTTTATCGAGGATTTTATAGATGCCAAGTGCCAACTACGTATCTTGTTGCACAAATGTCGTTATCGAAAAATTACATAAATTTGAATGTACAAAGGACACGAGCTTATTATGTGAGTCTTACACAATTTCCAGATAATTGAAGTCATGTGGGGTTAGAAGTAATTAATTAACTCGTTAATTAATTAACACCATATTAAGATCGTTAACACCAGGCTTGAACTTTTCTGTGTGACACTTGACGACGGACTTGGAAGTATTTCAACTACGGCTGTCCGTCAGATAAAAAATCAAAGGAACAAGGAAGCGGACTTTTCGCGAAATATTCACGTGCGCGCAATGCGCGAGGTGGGCGGGAAAATTGTCCCAAGATATTTATAAGTCGACGGGAAAAAAATGGGCAGCATCGATTAGAAAGTGCATTGACATTAAAGTCATCGCCTTACATAAAATTTGAAAAAAATGATCCGTGTCGAGCATTAGTCAATCCATACATGACCTAAATTCTGTAGTTCGGAGTTCAATGCAAATGATCGCCATTTTAATTAAACGCGGTACTTTCTCGCGATGCGGTGAAATTTGTACCCTGCACTGCATATTACGCCAAAACGACCGGCGACATTAAAATAATTGCGTGATGCCAGAATTAGCTCGAAGTTGTATATGCATTTGTGCTCATTTCACATTCGCGCGTTTCCGCCTCCGCAATTCATCCAATTTAATGTTGCCTTTTCTTCCACAATAGATCTCCTTTATTAAGCAAATTGCAAGTTTCGCCCGCTTCGGCAAGGGTCATCATCAGACACTTGCGCTCACTTAATGCCCTTTCATTTGCCGCTCCCGCTCGCTTTAAAATAAACACAAAAACGACGAACTGAATAGCTAGCGTGTTATTTATAAGTTTAATTAGCGCGCTGAATGCAAATGTTAAACGTATCGCCTTTCAGATTTGGGAAACAGCCTGTACAGATCGATCTGTACAAGCAAGTGTGCATATTGTACCTAATAATCGTAATATATTCATACCTCACCAAATATTCTATCGTCAGTATGTAGCCGTATTTTCGTGAAATTCGTCATTTCACGAAAATTTTAGTCATTTAGTGAAACGCCGACAATTTGACGTGTGGGTTAGTTTTCCTTCCCCTTCTAGATCGATTTCTTAGCCCTATGGCGGATTTCTCTAAAAGACTATGACATATACAGTGATATTTATTTAGAAGTAGACATAGGGATTTACATGCACCTATTGTTTTTCCCTATACTTAAAAAAAACAAAATCTCTTCTGAAGGGTGCCTAATTTTATGCATCAAAAATAACTTTTTAGCGCATTTCTACAAAAATAAAAAAAACTGCGCTATTGTGGCCACTTTGTCCGTCCGTCCGTCCGTCCGCTAACTTTGCGACGCTACTAGTTTTTTATCTTAAGAGCTATTGTTCTACTTTTTTCGCTATTTGGTTCGTTATGGTGTCGAGTCTTGTACCAAGGAAGGAATTTTTTCTGTACCGCTTACAAAAAAAGTTATTGTAAAAAAAACAAAAAACCGTTTTTTACATGTTCCATAATTTTACACTTTTGCCGTTTATTAACGATCCTAGAGATCGTTTATAATTTTGCATTGCTATCTGTCGTCTGCCTGTTGGTCTGTTCCTTTGTCTGTCTGTCCATCTATCTGTCCGTGTGAACGATAACTTTGTTTAGAAATGTTCGATCGCTTTTACATCTCCGTTAGTAATGAACTGAATTGCATGAAATTCAATATGGGCATAGCTTTAGCCATATAATACGCAATGCCAAAAGTTGAATCGAATCGATTCAAAATTCACAGTGCCCTTTTCGCATCTCGACCATTTATAAACCGAATTGCAAACTTTTTTACTTATAAAAGTATTTGAATGAATTTGATACATAGGCACTTGGAATAAAGGAAAATCAAACCCCAATTTCAAAATTTGGTTTTGCGCATGCGCAGTACCAACTTTTTTATTTATGGAAGAATTTAAATGAAATGTGATACATAGGCACTTGGAATAAAGGAAAATCTAGCGCCAGTTTCAAAATTTTATTTTGCGCATGCGCAGTGCCAACTTTTTTATCTATGGAACTATTTAAGTGAAATTTGATACTTAGGCGCTTGGAACAAAGGAAAATCTAACATTAGTTTTAAAATTTAGGTTTGCGCATGCGCAGTTCCAACTTTCTTATTTAGAAAAGCATTGAAATGAAATTCTTCTCATAAACTGAAATTGAAGTAGCACGTCAACAATGGATTGCCCATGTGCAATGCTATCTTTCATATTTGTGGCCGGATTTCTACGATTTTAACAGAAGTTGCATCTTACAAATGGGAAATCAATGCAAGTGGAAATGCGCTTTATGTAAATCGTTTAGTTTAAGATTACTTCTTAACTTGTTAAAACAAACATCTGGATTTTGAGAGGAATTATGTCTTTTAAAAGACATAGGGAAAAAGCAATACACATAAATCCCTATGTCTACTTCTTAATCAAAGATACTATCCCCTTCTTACTCGCTTTCGTAGGTACTACTTTAATCATGAATAGTGTTAAATTAGAAAATAATGGAGAAAAACTCAAATGTTTCACCCTCGGTTTCACCAAATTTAGATTTATTTCTCACGTAATGCAATAGTTGTAAGGAAACATTCCATATGTATTGTTTTTGTCACTTATTACACCTGCTCTTTGCTTTTTTTTGTTAATTTTCGACGTTCTGTTAATTAATAAAGGTATAGCTATTTGTGTATTAAGAGCGCAAAATGATATATTGTCGATTGAAAGAGACAGTTGACGCGCGACGAAGGAGCGTGGCAATCTCTTGAAATCGACAATCAATTTGCGCTCGAATTACACACAAGGTTTTTTCTACAATCGAGCAGTTCACATATTTCCAAAAATTATATTTTTCACTCAAATCATTTTAATCTTATGTCCAAATGAAAGATGTCATTTACTCGTTGTCATTGGATACTCTGAGCAATGCATATTTGATTTATAGTTAATAATTGGGAGAGCGAGCGTTTTTTCTATTTTGTCGCTTATAAGCGACAAAGTGACATTCCTCGAAAAAGATGACGTTTGCGTTGTCAAATACGAGCGCAAATGCCTACTTTGGATATCGATTGTAGAAAAAATAATAAGTGCAATACATTAGCCAACCAAACGTATGGCAAGGTTTTTGTAATTTTTCTGCATTATTTTCTAATTTTACACCCTACATGTTAAACCTAGTAAGAACGTTTTATGATCGTTATCGAGGGTTGACCAAGGGCAAATTAAGGGGTTGGGTTTGTTTTTTGTCTAAATTTTTCTCTGAATATCAAAAAAACTTTACAAACCGCGCAAAATAAAAATTGAGATGCCTTCCTTAAAGGTAAACTTGGTACGTGAGGGGTTGGGGGTTGGATTCCGTTTTATGATCGTTATCGAGGGTTGATGGAGCACAGATTAAGGGGTTCTCTGAACCTATTTTTACTTTAATTAATAGATGCCCGATAGGAAAATTTCACAATCTTCTTATTATTGAGTTCAAAATTAGGGGATTCTTAACAAGTTACTCTCGAAGTTACTCAATCGTACAGGAAATAATCAACTCAATTCCTCAAAACCTGAGTTGTCACCCCATTTAGAGCATGGATCAACCACGAGTTTTTCTGATTACTCAATCGTCTCAAAAGAATCGCCTGGTATATTATACATATTGTAACGTAAATTTCATTAGGTACCCGAGTTATTTATTTACAATTAATTAACAATAAATGTATAACAGTTTTGAAGTGAATTGATTTATAACACTGCACTTCTGGACTTATGTCAGATGACACAAGCTCTCAATTATTTCAACTTCAACGCCTACTTAATAAACATTTAAAAGGGCTCTGCAAATCCATTTAAATCGAGTTTTCACTGGAACTACTGATCGGATTTGAAAAATAAAAAAAAAACAGTTCTGAAAACACAATGAACACTCCTTTCTACCTATCTAACATTTACTACCCCTTCCCATTCAACATTTTTGGGGTGTAATTCACCCCCTTCTCAGGGTTAAAGTTATGTACGTAGTATTACTAAATTTAGGTGTCCCCCTCAAAACTAAAATTGACCTGTTCGAGCGTTTCTGGCAAAACTGTCGTTAAGTGGGTCAAATTCGCATTGACTGTTTTCAGTGGGCCACCCTGTATCTTTTATTTCAAGTATTTTTATAATCATTTGCATTCGGAGATAATCCGCCTCGATTTCCGCAAGCTGACGTGTTATCTTGATAGATATTTAAAAGCGGTACCTTTTGGAATCGCTGATTGGAAACAGACTATACACCGTTTCAAAGTTGTTTCCAAAATGCACTGTTTACTACTACTTTCATTGAAAACAGCACACGGGGCCACATATACCCGAGCATATACCTATACACGAAAAAAACCAACGAACCACACCAGGTGGCCGTCAACCTCCTCTTTGGAAAAAAAATTAAAAAATCTCACTGCACACATGATGGATATAAGTAATACAGCAAAAGCATGGCGTCGGTTGGTAGTCTCTCAGCAAAGTTGTATCGTGCACAGACATACAGACGTACACGCGAAGAAAAACTGAGGAAAACTAAGCTAAAAAAAACCAAATTAAAACGTTCTAGGTAAAAATGCACCGGATCCGACCGGATCACTTGATATAACAAATTGCAATCAAATCAATTAGGTTCGAGGTTCAATCAAACGCCCAAAACGAACGAGTTTTAAGCAAATTCTGGAATCACTTATTGCATTGTTCCTTATTCATGCCAAAAGTTGTACTTTTGTTTTAGATAAAGTCACAAAGTTCAGCTTTTGTTATGAAACCTTGAGGATGCATACCGAGAACGAATCAATGAAATCACGAATTAAAATAAAGATCATCCAATTCATCCATCAAAAAGTGTTTACCTGTTTACGATTTTATATCTAAAAGACCCTATTTTGGTGAAAGTTTTTGTTCGTCTTTCAAATTGAATGCAAAAATCGTACATTGCCCTTTACCATAGCAAGATTTGGCAAAGGAAGGCGGCATTGAAGGTTAAAATTAGAACGGCTTTTAATACCAAATTAATCTACGAACCGCAAAAAAAAACGCCGACTTTCATTATGCAATTTATCTAACGGCATACCGCAGGGACCATATAAGGTCCGATACTACTTCCCCAAACGTATAAACAGCGCACGTAAAAAAGGAAAATTTTTGAGTTTTTCGAGCACGTGCATTATGTTTTTTAAATGTTAGTGGGACGAAAGTTGAAATATTTATAGCGTGGCGTACCGTACCTAATGTAGATAGATGTACGTTCAGGAAGACGAATTCAAAAAATTGCTTTTGAAATACAACAAATGACATTTTATTTATAGAACGGCAGCTTCTCTCTAGAGAGAGTGTACCTACCTATCTTAGACGGGTCGACTCTTCTTCTCTTTGCAAGCACGGAAGAGACTGACTTGTTACACAATAACGCCCCAAAATAGTAAAGAATAGTGAACTTACCCAAAAAAGATTAATCTAATCCTAAATATCCGTCCTGTAAAATCGTAAATAAACACAAACAATCCGACAAATTAATTTCGTGTTTTAACACCCACGCACTAGTTAAGGTTGAATTATAAGTAACATCCAAAGCGACGATTGTTAACGGTATATTTTTCACACGATAATAATTTGATTGACATTACACGAAAGAAAGGTAAATCTATACGTCTACACCATTTGCAAGTGAAACGCGTACTGAAAAACCTGCTGTTGGGGTGGGGAGAGTTGTATTTTGAGATGATTCACCATCTAGTGTTCCAAGTTGTAACTAGTTTTACTACTATTTCCTATATGGCTGATATTTGAATTACGCTGTCGTGACGTAATGGAAACCAGTTTCGGGGAGATAAATAAACAGTCGGCGTATTTGATTTGCATTTTCTGAGAGATTTTATATGCCATCTACCGCGCATATGTAAACGATTCACAAGTACAGGATGTCCACAAATAAATGTTCAAGAATAATATTATTACCCTTAAGTAATTATTGTTTACCTTAATTCTGCTGGATGTAGTAGCGGTAGGGCTTTTGGGAGCAGGAAAGGTTGCTACAGGTCCCGTTGCGAAGTAACAAAAACTGAAACAAAAGCACAAATGACGCTTTAATATTGCCACCTTTGCCACGTCGAAACATGGATCGCCTATTCAGGGGTCGGCAACCTGCGGCTCTTTTGATGCAAAAAAATTAGCCTTTTAATTTTAATTAATAATTACGAAATTGAAAGTATACACCTTGAGCAAATAATTAATTTGGGACACTTGTTTACTTTTTGGTATTCTTTTGTTTTTTTATTATCACAGCCCACTCCGATGTATAAACGTGTAATTAATTAATGGGTAGGTACTTTTGTGAAAAATATATTGAATAGGTAACCTGGGAGGGGGGGGGGGGGGGCTTAAAAAATTAATAGAACACAAAAGGCAATCGAATAGCGAAATGAAATGGGGATAGTTCCATTTGAAAAAGAATTGTTATGGCACTTTGAACAAATGACATTGAAACATACAAATATGCAGGATGTTCTATTTAAAAAAAATTATCAAAGTCCTCGTGTGAGTGAGATCGAAGGGACTTCAGCGCATTTTTGTGTGGCAGATCAGTATTCTATTAGCCACTTTTGACTCAACCATGAATAAAAGATCTTGTCGAAGGATACCACATTCCCTTTGACGGTACCCACTTCCGATGTCCCGTTCACCCGCAATTCGCGTTTGAAGATTTAACTCCACCATCAGTAAGATCGTGTTGGGGGCTACCACATTCCCTTTGACGGTACCCACTTCCGACGTCCCGTTCACCCGCAATTCGCGTTTGAAGATTTGACTCCACCATCAGTAAGATCGTGTCGGGGGATACCACATTCCCTTTGACGGTACCCACTTCCGACGTCCCGTTCACCCGCAATTCGCGTTTGAAGATTTAACTCCACCATCAGGAAGATCGTGTCGGGGGCTACCACATTCCCTTTGACGGTACCCACTTCCGACGTCCCGTTCACCCGCAATTCGCGTTTGAAGATTTGACTCCACCATCAGGAAGATCGTGTCGGGGGCTACCACATTCCCTTTGACGGTACCCACTTCCGACGTCCCGTTCCCTCACAATTCGCGTTTGAAGATTTTTCTCCACCATCAGTTAGATCTTGTCGGAGGCTACCACATTTCCTTTTTCGGTGCATACTTATATTACACCCACATTTTGGTGGATTTCGCTAAAAACCTTCCACAAGATAGTACTTAATTTTTGGGGGGCACTTCTCATTGCTCGAGCTTCTATTGGCGACACGAGAAAGAGAGACAGCCATTCGAGATTTACGAAACGCGCGCCATGCAAAAGGTCGTTAATTTCGCCCCTAGGCCAAAAAACAAAATTCCGCAGGAGTTGTGCGCGTTTACAACATCTTTCCGACGACACCAATTTGAAAAGAATCGGACCAAAACTGTAGTAGAAGATAGGAAAAAAACCTTCACGTTAGTATACTACGCTCGAGGACGACGCCCAGATGTCGCCAACCCCACATCATGTAGCCCTGTCCCCAAGGTTTACAAATTACACGGCCTTGTAGATACACGTACACCCGTTGCCTTTCTACAAGAGTTCTTCTACGCGCCCACATTTGCTGCCAGCCAACCAGCCGACCAGCCAGCCAAAGTGAGATTAAAAGCTACTTTTTACAAATAAATTTGCAAAAATGCGCTAAAAATCAGTTATAATGTGACATCCAGTACATTCAAAAATAATTTCTGTAGATCCGCTACCATCTATAGTTGACATTTGCACAAAAGATTTGTTTTTAATATTTTTGACCACGTATCTGCAAGGACAGACCGACGCACTGTTGCAGGACCCTGCATATAACCAAAAACTAAATATTGAATCGAAAATTTTTCGTGGCTCTTTAGAAACTGGGAAATTTTGTAATAGGTTGCTGACCCCTGGATATTATCTTTTATATCTTTTTTGACGAACATTTTATTTTGGGCTTTTTAGTTCAGATTCTGTGTTCTATAGATGAAAAGTGTTTTTTTTACATACTCATCTTCAGTTCTCGTGTTAGATTTTCCCAACACCGTTGCTTTAAAAAATAAAGAACAAACTTATCTTTATATCTTCGGAGGTTCCGGTTGGCGCTCTAGCAAAATCCTCCGTGATTGGCCGACGCAATGGAGACGCTTTACGCACTCTTCAGTAGAGGAAAGAGATGCCAACTCCTTCTAAGGAAAGCTACCGCGCCGAACGTTGCCGCGTATTGCACTATAGAGATCGCCATAGAGGCCCGGCCGCCGCCACCACACGAATCAGTTTCAATTATGTGAAAAATGTAGATCATTACTCATACAGCAGACGATTCTATTAGGAAAACTTAGATCAAGTCAAAAAACTTTTATAATTTTGATATGGCAACCTTGAGCGTGCTACATAGGCACACGATATTCTAGCCTTTGCATAGGGCGTGAACCTCTTGTATACCAGAAGAACATACCCGGCCAAGGCGTTTAATAGAATGTTGATAAACCAAGAAGTAGTCACATGCAATCAGTTATAGTTAATCATCATTTTACAAATTTTCCACTGAATGGAACTCAAAATCCCCCTCTTCATTATTTTAAGTATGTTATTTCAATAGTAAACTGAACTAGAAACAAAATGGTTTCTTAGAATACTCAACGGTCGTTTCTCAAATATAGAAATAAGTATAGTAATTTAGACAGAAAATAATGAAAAAACAGATAGTGTGCATCTATAGATTTTTATTAATTTGTTATGTACAGAGTAAAAATTATCTTTTTTTTATGTACTACAAAATGAATAAATAAATTGTAAACATTAAGGCCTCTATTGGCTTTGGACATTCACAAGAGAAACAGTGCCGAGATTAAAATAGTTTATTTACAAAAATCTCATTTAACAATTAAAAATATCTTGTACTTAAGTAATTAAAACACCCACTTCCATTCAATCACATATACTCGAAATTTCGAAGGGGCACTTTAACACAAGGTTGGACAGTAACTTACTAATACATAAAGCATTTCGTTTTCCGACTACATTCTCCTATTTCCCATTTACATAGTACGTTCCAACTAAAATTAATTGGAAATCAAACTACAAACCAAAGAAATTTATTTACATATTAAGGACCGAGATGCGAATGTAGCAAATAATCCTATAACCGTCGAATGGTTATTACTATATAATTAACTTTCAAAGTTAAATTGTTAATATTCTAAATTCTGAAAACCGCTTTAAACAGAATTTTCGGACTAGTACGGAATATTGCCCTCATATACAAAAATATGATTGTATTTACTTAGGTTTGGTTTGTCGTTTGACGGTTCTTTAAAATGAATCGCAATCAATCAATTGGAATTTGATGGTCGCAAATTAGTTCTATTCACGTTTATTGTCAAAACTTTCCTCTTTATGGACAAAAGGTACTTACATTTTTCGTTAAAATTTGTATTTCGCCAGCAATGCAACTGAAAACTAGTGTAATTTGCATACAGCTGTAATGGTTTTGACTTTGGTGAAACTTACACAAATCTCCAATTACGAAGCCACCTATGTTGGTTACCACAAAAAGTAATAACGATGAAAGTTTTTGGCAGTTGGTTCTTCACTGCATTGTTTTGTGTATATTTCATAAAACAATATAATTTAAAAGTTATACATAAAATGCCCCCTTAAAGAAATAACTTACATTGATATTTCATTTTGAAATGGCACCATTTGATTCCGACTGAACCAACATTAAAAAAGTTTTATACAAACAAAGTAGGCAAACAATTCATTTTAAAACATACAGACAAATAAGTTAAAATTGTAAAGAAAACGACTACCAAACAAAAAGGCACTTTGGTAATTCTAGACATCCAAAATTGATGTCAATAATATTTTCAATTTCGTCTGTTCTAAATTTAACATACTTTTGTAAACAAAATAATATTGATAATAAGATTAATAATGGAATACACATCTGATAAAAGAAAACAGTCACATAAACACTCATTTCAAAAATTATTTCGCCCGCTTCGTGGGCAAACGATTTTTAACAATATTATATGAAATTAACAAACTTAAAACAAATCAAAGAGATCTGCCACACCTTCTTCGTTGTCCAAACTAAAAGTGAATTCGGAATGTGATAATGGCTCCAAATGTAAAAAAGGCTCCGCGAGTATTGTGTCGAGAGAACCTATAATAAAACAAATTATTACAAACAATGTGTAATATAACATCATTCGAGTCAGCAAGGTGGAAGAGCTGGAAAAAAGTCATACTTTGAAATTAATCATATCCTATTGCTTAAACATTCTTTTACTGTGACCATTTAATAATGATTTCTTGCTCAACAGCTAAGTCAATTACAAACCAAATGCAAGTATTTTCTTTCTCTTCAAATCGCCATTTGAAAGAAAATTTGAATTTACAGTTACTATGTTGTCTTGGTGAAAGAAAAGGCTCAGAAAAATGTAGAACTTTAAGAAGAAATGGAATAATCGCTGCGTCACTGTACTTATACCACACAAAGCACAACCACATACTTGCTGAAGACGTGAAAAGTTGTCAACAGCACAAGACATGGGTGCCCCATAGACCTTACAATGGAGGCTAACTTTGTTCAACCTTCTCTGGTAGCCTAAGAAAAAGTATCAGTATCAACTAGAATGAATTGCCATGGTTTTGCCTATCACGCTTACGGTCCTCAACACCCCATCAATGAAATGTCAAAATCCCGGAAGAAGGAACAATATCCTATGAAAATTAACTAAAACTAAAATCAGAAAAATTACCATTAGTCAGTGTCAAATCCAACCACAACAATAGCGCCAAATTTAGTTGGAACACACTGTACACCGAGTGTAACAGACAAATAATAAAAAAAAACACAAATAAAGAAAGACATTGGATCTGATTTTGTAGGTATCCATGATTTTTCCTTCACGCCGTTTTTAGACCTCTTTCTTTACAACTTTTACACGATTTCTGGTTTCCATCACGACTCTTGTAAGCCTTTGTCATTACTTCTTCATGTCTCCTTCACTTTGTTAAATCTTCTTTGTCCCCACCTATTTGTACATCTGTTTTCCTCATACTTTCTACAAAGGCATCCCTTTCGTTGCCGCCTCTTTCACGCTTCTTTTGCGCCCAGGTTTTAACGCCAACTTTCACACTCCTTTCTGCACACTTTTTCCCATCCATCTCCTGTTAACACTTTCTTCACACATTATCCACGTCTCCTTAGTGCCTTCCTAACGCCCGCTACCTTAAGGCATCCTATTGATTCGATTCTGCAGATCCATCTACATTGTTACATGCACTGTATAGGTTCTGTACAAAGTAAACTCTTTGAGCTTTTATAGCATGCACCGATAAATTTTAGGCACAAACCAAAAATAATATAAACATTTTTTACGGTTTTTGAATAGTAGGCCATGGATTCAGGGCGATTTTGTTTTGTTTATTGTATCCATAGTCGCTGAGACTGCCGAATGCCGATACAAATCAAAATTTCAAAAATATGATATACAGGGTGAGGTTTTTTTTCAATTTCATTATGGGGATCTCGTAAACCGTAAAATATACAAAATCGCTTAAATGGAGGAAGTTGTGCAGATAATTTTATGGCTATTAATTTTCTCATTCATAGTTTCTTGTAGCACTACAAATAGCGAAGTGATGGCCAAAAAACTGCGCAAAAAACCGAAAAATGTCATTTTCAAAAATTTTCAAAGATTTCAAAAAATAATTTTAACAAACCCTTAGTAATTTTTTCTCCACTTTCTGATAGTTTTAAAATAACATTTTTATGGTTTGTGGATTTTCGAGTGAATCTATCTTATTTCTCATGAACGCCATATTGAATTTCACTCAATAGAGAACAAAATTACAAAACCAGTGAAACTAAACACTTAGTAATTCATTTGATTGATTTTAGATTCCCATAATAAGCGAAAACCAGGACAGAGTTCCAAATAAGTTGTTTACACATTATCAGTCTTATAGACATATCGGGGTGTAAGTAGATAACGACAACAGTTGTTGCATCATAAAATTCCGATTAACAAAAGGTATTAATTGAATTAATGAGTATTAAAATTTGATCGCGCCCAAAGTTATCTCAAAATGACCGCGCTTAAAAGAAGAAAAGTTCGATGTCCATCTTATATTTTTCCGATAATTGCAGACCGAGTAAATTAATTAAAAACCGAATTAATTTGCATCGCTTTCGCAGCGAATCGGTAAACGCTCAATTTTTGATGGATCTTTTGCATTTTACTTGCCGTAAGTACGTCTATCATTTTTTGCCTTTTTACTGTCACACTGACAGGCGCGAGATTTTCGCCTGGTGGCGCTCGAGTCCTTCCGTCGCAAATATTATGTTGCAGCAACCATGTGGGCATTTCGATGCGGAGTGTATCATATCATTTCACTTGAAAAAGGCATTCTCGCAATAAAACTAGCGCAAACGTAATGACACTATGTACTTAAAATAAGTCAAACTTTTGTCCACAGCAAAAGAACATTTTGTTTTTCCAAAGCACTCTTCCAAAAAAATGAAAAACTGTATTTTTAGGAAAAATGTGAATTTGAACCACCATCTATGATGTATCGCAAAGAGAAAAAAATACGTAATCTCAAAATGTCAACATCCAAAATAGCGTCCATAAGAAAAGTAAAGCTGCCATGTGTTTCACCGCCATCTTGAAAGTTATTAAAAACAAATGCCATACTCGAATTCTTTATAAAGTCAAAAAAGAAAATCATATATTTTCGTTTTTTTCTGTGATATTTTCAAAACTATTGAAGATATTTTAAACTTCTTTTCAGCACCAAAATTCGCAACTTTGTCCTCATTTAGCCAACTTTCTATTTCTTAAGATAAGCGAGACCCCCATAGTGGCACTCGAAAAAAGGACACCCTGTACAGCTTTGAAAGTTTCATTATAATCTGTTTTTTCTACTACTTCTAACTCACCATTGGCGATGCGATCTTCCCAGAGGATTTGGAGATAGTATAGCTACAGATGGACGGTGACGCACCTCGTCTCCCTTTGCGAGAAGAATCAAAACCAAAAAAATTTGTGCAAAAAATGACACCTGATCCTAGTTAAAGAAACCTAAGAACTACAATGAAAAAAAACACATTTTCATATGTTGAAGAACCATGATGGAGAATGGACTGACAAATTCCAAATAAAACCGAAGTCTGAAGCAGAAACTAACTTGAAAAGGATTTTCTCAACAACATAACATACAGTTGTGTCTGATTTTGTAAACAATTTCTTTTCAATCGGTTTTAATACAATGGTAATAGGTTTTTGACCACTACAAACAAACACATTAACAAAAAATTAAAGATGCTATCCCACCCAATTTGTTATTATTCTTAAGCAGTTTTAGAATGTAAATAGCAACATATTGTACCTAAAACGCAATTTCAGTAAGCGACACACAGTTCAGTTAACAATTGGTCAGTGTAATAAGTTAAGAGTAATAGATGATAACGTAAGAAGAGGCGTTATGCAGTTAAGTGAAGCACAATGAGCTGAATCCCATGGTGCTACGAAAATAAGCCCCACGAAATTCAGCACATCGTACGTTCAAGCGACCAAAGCAAAAACTTACGATAAGTAAACGCACAAGTTATTAGACGATGATTTTTTTATTAATGTAAATGCGTTAAGAAGCAAAGCGTTGAACGCAGACCTAGAACTCTGCCTGTGATGTGATCCAAAAAACACACAAATCACAGACGGAGCCCCAGACCGCATTCACACCGTCATCCCGGGTGCAATTAAGCGAGACTTCCAGAAGAGCAGTTTGATTAATACATTAGTTTGTTACAAAGCGGACACGAAGAACGATCAAAGAACGAGAAGTGCACTCACCCGAGAGGGAAAAATCAGACTGTGGCGAGAATTTTTCTAACATCGGTCCCAAATCATCCGGACCGTGTATTAACGACTGTTTTAACTTCGACGACGGCATCATGGATGATTCTATGGAACAGGAGGTAAACATGCAGCTTTCCAAAACGGTCTTTCCCGGCGATAACGTTAAATCCAAATTGGGGGCGGTCGAAGAAGATGTACCGTTGTAGACAGGTACCGGTTGTTCTTGTACTGAATTCGGTGCTCCGATACTTTGAAATACTGGATCTTTCGAGAATGATAAGTTTCGACAAACCTGAAAAGTAAACAATGATAAAAAATTAGTTGGAAACGTTTTTTGTGGCGAATTGTGTCGAAATGAATGCATGAAAAAGTGGTGTTTACCCAAACATTCTGACCGTTTCTGGAATAATTCAAGTGATCTCCAATACTCATTAGGCAAAAAATGATTGCTGTGTGAACACAATACTGTACTTATAGTATAACAATAATTGTTTTGTGAGATATTTTATTGTTTTGAGTAAGCATTTAATATCTAAAACCACTTTTCAAATATGTGGTTACAAAACACAAAAAAAGAGCTCTGGAAAGGCAAAAATAATGCTAAAAGCAAGTATGATAAAAAATAAAAAAAGGTTTTCGCCTAGTAGCTTTAGCGCATTTTTCGTGAATTTCTCAGAACTTCCTGAAGGTCATGTAGCAGACAAGAACAAAGGAAACACAAAGGAAAGCTATGTCATAAATACGAAACTTAGCATTGTTGCGCCGCCTACGCATACCCACACCTGATGTTTAAAATATGCGATATGTTTGTCTTTACTACAAGAATCTTTGCTTAAAATTTCCAAAAAATATCTCCATAAATAAAAAAGATGGAATTGCGCAGTCTGCGCATGCGCACATCTGACTTACAAAATGCTTGTCTTTACTAAAGGTAGCTATCACTAGTTAAAATTTCAAAAAATTATCTTTATAAATAAGAAAGTTGACATTGCGCAGTCCGCGCATGACCACATTAATCGTCACGATTCTTCTTGCTTGAGGTGCCAGCGAAAGCAAAAAGAACGAACTAACTATATTAAAAACGGTAAGAGTAATTAAAGCCTCAGACGGACGGACGGAAAAAGTGACCATAATAGCGCTTTCCAACATGAGTAGAAAAACGCGCTAAAAGCAAAGTCTTTGATGAGATTGTAGCTATTGGTGTAACTTGTATTTGATATCAATCCTTTCACAGGTAGATGGGTCACAGCTCTTCATTTGCATTTTTGGAAGACATGTGAAAAAGAATCACTGCAGATTAGACGAACAATAATGTTGTAATACAACTCAAAAACCAGAAAATGTAAAAGTGAAAGTGGTGCTAAAAGCGAGTACACATTTATTCAGTACGGATTCCTCAATTGCTAAATATTCCAAAGTTAAAATACTTTCCCATTCGGATCTCCCGAGGCGGCAGAATTCGGGAAACCCTACAAAAAGTGTAAAAAGCAGACTGAGAATAGGGACATGGCACGTTAGATCCCTAATAAGGAACAGGAAACTTGAAAAAGGAAATCGAACGAAATAGATTGGGTATTATTGGAGCAAGCGAAGTGGGAGGGAAGTGCACAGATACAAGGTGACAGAATGATGTTTTACTATACAGCGGAGATATTAAAGGGAAGAATGGAATGGGCATTTTGGTCAATGAAGGAAGTAGCGAAAAGTATGGAGAAAGTATTTTGTAAAAGAGATAGAATTATAGTAGCAAGATTAAGTACTACTCCAAAAAGTCTATTTGTTGTACAGTCATTGACAAAAGGAATGATCGCCTAATAGAAAAACTCTGCAACATTTACCTATTCAACGATCATTACTTTTGTCAATAACTGTACAAGTGTACGTGCCAACTATACATTGTTTAGTATAAGTACCAGTCGCAGGTAGCCCCCACTACAAAACTTATGTATTTTTCTTCGCATGGGCTAGATAGAAATGAAAATATAATAGCGTAATTTGTGTACAACTCACAAGCGACCAGTTTTGCAGTCGGCAGCTACCTGCGATGTTTGGCGAGACTGTTTTTATACTACAAGACGTCTAGTGATTATAAATAGTAAAATAGAGGAAATGTAGAAACAAGAGAGAGAGCAAAATAGTGATGGAGAACTGGATCGCTACTATTGGAGAAGGTAGAGTGAACAGAGTCGTTATGGATTGGAAGCAGGGAATGAAAGGGGCGTACGTCTAATAGAATTCTGCAAGGAAAGGATCATAGCCAACATTTGGTTCGAGCATCATAAAAGGAAACACCTGGAAATCCCCCGATGGAAGCAGATTGATTTCACAATGATTGACGAGGGGTACAGAAATGGATTAAAATAATATGCGTGTGGATTGCCGGGTGGAGATATTAATAGTGGTCATGTTAAACTGAAAAGCATTAAGGTCGTAAAAACAGTAATGGAATGGAATCTGATAAAATTAAGGGTGAGGGATAATTAATATACCGTGTGTGTACCACCAAAACTGGCCATAGACACATGCAAAATTACACATGGGGAATTTACAAACATTATAAGTTAGCAACAAGCCATTGATATATGAAAACGCGCTGTAGAACACACCCAACAAATTATTTTAGATTGGCGGCACAGAGAACCTCATGATTTGGAGTCACCAAAATGGCTGGTGAACGGAGCGTGCGGTATTTTAAAATTCATGGAGAGATCAGAAAGAGACGCGTCTTAGATAAAACGTCCGTGGTTCGATTTTGGGTGTTAATAATATAAAAACTGATGTTATAATGTACAATGGATAATGACAATTAACTATTCTGTTTAACACATACTATTTATTCGTTTCCATATAAACAACAACTATAGTGGACCACCATTATTGAACTGTATACTCTGTAACTACAAGGGCATTGATAACCAAAACCGTGTGCCGCCTAACCTTGGCTGTGGTAGGTATCCTCATCCTTGTCTGGCACTGGTGTTAATATAATCATCCTTGTCTGACACATTGTTTTGTAAAACGCATAAGTGAGTGAAACACGATCAGGTATACCTACCTCTCCTCATCTCTCTCATCACGACGCCCTTGCAACAGTTTTTTACGGACGATGCTCTTCCTGTTACGGAGTATTTAGTTCAATGGCCACCATACACAACATTTTCTCTCCACTAAATTAAGTGAAACACACATATTCAATAAAAGGTCTTCATTTACGAATTTAACCTCTGGGGAGGTATTCTAATTCTGTTACTAAGCTATAAGTTATTACTAGGCGAGTTTGGGAAAGACGTCATGTTGTGTGTGATGGCATTCAGATTGTCAGGGATACCAGATGACGATGAATATGATTGTCTTATATCGTCACTATTCTCAACAATTTATTGCCAAAACAGATGAATCTTATTTTTCTGTGGAGTGTTCAAATCGACATAAGGAACACTATACTCGTCACAGGAAAACCTACATGTTGTAGTTTCACGCCGAAATCAAGTAATATTTTTTTTAATTAATGTATTTTATGGCATAATGGGAAGTCATGTAATTGAACGGGTAATCTTCGTTGGATCTGTAACTGCTCACCATTATTTACAAATTCTCCAATAAACTTTCTCGACAACGTATGTTTCGAAGAAAGGGTTGGTTTATGCTACCTACCAACAAAAGGTCTGCTCTGGTCACAATTCACGAATTATGTACAGTACATTAAATTATAAAAGTAAAATTAAAAAATAAAAGCAAAGTGGAAGTAGCTACCACTACAATAAAAATAATAATAATCAATGGTAAAACGTTGCCTAAACTAAACTGTCTTGAAGTGTGTTTCACTAATAATGACCAGTATTTTAAACATCTGGTGTAATTATTTTTATTGTTTTGTTGCCTCGAATAGATTTTGTTTTGTTTTTTTTATTCGTCACAGACTACTTGATTAAAATACAAGAACCGTTAATATAACTGGTATATTATTTTCAATCTTATGTTATAATAGCCAGGTTGCGGACAGCATTTTCCGTTATGTTAGACGGCCATTTTTCCTTATAATATAAGTTTATAAGTATAAAACATTTTTATAGCAAAGTTAAGTTGCGGTGTGTGCTGGGCGTGTTCAATTTTGCTTATAAGTTTGAAGGAGTCTTAACCTCACTTTTATTTTACATTGTGTTAAAATGTCCAAAGTTCACTACTATGCTCTTAGACAAAATGAAAAGAACTACCGCCAACATAAACACTGCACAATTGTAGGTTAGCAGGAAAATGTTATTTATGAGTGATTACGTACTGCGCAGTGACACATTATAAGAACTTCATTTTCATTGGTTCCGCTATTTATAAATATATCGTACAAAAAGCCCTCATACCGTAAATTATTTCTACAAAAATTTATATTTCTTATGTTATAAGAAAAAATGGCCGTCTAACATAACGGAAAATGCTGTCCGCAACCTGGCTAATAGCTCGTTGAAAAGAGAATTAAAAAATCTATCAAGTAATCTAAAAATCCAATATGGCGCCCATTTAACTTTAGGAAGTTGGTAAATGTTCCTCAAAAGTGGCCATCTTGAATTTTTTTTTTGACATCAATTCTAAATTAAGCATATCAAAGACCGTCACTTTTATATAAAACTTTTTTTTATATCTCTTATACTTTCGATGATATAAGACATTCAAGGAAATGACCGATTTTAGTTTTTTTGAATTTACGTCGAACCTATGTGACATTTTGAATTTCCATAAGGAAATTTTAAATAAGCATCCAAAACTGCAAAACATTGCCCATTTAACCAATTCTCTATCTTTAACAACAACAAAGTTACCCATGCAATCCCACGCGATCTGGGACACACTGTATATAGCAGATGTAAGTTAGCTGACAGCATAGCGATAAATTTTCCATAATAGTTGATCAGACCCAAATAAGCTCTCAATTGGCTTACATTTTGCGGTACAGGAGCCTTTGCGATAGCTTGCAGTTTTTCATTTGTCCTGTGTCCAAGATAATTTACCTCAGATGTGAAAAATTTACATTTTCCAAATTAACTTTAATGTTATATTTACATTTGCTTAATCTTTCTAACACTAAATATCCAGTTTTTGTGTAACAATAATATATTTGATGTACTCCTATAAATTTAACCTACATTTCAATATTTATACAAATAATCGTACCAGAAGCAGACTCTGCTTTAGCTAAAAGATGACAGAAAAATATACAGGGTGTTCCAAGTGAGATTTTTTAATATGAAGTTTTGCAACTTTGGACCTACCAAAAAAACACCCTTTAACCTATTTTTTTAATGTTTCATAGTAGATGTAATTTGACTTTTACTTAACCCAGGATAAAAAATATAAAACCTGGAATCAAAATTTAAGTAATAATTTTGACAATATACTGAAGCTTGCAAATGCCCAATTTTTCTTACAAATCGAATTATCTTTAAAACTACTAGTTTTTCGGATATTAACCATATAATGAAAAAGACGTACAATTACACGCAGAATTCAAAAATGCATTCAAATACAGGGGGTTCTATTTCAAAAACCGTACCATTTGGGCGTATAATTCCAAATATTTTTAAAATGTGGAGAATATTCAACCATATCATAATACAACAGCACTCTATCGAAAAATCTTATCTTCGAGGCATTAAGTTACTCCGCGTAATCGTTGACTCACCCTGTACATGGTAGAAGTAGGCAAATATCTTGGAGAGTTCGACTATAGATTTTATGAAATTATTGGTGAAATAGAATTGCGACTATCTATAGCTTTAAAAAGTAGCACATTTTTTGTGCTACTGTTTGGTTTACACAATTTCATTTATCTTACCCTTCATCCTTTAATATATAGAATACCATATTGCCATTCGTCTTCCAGATTAATTTTTCAAAATATACGAAAACAAAACAACATTAGAAAGAGATAGAAAACAAAGGACAAGAGCTACTAGTATGAAAATAATAATAAAAAATAAAAGCAGTTACAAAAGAAGGGGCGAGTTGTTAATTAGGCACAGAAACCTTCACTAGATATAGTGCCCATGGCATTATTTCAAATGCTCAAGAAGAGTAGGCAATTGTTTTTTGTAAAGCGCAACACATGTTTGTTCAAAGAATGCTTTTTTTTTTTGAAGAGTCAAAGACCCTAGAGGGCAAGAGCAAAAAAACGTTGAGTCAAACACATGCATCAAATGTGGTACTACAGTCTTACCTGCGCAGACAACGGCTTCAGTGGCGGATTTGAGATCGGACTATCGAAAACAGGTGCAGGCGGCGTCGTGATATTAAGCAATCCCGGACTAATCTCCTTAAAGTCTTTTAGTAGCGGATCCATCGGCGGTATACTTTTCGCTTTGGATTGAACAGTCTCCGGACATAGAAACACTTCGATCTCTCCACTCTCGCTCTTCATTTGTACCTTATATTCGTGCAAAGGTACGCTTAATGTACTATCGCTCGGTGCTTTAATCGCCATCACAGTTTTGTTTTTATATCGCGTAATCGTACGTAAATCCTGATAAGTAACGTATCCGTAACGTCTTTCACTTAACTTACATAGTTCGGTTTCGGCATAATGTATTAATTGATCTAACTGATTTTCCCTATTTTCTAACGCTTGCACTTCACTTTGTAAAGTGGAATAAGCGCAGCTACCTTTAGTTCCGCCCTTCCACTGAATGTTATTTTTTGATTTCTTTTCTAAAATTCCGATGCCCTCCAGGACGTTCGTTATATCGTATATTCTACGTTTTTGTACTCCCAACTCCTCCGAGGCTTTATTTAAGTTCACCACACCATTCGGAGAATGTTCGAGTAGTGTGGTAAACTTCTTGGTGAGGAGTCCGAGGGACGTATCGAACCGGGTGAGCTTCTTGGCGGGAGAGCTTTTGCGCTGTCGCTTGGGCTGGGGCGTTTTGAACTCTTGCTTGAATTGTACTATGAGATGTTGCGAGTTTTCAATGTTTAGTTTGCGCTTAACGGTCGGTAGACACTGGGGAAGGCCGGAGGAGATGATTTGGTTTTGAGGTGTCGCACCGTAGCCGTGATCCAGCAAGTGTGGGCTGGGTGTGAATTCAGTTTTAACAATATCCATGTCAGGCGTGGAACTGGAGGGTATGATGCTGTACCCTCCAGGGCTTTCCACAACCGGTCGACGAACCCCGCGACGCATTTCTGGTCCTCAAATGTCAATACATTAAGCTTTTTCAAAATGGAGGTCGTTTTCTAATCCTTTTAAGTTTGGCGACTATTTGGTCCTCCGTATCTACAGCAAAACTCATTAAACTCTACCTTATTACAACCAAAACAATTAATTAAACATGAAATGTGGATCACGTAATGCTACAGTACCGACCTTGCATTCTTTGCCAATTTTGGTTAATAAAATATCCCTTCCCGTCTTATAAATTCCAAATAAAAGTAAATAAACGTTTCGTAATTGCAAAACGATCAGAATTTGCACGGAATTCACGAGTCAACCCTTCCGTTTACGCCTATAAAACAAAACGCCACCCTTCCTAAAGCAACCGCCATCGTTCGTAACGCATAATCTATCGAGGATTAAATGAAATAATAAAATACTTACGACAGACGAATTCTTCAACATTTACACCAGCAGAAGGCCCTAACAGCCGCGCAACTAAAAACTTACAACCCTCCCGAAAAAGCTACATTATTCGAGTGCACTTCAGCAAATGGTCGCCAAGCCACTTCGTAAAAGCAGCTGTGATAACCACGCAAAACAAGAAAAAACGACTACGCCGTATAACTAATTTCCGTTTTAAAAGCGGGAACAAGTAAAGCAAAAATGGGGTTATCCGACTACGTGAAAATTGGGAAAATTAAGTCGCGTAGTGAGTGGTAAAAAATTGTTAAATTGTGAACACGTAATAATTTCAGCGTGTGCTACCCAGCAATATTACAAAACATCTGCCATCTGTGCCGGGCTGTTGGCGCGAACCGCTACGCATGCGCACATAACCGCTTCTCAGATGTTTCCATTCAAAAACGAATTTCCCTTTTCCCCTTTCGCAAATTGTAACGACACAAAAAGCCGTTGTCGAACTCGGAAAACGGTTCAATACACCTACCGTAGCGAATTTCAACATTTTCCCCCTGTCGAAACGAAATTTCGTAAAATCGACAAAACTAACCTAACTAGCGCATGAGGGCAAAAAAGATAACGATATAAACAAACATGGCGCGTTTTCAAGCGCGGGGTAATCGAACCCTGACATCATTATTATATCATAATAGACCGTGCTTTTTAATGAAGCGCATCCTGTCCAAGAAATCTTCAAATGATCAACCTGAAAAATCCCTTTTACTAAATTTAATTCACAAAATCCTTTCTCCCTCATTTTCGTTATACTACATAAATTTTAAATTCATTCTTATAAATAATACGTTAACCTGAATAAATTAATCTGCAACTATTTGTGTCAACGTTGCGGAAGCGGGTTTCACGCTTTGGAGAAAAAAAATCGTTCCAAAAAATTTTATTCTTCACTTAGCTTCTTCTACTGTACTTAGTCATTAAATTAATTTATCACTCACTTAAAATACAAGACCTTTGCATTCAAAAACATACCTGATGTAAGTATACTGCTTCTGAGTCAATCAATAGATACAGGTAGTAGGTCTTGCCCTGAAGCTCCTCAGGGGACTTGAGAATATAGCTGGTTTTTATGGCCAATGCTTAGCACAAACAAGATTGTCAAGATTTTTGTTAATTGCTAAGGTAATAAGTACCTGGGGCTCCCTGGGGTAATATAAGTGGCTGAGAAGGATATAGCACTTGCCACATTAACTCCATGAAAATGTTTCTCTAGTTCTGGGGATACTTACACACTCACCCCATAATGCGCGGCGCCTTTATGTACGAGGAAAAGTTTCATGTTATCTATCCTAGATGAAAGAAAAGAAATTTAAGGCAAAGCACAATTTAATTTTGCATCTCTTAACAGATACTATCTACATTAAAAAAATTCTTTTGGTAGTTCTTCAAAACAGTCACTGACAGTAACTTTCATAAGTCATCATCAAAGGCCTAGTGTTTTCAATTTAGACAAAAGTCTGAGGTCATTTCTCTTCAACAGTCATGCAATCGCCATTAAAATTGTAGTGCCCGTTTTCATGTACTCAATCAACAGAATCTCCTCACAACTCCAGAAAACCGTTGCGGTAGTTTCCCCACTGTATAAGTACATTTCATGAATATTTCATCTCACAGTTCATGAACATTAATGCATTTTCGCTTTCTTTGGTGGCGGAGATTTTATGCACTCACCAAAGAGCAATGTTACGATATAAGGTAGGTACCTAATCATTCGGTCATGAATGGCTGGATAAAGCACTCTGAAAAAGTGATTCAAGCATGAAACCCCAACCACTCACATAAAGTGCCTGCAAGGCTCAAGCACTAAGTCCTTTGAAATTAATAAGTGCTGGCAATTACCCAGGCAGTAACCCAGAAATAGTAATTTACAAATGACCTCAACCCTGCAGTAAGGTTTTTAGGTACTATGCTTGTATAAAGCTCTGTGGGGATTGAAAGCACCTATATATGGGACGCAGGAAAGACATTCTAAATCATGTGAATCCATTCTTACATTTTAGTTCAACTTGATACAAATGTTAGCAACAATTTTTAATGAAATTATGAAGAACAAATCTGTAATAAATATTAACAACCGAAAGAGACCAAATGATCAGTCCATCTCTTCTAAGTACAAAATAAAAATTAATGTAGGTTGATAGGATTCCATTAAATGAGTGGCAATTTATTTAAGATGATAGGTACATTTTATCAAAAGTTTTACTAAAGACTGTGCAGATAAAATTTCAAAGCAATTAAAGAAATGGTTACATAACAACAATACCATATACGATAGCATACTAACAGTCCTGAGGTGAAAATGTTAATATTAATTTTTTTGTTTCTCGATCCATGATGCCACATATATTTCAATAGTTCAAATTATGCACTGCAGTAAACGTCACATGCCAATCTTCATGATATGTCATTATTGTGATTGGATGGTGGAGTAACTTTTTCCCAGCATCCCTCCTAGATTAAATTTTATATGATGCCACAAACCTGAAACACAGTTGGATTATAGAAAAGACTTTTAATATTTAATTTATTATCCTCATATAGACAAAACAGTACACAAGTCCACTTCAGCAATATCCTCAGCCAAACTGCAACTGTAAAGCGTGGAGTGCCCCAAGGATCACTTCTGGGACCAATCCTGTTTATAATATAAACGATCTACCTGCACATCTCCAGACTACAGTAATCATCTATGCAGATGACACAACCATTCTGTCAAATAGGTACTTCAAGAACAAAAACGGGCTATTAGAAGTCTAGAGGGAACAAACAGTCAAACCTCCTGTAAGCTGTTTTTTTTATGAAATACAGTATTACCTATTCAGCTTCATATATCCTCCTGACAATCCTTTCCATTCATAATGATGTCAGTACCCTTCCAAAATATTCCCCCTAAATCCAGATTGTTTGCTACACAAGAAAGAAACAAAGGTATTAAGCACTACAATATCTGCCTTGGTCTGTCACAGTAATGCCAATCCAGTGATAACTACAAAAAGAGTTTCAAAATTGTATTAAATCTATTCAGAATTCACCTTACTCCTTGCGTTGGTGACACAAAATGTCTGTGTTTGGCTGATGGTTGGAAAGCCGGGAAGCACTTTGTTCCCAAATTCGTAATATGCTACCTACTTTTGGCTGCCTCATTCCAAAACACATCATTTTCCCAAAACGCAGTACCTACCTGCAGCAAGAAATTCAATACATTATTCTAAAGCACAGCAAGTGAAATTTTACAGACACCTTAAAACACAGTACCTATATGTGATACTTATTATGTGTATTGGCATAAAAATCAAATTTAAAAATTTAATTCACAACCTAGTAGCAAAGAGTACCCATAACTCTTTGCTAGTAGATTCACACCCACTGTGTTTCTAGCACAATTTATTTACCACCAGACTCCCCTGTTGGGCCTACGTTCTCCCTACAAAACGTTTTTAGCACTTGAGGGGTATTTCCTACCTCTATACCCCTTGGAGCTAGGTTCTCTCCTCGGGACGTTCGTAAGTTTCTAAGAAGAAAAACTGAAATAAACCTGCTCACTCCGAAGATTTACCTATTTTTCTCTTTAAAAAAGTGGAACTCAAAAATGACAGTTGCTTTTTGCTTCTAATAAGCTCATTCGATCATAATTCATGCTGAAAAGTGAATTTCAAAGAAGTAAATGAGTGGGGTGCCTGCTCCAAGTAAACTGTACCCATTACTTAAAACACTAAAAATATTCTTTTTGACGTTATAAAATCGGTTGTTGTGCCAGAAAATATGGACTGTGCAAGAACTAATTGAAGAACATCGTCATGTGGCATGTCACGAAATCGAGATATGTTTAATCGTTAGTAGGACCAGCATACATTAGATTTTGCACGAACATTTGTGTGTTCACAAGACGTGTGCGTGTTGGATTCCAGATTTGTTGACAAATGCTCAAAAAATGTTCGTGTCTATTAGTGCCATAAAATGATTTCAAAAAGATCAAATTGATGGGTTCTTCTTGTTCCCAGATAATCTTCGTGGACAACGAATTTCATTGCCCGAAGAAGTAACTGAGGCCTTTTAAAACTACCATCTTCTGACTGGACAAAGGGCTTTGAAGGGTGGTTCAATCGCATGCAAAGGTTTAGAGATCTTAAAGGCGATTATTTTGAAACGCATAAAAATATTTTTGATAAAATTCATTTGTTTATTATTTCTATCCTCAATACATAAATAGTAACCCTTGTATGTACATACAACAAACACAAGTAATTACTTAATAAGAAACACAACAAAATAAGACCGTTTTATGCTATCTAATTTCTTTCATAGTACCCATGTGTCCGTATTTAAGCCAAATATTTGTTGCATCACTAATCAGAACCTCCTAAATAGGGTTCTAAGCAAGAGGCACCAAAAAATGAGTCTAGTCTGTCGCAGTAAAGTTGATCCAGTTATATCTAAAAAAAGTATTTTAAAATTTGCTAAATATGAAAACACCTTACTCCTTGTGTTGGTACACAAAATGTCTGTGTTTGAACAATAGTAGTAGGAGAGCTGAGAACCAGTTTGCATCCTAATTCGGAATATGCTACCTACTTCCATTCCATATATCTGAAATCACATATGCCTTGGTAACTTGTGCGGCAATTTACAAATCAATTGCAACGTTATCAATTTTATTACCTGTCAGTTGGTGTCCTTGCGCGTTGGTTATGTATCGAAATGAATAAAATCGAATACCAAGCTGTTATAAAATCCCTTACAAAACAAGGAACCTCCAAAAATTATCCTTGTTGAAGTGTTGACTGTATACGGGGATGAGTGCCCTTCTAAGTCACATGCATCTGCAGCCCTCCCAGGAAGTTTAAAAGTCTCCCCTTCTGCAAGAAAAATAATGGCAATCATTTTTTGGGACTATCAGGGAATTTTGCCTATTAATTATATGAATAAGGATAGTACGGTAATGGGAGAGTATTACACAAACTTGATGCGTCGTCTTAGAGATGGTATTAATGCGAAAAACTGACACAAGGGGTCTTGTTGCTCCACGACAATGCACCAGTGCACAAGTCCAAACTTTCAAAAGCTGCTGTAGCTCCGAAGAAGTTGATCCTCCACCTTATAGTTGAGATCTAGCACACATATACTACTTTTTGTTCCTGAATTTCAAAAAAACATATAAGGGAGAAAACATTTTTGCAAAAAACCAAGTGAATATTTTTATACTGGATTAAAGATGCTATTGAAACTTGTAATCAAAAGCAGGGGCACTATATTAAAAAATAAAACTTTGTTGTTGCTTTAGTATTTTGTTTTCAAGTCTAGTCCGGGAAATGCACCCTTTACTGTTAATATATTGTAAACCCAATAATAATTAATTTTTGTCAAGATTGCTTTGGGTTTTTGATCCTTATACCCCTATTCATTTAAGTAAAGGATCATGACTGATTTGGAATTATGTATATGTCGTAGTCTTTTAGTGAAATCCGTCATTTCACGAAACGCCTAGTCCGAGGCCTAGTCATTTAGTGAAACGCTGAAAATTTGTACGTGTGGGGTAATTTCCCTTCCCCTTCTAGATCGATAAGAATACCATTTATCGATTTCCAATGGGAACGGAATCCAATCGCTTGGCCCTGGAAAGTACACTGTGCCACAGTTTCATATAAATGACTAGGCGTTTCGTGAAATGACGGATTTCACTAAAAGACTACGACATATACATCAACATTCATTCGCTTGTACAGTTAATACTTTGCTCATCTGTAACAAATATTTCTATAAAAGATTCAGTTATTAATAAAATTTGAGTCTTGTCACTCTGTACTACATATGTATGTAAGTAAAAAAAAATATACAAACCATGTAATATTACGAATAGTTCTACAAAAACCCAGAGTAGCTGTAGCATATAACTTTTATCCCTTTTTCAGCATATTAATGCGATTATGTACAGCGAGGTTATGAAAATAAGCGATATAAGGAATTACTATTACTGGCTTTTATTATAATGAATTAAATTACAAATATGTTACCGACACCGTGGTGTCGCTTTGTACAACTATAATAATATACAAGACACTAGAGCTATATAGAACAATATGTAAGGTGCCTACACTAAGAGAATGGTCATCTACACATTGATTGTTGTGATAGTTCTACATCCGTATGTCTACATTGGATTGCACCGAATAGTCTACAATTCAAAACATAAATTATTACTATACTGTATAAAAAATACAAAATAGATTATAAAATACAAGAGTCTTTACATTGGTTATTGCAAGTCAATGTAGACATACAGAAAATTCTATTCAAGTGTTTTTCTACCTAATATCTTATATAATGGCGCAACAGCCTACTTATTCAACTGTATTTTGCAAGCGAGTGTATATAAAACTTAAGCAACTTACAAAATAAATATCGAACGACAACTTATATCAAAAGAAATCCTATCGTCATTAAAAATACTTATACACATGAACAGGAACGCCTAATCAAAAATCAGCATGCACTTAGAAAATTATATGTCTACACGAACAGATCGCACATCTGTAAATAAAAAAAAAGTATACAGCCGAAATCCACAGAGAGCCATAAAGTTGTACGAACTTAAGTGATCCCCACCCAGCTACCCTACGGCATTCTACTGCTGCCGCCTAAAACAATATGCAACTTACACCAGATAATCCTTCCAATTTAGATTACATATAATTACATTGATGTATTTCCAAATGATTTTTAATTTTACAGGGATTTTTACACAGATATTTTATACATTTTACAACATGATTAACCAAGAAAAAAAAATATGAATTTACACTTTACAGCTTGTTTAGTTTCTTTACATCAGTCTCAGGTGCCTATGTAGTTCTATTGGCCCTCGTACAGTCGATTCATCGCAACTCGGTTAGAAAATAAAACTGGTTTTTACAATACTGAATGCAGTAACCATTATACGAACACACAATTAACAACCGAACAAAAAATAACCAGACTCTTTTATACAATGACATATACAAAATCATATTTACAACCTGACCGAGTTACAAATATCGAATTGCAACAGTTATCTTCAATAAGTGTACACTCTACCATCCAGCAATTTAAAATTGGCTGTTTGGAAATGTTTACGAACGAAACTATATTACATATAATACAAAAGTGGGTATGGTATGTACACATACTAAAGACGACTGACACAAGATATTTCGGGTTTATCCACAATTACATTATTGTATATACGACAATTTTAAACATAGGTGCACATTAATTTGCAAATAAACCCGAAAAAAAAAAGAATAAATACAATTACCAAATGTACATCGATAACACTCAATATATAGAGCAAGTCAATATTAAAAATGAAAAAAAGGCATGTAGATGTAGTATCTGTACAATTAGAATAAGGGTGAAATCGACAATAAACATTGATAGAGATCTTTTAATGCAATTAGAAAGTTATGATTATTATTATAGAATTACTAACATACGACAATATACAAACAACGAAATCACATATACCAAAGTGTGTGTATTAAACAATTTCATACGGCCATGCGCAACAAAGTAAATGGAAATGTTATTTCCAGGGGTTTTACTTTTCGATACATTATAAAAGGTGTATGTTGCAAACTTTGTCCTTAAATGAAAGTGACACCCGACAGCGCCCTCCGTGAAGTCAAGAAACGAACGCGCGACAAAACCCCTTCAAAAAAGAAAGGTTGAGTGGGTGCAAACAGGAAAACTATATTAATTTTGATTCATACAACTTTTTATGATGTTTCAGAAACTATTTCCTGAGGAATGTATCACATTGTTAATATACTGAAGGATTGTGGGGGACACACTTAATAAATCGGGGGGATTTTCATGGAGATTTAAAAACGACTTTTATTTACAGTATGTGAAACTTGAAAACTTAAATTACATTCAATTTAATCGAGTCGAGATTCTTTAAAATTCTGTGTTAACAACTGTACATGGATGTGTTTATATGTAAAAAAAGGTGGACATGCAGAGGCTACATTCTACGCCTTGACGCATTACATGTTAATAAACGATTAGTATATATTTATTATGACTACAAACTAAGCCAATAAATACTTAAAAACCAATAATGATGAACTCAAAAAACCTACATTACGTAATACATAACTGTATAGAGATGAGAAATCAAACCCTCATAATGGAGTCACGTACATAAATACAGCTATAATACAACTATTGTATCCGTAATACGATACAATCTACGCTAATCAAATGAAACCGATTATAAAATACAAAACTTCGAATATGAAAAAAATACTGCATTTACAGGGATTCTAAAATAAATCGACAAAAGGATTGGTCCAAAACAAAAATAAAAATTATATTTGCGACGGGTAAATTAAATTTGTCTACTAAATTACAAGACACCGTTCGTCGGCGGAGGACCGATCGGGCCGAGCTCTCCGCCGATCGAACTCATAGATCCGGGCGCCTTCATGAAGTACTTTTCCAGTTTCGCGATTATGTGCTTGCCGTAGGTGTACTTCCTTAACGAATTCAGATGTGGTCGAATCTTGTGCATTAGGATTTTTCGCTGTGTCGGCTCGCTGACGTCAATCATTTTTTGCACCACGTAGTTTGCGTACTGATCTTTCATCATCACGTGCAGCGCACTAAAAAATTGACATTAAGCTTAGGAGTTGTGGGTTTTCATTGCATTTTGGTATTGCTTATGTATCAACTGGTGGTTGCAAGTTGTTAATGAGCGTGAGAACAAATTCTATAATGACGTATTTGAACGATACAGTAGGCACAACTTATAGTAGGACACAGATTTAATATTTTCTCCAATTCTAATCGATTAAATCAACACTAAAAAGTGTGCCACTCAGAACGAGAATCGGAACCACTTGGATTTAGATAATTGTCTTGCCTAAATGATTTTGTCAATCTATATTTCATGGGGAGGACCAGGCCTAAGGATGATAGGAAGTGGTAAATAAAGCATCGAGTATATAATATCGTATCGTAGTGCAGTGTTTCACCGCTGATCCGCAAAGAATATTTGGCGGTCCACGAAAAATGTAGTATACTAAAATTCGAACATCGCGCTTAAATAAGGTGGCGTGGGACTTCATATGTAATTGGGGTATGTAAATGGTGTTATTCATAAACTGCGTTTTCTACTGTGGCATATTACTATGACGAGTATCGACCCTTCTCCCTTGATAGGTTTTAGTATAATAAAGTAGATCCCGAATCTCTACCTACGAAAAGTTACTGTTTTGTACCAATTGGGAGCGTTAAACAGTGTCTTCAAGCTCCCATTTGTGAAAAATTTTCGTGATCCTTCTCTGCCAGGGAGAGGAGTACCCCCCCAGACTCCCCTGTTCTGCAAATACGGACTTTAATATTATACCGGTCCATGCACTACGTCCGGTTGAGAAACACTGTTGTAGTGTACGCAACACATGCGATACGTTTATGTAGTGCTGCCTACTCCTAATTTGATTTTTTATGCAACATTGCGATTGGGCTCCTATTATCCCCACTGTCTCATATAAAGTCAATGTATACCTATTTATAGTGACTTTATAGAGACAGTGGCAACAATAGTATCTAATTTTTGATTGGTTGTTGAGATTGGCGACCATGTTGCAGCAAGTATATACAGGGTGTTTTTTGGGAGCTTTAGTTAAACGTTTCTGGGAAAGTAAAATAGGTAGGTTTTTGAAAATTTGTACTTAGGAGTTACGCTGAAGGCCGAATCGATGTAAAATATTTTCAAAATGGCCGCATTTCCGGAAACACCGGAAGTAAATAGTAACTTCGTTATTTTAAATAGCAACCCAAATTTTTTATTGGGTTTTTGGATTCTACGTGAAATTTCAGGTCTTTGGATACCCATATGTCGATATCTGCCATTTATGGTTTTTTAGTTATTTTGCCTTTAAGAAAAAAAAATGGCGGATGCATAATGATACCTTGAAAACGGTCAGTGCGTATAGAATGAATACAGCTTTCTTTTAGTGTACTTTAAAAAAAGTTAAGTTGCGTAAGACCGCCCCTATGGAGATCCAAATTTATGAAACTTCAAAGACTAAAAACTCAGTTTTTTTAAATGGAATCGCCATTTTCTTAATATTGCATGAGATAAAGCATCGAAATGGACATATTTTGACAATACATGTTCCTATAGCTATCTTTAACAGTTTCTGACTTATTCCCATTTTATTGAATTGACACTATTTTTTTTCAAATTTTCTTTTTAGTAGTCGGCCATGATTTTAAAACAATTGAATTTTAAACAATTCTAGTGACACTAATCCGTCACCTACTGTTATAGGTTAACACAAGTTTTTCAAAAATCGAAAAATGACTCGCAGTGGTTTCACCTATTTTTGAATTTAATTGTTATTTATGGTGAAATGGACAGAATCGCGGCACATGCTTGCCGTACATTCATTCGAACACTGGAACGAAATTGTATGAATTTTGGAAATGTTGTATCCCTGCACTACAAACCGTTGAAGCACAAGTGATACAAAGCTATACAAGAGAATATTTAAGAAAATGAATTGAATTGCAAATGCAAGATTAACAAAATAAATTCAATGTAAAATATAAAAAACTTCGTTAAAACATTTTTTGTATGGAATTGTTGCTAGAACAGGTATCGCATTACCTCTCTGAATTTTTAGACTTATACGTTGTTTAAGAAATTCAGTTGAACGACTCTGTCCAGATTTCTCAAAAATTTTTCGTCCTATATCCTTAATAAATTACTTATTTATTAATGAATTATTTAGACTAGAATCAATGATATTAAAGAATCCTTTTCTTGATTTGTTTAAAATTCGATTCTCTATCTCATGCAATAGGAAGAACATGGTCATTCCATTAAAAAAAACTGAGTTTTTGAACTTTCTGAAGTTTCTTAAATTTGGATCTCCATAGGTGCGGTTGTACGCAACTTAATTTTTTTTTAAGTACACTAAAAGAAAGCCCTATTCATTCTCTATGCACTGATAAAAATGGGTTGCCATGACTAACCGTTTTCAAGTAATCAATTATCAAGGTACCATCTGAATCCGCCATTTTTTTTCATAAAGTCAAAATAACTTAAAAACCATAAATGGCAGATATGGACATGTGGGTATCAAAAGAACTGAAATTTTAAGTAGAATCCAAAAATGCAATAAAAAGTAGGGGTTGCCATTTAATATAACGATATTACTATCTACTTCCGATGTTTCCGGAAGTGTGGCCATTTTGAAAATATTTTACATCCATTCGGTCTTCAGAGTAACTCTCTAAGTACAAATTTTCAAAAACCTACCTATTTTACTTTCCCAGAAACGTTTAACTCAAGCTCCCAAAAAAACACCCTGTATAATATTGAATTGTAGTGTGCACAAAACAGGTATTGTAGATCGAGGACCTATTTGCTTAAAGGCGTAAACTATTTCTGTCAGTGATCAGTGACGCAAAAGGAAGAAGACCCATAAGAGCTACAAGATACTTGTGAGCAGGAAAAACTGTATAGCAGCAACCTTTAAAGGTACAAGAGCTAGTTCTGTTCTAGTGCCGGAGTGTACCATGTTTGTTAATGTGGCAGAATGGTACAAAGACTACCGGAAGAATGAGTACAAGTATGCTCTAATCAACGAGTCAAAAGACATGCGAAGTTCTGACCGATCTATTAATAATCTATTATAATAAGCTCCACCCAGGACATTAGAAATGATATAATAAGCATTATACATATATTCTACATTAATTTAAACATTGATCAGTTTGTTTTGTCCAATACTAGTTACGATTATTAAATTAGAAAACAAAAATAAAAACACAAAGTGTAAATTTACGCAATATACAAGGATTTGAATGATTGGGGCCTATTTTACAGAAACAAAATCGATAATTTTTGAAAAATTTATATTTTTTCAGTTAATGATATTTACACTCTTCTAGACAAGGACTTTTCGGAATGTTCCATCCCATACAGAGCCATTCGGCTAGGAGGCACCACAACCAGTTCGTTAAACCAAGCTAGAATCACTACAAAACTTACTTGTCATTAAATCCGCAAACTTCCTCAATCAGCAACGCCCGTTCTGCCCGTGTAGCATGCGTTACGCATTTCTCCACAACATTACTCGCAAATTTATGCTGACTTAAGACCAAGACCTTCCCTCGTACCGCGTTGATCAACTGTGATTTGTCTTCTTGTTTACCATGCTCTGTAGAAAAAGAAAATTTATCTGTACAGCTCTCTATTTGAATTGAATTTGTACCTAGCACATGCTGAATGACGTAGTTGCCGAACTGGTCTTGTATTAATTGATCGGTGTGTGCATGGAGCTCTCCTAAAATTGGGGCAGTCTGTTCTGGAGTGCAATGTTCTAAAATACGTTGTATCACCCTGCACCCATAAGGATGAGTGGATAATGTATATACTTGTCCAGCAAATGACGAGATCACAAACTGAAACAAAAACCAGATGTGCAAAATTGTTTCGATAATTTAATACCTACTTGTAACGCTGAAGGATCCACACATTCTATGCATTTTTGTACAACATGATTTCCGTTTTGATCTTTCACACATTTTAACACATGACCGTCCAGTTCTTTGACAATTTCCTGCTGCTGTTCAGGTGGAATAGATTCAAGCGCTTTCTGGATAACTCGGCACCCGTACATTTGTAACGCCAATGGTAAAACGTGTCCGCGAACCTTTTGCGCTAGCGTAGTCTTTTGCTCGGACGTTCCAAACTCGAAGAATTTTTGAATAACATAATTTCCGAACACGTCGGTCATGAGATTATAGGCGGCGGCGAGTATTTCGTTAAAGACCATCTGTTTTTCGGCCGCCGACGCTCGTTCTAATTTCTGCTGAATAAATCGCGACCCGTGCTGATCTTGAGAAAATTCGACAATGTGATTTGCTAAGTCCCTGTCGAATACAAAATTGAAGTAAACGCCAATAGAGCTATACGTTACCTTAATTGTAGATTTGGAAAACGATTATTTCTAAAGTCCTCGAGAAGACGCGAACGGCCCTGCGGGCCTTTATCTAAGGAAGCGGAGACTGTGGTGAGTGAGGAGTTAATTTTGGTGAATAAGGAATTTGTGGAACCGAACATGGCGTTTGCAGTAAGACCTGCGGCGACCGAACTTCTGTATTTCGCCTCAGCACCTGGAGCGGCCGAAAGCACTCTGGAATTCACAAGTCCGCCCAACTGCAAGGGCGCTGTCGGAGGGGGTGTTAAACTTCCCGTCAACGGACTCGGGCTGCTACCCAAACCATACGATGCGGGCCATTTCGGTCTGTAATCCAAGGATGGTGAAAACGCCGATGTGTTTCTATCGAATGAATCGCGGCGACCTGTTGTTCCAGTGTTCAGTCCTAAACCTGTCAGACATTCGACTAGTTATTTACATAGTGAAATACTTGGGTTTGTGCTACTGTACATTTTGGTTGTCGATCTTATAAAAATGTATTAGCCATACCTGAAGGCAGGGAAGTTGTTGTAGCAGGAGAGCCAATATTTCCAAGCGAGGAACTGCCAAAGGGAGCAGAAGGTGGTGCGTGCAGCGGAGGGAATAAACCAGAACCCACCCCTTGGGCTACACCTACCCACACCGACCATAGTTAGTACACAAGCACATGATGTGGTTATCAATGTCAATTTGTACACACAATCTCAATTTTTCAAAATCAGTCACACTAATTAATAATGAGAAGAAAATGCCTATTGTCAATAATGGTTAAATGTGAATATACTAAACAAATGAAAAGTGACTTTAATGAAAGTCCCTTCAATATTGAGAATAGCCACTGTCATTTGCAAATAAGTTAAACTATTTTGGTGAAATAATGAAACCTTACTAATGATGATTTAATCAACAATGTTCTACAATCTAACCGCTCGTCACCATTTTAGTGACAGCATTCAGAGTTCAAGCACTGACCAAAATTGCCTCTGCATGTGCCTTACCTACCCTTCAGTCAAAAGCCAATTTTTTGCATTATAAGGGAAGGTCATCTTTGGTAAAATACTTATTTCAGTGTTTGTAATGTTGCAATAATAATTTTACTGATGGAGGAAACAGTTAATAAACAAATCACGCGATACTGATCTTCAAACCCTAATTGTTTTCTAGAAGGATACAGCACAAAGTTAATGTGTGGGCAGGAATGATGGGAAACCAGACCTTTGTGGAGCCCGAGGTTTATCTAAATATTCTACTATTTGAGGAAGTTCCTGCATTAACTGTTTGACACTCAAATGAAGACGATCCGGATACCCCCACGACCAAATATGGTTCCAGCAAGACGGGGTCCCTCCACATTTTGGGAATAATGTCCGCCAGTACCTTAATGATACATTTCCCAATCGTTGGATAGGAACTAATGAGTGAGTTTGAAACAGAAATAGATTTTGTCTGATTTTTGCATGTAGGCGGACAATTTCCTCAAATAATAAATATTGTAATCTATGTCTATGTAGAAATAAATTAATCCATTTGCTATATTTTTGTACAACTTATACATGTAACCAGTACAGCTGAAGGTTTAAATACATTCCTGTTGGATGACAGATTAAAATAACGATACCTAAACCAACACAAAAAATCAATCTTCAACTGAAGTATAGGAGGCAAGACAGATTTGGTGAGAGTGCTGTGACCACCCTAAACTCACCTACAACCAGTGTTTGACTAAAGCACTGTACACCTTGGGCCCGATTTTTTATTAGGGGATACAGTGAGTAAGGTGTGGTGACATTGGGCATGCATCTTTTAGATGCCCCTTCCCCTCAACTGTTTTTAAAATGTGATTCAGTTCAGTCACGATATACTGTATGCCACAATGGTCTAGTGGCGAGGATATCCGGCTAGGGCTCGGTCCTTTGGTACGGTAACAAAAATTCTTCAATTTTTTTGAAAAGTAAACTTCCACAAAATGCATGTCCATCGTCCCTGCACCAAACTCTGTAACCGCTTGAGATTTTTCTTATTGATGATATATTTAGCTGTGTGGTGGCAGCACAGTCAAAAGTAACACTTTCAAGGTGTAATGAGAAAGAATCTCGACAGTGCAAAAAAATAACACAGTTGAATTTATGCAATTGTCAGAGAACAATTTTTTCTTTTCCTTTCATTCGACTATTATTATTAATCAATATATGGTACCTTAACAATCTATAGGTATACACTTCTAATGTTACCCAAAAAAAAATTGGTGCCATAAATCTACATGTTTACAAATAAACAATTGAAATTTTATCCTGAAAACGATCCATATACCCATATATCACATTAATAACAGATTTGTCATTGATTGTGGACTAATGAGACTATGTACAATTTATAGCTCATTATGCCACACTCGAATAAAAATACCCAATCTCTATGATAATTTTGATATGCGCTCGGTGACGTAGTATTCTTTAATTAGCAAGCATCTATCCATGAAGCGATTTTAATGTACAAGGAGATGCATGACAGATTAGTATAACTGCAACAATAAAAAGAGAAACAAACCTCCGAGCGTTCCTCCGTTAACCGAAGTTGTTACGCTTCCACCGTACAAACTTTGCGGTGTGTTGGAATAGAGCGAAGCGCCCGCCGGCGTTTGCCTGTTCGCTTGTGGCTGCACCAGCACCGATGCGGGACTGACCAGTCGCATGGGAGTGCCATTTCGCATCGCGGCCGGTCCCTGTGCGACAAGTATCGCGGGATTTTGTTCGTAATACGGAACGATGTAGCCACTGGGGACTTGTTGCTGTAAATCGACGTGCTTGAAGCAAAGGTGCGGGTCAAAGTACTGTGCTTACCTGTACTTGTTGCTGTGCCTCGGATCCATTCGGAGTGAGAGGCCTCCTCGCTCCATTACTTGCGCTTTGTTGTATGAGGTTGGCAGGTGCTGGATATACCCACGGTCCGACACCGTAATATTGTGGTACGCTGGCTGTTATCAGATACGGTTCTTGCTGTGGATTTAAGACGTACGGTGCTTGTGGATATGCCGCTTGTTGCTGTTGTGCGAGGTACTGCTGCTGTTGCTGTTGTAAAAGTTGCAACTGAGCGGCGTTAGGATTGGTCGCTGCTTGTGTCTGTTGTGATCGAAATAATTGCTGCAACAAAAAAAAGGAATCTTAACATTTCGTATTTTGAGAATGAAAACAAAAAAAAATTACGACCTTTGCAAGTTGCGCATAACCTTTTTTAATAGAAAATACCTTCATTACAAACAAACCGACATACTCTTGTACCTCCCAACACTCAAGTTTGTGCAATAATTCTGTTTACAAGATCGTGAGAATTTTTGGACAATAAAGCATATTTTTGTATACGTATAAAAAAATAAAAAAATGTAAATTGGTAAACTAACGGTTTTACTGGTGAGAACAAGAGCAGTGTCATCGAAACACCAAATTAAGATGATAATTAGTTTGGCTAATTAGACAGATACTGCATAAAATTTGCAAAGGTAGTGGTTTGGAAACTTGTTTAGTTCTGGTGGTGAAAAAATAATGTCGAGAACTATTCCACAACACTATAGCTTTTTAGTAGTTCAATAAAATAAAAAGTTAAAGGAAAGTTTAGATGAAAGTAGTAGACATACAGGTTCTAAATTCAAGCGACAGTTTTATGCAGTCCAATGGTAAAATTTATAATAAAAATAAAACTTCCAGCAAAAGGGGGGGGGGTTCAGATCTGATTTTGTTTCAACACATTCAGACGTCAATTGTTAGATTAGAGCGCTTCTTAACAAACTTGATTATGGGTTCACTTGGTAATGCAATCATGAAACATTGTCAACAGGTGGTACCACATAAGTACATTATTGATTTCAATTTGAAAAAGATTGTTAATTACAAACAGATTCTGGTATGGTTCACAGAAGATTATCTTTTTATAAAATTCTTTTGTACGTGTGTTTGTGACTGTACCCTTAAACTGCTGAATGGATTTTGATGAAATTTTTTGTTTCCCCGGATGATTTAGATTCATTGTTGGACCCTATCAGGTTTTTTAAACACTACTTTTTTCGTTGATGTCACACTGCCATTTCGCGTACGATATTTGTGTCAAGCCACTTGCGCAGTACCATGCCGATGTGTTTACATTTTTACATTCTGTACGCTGGGTTTCCGTTATATACGTCAATATCGAACATGCGACGTCACGGGGAAAAATCCATCAAATTTCAAACCGATCAGTTTCCAAAATACGTAATTTCAAGGCTTCAAAAATGCTTAAAATTTCTAAAGAATTTAAAGATACAGTGTTACACAAATTTTGGGTGATTCAAAGCTCAAGAAGATAACAACCAGAACCAGAAAGAATAACAATAATAATGAATGTAAGTACTATTGAATTGGGTAAAAAAAATCCGATACAACTGAGTACCCAACGATCCTCGAGATTTTTACGCATACATCATTTTTACTTAAGGGGTTGATTTTGCTCCACCAGATCAGCATAGCTTGTAAAACAAATTTTTTTTAGTTTTACCTTTATGCGAGATGTCTACATACAAAATTTAATTTAATTATTTTAACAAGTAAAAAATTGGGATTGTGCAAATACGCAATTGTTTTTTATTTATCTACGTAGCTGAAAATCAATTGCGACGATCTTGAGGATCGTTAATAAATGTCAAGAAAAACATTAATGATGATATTATCGTTGTCGCTGATTTTTTAGATATTTTACTCTATAAGTTTGGATTTTAAATTACTGATTATAATGGCGGTGAAGCACACTAAACATTCATTCATAAGTAAACTTCCCTGAAGCTAATAATAACATTCCAGCAATAGATTTGCATACTTAATCTGAAATTTGCAATGAGCAATAAATATGCAAAAATATGCAACCAATCCAGTAACATGTTTAATAGTGTTTAGATATCTTACATATCTCGGACAAATTATATTTCCGTAACTACTATACCCTTTGCCATCAATAACAACCATAAAAGCAAATGCAAATGCCAAACCTCTAGCATTGTACCTTCTTTACGCGAATTCTACAGTAGTTAACGATGCTGAATCGTTGTATTAAAATTTAAGCGTCAGTTGAGAGAGGTAATTTGAGATTTGTTTGCCTCAATATTGTTGTGTAAACATCATGAAGACGGTCTAAACACCAAAAATAATGACGGGATATTTCAAGGGACTGTAAATCTGGGGGACTATTGACGAATAAGCACACAGTTCCTTTATTTTACTAAAATTTGTGTCTCAGCGTTTTTTTCCTTTTAAAATTGTTTGTAATTGTGTATTATTTTCTTGTTTAAGGTTTATCGTTTTTGTAAATTGTTTATTTAGATTTGTGTATTTAATTATAAAACGTGAAATTGCAAATTGTGTTATCGGACGAAATTTAATTAACGGACTTGTTCGTATCGCTTTTAGAAGAGACAACGGATAACCAGAGGTTACGATGTGCGCGTTAGTTCGGCGTAAGTGGAGATGCGTTCCTGCGAAGCTGAAGTTATAAAGTCTGTTGATTGGCGGTTGATTTGAAAGATCTTGAGGAACGAGAATATCTTATAGTGAAACTTTTGTTAAAGACGCAATCGGTGTCACAGTGAAGTGTGTAGAAGAAGTTGAGCAATCGTTAAATTCTAAGTTAAGTGGTAGAGCAAAATCTCCATTTATTCACAAATTTTATGCGAAAAACGACGGGACACTTTGAATTCATGGGAAGAACTAAATGTTATGCCATTTCTCTTATCTACCGCCTGCGTGCGGGGTATTGTGTCCAAACACGCTTTGTAAGCTTCTCTCTCTTTCTTTTATTTTAATGGTTTTATGTGTCTCGGAATAAATGTTTGTAATATTGTCAACCAATTAATTGTGTGTTTATTCGAATCCTTTGCGCGACTCAGATAAAAGTCTTTGTCAGATTTTTTATTCGTGTCCAAAATTTATGTCAGGTGTGAATCTAAATTTGTGTATTAAATTATTTGTAATTTTCGAAGTTGATCGAGGCCACCAAGTTTCTCAAATTGAGAAGTTTTAAGCTAGTATTAGGATTTTTCTCTATAGCAGATGCTAGGTGTGTACCAGGAGGGATTATAAAATTCTTAGTATCAATTTTGTTTTGTTTTGAGCTAGTTGGACAAGTGTTTTGTAGGAGCCGCAGTGACCGCATATCATTGCAATGTTAATTCTTCAATTGTTAAGGAAACAATAAATATTAATTTATGCTCAACAACAAGTTAAAATCAAATTTGGTACAGTTTACACTTATACAGCGTGTTAACTTGCACGGCGTACCTAAGGGATATAATTGAGATTCCCTAATTATTTTAGAGACAAATTTTATTTAGATTTTGTAATTGAGAAAAAATATGTAGATTCAATTTTCCCAATTCTGTAACTGGAAAAACTGAAAACAAGGCTTACTTTTTTTTTTAAAAAATCTGTGTTGCCTTGGAAAAACAACAGGCGCGCTTGGCATTTGTTTGCTTTCAAAATGGCATGGTATCACACTGACTTTAGTTAAATTGCACTCGTTTTCACCCACTGTAAAAATAACTGAACTGAAAGTTAAATGTACCGATTCGTATTATTTCCCTACACAACAAAACCAAATACACGTTGTCTCTAAAATAATGAAAAAGTCAATATTTCAAGATTTAACATTGTAAATCGTATGCTGTGACCGCAAGTCACCATCCGGTATATGCTTTATTAATGTTTTTGAAGCTAGGTTCATCATTACTTCGGATTGATTTGCAAAAGTTTTCGACGTTTTTAAATATGCATCTAGGCCACGACCTGACTTACGATTGCTGCATCACTATTACTCTGCAAAAAAATTGTGCGATTTCTTTAAATGTATTCAGTATAAATAACGTATTAGATTTCTAATAATAATTCAATTTTTAATAAATCGTTTTCTTTCATAACTAGAAGATCACATTTCAATCAAGTTAATAGAAATTGAGCATTAAAAATATTGGGAAAAAATAATTGCAATATGGCAGTACAGACAATTTTTGACGAGTGGAAAGTAATTTCAGTACCTCCACAAAAAAACGCCCCTGGTTTCTATAGATAGGCCTTTCGAAATCTTTTGGTGAACACTGTGAACATGTGATGACACTTTAGCTGGTTTAAATTAATGCCGACCAATATCACAAAATTTCGATGAGACCTAAAACCTTAACCAAAAATGATTGAAAAAATTAATAACCGGAAAACATCAAGTAGCATGTATAATCGATAGGTGATTTATGGATAACATTTTATCGTGCGCACATAGACCAACATGCACACGAAGAAAAATCGGGGACATAAGCGTCGGCCTAATGTCATAGCCAAAGATTAACGATCAGTAGAGAACGTTAACATTAACATCATCGTCAAAAACCTATGTACGAACGGCGTGTTTGCCATCCATAAAAGAAAGAAAACGAAGGAATGCGCGAACCACATTGTTTAATTGCGTTTATATAATATCAAGGCTCTTTAATAATATTATGTAAATGAAAAATTTGTCTTTTCACAACTGGTCATTTCGTAACATTACCAAGGACGAAGTTTACAACTTGATGATTCTCGAGTGGGTGAAATTGTCAATGTCATTAAATACTACTGCTGTGTAAATATACATGTAAGGCAATGAACACGCGACTGCTTCAATTCTTACACGCGACAGACTTAAATTAAGGGGTGCGAGAAGAAGATGAGTGGTGATTTCGTGAATATGGTCCAGCTTACTTCGAATTTAGTACCAAGTGTTGGATATGAAAAAAAGGGCAGTGGTGCATATAGAAAACAAGTCAAAGGCGTACAAAAGCTTCATATAACAAAAAGCTATTCCAACTTTGCAACATATCGATCATCCTTTTGTCAGTAGTCGCTGAAAGGTGACGCTTAGAAAAGCTAGCGCTTCGGGGTAATCGCGTTTTTTAAATGGATTTTTTATAGCCTTACATTTTATAAATAAATTTTCATTTTGCCTCCCTTCGAGTGCACCTGTAATTAATTGCGCATATTGCATATCCATTGCTCGTGTATGATTTTCTGTTATGCATTAATGAAATCCCTTGTCAACGAATTTCCATTATTCCAGTTCTCGTTCGCAAATTCCGCGCGCGCTACGATTTTCCCGAAAACGTTATAATTGGGTATCCGACTTTTTCTTGTCGAACCCCTACGGCAGCATTGCCAATTACTTCCAACTTGCACGCGAAGTAAACAATTCCTGGTAATTGTGTAAATCAACCCTTTGTGTGTCCTAGTCGATTAACGTGCATGTGCCACAATGGCAAAACAAGCCGAACGCGTAATTAACACAGTTAAAAATACGACGATAATTTAATCATTACGGTTCTCTCGTAGTTACTAATGAAATCCGGCCATAAATTTTCATTCAAATTTCCAATTTCAAAATGCTCGCATCTTTATATTCTAACAAACTCCGAAATCAATATATAGAAAGTTCCTCTCGCGTAACAATTTATCTAGAAACATAAATTACTTATAACGGGAACGGGAAGCCAAGTTGAACACGTTTCAGAACGAAATTTTATAAATCCGTGGTAAAAGGATGTAAGCGCAATTCTATTTAAGTTTAGATATTACCGTTAAGTATATTCCATTTATTTTATTGCCCATTACAGGAGGTGCAAAATGATTGATTTACGGATCGGTTTAGTAACTTAATTAGCGGGGTGCCCCAAGGAAACGATCTAGGACCATTCCTTTTTCGTAAATAATCAACCTGTCATGCTGCATTAGGCGATATAATTGTATTGATCTGTGAGCGACATAATAAGTTCCGTAATTCCATGGTCGCTGAATTAACCACGTTTACCTGTTCATTATTAATTTGTAGTTGATAATTAGAACAGAAACGAGCAACTATTTTTGTATAGCAATTAATGTAGAAAGTGTTCGGCGCTTTAAAAGCATTAACGGTAATTCTGGTGGCTAATGGTATTCATTTAGATTGATAGTCACGTGTCTTTTTACCCAATGTTCGTTTTCGTTTACAATAAATCGCACTGTATCCTTGAAGTACTTTTCGAACAATTCTAGTCGAAGGCTATTTTTTACGTGCAGAACTGCAACAGTGTATGAAGCGTACCAATGTTCCACTTGAGTAGCAAAATTACGAAACGCCGGCATCTTCAATACATTCAAAGTCGAATTCATCTGCAAAGCGAAGACACTGCACATCTAGGACTGATGTCTTCCACATGAGCAAATCTGTTTTCACTGCATGATTCACATTCGAGTGAATAGCTAAATGCAAAGCTAATCAACATTTTGTAAACCATACAAGGTTTATGTAGAAAAAATGATTTCATGCGACACCAAGTGAGTAAATAAATACACCGAAATTCGCAATTAGTCCATTCAGTTCAGTTGCTTACGTTTAAAAGATTCACTCGATAAGGAAATTGAATTTCAAACAATTCATTTTTGCGCAAGAAAAGTTTCCAAGACAACGATCGCTTCAATTTTAAACAAGTTTACCCTCGGCTTGATGCCGGAGTTATTTGAATATTACATACTTCGTAAATTCTCAGAAAATCGAGGAAGTTTAATACAGTTCAGTTTTAAGCGAGCGTAACTAACAAATTGATGATAAAACGTCCCGTTACCACTCAAATATTCATAATTTTGGTCGAAAATTGAATGCGAGACTCTACAGAGTTAGACTCGTTGACGTTCTCTTTCATTTGTATTTGCAAGAGATATAGAGAATTGCTTTGTCAAAGCAAAATGAGTGCTTTGTTAACCTTGCGCGGAAAACAATTACAATCGTCACGAAGGATCAAAAGGATAAAATACTCAAGTGGAGTTCGCGAAACGTGGTCAAGAACGACTTTACAGTTTTTTTTATATTTTCATTCTTGCCTTTGTTACCTGGGCCCTGACAATGTTTCGTTTTCATATTGATAAAATCTCTTGTCGAAGTTTGCCGTAAGTGGGTCAATTTATACTATCGCCTAACGGATTCTACGGTCATTAAACCTTTTCTTGAGCCGTTTTTATGTAAGTTCGCGAGTTCAACGTCGTCATTAAATAATGATCCCAAAGCGTACACTTCTTTCTGACAGTCATTCACTCTTCTTTCAGCGGCTCTTCCTTTTTACATAATTATCATTCTTGAAGGAGGCGGAGGACATTTTATTTATTATGTTTTTGAGAATAGGAAGTTGAAGTAATTAAGGTAGTAAAAGCTGGTTTTGAAAAGGAATGAAAACAATTTCGCAATTATTCACGTTTGGTAAGATAATAAAATAATGCTCGCATAGTTCAGCAACCTTATGCTTGCCGAACTTGAACACAATGTGCGTCTTCTTCCATGGTTTAACGCTTTTAAGTTTAAGTTGCGTACAAGTCATTGTTGTTTTACACATAACGTTTTCTCATGTACTTGGAATAAAATTCGTTTATGAAAGTAAATGACTTACAATTCGGTGAGATGAGAATACAAAAGGCAGTTGATAAAAGTTAATCTACTTTGGAATTTTCAAGTTTCAGATTATCAATTATAAAAGTTTTAAAAAGGCAATTTAATGTTGGATTGAGAAGGGTTGCGCTTGAAAACTTAGATGAAATACCGCCCCGATTTACAATATTTTTCTGGATGATATCAGTTTTTCTCAATCTATACTAGTTGGCTGTCTACTTACTTAATTTAAATTTTTTGGGGGTCATTTTCGGAGATTATTAAAGCTCGCATCCGGATCGTGCAACACTAAGAACATTGTCCACTAAGACAATGAACATAACGCAGGAGTAAAGGCGTGTCACTTTGTAATTAGCAGATGATATATGTAATTATTAATTCAATTCCTTAAGAAATGTACAGAGTTGTTGATCACGCCGGAAATCCATATTCCTCAGGAAATGGCAAGAAATATAAGAAATGGACAAAATTTTGGGGAAATATAAACAAATTTTAGGAAAAGTATGAAATTCGGAGAAAATAAAGAACTTATTCTTACGTAGCACAGAAATGACTTGCTTTCTTGACGTGGTGTAACATATATTAAGATATGGCGACATCTAGAGGGCGTTCAAATGTTTTTTTAGGCCTGGGCATTTGTAAATATAGTGGGTTGGGCTGGTAGAGCAGCCTTGGTTGAAACTCCAGCGGAATTGGATCACGAGCGAAATTCTTGTCTCTCATATAAGAAATTTCGAGGAAATCAGTGGAAATTCCGAGGAAATCTAAAGGTACTTTTAAGGAAAAAATGGTTTCTATGGGGAAGTAACATTTACTCCTTCATTCGGAGAAATTTTGTGTAAATTTAAGGCAATGCTAGAAATGTTGGGAAAATTAAACAAAATAGTGGCAATTTTTTAGGCAAGGAGGGAAACCTTTGTCCCCTTTATCCCCCTCCCCGCCCCACTTAAAAATAAATACCAAACAAAATAAAATAATGGCCGATACGCTGAAACTTGATTGATTGATTGATGTATCACAACCTATATATTTTTTATATAATTATATAGGTATTTTATTCAATCATATTTTTCAAAATTATGAAATGACAAGTTTCTACCGTCAGCCATTTTTATTGATTGGTAGCGGCTCCCGTGAATACAATAAAAAATACAAAATCTTCACGATTTCATGGCCTACTATTTAAAAACCGTAAAAAATAAGGTTTTTATTTGTGGTTCATGGCTAAAATTAAAAAAAAAAATACAGATTGCGATACATCAATGTAATCATGAAAAAGGATACCAAAAAATTTACGCTAAGATTGCATTTAAAAAATACCAACTTTGGATCAAATCTCAGAAACCGTGCCCCAAACATTTATTTTTACTACGCCACTGGATTCTACGTAAAACTATCTTTCTAGAATAGGCAGTTTTTACCTTTCTTTTCTGTCTTACATGGGTAGTAACTAGTAAGATACAATAGCATCTCAAGAATTCAAACTTTTCGTTTTTCACTCTGTATCTTAGAAACAAACGTAGCTAGATTGATTCTGTTTGTGGTATTAAAAGTGACACAAGGTCACGAAACCCCTAGTCTCTATCGTTAAAAACAGCTGAGATACGCCACAATTTCATCCAAAATACGACACGCCGTGCAAACAGACAGACCGACATCATCAAAATTTTGTTTGATTGGAATTCCTGGTTCTAAAATAATTCGGAAATTATTCTATGAAGATTTCAGGATAATTATAAGATCTTAACAAGATTCTAGGAAAACTCTACAAGACCCTAAGGGGAGCCTAAACAGATTTTAAAGATAGTTCCCTAACGATTCTAAAAGTTTTGAAGATTTTACATAGGGTTTTAAAAGTAAAAAAAAACAAACAAGTTGTAAATCAGCATATGCATGATTAAAGCGCATTTTTGGTAATGCAGGTTTTATTAGCGAAGTTTAAAATTATCGATCTCACGAGTAATTTTGGCTGCGTTAAATAATTAATTTTATTTAATTTCAATTGACGGTACGTCTTCATTTTGTAAAACAAATCACAAAGTAAATAATAAGTTTTTATACTGGTAGCGCTATCTAACGGTAAAATTATAGCACCTCCGAAACCCATATCGAAATTATTTTCTTCAATTATCGATCTCACAAGTAATTTAACTCAAAATAGACTAGTGTCTGCACATCTACACTATAGCAGAAAGCTTTTAGTGAAAATTTGAATTCTCTAGCTATTGTAGTCGTGGAGATCTCACGCGGACAGCCGGCCTGCCAGCAATAACGAATATAATAGCGTATTTTTTTCAAAAATGCGCTAAAAATTTAGAGAATATCCTAAGAGGTAATGGTTCCGAAAGTTGTAAAAGTTCCGAGAGTTTTTAGAGTTCTGAAGATTACAAAGGCGTCTAAAACGATCCGTCTTAATAACTGGACGGAATGTGATATGGCCATTGGGCAAAGCATTTTTCACTAAACATATAACCACGTCAAGGGAGGCAAAAATTAGCTGGTGGTTTTCATTTGTTCCCCTCTGCTCTGTTACATCCGAACAACCTGATTTGCATATTCTCTTGAATGATGTCTCTCGAGAAAATAGGATACGAAATTGAGATGCTCATGTCCAATATCAAAAATTCGACCTGTTTACTACGTCATATGTAGATGGGCTTCGGCGAGGTCTTAAACAAGGGGTGAAATTATTGTTTGTATAGGATAGACATTACATTTAAGTATAGGATATGAGTTATAAAAAAGAAAGCTTATTGCTCGGTGAACACTTTAACTTTATTTAACTTTCCATTGGAAAAAATGAGGTATGTTTGCAGATATCGTCCGATATCGCAAGAAATGGGCACCATAGCAAAATATGAGGAGGTAGCCGTAATTAATAAATCGTTCGACGCTATGGCCTGAAGGAATTCGTGGAATGTTCGGGGAAGTATTTGTAAATTGCACCTTTTCCTTCCCGGATTTGGAGATTGGTACGTCACAGTAGACATTCTAACAAATATTTTGTTGATCGAAAGAAAATTTACATTTACGACCTTATCACAGATGTTTAGTATTCCGTTCGCAAAACAATACAACTTTCACTTCTACACTAAACCTTACGAAAATCATTAATAACAATTACGTAAGATGCGTAGAATATCAGTTTATGTCACGGGTATAGGAAGTTCATGGGGGAAGAGCACAAAAGAAAGGCCCGAGTCAATATTGTTTCTAGGTAGGTGTAGGTACGTCGTTCAACCGCGTTAGGGTAGGTAAACAACAGGTGACTTATCAAACGGAAAACGAACAGAAAGCAATTATAAGCAAGGCTGGTAGGTATATCAAAATTCACATGATAGCATCGTGGCAGTCACGTTCAAGCCATTGTTAAATCATCAGAATACCATTTGTGTAAAGGAAACGAAATGCTCATCAAAAACATGTCCCAATAGAAGTGAAAATTTCGATCAGGTTATACTGCATTTGAGTTCACAGAAACAAAACATTATTAAATGGTAAATGCGCCAAACACCACATTTATTCGTATCGTGCAATTTAAACAGAACAAATCGAAGGATCGAAGTGTGAAGAATCGAAATGAGATTAAGCTCCTTGATTGCAGGTATTGATTGTAAAAGAAATTGTATTAGTATCGATTTTCTTTGACGTATTTGTTTAAATTCAATTTAAGAGGTGCTAAGAGTTAAAACCTCCCTTAAATAAACACAGTGAAAGAAAGAGTCACCAACACTCGATCCCCTAACACCCTATGTATATACTAGCGTTATTATCACCTACTCCAAATTAGATTATTAGATCCCTGCCAGCGGAAATACGTTTGTCCTTACTTTTTGTTATTCTTTACTTTATTCCCTAATGGTCTTATAACTTTTTCGTTCGCTTTCTCTCAAGAATTTGCGCATCTATTCAGTGGATATAATAACAACGCGAAATTAATTTTGTTGGGAGGAAAAGGAAAAGGCGCGCTCTATTCTCGCGGAATTGTATTTTCATTGCGGTGGCCACAACGACAAATTATGTGTGGTATGTCATGGCCCTTCTTACTAAACTAAGAAAAGGTAAAGTTAACGATAGTATTTTTCGTTTTGATGAATAAACAATGTAGGAAGATGGTTCGTTGACGTGGGCTTGTACAAATTACCCAAATTAAGTTTGAGATATGCAACAGATGTTAATAACGTTTACTTTTTGGCAGAGATTGGAAATGTCCCAAAAAAAAACGCATCTCCTTTATGATTAAATTTGAATCTCAAACGCAAACCGACGCGACGCCGACAAATCAATAAAAGGGAAGAAGGACCCGATTCCCTCTTGGATTTGAATTACGGGCTGACGCACCGAAAATTCGTTTCCAACTCCATAATTTAACACCTTTTTTATCGACTGGTGCTCTATTATGAAAACATATTTTTAGGCAAGGCAGGTGGGTGCGGTGATATGATAACGGCGGACACTCCCCATTGTGCTGCACGCTAATGGGATCGTAAACATTTTAGAAAATCCAACGGTTTTCCCAACAAACATTACTTATACAAAATGGTGCGAGTAATTAGACTAGAGACTCCTTTGCACCGACACAACGTTAATGAGACGTTTTGCGGCGTGACTGCCAAAACGCTTTGCCTCATAATTCAAAACATTATTAATTATGGTATGTACACCTACAACGTAAGGTGTGCGTTATAATGCATTGTAACGAGCCATATTTGACCACCTTCGACTTTAGTGGGAGCTTGCCCAAACTTCATTAGAGGAGAGAGAATTGAGCAATTCTAGTTGCACACACATTCAATTTTGCTCGTCACTTACGATACACTGTCTAATTGCGCGACTAATTTATATTTTGAATACTAAATTGTTTCTTAATTAGACTAATGTTTGCACCTTCCGAGTAGATTGACTAATTTAAAATCTCTTCCTCAATTTTTAAACAAAAAAAAACGTACGTTTAATAAACTTGAACTTCTCTGCAAATGGCAATACCGTTGCAATACTGCTGACCTTAAACTCTAAAAGATTAAGGTAGAAGATGATGAGTCTTGAAATAAAACCACGCAGAGCTGCAAGGAAGTACAGTGTCACGTGGAGTCCCCAAAATCTAATCACTTCTTTGTCATGCCCCATCTGTGTACCAAATATGAGCGTTATATATATCAAGTTATCGTGGCATGTTCAGACCTTTTGACATTTTTAGTAACGTAGCAGTATTCACGCTATTTAATTAAAGAGGCACACTGCCAGAATACTCTTCGGCAACGTTTCCGCGTCATGCATAGATTTTGTTAAATATGGGGTTAGCACTACTGCGCCCCTAACAGTTTATTTCTCCATTCTAATTGGGTACTTATATACCACATAAGGAACTATATAAAATCTAAAAATGCAGGTGATAGAAAGGATAAAAAATTCGCATATTTTCGATTTTCCTTTAATTTGTTTCTCAGCAAGCCCATAACATTACAATACTATCGGCTTTAAGTACATAAGTGTTTGAGTAGATATAGTAAATCAGAATGATTTTGAATTTTTTTCTTACGTCAAGATGGACTAAACTGAAGTATTTCTGATATCGACTAAATATTTTTGAACCCAAAAATATCGAATCCAAACAAAATTTACACTATAAAGTGTAACGAACTTTGAATAAAGAAGATAGAGGAAGGAACATATCAAATGAAATGAATGAGAGAAATTGAATACGGAAATGCCGCCATTTGTGCACCAATGTTGAGTCACTTCTGTTTAGTGATCACTTGATCAGTGATTGTATAATTTAATCTGAATTTGGTGTTTGTGGTTTGCGTTCTTTGTATGGTATATATTATTGACGTTTATATATTAAAAGATATTATTTGTGTATTTTAAGTTGATTATTAACGTTTGAGTTTAGAAAGTTAAAGTGTACCTAGTTAAATATGGTTAGCTGCGTTGCATGCAGTGTATCAAGAACTAAGAGAACCTTGGCGATGGGAATATATTTTCATCGGTAAGTACAGTTTACAACATGAAATTTCCTTCAATTACGCGAGAAATATGTGCAGTAAGTCTTATAATAGTTCGTAAACCTTAAATTAAGAAAGTTCTTGATTGACATTTTGAATAAAAAAGACATTTAATCACTGCCAGTGGCGCCTTAGCCGTTTCAAAAGAGGGATCTTATTGTATGAAGCCCCATTGAATCTGAGGTTAATCAGTAGTGTAGATAACTAAAATGACCGAAATTTAATCCTTACGGATGAACTATGCGTTGATTTCAACTGTGTGTTCAATGGGACATTATATAACTGGATTTAATATAGTTTTCAATAGCATAGTTATTATGCAGGTTTCCAAGTAATCCTGCTAACAGAACACTGATAACGTCCGGTTGAAGGAAGATGCTCTACCTACAGTACAAGTTAATCGCATGAAACATGTAATGTTCAGTGTAAAGTGGACCATTTTCAACATCATTTCTGCCCAGCTCATTTTGAATTACAATTTTTAACTTGAAACGTTACATGATCACTTTGCCAGGCTTCTACTGCCCACTAACCATAGAAATAATTATAGTACTTTTATACTGCCCTTTACAAACTTTTATTGCTACATTATTTACATTTATCTAAGCATCAATAGTAATAATAACAATTACAGGTAAAGACCCATTACACAGATGTACAATTCGCACTGTCAATCCATACATCTGAAATAGAATGTCAGGCATCGACTAGTTTTTTGGAGGACTACACTTCTTGTCAAGAAATTCATTCCGAAATGGCTGTAGCATCAACTTCTCAAACTGGAAACGTGCAATCTAATGCTTAACCTGGTCAGGATTCTCCAAGAAAACGTGCATTGAAACGGGAGCTATCTCAATTAGCATACAAAGATATAATAAAATCCAAAAAATGAAAACTATTGCAACAAAAAAATTGGCGCAAAAAAATGAATATGTACCCTGAAAAGTTTGCTTCAAGAATTACGGAAGAAAAATATGATTCTTGAGGAACAGCTGGACACATTAAAAGAATCTTTTGGCGAAAACAATAATTCTCTCACACGTTTTGTCAAGAAAATTCAAGGCAAAGCAGTAAGCAGAAAATACACTAAAGATTTGAGAGCTTTTGCTGTTACTTTGCATTTTTTTTTCAGGTAAAGCTTTAAACATATGTGAGAAATAAAGTTAGTCAAATGTTTACCACATCCAAAAACTTTAAATAAATGGTATATCAGTGGCTTTGTCAGCTATAAATTAAGTACTTAATTATAATAATAATAATAATAATATATTTATCCAAAAGATCCTAAACGGATATAGGACAAGTCAAAGGCCAAATTGTTTAAAATGTGAAACATGTATTAATAATTTGATAGGGGAAAAAAAATTTTTAATTACGGACTAATCACCTTTAAAGACAAAGGTGGATTAACGTATCCAAGTAAAGACACTATAAAGCTTTGTATGTACATTGAAAAGGTGATCAAATCACTGTGTGGTGCAAAAATTAACAAATTGTTAGTATTAAGTAAGGTAATGAGTTATTTTGTTTGTAATCCTTTGTTCACGTCAAGTTCTTGTGAGTACAATCACAATTACCAATTGGCAAAATCTGTAGCCAATGTGTATTTGAACTTAAGAATAAGCAGGTATATAACCAAGATGAAAACACAACAAGATTATGTAAGAAATCAGTACCTACACCAAGTTAGTGTTATTTAAAGGACAATAAATTTCTCGGCAACTTGTATATTTTTTATGACCCTTTATAAACATTATTGTGGACGCCTATGGTTAATAGGAAATCTAAAATTCGCCATTTTGACACCACTTTTGCTTCATGTTTATTAAACAAACACTCCTTCCTCGATCTTCTTTATTCAAAGGTAACGAATCACCTATTGAAGTTTCATACTTGACCACACCGCATATTTGTGGAGTCGACCAGATCTGCTCAACACGTCCTGGTATCTAGAGCATTTTAAGTTGGATGCTACCGTAAATAAAGCTGCAATTAATTCGCCGTTTGCAACCGTTTCCGTCAATTGTCTTTGTTGCGTCCGAACATTCTTGTCATTTAGAAGACGATGGCAAATTAATATTTTGGAATATCGGCCGCGTTAAGCCATTATTACCAAGTTTTTGTTTCATATGGTAATTTCAAACACAAAGGCCATGCAGGTTTATACCTATATCACTTTTGATAAATGACCTGTATGTTCCTACTACTACTCATTTTAGAAATTTCAATCCGGCCAATTAAGTAAGTGAAATTAACAGTAGTTAGTATTGCAATAAACGTCATTCCACATAGTCGTGTGGAGTATTAAAAGAAACTTGAAACTTGCGCTCTTAATTGATCTTATTTGTTTCTTGGTGTTGTTGTCTGTTATAGATTCGCAGAAAACGCCCGTCTTGAGCTCGAAAAGGCTGCCGCGACATCGACCACCCTCGATTGAGACATCAATAAATTATTGTTTATGCTCTATTCCTATCAAGTATTTTATTTCTTTAGCTCCAGACAAGGATCTCTTAGTCTGCCTTGTTTCCCTCTTTTGCTAAGTATTCTCTCCTCTCTTTTGAAATTGACTAAAGACTAAGTGGTATGTATCCGGTTTACTTTTACTACTTTTCCCTTTTGCTTCGTTTTTGGTCGTGTACAAGAACCCGGATATTCACCCTGACCCATATCTACTTTGACTGAGCTTACCGTGTGCTTGACTCAAGATAATTTTGCTACTTTTGTCCAAATTCTCTTTCTGAACAAGGAAAGACCAAGTTTCGCCAAAATTTGAGGTTTTTTTATACGTACGTACGTCAAATGTGACATTCCACTGATCATATTGAAACAGCGAAGTATCGTTCCGTTGCTAGGAGCAGAGAAGCGGCAAACAGGCAGAGAAAGTTTGCTTCTCTGCTTCTTTTGATTTCTATATCTGTGTTGACTAGCGCTTTAAATACAAGTAGTTCTAGCATACTAACAAAAAAAATGTAGTGTTTACCACGGACGAGCGGGATCCGCTGGCAGGTCGGAATTTCCGAGTTGTCAGCGAAAACTCACTTCTCGTCTTTGGTTAACAATATACTACTACCGCACTCCCTTTTGTAGAGATGTGCCACCTTATGGTAGGAATTGTACCAAATCGGTATATAAAAAAAAAATATAAGTAAAGTTACTAGTACAGCAAGTTTTACCAAAATACCAAGGAAAAACAAACATTGCAGAGCTGTGCACCAAAAAAGTTTACGAAATTGTTACTTGTTAATTTTCTAAACGTTTCTTTCTTCTAGAATATCAAATTGTTTAAAACATAGAAATCATTTATTTTTTTCCACAAAAAAACTTGTTTCTGGAAATGGAACTCTTGTGGCCATTGAAGACAAAAAGTGACATTAAAATGTATTAGGTTTTTTTTGTCTCTTTTTACAAGAAAGATGCGAATCTTGTTTGTGAGTGTGTTGACCTGGAAAGCCTCGTTTGTGGATAATTTAATTAAAAAGTGTACTACTTAGTCTGATATTTTTTAAATAAGCAAAAAATCATAGACAGCAGGTTGTTTTTATGAAACCGGAGAAAAGTCTTTTCACTCTTATGATTAAATAAAGAATATAAAAAACATTTTTTAGCCATTTAAAACGTCATTATTTCGTCAATTAATAAAAAAATTTAAAGCTGCATATAATTTTTAGATAAGTTCAGTGTTTTTTTTAAAATCATGTAAAAATCCAATATAGCACTAAAAAAAAAGAAAGTTGATATTCAATATTCATGTTAGTTCCATTTCGACATAATTTTGAAGTTACATATATCTTAATATAACTTAAATTGTATTATAAGATTTAAAAAGAAAACCCATTAGTATATTCGCAAACATTTTAAAAACATGTACGATCCCTAAGTACATATTTATTTATGTAATGTTTAAAAGTAACATCTGTATTTGTCCTCCTATATGTCATTAACTCATTACAGTATGTCTATTAGACTCGCAAATATTATTCCACGTATTAATTCCTACTGTTGGTGATAAAATAGCGCGAAATTCAACTTTTACAAGAGATTTCAGCGATCGATTAACTGGAGCGAGTAACAGAATGAAAGCGTTACTAAAAACATTACCGTTTCCGTAAAACAATCTCCCGAGTATTAATATTAATCGCCGCACGTTTGTGAAATTCGTCAAAACCTGGAAACTTAAAAGAAAGGGGTTCCTTACCGCATCGAAATGTCGATTTCACGGTTGAGATATGCCTGACGACTTTCCCATTCAAAGGAATTTTGTTTGATATGAAATAGGAATTTTTTGAGCGTATAGCCACAGCCGTCATTTACATTTGCGTTAATTGGAAACGATCCAGTAAAACAAAAGATGAAATTGTTAGAAGAAACCCTTATTTACCCTCACAGCAATTAATTCGCGTCGCGATGGGAGCTCAAAATTGAAATTTATGGAATTTCTAATCATAAATTAGCTTACAAGCGCGTATTGTTTTTCGCAAAATTAAAATTCCTCCAGGAAATTGACGAGAGTGAGTTAATTACGAAATAATCTCGTAAACCTCCGTTTTTGATTTGATTATCGCGCAAAAGCTAACAATAATCGAATTTGCGGAGAGAAATCTGGATGAATTTTTCTTATTTCTTTTTTCGGAAAATCATTGGAAACGCGTGTTAGAAATGAGATTAGATACACGAGCAAACTGGAGGATACAAATAAAGCTGTACTATCAGAGACATAAAGCGAGTTTAATTAATTACTCACTCGCTTTACGTTTATTACATCTGAAGTAATTTTGACTTAAATTACTTTGCAATCAAGATGACGGAATGGGTTTTGTAAGACAATGTGCGATCCAATATTAGATGCTAGAAGACATCTTAAACATTTGTTCGCAATAAACAAAAAGCCGTCTGTAATTAGAAACGGTATAGCGTTCCATGCAAAGACAAGGGCTTAAAAATGCTCGAGGACGGCAAAATGAAATATTTCACCAGTAATTGGTGTCAATTGGTGCCAACCCACGCGAACATAACCTCTTTTATACCGTTGACAAATTATAAGACTGCCTTAATAGTTGGAGCTTACACTCCTCGCCCTTCAAGCGCCGCAAGCCTTTTATGAAAATTACTTTCATGAAATCGATGGATGACATCACGACTCGACTAATGGACTCATCTAAAAAAAAAAGTTCGTTCCACGAGACAAGTCATTAGTCAAAAGCAGCAATGTAATTAGTAATTATTACTTGTAACAAAAGAAAGAAGTTTCGTTTTACACTCCACGTGATATTGAAAATGGGGAAGGCGAAAAAAGTGAAAATTAATCTCGTGTTACCCTTGAACACCTTTTCGAGCTGTTTTTCGTCGGCCACAAATTTTAATTTCATTTGAAATTAAACGGTTTTCCTTAATTAATGGGCGAGTCCGTCTAAGATGGGAAAAAAATGTACCAGTGGGAGTTATTTATTTATATTAGTGTCAACGTGATGACGGATTAGGTCAGAATGATTCACAAGAATGTGACGTGCAGAAGAAGGGTTGTCTATTACTCTTAGCAGTTCACTTATAAACATTGAGTGGAATGGAAACACGTAAAGTTGTGGGAAAATTACATGCACTACTTTTTTTTCATTTCGTACCATGTAATGAACATTAGTTACAATACAATAGTTGCGTAAACTCTTACGAAAACTGTGACCTTAGACGTATTATACACTTTAAAAGTGTTACGTTACGGAAACAGTACAGGTGCTTTTTTTCTTCTGGGCACACGCCCTCATTAAAAATGGGACTAAAAAAACAAACGGTTTTGATTTTCTCATTATTTCCTGCCCTTAATAGATCAAATTCTGCGACAAAAGAAACTAAAGGTTAATTGGATGCAGAGTTAAACAATATAAAGGAAGTCCAACGTTCGTCATTCTTTTGAATAGAATTCGTGAAACATTTAACTAAATGCTACTATTTCCGACATTCATTTTCAGTACCTAGTATAACTACAACTTTAAGATTGTCCTCTACATTGAAATTGAAAAATAAAGTCTTATCCTAATTAGTATTTTGACTGATATAATTATCCATAGACGTCGAAAATCAGTCAACGCTAATAAGCTTATTCCTATTCACTGCAAGTATTTATAGATCACCCTCTAATTTGAATTTCTACATGAGCACTAAACTGTAAACCAAACTGTAATGGAATATAATTATAAACCTTGAAAGTTGACATTTCTCAAAGCCCTATTTGTGAATCATTACGATTTGTGTATAAGCAAACAACTGAAGATATTCATATTATAAATACCTACGTACCGATTCTCTTCGTAATTAGGAATCACTAACAGGTTTGTGGAAACTGGGCACATTAGGACAGTTTCCACGAAAATAGAGCAAGGTCATATGATAAACTTTAAGTAAGACTATTAAGCCTTACCAACAAGATCACCAAGATACGGAAAATCGCGCGATTTTCAGTAGAGGAATTTTTGCCAATCAGCTCGTATTCGGAAACCAGATTTTTCATCCGGCTGATATTCAATAGCACTGATCCATGAACTGGTAGAAATCGATTGGCGAAGGTTTAACATCGCTGTTCCTTTTCGTTCTCGAGTTACCATCACATAAGGGGATTTTTGCTTTCGAAAAATTCCCCTAAAAACCTAATACTTTTGGAGCAAACATTTTTGCCTAGAAAAGATATCAGGTTCAGCAGATGATTTATTGGGGTTTAACTGTACCTACATAAGCCAGACGAATTGGAGTCTAGCGGTCATTTATTTTGTGCGACTACCAGTTTCGTAATCTTATATTTGAATGTCAATTAATTTAGATACAGGGTGTCTCATTTATCTTGAGATGTCGATTATTGCAGAAACTAGCGGGGATATCAAAAAATGATGTAGGTATATAAAATATTTTTCATATAGAGGGGTCCATTTAATGATTATGTACATTTCCACATAAACTTTGGTGGAAAACCTCTTTCCCTACTACACTTTTTCGAAAGGGCTTTACGAAAACCACTTATAGTAATTTTACAGATAATCAATTATTAATCTCCCAAAAACTGAAAAAATAACAAATAGAAGTTGTTACTCAACGTCTTACTAGTTTAAATCGCATTTGCAATAAACAGAATATAGGACAAATGAAGGTAAATAGTGTAGTAGTAATCAAAAACCAATTCAGTTCACTTAACACAATTTAAATCTTGATTCAAGTGTGTTGGATAAAAATTTAGGCCACACAAATTTGATCGATTTCGGTAATGAGCCGCTGACATTACACATTTAATTAGAATAAGCAACATTCGCAATTCGAGTTCTAATTTAATTACAAAACGTAGGTAATAGCTGTAAAAGCAGAAAAAATGCTTTTCCGCTTAAGCATCAGATTACAAAACAATAACACACTTTTAGTAGGTGAATATCACTTTCGTGGTGTCAGGTTTCAAGTAAGAAGATATTTTACAACTTCATTTGCCATAATAAACACACTTTTCGAGCAAAAATTGGGAAGGCAGAGAAATAAGGCAAATCGTCACGACGCCCTCTTGATGGAAATAATGACGTGACCTCCTAACAACTTAATCACGAAAGCAATAAAATTTCAAATACAAAACAATAGATTGCACCAATTGAATTCTTATTAATGTTAAGGCCAAACGCGATTGAGGCTTGATTGGTTTTAACGTCGTCTAAAAATGACGACACTGAACCTGAAATTATGTCAATTTTTTCATCTTGTGTTTACATACATAACAGTATACGTGTTATAAAAAAAAGGAAAGGTCGATGAATGACCGGGGGCCATCGAAACGAGCCCCAAGTAATTCAGTCTCCGTTAGGATAACCTCCAAGTGAATAAGAATGAGAAAAAAGTACCGGTTTGGAACAACACGTAAATACTGTTATGTGATATTATACCAACACCCATTCAGAAAGAAAGAGAGAACGAGACAATCTAAATTTTTGTAACTCAAAATCGAACACTTAACGGTACAGGGGATGTTCCAATTTAATTATGTATGACTTGACGATTACATAAACATTCCAAGCTGTGAGTGAGTTACACCTGCGTGCTCGTAATTACACCATTCGAGATACGTATTTTATACGCCACCGAAAATCGGATATCAACAATTCAAATCAATGCTAAGGGTAGTGGAATTATGCTAATGTTTTTCGACAATTTAAATGTCCACACGTAATCCGTGCGAACGCATACCTAAATGTTATTTGGTTACGCAATTGCACTCTCAGCAAAATGGTGGTAATTTGGCCTATTTGAAAAGGTACGTTGAACTGCTGAAAGGTGACCAAAATTCCGAAAGAATTGCGCGTTAACAGTAGCACGTCGCAAAACACGAACTTTTGAGACTTTGCACTTGTCAGACCAAACAAGACGTAAACAAATTAATTCTGAAAAACATGGGAATAACAGAAGTCCAACCGTAACCAGCTGTGTTCAGAGAAAATGTAGGTGAAATGCCATATGCTTAGATAAGACGACGGCGAAGACATTAGACAAAAAAGGAAAATGGATTTATGAGGGCGCTACCTACTCATTTTAATAGAGTTTGGAATGTGAAAATGGGGAATTGTAAAACAACACAAATGTTTACATTCATTAAATCGCATCGGTCATCTTAAACAAATCGCATTTTACAATTTACTCAACTTCCCTAAAGCCCTAAAGATGGAGCGACGGACGGACGGAGATATTTTGTCCTATTGATATCAAGCTCGTCTACATCCGCAGAATTTTTTTAATGCAGCACCCTGTATATTATAACGTCAATTTTTGTATTCTTTTTCCTGATTATAATTAATAATAATAAATAAATAATTATTCGTGAAATCGCTTTTTTTTTACTTTTTTTTTTTCGGGATATTAATATTCGTGGCGGATACGACAGACTCTGCCAATCAAAAGCTTAAAAACTTCAAGATAATTGTCGCCAGTAACTGTTTGACCAGGACAAATTCCTTGCATTGTGATTAGCATCGTCTTTAAAGCAGTTTTCGTTTTTTTTTTGTTTGTGGCGAACTTTTCGACTTCCATGTCACACTTTCTGGATCATATAAAAGCACCATGTTCCATTACTCGTAAAGACAAATTATTGAAAATTTGTATCACTTCTGGCGGCTGCAAATCAGCCCCATTTGTACGAAGTTATATTTTCCGTCTTGAAGTCCATACCCGAAGTGATGACCACATCGTATATTTGTGAAGTCGGTCAACTTTGCTGAACACCCGGTATCTAAAAACGTTTTAAGTTGGGCGCTTAATTACTAAGTAGTGAATTTTGCTCTAGGAGACGAACTTTGGGTGTTTTCATGTAGTTTAATTGTTTGTCTTACAGCCGATAACGCACGTAAGTGTCTGGAAATTTGGATACGGTCAGTTAAAGGAGTAAAAGTACCAGTAGCTAAATAAATGTGTAGGTCGGGTTTTCGAACTTGGACTGAGGTAAGAATGCACTATAACGAACCAAATAGTGAAAAAAGAGTAATGCAACAAGTCTAAAGATAAAGATCTGTTAGTGACATAGCAGTAGCGACGAATGGACCAAGGGCCACAATTACGTATTTTTTCTAATTTTGTGAAAATTCGGTTAAAAACAGCAGCGGTGCAGCGATTTCGGGATTTAAACCATAAAATAATTAAATCAAAATACTAATTAGTCCCTCGTTAGGGTTAACAGTAGAGAATAAACGGTAAAGACCAACGTGTCTAAACAAATTTTAATATTCATTTCTTGTCAAATTAGAGCACGACATATGAGAATAATTTGGCAAACACTTATCTGCTACTGGTGTAAAAAAAAACTTGTTTAAATTCACCCTAATTTCCTGTGGTTTGCAATCAAAATTGAAATTTTAATAATGTATCGCATAAATATTAAAATTATTCCCTTAGCATGCCAGAATTCGCTTATAAAGCAACGAAAGAAAACAAAACAATTTCCATAATAAGGTTATTGAAATGCCGGGCAACTCTTCGAAAACTCAATTTTGAAACACTGTTTAAATACCGTAAAAATTTTATGGACCAACGATGATTAAATCGGAAAATAAAGGGATCGTCCACAAATACAATAACACGGCTTGTACTACCCGCACGTTATAAGTAAGTGTTAATTAAGTACCCCCATTTGGGGTTAATATCAATTTTGAGCCGGACCCTTATAGTAAAAGATTGTATTTTTATGCGCAATTAATTTCAATCGCGATGAATGGGGAAGAACATGAAGTTGCATTTAATTGGCGAGAATTTTCTGCCCAGAGTTTGTTCGTGATGTAAGAGCTACTTCTTGCGGAATACACGCAACAATTTCCTGAGGAATACAAATAACCAGAGCAGGTAAGAGCATTGAACTCGTTTTATTTTCTTGCTTTCTCTAGAATTATTACACGTTCTTCATTCGATGTGGCGCTTTTTAACTGAAATGATTTAAATAAACGTCAATATGGTGGGATTTTGTGCCCCGGATGGAAAACAAAAATCCTTTCAGATTACACACTAAGCCCGCCCTAATTCTAAACCGAAAAGGAGGGAATAAAATAGAGTGAGAAATAACGCAGATGTGATGGAAAACGAACAAAAACTTCGCCAAGTTTGAAATGTAAAAGGACGTCAATTTTAGGCGCGTTTTAATGAAACGGCGGCGTACAAAATCGTCAAATCATATTAAACATCTCTCCCTAATTTATAAGCAGCAAAAATAATTTGCTTAATTTTGGTTATAGCGAAATAATGCTCGTCATGGTTATACACTACTTAGAGTAAGAAATCTTCCTCTTAGGTTATATATCGTGAAATTAGGAGAAAATCCCAATTGGCATGGCTTTATCTCGGTTTTTGAAAACAGAGTTTCTGTTTTAAAGTACGTATCTATTGTTAAGCGTAGTAGTCCAATTCTAAACAATGAGCGTGCCCGGGAACAATGTTAGCGAAAATCCCATTCGGGGAACATGTTCCATTAGAGCAGCTTCTAAAAAAAAGAACTGGAAATTGTATCACGTGCTCTTTATGAAAATTAAATTGTGCTCTAATGCACTTCCTTCACTGGTACCTACTTATGGATTTTCAGATGAGATCAACAGCAACATTGTTGTTTTTTTTGCTAGATAGTGATGTAAAACTTCTTTGTTTTACAAAAATTTGTTTGCTGAACCACTTTGCGGAAAATGGATTTCGTCGTAAATACGCTGAATTCCTTTTGTTATAGTTCCGTTCTTGAGTAACACGCCCTAGTATCACAGTGGGTTCTCCTTCTCCATCACGCGATGCTACTATGCACCTAAGCTCGATTTCTCGGGGTGGGTGCAATGCTACGTACTGGCCACGCGTATTTGACGATCCTGTTGTTTTACTTATTAAACCCCACCAGGCTAAATGCAAGGTTTGGTGCGGTGCGTCGTCATTCGAAGTAGTTAACCATTGAGGAACTCGCCGCACTTAGGGGGTAGTTTTTATTTGCTATACATAGCGCGTACGGAATGTTTTCTCGTGTACGTAGAAGTTTCATTGAGAATGTCGCTGCAATTACGTTTATAGGAAGGAAATTCCTTTAGCTTAATTAATTAAATAGTTTATTTCGACGTTAGGGGGTTAGATTTATCATTTACTAAGGCAAGGTCGAAGTACAGGGTGTTAATACAAGTTGGGGTATATTGTAGTTTTGGTTGCGTCGGTAGGTAGGTGTAGAGGGCTTTATAATTTGAGATTAATATACAGAGTGTTTAGAGTTTGCCATGTAACTTTCCACATTTTTATATTTTAACCATTCGCAAAAAGTTGACTTGCAATTCAATTACGATGATTGTTGTCGGCTTGTGCGATGAGTCGATGTGTTGTTTCTTTTACTGAAATATTTATTGAACTTGTTCTTGTATTGTCAGAATCTTTCATTATAGTCCGGGGAATAGAGACTGAAAATGGACCATTTCCCGCAAAACGAGAAGTAGTTCCAATTTTTTTTGCATGTCATGGAAGAAGATCTGGTGGTTAAGAATCCAAGTTTTCGACCTCCCACCCCTTGTGCTTCCCCCGCACCACCCCTAAAACCAAAGAAATTTGGTTGGTTTCTTAGTTTTTCAATCATATCTTTTTATAGGTTCACTTTACAAAATAGTATATTGAAAGACAAGTGTTACAATGCGACCTATTGTAATACGACTATCTTGTGGCACGAGTGGCGACGCGAAATGCGAAAATACCTCGATTATGAAGGTATGGTGCTATTAATTTCGATACCCTGCACCCCTATCAAAGGGGATGATAGCACTTCAACCCCTTGGTCGTAGTAGGTATTTGAATCACTGTGTGATTATGGCGCTTTCGAATACAATTATTACATAAAAAAAGTGGTCTTACTTCATTTTAACCCGTTTCATCTTCCACGAAAAGGGACTACTTCAACCTCTATAGTGAGTGTTGAAAGGGTTAAACTAGAACGACTGTATTAGAAAATATAAGTAATAAGCGTTGTACTCTCTGACTAATCAATCGCCGCAAGGGAGTTGAAATATTCATTTCCTTGCGGGGGTGGTGGGGGGGGGGCGAGGGAAGCTGAACTGAAGTGAAACAAACAACAAACGTAAATTAGAATGCGCTACAATCTCACAGTGATTCAAATATCCCCACTAGTAAGGGTTGAAAGTTGAATTATTATGCATCCCCCTTGGTAAGGGTGCAGGGTCGCGGGATTTATACCACAATAAGGTCAAGATATTTTCTCATAAAATACTTAATTATAGAGATAAAGTATAAAATTTGATTAAAACCTCTACATAGAAATTTCAGAATTCTTAAAAATATAAGCAAACTTTGAAGCTCTATATCTTTTTAATAAACATTTCACAAAAAAGTAATGTACATCAAAGTTGTGTCGAATTTTGTGATCTACAATTTCTAATAACAATATTTTTTTGTAAAGTGAACCTATAAAAAGATATGATTAAAAAACTAAGAAACCAACCAAATTTCAAGGGTTTTGGGGGTGGTACGGGGGAAGCACAAGGGGTGGAAGGTCGAAAACTTAGATTCTTAACCACCAGATGACTGTCTCATGCAAAAGAAATTGGAACTACTTCTCATTGAAATTGGTACTACTTCTCATTTTGTAAGTTAAAACCCTCTATTCCCTCGACTACTAATTAGAAATGGATGTGCATTTGTTGAAAAATGGCATAATTGGTTTTGAAGCCAAAATAAAAAGGGCTAACCTCAGATCTCCTAGTTGCCACTAAAGCGAATTCAGAACTCGCAAGGCAAGAAATTTAATTTTGGGGAAGTTTTCCGAGCCCAAAAAAGTGCAAACCATGAACACAAAAACACAATTGAGCTTGCAATACCGCCATTTAAGGGAGGGGCACTATGCGTTCCATTAGCCCCCATTTGATTTTTAAAATATTTCTGAAACAAAAAGGCACAAACCGCGAGCACAATATTATGCAATATCGTCGCGGTCGTTTAAGTATAAAAAAGTTTAATTTTTGGGGGGTCCCCATTTGAAATATTTCTAAAACCAAACATGCACAAATCATGAGCATACACGCACACTTTGAGCACAGTATGTGCAAACAGGGGGGAGGAGGGGGGGCGCTAAATAAACGAGCCCACAAAAAGATACAAAACATTTTGTCTGAAAACTAATGGTTTTGTTGCAAATAATCATCTTATATAAGCTCGTTTCTAGCCGTACCACTGCTTTTATTTGCAATAATTGCGAGTGAGTGTGTGTGTATACATATTTGCACAGATTTATGGCGTACGTTACGTTGTAAAATTACAAAAATATTTTCTGAAAATTTGCTCTTAATAAACTGTAAATGAAGTATGCAATAAACAGTTTTAAGCACAAAGCAGAAGATTATATTCAGTGTAATTGATCATTAAACAATTAGGTTAATAGCAATAATGATTTCGAAATATGGAAATGAACAACACCAACAACTAATTTTGATGCTAATTATTCCTTTATAAGGAATCTCTCCTAGAAAAATCAGAGCTATCGCCAACATGCCAATTTCAAATGTCCATCAAACTTGCACGATTAAAGAACCTCCAATTTGGCAACAACACACAAAACGCGACTAATCGAAAATCGAAGGCTTTTAGTCTAATAAACGATATGATGCTTTACGATGTAATTACCGCAATGTCATAGATTAATTATGATCGGCTTTAAGTTGCTAAGAGCATCCGCCCGAAGTAAGTACCAACAATGGCAATAATGTAAACTGACCTTTAACAGAGATTATTAATAAATTTGACATTTTGCGCGCAAAATTAAGGGAAAGGTCTTTCTAGACTCTCGAGCGGGACCTTTGAATGCCTGGCTGACATTATACTTTATTATTAAGCGTCGCGATGGGGTGAAATTCCCTAAGGGGTTTATTACGACGAAACGTGAGCTTTCCGTATTTTTCTTTCTTATCGTGCCACTTGTTTCTCGCCGAATATTGTCATAAACTTCCGAGTTAAAATTGTGGAAGAATTTTAACGCCCCCTATTTATTTTGGAACATGTGGGAGCGTTTTTCGGAGCGATAATTGAGACGCATCTGCTACCCATGTTTTCACACATCGCATTATTAGAGGACAAATTGCGTCACTTGTTTTTTGTCGCCTTTGTCTTGAGAAAATCATCAAATCGGTTTTCTCGAAAATTATACAGGAAGCACCGATTCACGTTAATCTGACGAGCTGCAGCGGGCGGCGGGGGCTATTTAAGGCCGTGCGACGACAATTAGATCTATTAATCATTTTTAAATTAAAATTACAACGTGGCGCGATTAGAAAGTAGAACATGAACCTTACTAACAATCACGCGAACATTTGTCTTTTAATTAACGAAGTTATTTTAAACGCAATTCTTTGTTGACCACATAATTTGGTGAGTGCTGGTTTCTGCGAACTATCAGAGATATGTCTCGACTAAGAGAGAGCGATCGATGAGAATAAGGGCATACTTGAGAGGCCTGTGAGAAGACAGATGTCGAAATTAAAGGCGACGAAGCGTCATTGCAAAATCCGCACCAACAAGGTGGAAAATGGCGCTACGAACTGTTTTCAACTTTCATTCCATCTCAAGAACTGTCAAAGGAAAATTGCAAAGCAAAAGTCGAGATTCTTTGCCGTTATAGTTTTATCGCAACAAAATTAACGCAAGATTTATTAAGTATCCTAATCAGTTCTGTTCTGGAAAACAAAAATCTTTTACAGACAAGTACGAAATGTTGCCTTTGTAATAGACTGTTGCTGAAAGCTCTGAAATAGCACTTTTCAACATAAAACGTTTCTACTAAGCTTCTATAATCTTTGGGTTCTATTTTCCTAAGAACATGTTCATCTATTTTGAGATATTGTTTACATTTTGGAGTTTTCCTCACTTGTTGGTAGTGTCGAAGTTTATTTCATTTGGGACAGAACTGTAGACCTATCACCTATGGGCGATTCGCAAAAATGATCGTTTCGTGCATTTAGAAACATTTTACATTAAATTTTATTATGAAACAAACTATCCGCAAGGAAATGTTGATATAGCGACTTAATAACGAGATGCCAAAGATGTTCGTACCCACCCACGTAAATTAAGAGTGTGCATCGCGTATGTACATAAATTGAAACGGTACTAAATGAATATCTGCATTCGGCTTAGGTACCTAAATATTAAGCGATAACTTACAAGTTGCGATTTAAGTTCCTTCGGGCAGATTGGTCCTAGCCAATGGTGTAGACTGATGTACCTTTTCGGTAACATCTTTAGACAAGTTGCGGCCTGCCTGTAATCCAGAGGATCCAAAAGCGCTGCCGGTGCCTGTATAGGCGAGCCACTCTCTTGCAGGACCACCATTTTATTGCACTCGCCGCACGACTAAGAATACATATCACAGAACTGTCGCGCTATAACTTTTAAAAGGATTTCAATGTTTCCTCCTTTCCGATTTGTAACATGGAGAAAACTTTGCACAAAGGGTATCGACTAAAACACCTGCTCACTTATAAAACAAAAGAAGTCTTTGTGAAGTTTGCACGCACAATTTGGGTTAAAATAAAAAGTTACACACTGTACAATAGAGATTTTGTAGATATAGTGTTGGCACCAATTAGACACGTAAAAAGGCACTTTGTACAATTCGGAAGTACGTAATTCCACCACAAATATCACAGGAAAGGTTACCTATAATGAAATGAAAATAAATTTCTGTTTGCCATTTCCGAAAGTAAGTAGCAATGAATCTTTCTTCAGAATTCTCACGTGAACGAAAATCTTACTCGCGCACAAATCAATTTGGTCACGCAGTAATTTCACCAAACCAAGAAGTATCGAACTAAATTTCGCGGCTGTCGGTACGTGTTTGTTTAACTGAAGGAATTTCCCGTTTAACTAATTAACATAGTTTTCATAAATTTCATTAATTAGTCCACCTAGGTCTAATCAAAGTGGCATTAGAGAAAATTGCTTAAATCTCATTAGGGATCGCTGTTCCCATTTAAAACCTTTATGGTAGTATATAATCTCGCCGGACCAATAAGCGATAAATTAATCATTTGGAAGCCTCGTAATTACACACATACAAAATCGGTAGGGATGAGAGAGAATTCCTACATTAATTCCAGTTTGTAAAAGCGCCGAATTGTTTGTATGTATTACTGGTAGATAACAAAAAACGTCCGTTTCTTGAGGCGATATACTTTCAATAGCTGGACAGTAGGTGTGAAACATATGCAACTCGAATGTAATTTGCATAACATCTAGATACAACTATTATTGTATAAATTTGGTATATGTGTGGTAGTACCTATCAATTATGTGAGGAACAAATCTGACAAATCGAACGCGGTAAACAATTTGTCTTATGCAACCAACATGGTACCAGGTCTTCATTAAAACCGATTCATAATTTGTTGCTAGACAAGTCATGCACGAATAAGTTAATGTTAATATATTAAATACGCAGCAATTTAGTCCATTTCCTGAACCGTAACTAACGTGAACGAAATGAACTCCACATTTGAACCATAATCAGTTTGGGTTTAGTTTAGAAGAAGTACCTACATCTGATACTACAGTCCCTGTATTGTATTCTCGATTTTATTGTTGTTTGTGTGGATATCTCTCAAGCAAGTCACGAAATTCAAAAAATTACTTTCATTAATTGGGAAGGGAATGGACATTCCTTTCATTCAGAGTGGCGTTTCGCAAGGCTCGACAGGTAGGCCGCTTTTATTTCTTGTATAAATCAAACACTTCACTATACAATCAATTCATATTCCAATCCAATCCATTAAAAATGTGAAAACGTTTTCTATTGGAGTTCTCAAATTCGACAACAACAAAATTTAAAATTATTGGTATTCCAACATGTACCTACGTCAAAGAATTTCAAAATCTAATTAGGTTATTCTCAGGTTGGGAAATGCGAAACTTTGTTGGGTATAGTTTGGCGGGAAAACCGATTTTTAAAGTGGACAGCGTCTCCAAAATAATCTTTTGGCGAGTTACCTTAACAGTAAAGTTTATGAATAATTTGTGCACTAATTATTGTTTAAATTAATTATTGCTTAAACATGAAGCGCGTTTTATAAACAAATGATAGTGTCGTTATTCACAACCTCTGATAAATCCAAAGAGCTTTTTGAAACCTTCCTTGAAAAATGCCGACTCGACAAACTTGTGTAAGTAATTTTTTCTGAAGAAATTGGAATTTTAATTTTTATATTTGAACATGCAATTTTCGGTGTTTCTAATGAAAAACGCCTAAACAAATGAAACTCGAGAAACGTATACCTTGAATTAATTGGCGTAAGTACATGATTTTTTAAAAATTTCCATTACAAAATGACAAACCAAATGGATTCTGTTCGAATTAATTGGTCTTTAATTTCAATTGCAGCATGTACTTTTTAATGAAAAACACCAAAAATACAACCAGAACGGTGTGTTTTTAACGAGGTTTTTAATTAAGAACCAATTTGTACTTACTGGTAAAACGTCGCAGTGAAAGCACACAGTACAAGTTTCTCGAATTGCTTGTTAGCTTCCTAGCATGTGCTAGGTAGCTATTGCGATAGCCGTTTTTTGAACATTTCAAAATTTCATCAAATGTCGACGTTTTAGACCATTTGAAGCAACTTTTAGAGAATAAAATTTTTTTCCGTCTGTACGTACGTTTGTTGGCAATTTTGTATATATGTTTTAGGCATACCGAACAGAAAAATAACGGGCCGAATTTTTGAAAAAAAATGTTGGAGCGCCGTAACGGCATCGAACTTTTTTTTTCAAATAGCAACCTAAAATTTTTATTCTATTATTTGGAAGACCTTATTTCCTTGGGCCGGGTTATATTATCAAAAAACGGAGAAGTCAAAAAATTGTGTTGCATAATATGTGCAAAACGCAACGATCTTGTTTCTGAAGAAATTTAAACGAAATTTCTATGGTAAGTCCCTTTAATAAAAGCAAACAAAATTCATGCGCAAAAATCGTGTTGCGCATGCGCAGAATTGCAATTTTCTTATTCATGGAACAATTAAAACGAAATTTGGATGGTAGGTCCTCCTAATAAAAGAAAACTCAGCTAGGAAGCTATTCTGTCAAGAATTTGACACCTGGTTTTTCATTGTGTGATTTATTTAAGCATTTGTCAGAGAACGTCTCAAAAAGCTCGCTGCATTACATTGTGATCGATTTCCCGGTTAAACTAAGTTTGGGGGGGACAAATTATCTCATAATACTGTTTAAATTCGAGAGAACTGGAAGTGCCAACTTTATTGGCGTTGATATGCTTTTATTTGAAACATCAATAAAAAGCAAAAGGGTTTTTGTAAATCGGGGGCCATTAAGAATGACCTGAACTCCTTAATTTAAGTATAAGACGATTACGTCAAATATACGACGAAAAGCGAAATAAACACAAATGAAAAACGCCCCCCCTACCCCCCCCAATTGCGAAAGCGAGTTCGACATAAACCGAAACCTTCCAACGCAGTGTAGGACATGGATACACTTTTAAGCTTGCACATCAGGATTCTCAGAGGAAAGTTTTGCTATAGTTTTTATTTTCTCACCCATTATGCTTTTTGGGTTTTGAAGTTTATAGGCACAAATTTTTTCACTTTTCTCAGTTATGAGTGATACGAGGAGTGATATTTTAGAAAGGAAACGTTTTTCCGACAAAATTTTCTGTATCTTTCAAGGGTAACTATTCCACTCCACCGCTAGAGCGCGCCATAGAAAAACATTCCCGGACCCACTTGAGGTACAAAGGTACAAATTTGGTCTACTTTCATTTTGTATAGAATAGGCTAGTAGTCGAAAAAAGGCACCAAAACACATAGCCCCCCCCCCCCGCCTCGGCAGTCGTTTGGCCCCAATATTTTAGAGGTCATTTTTCCGAAATTTGGAGAAACGCCCAACTATAAACATTCGATTACCTGCACCCCTCGCTGCACCCCCATGAGACAAACAAGCGAAACGGTCTATACCTAGGGGGAAACAAGCACCATTTTTTGTGTACACCAAAAATTCAAATTCAAATTAATTCACGTTAATTCAAATTAAGAGGGGTGTACCTACACCAAACATTCAAATTTGTTTCCCCCTAGGTCTATACAATGTGCGCACTTTTCATTCAAAGATTAATATCTTGCCCCTTCCAACGAATTTGCCCAAAAATTAACCAAGACAATGTATTTTACAACTTCCGTGATGAAATTATTAAATAAATTAATATTTTTCTCTACCAATCAAAACGAGAATATGATAGGAAGAGCACAAAGTTTAGTTCGATGTGTTTTGCCGTTTCCACGATGAAATTGGTGACTCATCTAAAGGAAATCTTGCGCAAAAATGAAGTGTCGAATTGGCTGATCGTGCTGAGTGAAATTGACACACTACTTTATAGACTGTTAAGAGAATACGCAGGAAATTGCAACTGCTGAGGCTAGAGGAAGAAGGCTAGACAATGAATAATAACATTTTTATGTAAAGCTGTCACCGCATAAAATTAATGAAGTAGATTCAGCACTAACATTATGCTATCCTTATTCATCGACGTTCTTAATTAAATTAATAGGCGAAGTTTCAGAATTATGAACTTTTAAGCGGCATAAACTTGCGTAATGTGCGGACTTCTCCAAATTCGAACAAGCGCGCCTTGGAGAATTTGAAATATAATGAAAGGAGGTGCAAATAAGCATGTGATTATTTGAGAGTGGCCATCCCGGGATAGGAGCGAAATTAAATTTCAATTAAACTAGGGATCGATGGAGTCTGCTGCCGTTGTTGATATATATCACCTTGTTTCCAATTAGGACCTATTTTCTATCAAATTTGTTTATTTTCTCGCTGTTTTTTAAAAGATATTCCAGAAATTGATAGCGCACCTAAAGTAAACTACTGCGGTAGGTTCCCTTATCGCACTTCCGTTCTAACAACCGTGAAACCCAAGGAAAGTGTGGCTTGCGTTTTTTTTTTCCTTTTATTATAGATAAATTGTTGTATTTACGTTATTGCTTCCGCTTACTCGTCTAGCTAACTGTTTAAAGGAGAGCACTGAAGAAATAGGTTATTCACTTTTCAGTGCATGAAGACACAATTAATCGCAAATGCACAGCTTGGAAAATTCGTTTTGTAAACAGACCACGTATAATAAACGTTTTTAATGTGCCACATTTAACACACACGAATTTTTGAAATTACCAAAAAAAAAACGACATTAATCTAACTTACGCGATCCGCGAGCGTCCAGCTTCGCTATTTTTTCCACTTTAATGGCGTCATTTTTCTCCTGCCCGTGTAAGGCGAGTGAATTGAAATTTCGCCCAGAATTTACATACACCCCTAATGTCGCAACACGAGGTTTGCTTCCCGATATTATCGCAAATTTTACAAGAGGCTTTTTTATTTGCCAAATTCTCCCAAGATGCCTCTACAACGTTAGCAAAGAATTGAATAATTCAACGTTCAAGAAAACGGTGGTGCGTCAATCCGCGAATCTTTGAAATGTGTTTTCCCTTTTAACGATAGACAAAGTTTTCGTACTTATTGGAAAGGAAGACTCGAGTGAAATGCTACCGTATCAAAGGAACACGAAATATATTTCGAATAGATGAATGACGAGCTAACGTTTTGGAGATGTGGACTTGCAATTCAAGCAATAAATTCACGACAATTTGCTGGTTTCTGGTTTGTCTCTGCCCTCTAGGTAATTTATAAATGAATATCTTTCTTTCTTGCTCTGCCAAATCATAACAAACAATATAGGAATCCCGGTTAATTCAGAAACGTACAGATTCTTCAAAGGGTGGTGGAGATCTCGTTCCCAATTGATTACAAGAGGAAATTTTGAAAATGTTTACTAGAATCGAATTCGAAAAATAGTTTTCTGAAGAAATTCGTGGACCAAAATGCGCATTTTTTACCAAAAATCCTAATGGTTTTTGTTATTATGTCAATGACCTCCAAGGCAAACATCTAAAACTGATTTTAGACCAAGAATCTTGCTCGAATGCAACATAACGGTAATCTTTGTAATGAGGTTATGAATCCTAAACAGAGGAGGCCAGAAATTTAACGCTTAAAGGAAAAGCGGCGTGATGGCGTACGTTTTTTTCCAAAAACTTTCTGGGCCACCGCAGTGTTCTACTTACAACTGTTGCTATAATCCGAAACATTGAATCACTCCGTGCACCATTAAACTGGAAAGATCACAAGCTTCTTCAACTTTGTCACAAATCGACTTTGGTAAGTATTTTTTGGAAATGACCGACTCATTTGTAGCCATAAACCCAATTAGAAGAATATATAGACGTTGTGCCTTTTCCCCAACAGATGGAAAATTTGTATGTAAATTGGCTTAACACGGACGATTTAGAGGGAATTGTAGCAAAGCAAAATAACGAATGGTGCAAAATCGGGGTATAAATAATGGATTTGGAAATTGGTAATTAGATTGTACGTGATGAAAGGGCTTTTTATTTGAATTTCTTGTCGTCAAATGCCACCGGCGATGCATATATTACCGTAAATATTTGTAAATAATACGTCTGAGAAGTCATTCACTGCTACGTACTTTAAGAATAAAACAATCTTCTTTTTTTTCCGATAATTGAAGACATTAAAGAGGCAATTATTGAATCGACCTTTTAATATCCTCAGTGCAGACGGCGCAGTTCAAAGGGTGAAAGTGCTGACCAACGTTAATACTAACCAAAAATCAATGTTATGTACTCGAAACTTCGTAAAAAAATTTTGAAAATAACACAAAACGGCAGTAATTCAACTTTAATCACATCACTTCGATTTTAAAACGTGCAGAATTAGAAGCATTCCTGGTTTTGTTTTAAAAGGGGTAAATTAGACGACTTTTACGTGAGACCGCCGACGTATAAGGAAATCATTTCACATGAACCGATAGAGAAAATGGTCTGCGCGTAACTGGAAGGTCTAAGGCCGCCGTACTCGCGAGTTTTCCCCTCTACGTTACGTACGACAAAGAAAACACGGTGGCGGCGGCGGTCACCGCACTTACCTGTGCACTCTGCAATGTCTTATGCTTCGACGGTTACCTCTTCGTGCGCACCGATGAAGAACAGACAAGAAAAACCCAATTTACTGTTATCAGCCACTTTTCCACTAAAATTTTCCTTTAAAACTAATTTGGGAAAATTAAAGCGACCCGAAAACGCGACGAGACATTAAGTAACAAAAAATGCCGCCGCTGATGTACTGAAAAAACAGCTATTGTTCGGCGAGATGAGAAATTTTAGAACAATACCAAATTGGTTCTAAGCGCGACCGAGGTACCGTTAAGAAAACCGCTAATTTACTAAAACACACAAACTCGACCTTTAGGTAATCATTAACATTTACGATGACCATTGATTTATCCAAGGTGAGAAGTACAAAACGCCCAACCCTGACATTCGGTCGTGCACTTTGGTTTAATGTAGTAAATTTCATTAACCAATTTAAAGAATTGGTCTACGAAAAATCCTACATTAATAAGGGTGTCTACAAAAGACCATATGTCAAAGAAGAAAAATGAGTTTCTTTTTTTAAACAGACGACTGAAAATTGATGTCAAGTTCGGACTCGAAAAAATTTCATTCGAACTATCGACGATTTTCGTTAGATACGACTGGAATTAGATTACAGATTTTTAAAATTCTTTCGCAAAGGAAAGTTCTAACAAGACAAACTTCTCTTTGAATGCTTTGGAAAATACTGTACAATAGAGCGGGCAAAGAAACGAACTGGGCGAGTTATTAAAGGAAATTCTTTCCGGATGCATTAATAACAGATCGTTATCCACCGATTTCTTGCATATTCCAGTGCTAGATCGCGTTTTTTATGGGAATGAAATGGACGGGCAAAGCGCTGGTACGTATTACACTGCACTAGAAACATCAAAAATTGATATTAGTTTGTCGGGATCATCCTGTAAACCTTGTCCAGAAATACCAGTCTCATTAGAATTAAATTTTTAGGGCATTTTTCAATAAAAAGCAGTCATCTTTTTGTTCGTCCGCCCATCCGTCCGCGATGTAACTACCGATATTTAAATCTTTCATTTTGCATTCGGCCCCGACATGCAAGCCAAGAAAATCGTGTGATCCAAATCACCTAAATACAGATTTAAGAATGGTAAAATCGTTAATTATGAATCAATTTCGTAAAGGTGCGACAAGGCAGGTCAAAATCTATTTTTGCGTAGAGATTTGCCTGCTCATTTGACATTGTGAACCACAGCTGCCAATTCTATTCACTATCTTATTCATCACTTTTAAGCATTAAAAAACGAATTATTCGGTGCATATTGCTAATTCGATAGGAGCCACTTTTACTTGGAGAAAATTGCTTACAAAAAATTAGACTGTATCTTGAAAGTGTAGATGCATCCGCAAATTTATGATGTTCCATTCTGCTGGGACGGTGGTGGTCAAAATATAGGTGCAGTTTCCTTGTAATTCATTATTTTATTGCGATTTTCCGATTACAAATATCCGCTAGCTAAATTTACTTTTTACGCACATATTTAGAACAGTTCGCACAACACAAATTTTTTGAAGGCGCCAAATAATTGAAAAACAATCGAGTAAGTTCAAATACGATTGCCTATTAGAAATTAAAGTAAAATAAGTAGTATAAAGATCACTTCTTAGCGCATTTTCGAACTTATGTTAGAGGGCGCTGTTATGGCAACTTTCTTCGTCCGTCCGAGGCCTTAACTACTCCTACAGGTTTTAAGATATTTAGGTCGTTCGTTTTGCATTCGGTAGCTTATAGCTCTGGCACATCGACCAAGAAAAATCTTCGCGATTAATTTGCGCATGCAGAACAGAAACTGCACAATATCAACTTTCTTATGCACTGTGCTCCAGGTAGAACGCACCATAGCGAAACGTATTTTTTCGCAAAAAATCCACGATGCCTTTGAAATTAACGTTCATTGTCTACTCCAATCTCCATCTAGCAATAACGTACGTTAAACGCTAACTTCAAATACATATCAAAGGCTTTGTGGATCCTTCTCGAAAAAATACATTAATTCCGTTTGCTTATGGTGCGTTCTCCCTGGGACACACGGTATATACATATTTTTTGAAATTTTAGCCAACAATTCTTCTACGTTAGACATCAGGTGTGCGCACATGTACCCCTTCATACGAAAGGTGCACGAGAGTTGCGATAAAACGAGCGTATTTAGAAAAGTGTGCGAGGTTGCGGAGAATCGTTCGGAGACAGGTGTAGAGGAAAGAAATATGGGCAGATTATTGGATACAGAGCACGCAGTCGTGGCATTTGCGTTGGTTCCGTTTCAATTTTTTACTTGGGCAATTATATACGAAGTGTTAGAGAGCGTAATTTCGATCGCAATAGTGTGCGAGTTTTCCCTTCAATTTGTTAGATCGTCCAAGTTCAATCGCGCGATTTTAAAAGCTATCGCCAGAATCGAAGAGTACTAAAATCGGCTGTGCCAATTTTTGTGAATCGGGGAAGACACATATAAAGCGTCTGTGGGCATGAATTGTGGTAGGGCGTAGTTACGATCCGAGACCAACGACCCGTTTAAGCGCGTACTAATATCAAAACAATTGACATTAACTTCGCCGTTGCAAGCAAGTAAAGAGTCATTTTTAAATTGCGAACGAATGCTTAGTGACCGCAAGAAATAGTGGCTTAAACAGACTCTCCTGCCTAAAACGGTGCTAAATCGTATTTGAAGTGGTATTTTGCTTACAAAAAAACTCAAATAATCTGAAAAATTAGGGTATGCAGGGTAGTTTGGAATTTGACTTTTTTATTCTTGTGCACTAACAACTGGATTAACGTCTTTGAGAATTTGACGTAAGTTTTGAGTGCGGTCGAGGTAAATACAAGCTTCATTATCCTGAAAACTTCCGTACGAGAGACAACTGTACGATAGCAAGTCACAAAAGTGGTCAACTGCCTCACCTCAAAGCGATCTAGTTTTCAATTTATCTCGGAGGGAGCCTTTGTCACGAGAGAACCTGTTGTATATTAATAGAAATGAGTAGTGGGTTGTGTGTGTGTGTTACTATGGTTTTTTCATGTTCAATAAGAAAGAAAATAAATCTGTCATATATAAGAGGTGTATGTTTCGTGTTCTATACAATTCGAAGAATATATATTAGAACCGTACCATTTGTAACCTAACGAAAACACCGATTCCATCGATATATGTGTGTACACGGTTCGTGTAAAAAATTGCCAGGATTTGAGTCCGATAGGTATTCTGGCACGATTAGGGCGTTGCCGGTGCGCCATAGTGTTGAAACCCAACAATTTCCAACTTTTGTTTTTTTTTTGTTTGCCGTAAACTTAATACAGTGTGTACTTTTGTTACGGGTCATATAAAAAAATAAAGTTGATATGATTTCTCCGAAACGCGTTATATTGAAATCATGAATAAAAATTTGACTAACATTCCAAATCGGTTTTGGATATTTATCAAATGAAATGTAGGTATATGGTTGATCAAGAGTATTTTTTTTCTTTTATATGTACTGGGCAAATTTGCTGTAATATACACAATTATTATTGTATATTCAGAATCTAACCCCCAGCCCAGCCTAATGGATTTTTTAATTGTAATAAGTGATTTGTACAACAATTTACGAAATTAATTAATTTTCAGCTAGAAACAATGTTTACGTGTGCATTTTACTGGATACATTTACAACTGGGGAGTTACTCCAACTTTAATTACAATGAAATTCGATCGTTGCGGTAAACCTAAACAAAATACAAAATCAAGAATGGTTTCAAAAAACTTAATCGTGAACCAAACACTAGTAATACGCAAACTGGCAAACATTTAAATGAACAATTTACGTTATGGTTGACCACAGCAGAACGCAACTACTATTGAACGAATGCGCGATAAAGCCACTAAACACGATGCCTATCTTGATAAAATATTCCTGTTATTTTGGGCCATTTGACAAACTTGTAACGTATTAGTTTGTTTACGTGTAAAAATTTATCCAAGAACGGATTTCCGAAAAAGACGATAGGGTACTTAATTACTTATTTGGTTTTCTCGGCGATTAAAAATTGTATATACACCTTTACTTCAGCGCGATAATTTACACATCTAGAAATCGTAGGGTGTCTTTGCACGTAGCAGCGGTCTCACAGTTTAGTTCCTTAGTCTCCCGCCCCCTAATCACACTCACTGAAACCTATGAAATTGCATAATTTTGATTTCAGTAATGTTGGTTATACGTCAAGTACATACATTTCATGTTCTACTTATAGACTCAATAGATCTGTCAGAGCTCGACTTGAGAAAAACCTATCTGTATATTAGTAAAAAAATTTCTTTTATAATGTTACTGAGAAAACTGTATCCATAGGTAATTCCTGATTATCATTAAGCCCTTTGTCAAAGATCATCTTTACTTCTCGACCACGCTCGCCAATTGTTCGAAATCATAATGGCTGTTCTGGAGTGGTATACAATCCGAATTTCTGCTTCTGAGATATGTCACAATATTATGTCAGACATAACTTTCTGCGTATATAACATTTTAGGTCGTCCCTGGAAACTAATTCGACCCACCTTTATATACCCATTAATGTAACCACTCAATGTCATCATCATAATGTTGCGGCGGACGTCGCCACATACGGTCTCAATCGATCTTCTCCAAATCTTATTTTATTCTAAATAATGAACGTCACGCGCACGCCATTTTCTGCCACTTCGTGCAATTTCGAAAGGAAAAACTGTTCCAGCACGATAAAAAGAATCAAAAGTTGGTTTTAATGAAAAGAGATTTCTAAAGTAAATAGACGGCGGATCAATTTATTTTTTTCGTCCGTCGTTTTTGCAGAAATAATTGAAATACGTCGAGACCTATCTTAATTCACCCACTTTATGTAATCCTTTCTAATTCATTTTACGCTTCTGTGAAGCAATTCGGTAGCTCTCAAAAACGTCAGCTTGGAAAGCGACCCGAGGTTATTTCGTGTTCCATATTCGATTATGTATTAGAAATCGTTCTACGACACCAAATAAAGATCAGTGAAATCTTTCAACGGATGGACGTGTCCATATTGTTCTCTTTATGCGTTTCTGGTTCGTCATATCAATGTTTGGCGAACGATAAAAATTTGTGTCCTTTGCCCGCACGCGCGTGATTGCTTTTTTTGGTATATAAACCACTCGAGCACGTACAGGACAATATTATTACTTATAAGTTGATTAATGAAGCGGAATTTACGCATGACGGTCCCTGGGTATTAAGAACGATGTCGTTCATTTGCTTGAAAGCGAATTAACCCAAAACATGTTCTTCATTTGGCTCATTCGTCCATTTTACGGTATTGCCATTAATCTCCGACTCTCAAAATTGACGAGTACCGAGTACGACAGACGCTCTCGAGTATAGGCCGAAATTAAAACGAGAATTTTCGTTTGGGATTTTCCGTCTGGCATTAAAATGCGCACCAATCATACTAAAAAGTGGAGAAGATATGTTGGCAACCTTATTATTAAAGCTCTAAAAAAATAGATGGTACAAGAGAGCAATACGTTTGTGGCATTGAGAGAAAGAAATTTCATTTTGTCTTGCGATTATCATTCTCCATTCTGGCCATTAGCAATTCTAACTGAACATATTGCAATAATAATAATGAAACTTCTGCTAAATTCATGTTCTAGATTACCAATTACAAAATGCTCAATGCGTCATTTACAGTAATGAAAAAACAAAAAGTGCTATATATACCTTTCCGACTTTTTATTGGATCTGGAGCTATTAGGAAAAGGTGACCTTTCCCACAAGCTGCACGTAGCCGAGGGTGAGTATGTGGGTACATGTCCATTGTCCAGTCCAGCCTAAATTATTCGTGCTTTCTGGTGCCACCGTGCGTATGAAATTTTATTTCTTTAAAAAAACGTGACAGACAATTTTTTATTATTTCTACAAGTCTCTAAGCGACGGTGGCGCGTATTTTTTCTTTAATGATCGCAACAGTACCTATAGCACTTTATATTTATTATTAAGTACGTACATTTTATATACCTACCGAATGGGTGAGTATACTGAGCCTTTTAGGTAGTCGTCCATGCAGCCAGTTGTTAAATATACTTTTTTTGTAAATATAAATAAATTGCACGTTCCGGTATGTTTGTTTTCGAACAGTTCAAATAATGGGCGGTGGAAACAGTTGATAAATGCAGACAGCTCGCCGAACGGACGGACTCAAATCCCTATAGGCAGAAACATACACCATCCCTCGACATTGTTTTCTTAGCCTATGCACTTGCATAGTACTAAAAATGCAAAAAAAAAAAACGGTCATAATGTCTCTACTTGTACTAAGATATACAGGGTCTTTCTTTTAAAGCCGCTATTACGATTTTTAAAATATACAAAATATTGTATATCTACTGCGCCATTTTGTTTGGCTGTAGTTTAATCAAAACACATTTAGATATTGCGATGAAAGTAGAAAATGGTGTAGCGTGTTGATTTTGAGATTATGTGTGTATTTGCGATGAAACTTTGAGATATGGATGGACGTATGCCCGCGAAGGTATCTACAAAAATAAATCGGTATGAAATATGGTGGGTGAGGGAGGTGAGGCGGCGGAGCCGGCGAAACAGTGCATTTGTCGCATCCCAGACAACATTGAGTGATAACTGATAGGCGCCAGGCGGTACGTAGTTCCCCAGGTTTGGTAGTACACAATAAAACCTTTCAACTCCTGCAAAGCCTACTAATTATAAGTATGGCCGTGTGCTCTCCAACACACCATTTTTTGCCCTGCTTAATTGGTGCGTCTATAATGTAAGTATAAGATTACGCGCGCTAATTTTATTGTTGTTCTGTTGGGAGTTTACATTATCCATAAATAAATGCCATCTCAAACTTGTTTTTAACCTTAGATGTAGAAGCATCCATCAAACTTAAAACCTTGAAAAGTTTTGGATCAATTCAAACTATTAAGTATAAACTTTCTCAAATATGTTAACGTTATTCGATACAAACTGCAATATTTTATTCTGTTCATGGTTTTTGTGCACTTTTGGCGCAACGCTGCAGTTAGGGTTACCAACCCTATGGATAAAAAATCCGGGAGGAAAAAAAAATTCTGAAAATCTCGTATTTATTATAAAAGCGACAAAACAGACATTAAAATAGCAGTGAAGTGTATCATTTTTCGATGGTTACATTTTTAAAGTTATATTTCTTGACACTTCGAGCAGCTTGCAATGCCTTTTGATTGGAAATAATAAAATTATAAAAATCTTTACACGTATATTTGAAATTTGTACACATCTGTATTTCAGACTTAACATGAGTTTCGCTAAGACGATTACGATTTTTGGTCCAAATTTCATTCACTACGCTAAAAACGCGCTCAGCAGCGGCATTTGCGATGGAAATCGACAGAACGAACGAAACGAGTTTCTTTATTTCTAGACCACATTCGTCCACACATTTTTCAAAAAAATAAACCCAACGCAAGTCTACCCTTTTTGTTTTTCCTGCTACCATTTCTCGCATTTCCCTTAGTAAACAGTAATCCTCATATGCTGAGAAACACGCGGCCGAATTCGAATTGTAAAATGTAAAACTCCGGGAGAATTTAGGTGCATTCCTGGAGCCGGGAGATTTTAATACCCAATATCCATTTTCCGGGAGAGTCCCGGAATTCCGGGAGAGTTGGTAACCCTAGCTGCAGTGCTATCAATTTTTGCAGGAAATTTAATAAACTTTCGCCCGTCAGTCTGATATGACCTACGTAGCTCAGATGAGTGTAAGTTAATAGCTTTAACTTTGGACACAAGAGTCCTGGGTTCGAATCCCGGATAAGGCATGGCTGTTAGTTATTGTATAGTGGATTGAATGGGAAGAGTAGCTATTAATTAGCTAACACCCCGTCTACTATAAAAATAAAGACAGTAAAAGAAATAAAACAATTGCAGTGCACTAGGCTACTTCGACATTTTGCGGTTTTTTTATTTAATAACATATAAGGTCGACGAAAAGAAAGATTACTTTTTGACTTTGCGCATGCGTTTGAAAGCTTAGTTGGCACATGCGCGACCAAAATTCAATTTTTTTAACTAGTGATGCAATAGACCTAAACTTTCGCAAGTGCGGAAGTTCTTCATATTTTTCACTTCCGCTTCCGCTATTTTATAGCAGAGTGTACCGGAATTTTTCAAATATGGTAAGGTGCTCTGTGCGCTCTGATTGGCTGAACGGGACGGCGCGTAATGTGAACCGCGGGCGGGGTTTGCAAGGCCAGTCGTCGCGCGGTCAGACGTGTCAAGACTTGTTTGTCTTTGTTTACTTTCATTCATCACATTAGTTTGTCGCATAAATCCGTGCGTTTTATCGCATAGTTTAATAAAATAAATTCGTGTGATTAATTATTCAATAATTTTAGTTTTACCAAATTTATAATAGTATTTACACTTCCGCTTATGTGAAAAAAATATGTTGCCTCCTGTTTCCGCTATATTTTCTCGGTTAATTTGTACCTAAATAAATTCTAGCATATTTGTTGAAGTTAGTATACATAAGGTGTTTAAAAATGTCGAATCCAAGCCATACAATAAGTACTTAAGGCAAAAAACAAATTATGACAGTAGAGGGTTTGCACTTTTGTCGAGAATAGTCGTCTACAGTGATGCCATTTATGCGTGTGCTCGAGTTAAATGAGTTTTTTACTGAAAAAAATGAACCTTAAGTCAACAAACGAATAACGGAATAACACAGGTACCTTAATAATGTGTAATTATTGTCAAACTCTCCAAAACTCGTTTTATATAGTGCAACCAAAGCACCCCCATCTATGAAAAATCAAAATCAATTTGGTTTCACTTTAGCCGAGTTTTTAGAGCTGACGCTTATTCGAAAAAGTATACAAATAAGGATGCTTAAAATCCGTTATGTTATTACCACAACCTCGAAATTTGATTGGCTAATTTTTTAATCTTAACCAATTAAACTTCTTAAAATGGGCCGAGGTGGAATCTGCATATGATACACGTGAATGCCTATCCCAGCTTTCATCAAATTCACAATGGGTTCCTTCCAGCGGAACACATATGACACTCGTAATTTATTTTGATATGGTGACCTCTTCAGGATATGGCCAAACCACAAATGAGTAAGTCAACGTGAACATAAGATATGCTTTCTGTTTAGAACCCAACAATTAATATAAATGAGGGAGGCGGGCATTGGACAGCGAACACTAAGGAAAATTCGCAAATATTGACCAGTGGCGTAACGCAACAGCGAGTACGCATACGACCGTAACAAATCTCAAAGCCGAGCATAATTATTTAATGTTTAATAGAGGATTGCAAATCTTTTCTCCGGTTGCCATTAAGGAGACATATGCGAAGTTTTAATGGATCTACAATATTTATAGCAGTATAAAAGATGGGGAATTTCTCACCTAAGTATACGCTTTTGGAAGCTGAATTATAATCTAAAAATATATGGTTGGTTAAATTGTAGGTCGTTATTTAATAATTTTACCGTTATAAATTCTAAGCGAACCCGTTTCGCACAATTGCATCGTAAATAAGTTGCGGTTTTTATGCCTCAAAGGGCCCCCAATTTCTAACGCCGCAAACGTAAATTAGAAAGGAAGAAAGTGCAACAATTGTTTTTTGTCACCTTCCAGACGGAACGATGCGAAATTGTATCAACGTGTGCATAACTCACGATGTTTTGACAAGAGGTGGCAGTTAAAGACAAAAATAAGTGCATAAAACGTACATTAAGTACAAACAATTTCATAAGCGGTCTCTTAAATAAATGAGCGATGCATCTATCTTTCAAGCACTGGTAAGAAGTGTTTTCCTCTCTATAAAAAACGGCGGAAAGCGTAGGAAAGTCAAAGGACGTGTTAAATTGAGAAGTGCAATCTCAAAACGTACGCTAATTTGTTTACAGCTGCCGCACTCAATAATTTTTCACTCTGGCGAATTAAATTGTAGCGCAACGCGAAAATGGAATGTAATAAAACACATAATTGCGGTTTGTACATGCTACATGGGGAAAAAAACGTGAGAAATGAACGCCTCCCAAAATTCGAGATCCTAACGGTGCGCAGATGGCGCACATGTAAGAGCGAAGATTAAATTACATGAGAGTTCAAGTGAGATGCATCGGATGGGAAAGCTTCTTCAGTTTAATCTTTCCATTTAAACCTTAATTGAAATAAACTGCCGATGATATTACGGATCGGCGTGTCGCTATCAATTTAAAATGGTCGTAAATTCGTGGACGCACATTTTTAATAGCGTCGTAACGCGAAAAGCCAAGATTTAGAAAAGTCGATCTCCCATTGAATCGACTTGAAAATAATTAATTTTTGAACATCTCCACCAGCACCCATCCGTGCATTAAACTGTAAATAGACGAGGAAGTTGTGTATAGGGTGGACCAATCAAAACTGAAGGGCATCTACATTCACGAAGTAAATTGTTCGAGAAAACCGTGGGTTATTTTGGTGTATAATTCGACGGAATTTCGGAATATTACACGGAAATGCGAGGACGTACCGAGGCAGAAATTCCGCTATTTCCGACAACTTGTTCGTGCCAATAGCCGTGACAATGTCATGCTTTTAAAAAACCATTACTGAGACACTGTTGAAATTGAAACAATTTGTCTTGTTATTAAAGAGCAGAATAGAACAGAAAATTTTGGAATGTTTAGTTAAAAAGACCTCCAAATTTAACAATTTTTTTTTGAAATTTTAACTCCTAATTTCACAGGGCATTTTAAATGTTAAAAAAAACATGACAATTATGTCATTTATATCGACCATGTTTCAGTCAGCAAAAATCGTTAATTTCACTAATTATTGCCACAATTCTAATGTGGTGTGGTTAACCAACCATTACCACAATATAATAATTTCGTGATTTTTGTGCAGAAATATTGCTGGGTCATTTTCAAGGTACAAATAGGAATTTTGGGGAATTGAGAGCAGTTACTCAGGATACTATCATAAAGTTTAAGTTCCTAATTAGTTGAATAATTTATTGTTTTGGTATTAGTTGCCTGTGGTTTTCTCTCAACGGTCAAGAAATACACACGTATTTGTATGTAAAAAAAATGTAAAAAATGTAAAAAACCGATTTAACTTTGTAAAAACACATTTGAAAAGTATGCAGCAAGTTAAAAGGGAAAGATTGGCAGGTCTCATGTGCTAATTTTGCAATGTTAGGCAAGCCATACGTTTTTTGTGACAACTGCCAAACACGGATATTTTAGTGTACAGGTGATCGGTAACATAGCGGAAAATTGATGTGTTCCGAACACAAACAGAAAATTTATTGGTACGTCTCAGACAATCGGCAAAAAGAATTCCTAAATTGCGGTGACTTATTGGCGTTTAGAAAATTGCCTGATTAGAATTCTTTTCCAATAAAAGTTTGCTCGATATCAATAAATTGGAAGAGGTTTACCTACGGGCAGGTAAAAAATTGTGTATGTTTTAAAACAGTCTGTCACGCGACAGGGGTAGAAATATACATTTTTCCGCATGTGAAAAATCAATCGGCACACTATTGTATGGGCACACTCATTCTTTATATAAAATAAATTATTCCGAAGGAGCACGTCACCACCGTTACCGCGAGCTCCATTAGCGCTCCTAAAAGTACAAAACGTGCGATTATATTAACGGAGCTTTTTTCTCTATTAAATTGCCTGCCAGCGAAAAGGAAGCAGCTTTTAGCAAATAAGTAACCGGATGATGACGGCTCTTCCTAAATTTCCATCGATCGCTCGCGCCCCTAATATGTTCAAAACATAAAAAAATCAAAATTTAATATCACCATTGAGATACGTAATAATATTTTAATGGCTGGTTTTATTATGTATAAAATTTTATGTAATCGTAAATGTATCCGTAAATAAAAAAAAAAGTAAACCAAATGCGTTTGTTTATTGTTGTAGTTTTAACATGTAAGCGCAAACTATTTGATATCCGTTTGACACATCTAGAATTTATTCAACACTGCAACCTCTGGTTGACCCAGACTGTGGTCTTTATTGCACAATGCGCGCAAGATGAGCACAATATTGCAACTTTTATTACACACACACACTCATCAATAATTAAATCAGTGCTGGCAATGAACTCATGTTCATCTGTGTAATAACAATTTGTACTTGAAGCTTTATTAAATAAAAATTATGTTTTTTTTCACAATTTCCATTTGGAAAGCGGATTCGGTTACAGAGCCGAGGCATAAAATTGCAATTATCAAAAGCAATAGTGTTGGATTATACACGGTGTCCATTTTTCGAGTGCTATGGGGATCTCGCTTTGGGGGCAAAGTTGCGAATTTACGTTCTGAAAAGAAATTCAAAGTTTCTTTAGTAGTTTTGAAAATATCGCAAAACAACGAAAATTATTTTTTCCATTGAAAACTATTCTAATTATCACATTATTCAGACACTTTTCGCATATGGCATCTCGATCTTAATAACTTTTAAAATGACAGAGAAACACGTGGCAACTTTAGTGTTTCTTATGGGCGCCGTTTTGAATTTAGATATTTTCAGATTACGTCTTTTCTTCTCTTTACAACGATATATCACACATGGTGGTATCATTTTTTTTCCTAAAAATACAATTATTAATTTTTTTGGGAAGAGTGCTTTGGAAAAACAAAACGTTCTTTTATTGTATTTTGGGAAGAGTGCTTTGGAAAAACAAAACGTTCTTTTATTGTAAACAAAAGTTTGAAAGTTTGATCCATTTGTCTGGTTGCAGCGTTGGCAGGAAACTAGAACTAGAAAATTCGATTTTCATCTGAATAGAATTGCATCTTCGTTTTGCAAGGAAATTATAATTCAAATTAGAACAAAATACATAAGAATAAATAATATTTTCGCAATAAAACTAGCACGACGTAAATGCCACTACTTGACCTTTTGTTCACAACAAAAGAACGTTTTGTTTTTGCAAAGCACTCTTTGCAGAAAATGACTGAACCACCATGTGTGATATCGTTGTAAAGAGAAAAAAACGTTATCACAAAATGTCAAAATCCATAACGGCGCCCATAAGAAATATTACAGTTGCCACGGTTTGTCAGTCATCTTAAAAGTTAAAATAATTAAAAACGGGATGCCATATTCGAAATCTCCATTAAAAAGTGTCGGAATACTGTGTTAATTAGAAATGTCTAGTACGATTAGTTTGCCATGAAAAAATTAAAAAATAAAATCAGAAATTTTCGTTTTTTTGCGATATTTTCAAAACTATTGAAGATTACGTGAAAACCGTGTGTCGGATTGAAAAAATTCAAATGATCAAATCTGCTCATAAATGAAAATATTTATTTCATTTGTAAGCAAAAACATTGTTGCTTTGCTGCATTTGTCTGAAGGGGACATAATTTTATTTTAAGGGCGCAAAACAACTCTCAATATGCGCATACCTATTGAATTTATAAAAATGGTGCTCAATGCACGGGTTCATTTCAACAGCGGGCGGATAATACGTCCCTAAATTTCTAAAGAAGTTCGCGACTGAGAGACTTTGATATTTTGAACGTAAAATCCTTTAATAGTATAGGGATCATACTCCTAAATTTGAACCTTATATTTTCAACAACAGAAGGGCTATATATTAGCTTTCCACTCAGATATCACACATTTTCGTTTGCAATCTTGTGCAAGAGTTGCTATTTCGTCGTACATGTGAAGAGCTTTCGAGGTGGATTTTTATGGCTTTTATCCTTAATGTTAAAAATATAGCCTATATGTTTCTCCTAATTCCGCCACTTCCACCTGTTGTCATATATTCTTTTATACGCCAAAGCGCGATGCGGTAAGTGGAAACCTTTTTTTTTGTTTGTTTCTTGGAAGGTCCACGAGCGTTTACTTTCCCTTAAAGAAATGTTGACGTTGATTTATATGCCCGCCACTTTCGCGGTTGCCCAAGTTGACGTCATCCTTTCCGACCCAAATTTCGCGTGTTCGTATGCTCGATAAGGCTGATTTATTTTTAAATGCGATTTCATTTGTACGCCCATTTATTGCTCTGATGATGACTTGGAAGTTTGCGAAACGCTCCGAGGCCGCGGCTAATTAATGGCAGGGCAACGCAATTAGAAGTTCACTCATGACGTGTTTCTTTCAATTGCATCTCGGCACGGCACGTTTAGGCGGTTTCGGTTTATTTGTTTGGAGGGTGCACGAAATAACAATAAAAATTTGTATTCGAATCAGGGCCGCTTAATATTCGACCTACCCTTTGCTTAATCCAATCTGAACACCCTCTCTCACTTGAAAATAGAATTTACAAAACGAGAATGGGAAACGGACGTCGGCATTAAATTCGCGGTTCTCATGCAAATGCGACTTTTGAACAGATGTTAAACAACACTCCCAGGCTCGCACGTAATTACTAAATCAAATCGAAGATAAATCGCAAAAATTACGCCGTTTTCATCTGGAGTGAATAGTAATTTGACGAAATTGAAAGTTATTCATTAATTAGAAACGCTCGTAACTAAATTTCCATACTATCACGTAATGTATTAGTGACATTGCGGCATCCACGCAATTCGGCTCTAAATTTTTCGTAGAAAGCAATAACAGGGAGTACCGGGGCTCTGCTCCCAGCTGATAAGTATAAAGAAGAAAGATATATATTAATTAACTCCACTATGATAATGAATCGTGGAGGGAAACATGCAATCTCGCGTGATCTATTTTCTCTAGGGTTCAAATCCAAGACTCCACCCTAATTTAGGTGTGCCTTCGATCGGGGTGTAAAAACTTCATAAATTATGTTTTTTCCTGCACAATATCCAATTACGCACCGAGATTAAAGGCCAAACGAAATCGGGCCGCACGCGTTTAAAAAATATAGACAATCGCTAAATTTATACGTAAACTGATTAGTATGCAAGGAAGAAAATATGCGGAATTACAAATCGCGTACTCATGAATATTGCATAACATTTTGGAGAGAATTTCTTTTTCAAAATCGAAACATAATAGACCTATTTACAGGTGGATACTATGCCATTAAGTTTAATTTTGTAACGATCCTTTTTCCTACACCTAGTGGTGCAAGTAATTTGCTTAAGTGACATTTTCATAGAAAAATCCTGTAATTAAAACTAAAGGTTTTTTTAAACTTAACGTTAAACTAGTATCTCTAGTTAAAAAAATTGCAGTACACAAAATTAAAAACATAATAAGATTGTATGTATTTAAAAGAATAAGGCGGGCAAATAAACTGTTACCTGAGGAAGTGTTAATGGTTTATTAACCACTTCGAGAATAGAACCCAGTATACATAAATAAGTAAGTTGGTATTCCTACTTGATGCAATGTGTAAGCTAATGTCAATTGAAATCTGCCCATTCTACCGCCAATGTGTATTTTCGTCTCTATACTCTTTGAATATAGGTACCTATTCAACAGAATTACTGCACAACAACGACAACCATACCATCTAGTGGCTAATGGCGGAATTACTTATACGAATAAAGAAAACAAAAATCCTACCTGTACATCGAAATTATGTTGTTGCTGCTGCAGAACGGCGCTATCCACCTGATGAGGCTGCGGAGGTGGCGGTGCATACTGTGGAGGTTGCTGATCGTACGGCGTCGGTGGCGGTTGCTCCGTGAAATGCTCAAAGTGTTGATTTACGGATTCTGCTAACGTGACTCCGAGGTGAGGAGCTGCCAGGTGCGGTTGGAGTTGTAAATGTGGAGGTAGTTGCTCCTGTTTGATGACCATAACGTTACCGTCTAAAGGAGGAAGTCCGTTTTTAACTTCGTCTTCCGCTGGAGAAGGCTGTCTACTGCCGGGAGTTCGACTGTGAAAATACAAACTACTGCCATGAATTATGTTTCTCTTTTTTAATTTTGTATACATATAAATATTGTTGCTACAACCAAGATTGTGAAATTTCTTCCGATGGTGCTCAAGACCTAACTTTGTACATCGGCAACAATTGATGTAAGAAACTAAATAAATAGGGTCATTAAATACTGTATTTTCTGATTATCAAAGTTTGTATTTTCTTACTTCGTCTGCGGTCATTTCGCAAAATGCCTAGGGATTTTACAAAATGCAGGGTTTCGCACTTTGCCGCTAACATGCAATGATATTCATGTAGAAGTAGACATAGGGATTTCCTATGTCTACTTGTACATGATAAAAAGTCTCCTGAAAGACGCCTAATTTTATGCAACCAAAGTTAACCTACAACAAATGAGGATCTGCCTGTCATATTAATTAATTTAAATATTATCGCTTCGACTTCCTTATTCTAATTTCGGTTCGTGTGCGATGTATTCAACTATAGAAAAAGGTGATATTTCCAATTGGTATAGTGCCGATAACAGTTAAAGGAGCTTAAGAGATTTATTTTCTGTGAAGCTAAAGCAACAATTAATAATTAATATGACAGCCAGATCTTTATTTGTTTCAAGAAGTTATTTTGGTTGCGTAAAATTAGGCGTCTTTCAGGAGACTTTTTATCAGGTAAAAGTAGACAGGAAATTCCTATTTTATTTATTTTATTTTATTATCCCTCTCTTGTTTTGGGCCCTCAACAGGCATGCGCCCAATTACAGAGTGACCCGCATAATGCTATTTAGAGGTGCCTCTGCACTCTGCAGAAGGTCTTAAGATGGTCTATACTACTCCGGTATTTACCTTACGAATTAGGAAAACTGCAGGAAAACCTAATTCGGAGTAGCCGGTAGAATGCTCGGAACTGGTCTAAGGTAATTTTATGCCTACTTCTACATTAATATCACTGTATATAATTGTCCAGTAAATGGAATTTAATTCTTGGAACATTAATCATTTATTATTATTGTTGTGGCCACAATATAGTACAAATTCACAGAGCAGTGGCAATTAAACTGTAAATGATTGTTGAACAAAACCACCCTGTTTCCATGTAAATAATATACAACATCGGTTCTTTATTTTTAGGATATGTAAGAGGAAGTAATTGAAATCTGCTACACAAGCCACTGTAAGTGGTGGTGGTTTATAGTATTTATAAGTGCATTTGTGCACGCTGTAACAGATGGTCGCTGTAGGTTTACCAAGCTTTTGAATTTACAAATTTACCAGAAAGTATAGGAAATTTTATAAGTGTAAAAGAACAGAACTATGTAAAATGATTACGAACAATTGGGTGACAGAGAAGGATTCTCTGAATCAAATTGTTGCTTCTACCTTATTTAATAAATATAATTTTTATAGCCAAAAGGACATTTTGTATTTTCCAATCGTTTCCAAAACCTCAGCTTTTAGGACAATTAGAGCGAACATTGGTACAAAATTTCAGTCAAATTGGTCACCTCTCAAGTTATACGTAATTCAATAAATATTGATTTTGATGCCAAAAAGACATTTGCCATTTTCGAATCACTTCCAAAAGCTTTTCAGCTCTCTAATCTGTTTCAAATTTCAATCAAATCGAACAGGTAGTTTCAGCTGAATCTTGTTTACAAGAATCACGCCGCACGCAAATAGACACATACAGACATTTTTTAAATACTACTTTGTTGGACTCCTCGGACCATGAAACGTAAAGATCCGGTTAAATCTCAAAATTGAAATTTGGAGTGATTTCAATAACCTCCCAATTTTTTATTGGTGAGGTTCATATACATGAATACATGCCGTTAAACACGTTTAAAAATAAGAATATGGTTTGCAAATGAAGAGGCTCTTGATTACTGTCCAGTACGATTGCTAAAATAGTTATTTGTTTCATTAGTACAAAAAATGTCAGTTTTCGGGACGAGGAAGATAGTTGCTGGACGACGCGTTAGCGGAGTCCAGCAACCTTCCGAGTCCCGAAAACGCATTTTTTTGTACGAATAAAACATAAAATTTTTTCTCCAACCCCCTTTACTTCAAATTATATTCGAATTTAGATTCAGTCACAGTTTCACTACTAGTATGAGAACTTCTGCTTTCTTGTCCTCACGTGTCATGCCACTCTAGTTTTTAGGTTAACTTATAACCTATTCGTTCTTACTTCTTACTTCTCACCTCTCGCGACTTTGTAGGGAGCAAATCTTGAGGTAGCATGTTCTGCCGTTTCTATAATCTCTGGCGGAGTGCAATCCATGTCGCTATCAGTTTCAGTCATTTCTATTGTATACACAATTAATATTGTTATATTTTGTATTGAAATAAAAAACTTACCATACAGTTTTTTAATTAAAATTAATTGCAATTAACTTTTTCAAATTTTGAATTCAAAATGACAGATAATAGTGCAATGAGCCTGAAGTAGATGGCGTTACGCGCGACGGCGGGTTGTATACGTATTAAAATTACGTTCACCAAATAATATGTAAGTTAAGGTACACATGGTTTAAATAAAAATAACTAGCGTAAATCATTTTCAATACATGTACATACGTATAGGTAACATCACTATTTGCATTGAATATGCAAAAATATTTGATTTGTATGTATAGAAACATCTTACAACCTGCAATGTAAAACGATGTCAATGTGACATATCTCCGTGATTGTAATTTTTTAATTGGCCAACTTTCAAGGTCAATTTCTTTTTGGTACTAGGACCAAAAGTATCCACTTTTTGTACGGTTGCCATGGTGAAAGCGATTAATCCGCAAAACGTCAATTTTACGTACCGAACACTGTCACAAAATAGCATCTTATTCAGGTGGTTGGAGAAATTCTTTTCACAGTAAAAATGTAAATAATTTATTTCTAACTGTAAAGCCCAACTGGAATGATTGTCGAGGTGTTGGATGGTTCAAAGACGTTCCTGTATTAAAAAATGTTATGGGCAAATAATAATAATAATATGCTTTTATTTGTTGCAAGCTGGTAACAAACAACGTACATTCAAAGTTAAAAACAGAATCACGCAAAAAAAAAAGGATTCTAAAACAGATCCAAGTTCAGGCCAATTCAATAAAGCCATACTTGAAGATCGACAAGGAGCAGCATAAACAAATGTTAAAAATGCAGTAAAATCCTACGAGAAATTTGTCGTGGACACCATACACTTGCGGAAATATTCAATAATTCTGGGTATTACTACAGAGTATACAGAGTGAGTGAAAATAGGAAGTTTCTCACTGAATGGACGGAATAATTTTGTTTTAAGCTGCCTGATAGGTCTCAGGCTGTTCCAATTTGCAATAAAACTATCGCTATTATTAAAAGTGGCAATTTAAAGCGACACTACGAAACAACTCATCAGCAATTCCGCAAAAGCTTCCTTCTCGGCAGTGCGGCTAGTAAAGAAAAACTTCAGGCATATCTTTCCTTCTTACACAAAAAGCACGAAAATACTAGTTCGCTGCAGAAGCGAGTGTGCTGGACGGTTAACAAATACCAGAAACCATTTTCAGATTCTGAGATAGGTAGTGAAAGAATGTATGTTGGTAGTAGCTACTGCACTTTCTGAAGAAAAAAAAAAGGATGCTATGCTCAGAACTGGCGCACAGTATTGATAAAATGACAGTAATCAATCACAACAGTGCGATGGGATCCTGAAGAAATGTGGCATGCAAGTTTTCCTGGTGTTTTGGCACCGCGACTCTTCATCTTGTGCCATTGCAGCTCCAGTTCTGGCTTAAGTAAAACAGGGGCTAAGAAATATAAAATGTGATTTGTGCATTTTGCAATTTAACCAATCAAACTCCTTTAATACACTATTAGCGTGGTCAAAGTACACATATAGCTTCACAAAAATCAAAAACCTCTTGAAATTTCAAATCTGAGTATTCAAAAGGGTCGTGCTTAATATGAAAAATTCTTTACGAAGATAGGTATGCAATTTTCCGGAATATTTCCCTCATATGTCATAAATGCCATATGAGGTGTGCAATTATCGCTCAATTACAGCGATAATTGCACTGTAGAAAGCGAAAGAGCCATGCGATAATTGCACTGTCCATATCCATGGCAACTGGCAACTCCTTTGGACAATTTCACAATACACCGACAATTTATAAGTAGGTAACGTCAGTTTGACAAGTAATGCTTCTTCGGGAAATATTCCCCTAAACTACACTCATGCATCAAAATAAACCTGATAATTTTTTATTCAAGCATGTTGTCAGTAAAAAAACTGCATTCGGTCATTTTCATATGTTGTTAAAAGAGCCCTCCACCTTCGGTGTCGGGCTCTTTCGCCAAAATATGAAAATAAACTCATGCAGTTTTTAGACAACATGCTTTCAAAAAAATTATCGGTAATTTTGATGCACTTGTGCAATTACCTACGATAATCGTCGAGTGAAAAATTTTGTTTTCGTTTTTTCACTGTAATTGTTTAAATATTAAATATACGGAAAAAAGGTTTAATTAAAATTTGTAGCTGATGCATTTATCGACAAAATTTGTCTGAAAAGTTTTTCTGTAAATTGATAAGTGTACGAGATATAATTAATTTCAGCGGAAGTTGATTTGTGGGTGCGCGCGAACGTCCCGTGAGCCGAATTTATTAAGGCTTGATTTAAAAGTTAATAATTTGAAAATAGCGATGCACTGAAAAAACTGACAAAGTTAATATATTTCAATGAAACTTTATCTGTAAATACTTTGAAGTATATACTTTCAAAACTTAATACAGTTTTTCTGTAAATAACAAATTTTTTAAATAATAGACAATTATTTATATCAGACGTCTTTTAGAAAATCTAACATAACTTTTTTCAGTACTAATTTAGAGAAAAACAACGTAGATATTGACGAAGATGAAGATAATGATGATGACTTCGACGATCAAACAACTATAAATGTTGATAATCAAGACACTCAAGGTTCACATTTTGAGGATAACTTCAGTGAAGATGAAAATGATATTGAGTTATATTTGAGCTTGGAAGACGAATGATACTGATTGATTTCGATATGATAAATAAATGAAAACTCTACGTTTCTACCTGTCATTGTTTATTTACTATCTTAAAATTAAAAACTTGAAAATTAATAATTATGATGTTTAAAAATACTCTTAGGAAAATTTGGTATATTTCGAAAACTAATGAAGATATCAGAAAACTTTTCAGACAAATTTTGTAAGTAAATGCATTGTCTATAATTTTTCTGTATTTTCATTATTTAAACAATTAGAGTGAAAAAACAAATAACAAAATTTTCGACCAAAGTTCTTCCGGAAAATTGCTTATCTAAATTGGTAAAGATTTTCTCATATTAAGCACAATCCTTTTAACTACCTACATTTGAATTTCCAAAAGGGTTTTACTTTTTGCTGCATTTTACGGATATTTTGTGTACTTTGACCAGGCTAACTAGNGAAAAAAGTTTCAATTAAAGTTTGTAGCTGATGCATTTATCGACAAAATTTGTCTGTAAAGTTTTTCTGTAAATTGACAAGTGTACGAGATATAATTGATTTCAGCGGAAGTTGATTCGTGGGTGGGCGCGAACGTCCCGTGAGCCGAATTGATTAAAGGCTTGATTTAAAAGTTAATAATTTGAATATTGTGATGCACTGAAAAAACTGACAAAGTTAATATATTTCAATGAAACTTTATCTGTAAATACTTTGAAGTATATACTTTCAAAACTTAATACAATTCTTCTGTAAATAACAAATTTTTTAAATAATAGACAATTATTTATATCAGACGTCTTTTAGAAAATCTAACAACTATTTTCAGTGCTAATTTAGAAAAACACAACGTAGATATTGACGAAGATGAAGATAATGATGACTTCGACGATCAAACAACTATAAATGTTGATAATCAAGACACTCAAGGTTCACATTTTGAGGATAAGTTCAGTGAAGATGAAAATGATATTGAGTTATATTTGAGCTTGGAAGACGAATGATACTGATTGATTTCTATATGATAAATAAATGAAAACTCTACGTTTCTACCTGTCATTGTTTATTTACTATCTTAAAATTAAAAACTTGAAAATTTATGATGTTTAAAAATACTCTCAGGAAAATTTGGTATATTTCAAAAACTAATGAAGATATCAGAAAACTTTTCAGACAAATTTTGTAAGTAAATGCATTGTCTATAATTTTTGATTTAAACATTTTTCTGTATTTTCATTATTTAAACAATTAGAGTGAAAAAACAAATAACAAAATTTTCGACCAAAGTTCTTCCGGAAAATTGCTTACCTAAATTGGTAAAGATTTTCTCATATTAAGCACAATCCTTTTAACTACCTACATTTGAATTTCCAAAAGGTTTTTACTTTTTGCTGCATTTTACGGATATTTTGTGTACTTTGACCAGGCTATATTCAGCTAGACTTTAATTTTTAAACCCAATTACAAAATGTGTATTTCTCAAGTAAAACTTACCAAATCAATTTATAAGTAGTCGATTGGCCAATACACTTAATTTATAAAATTCACAGCTCCACAGAACACAACCGTTATCAACAAGAAGGACTAGGTAAATGATCAATTCACTAACCAGTAGTCACTAACTAATTACACTGTAAACTATTATATTATTAACAAATGCTACTTTTATCTCAGATGCGGTATAAATTCGTTGGCGGCTTTTACAAACAAGAATAAGGTGCCGTCACGCGCCCCGTCTTCTATTGCAGGCTTGCAGGATGCCACAATCAAAACAAAAGCTCATATTACATGATAAGTAGGCTGTAAGTAAATACCATAACTGAACAATGGCGATACTGCACCTGAGCTCATTTTATTATTTATCTCTTAATTTTGTTATCTTACCAAAAAAATGCTTATTATTAAAAAGTGAAAAAGTGTAGTGGCCTTCCTTCCAACTATTTATTTAAAAAATTTTCTTGCCCTTTTTAAAGCCTTAGCCTTTCCAACCCAATTTAAGCAGACATGTCAGTTGTAAATGTCGAAAGAAATTGGGATATTTTGATGTTGCTTGTTCCTATAGCTACCTTTAACAGTTTCCCCACTTATTCCCATTTTATTGAATACATTTTTTTCAATTTTTATTCGGATTTTCTTTTTAGTAGTCGGCCATGATTTTATGACAATCGAATTTTAAACAAATCAAGGAAAGAATTCTTTAATATCATCATTGAATAATAATTCTTTATCAATGATATCATTGATTCTAATCTAAATAATTAATTCATTAATAAAAAAAGGTAGCAGTGATCAGCTAATTGGAAACACACTTATTTGAAAATAAGATCAAAGTATTTTACAACCCTCTCTTCTTCAACATATGCTCAAAATGACCGCTTTTGTGTTTGACGCAATTAAATCCTTTTTCTTAAATTCTCTCTTGTAGAGTTTTGTATCACTTGTGATTCAATGACTTGTAGTGCACTTCTCTTGTTGTGGGAAGCCTGGCATAAACTGAGTCTTTTTTATTATACCCAGAAATCTAATGGGGAAAGGTCGGGGGAATGAGTAGGCCCAAATACCTCAACATATTAATTAATACAGGAAACTCGCTACTATTTGCATTTACATAAGAGACACGTAAAAGCGCCATCTACACGGCACGGTGTGGAATATCGACAAATTAAGGAGTAAATTAATTATATTACTAAGTTTACTTCATATTTAAGATAATGTGATATTACTAAATACCTTAATATTATCAATCTATCCATAACAATAGCAAACAAAGCACGTAAAATCATCAGTAGAGTTTAAATCAAGTATGACCACTTTACTGTTGACAGTCCTTACCGCAACGTCGTGGCACTGTACCGGTTCCCAACGTCAGTTTCCTGTATTAATATATTAGGGAATTAGGGTATGTATTTGGTAGGCCCAATTTTCCAATGCAATTCCCTGGAAAAGCGGTATCTAAAAACTCAGAAATGCATTATGTGCAGGGGCACCATCTTGTTGGTATTACAATATGTTCCTTCAGATGCACAACTTCTGTTGCAGGAACAACATAACGTAAAATTTCCAAATAACGTTCTGCATTCAAATTTTCTTGATACACATGGAAACACAAACTCTTGTTATATTTCAACGCACAAAACACATTAAAATTCCAGTACTTCTTGATTCAAAAAAGGATTTTGATCCCACCTGTAATGTGAGCGATGTGGATATCCCTCAATGAATGCAGGGCAAGCAGGTGCTGCGATTCTGTCTATTTCACCATTAACAATTGAATTTTAAAATCTTCATGGGTGAAACCATTTTTCAATTATCCCAATTATCTATAACAGGTGACGGATTAGTGTCACTAGATTTCTTTAAAATTCGATTGTCATATAATCATGGTCACGACTATTAAAAGGAAAATCCGAAACAAATGGTATCAATTCAATGAAATGGAAATAAGACTGCTATTGTTCATAATCTACATTTGGCTAAATCCCATTCATTAAAACTGATCACTATCTATTGGTAGCAAGAATAAAAAAGTGAAAAATCACAAGGAAACACCTATAAACTTTCTAGCATGAACATTGCGAAAAAATATAATGAGACAACACATGTAAAAATGGCAGGAACAGCTGGCAACATAAGAAACACCTCACTACAACAACTATGGATAAAATTCAAGAATGTGACGGTAGCGAGCTCGAGAGAGATATGCGGAGATGCAAGCATTCTAACAAACATAAACAAACATCATGGTAGACACACGATATTAGGGAGAAAGTGGCAGGAAAAAATTTCTAGCAAACAGAAGTAACGAAAACTAGAATTTATACAAAGAACAAAAAAGGTCGAAGGATACTATTATAACACCTAAACTAACTGCTTGGAACAAATTTAGAGAAAAGCTAGAAAGTGCAAAAACCATCAAAAGTTATTTTACAAAAAGCTCAAATCCCTCAAGAAGGGAAAGACGATCATAGCTATGGAAATTAAAAACCGCTATGGCGAGAAAATTAAAAATGAGAAGCAAATGCTAGACGGAGAAAATGATAAAAGTTCTACAGCATACAAAATGCGTAAATGAAAATGTTACAGAAATAATACCAATTGGAAGACATTGAAGCAACAATCAAAGAAATAAAGCACCCAGACATGACAACAAAGAAATGATAAAAAATATGAGCTTTTCCCAGGAGTAGAGTAGCTAAGAGCAATATATACCAAAGCATAGGAGGAAGAAAGTGTACCTCACGATTGAGGTAGGTGCGATTGTGCCCCTACATAATAAAGGTGATAATAAAGATTGTAACAATTACAGAGAGATAACATTAATACGTGCTGTGATGAAAATTTATGAACAAATACTAAATAAGAAACTGACAGGAATCACAGAACAAACCCTTACAGATACGGAAAGCGGATTCAGGAAAGGAAGATCAATGCAGAATCATATATTCACAATTAAACAAATAATAGAAAAGAAGAAACTAGGAGGAAAAGTCTATTTTGCATTTATTCTGCAAATAATATTTAATATCAATATAACAAGTGAAATTTTACGCACTTTTAAAAATCTCCAAAATATATAGGGTGGTCATTATGAAAAATGTAATTTGGGGCCGTATAAAAAACGAAACATGCTGTATAAAAACTGTGTATGCGACTACATAAAAAAGTATTCTAGGAAAGATGTGGCCAAAATCAATTATCTTTAGTAATAAGAAAGTTATGGGGCATTAAATCAACTAAAATCGCCCGCTAACGGTCAAACAACTAGAGGTAGCTGAATTCTGTTTGCACCAGTGATTTTCTCTTTAAAGTTGCCTAAGTCCATTTTTTTCTATCTGTTAAAATAAAGAGTGTTTCCATCAGAAAGTGTCCAATTTAGACTACCCATTATTCTGTGGATATGGAACAAAATCATCCAATATATTTGATGCATTTCAGTCAGTCATTCATCAGTCTTCGATCAGATAGTTTGATCTTCCACGCCGCTTCAAAATTCGATTCATCTTGTGCTTTGTTCAACACTGCCGATGAATAAGTGCTTTGAAAAGTATTCGTCGTTCACCATTGCTGGCTTCTACCACTCACGTAGGACTAGAGGAAAAACATATTATGACTGCATAGGGACTATAACCTTATTTCGTGCTTAATTTAAAGCGAGTATAAGACTTTCAGCAGTCTACCAGTATAATACGGCATATTAATATCTAAAACTAAGTGGAACCTGACCAATAGTACAATATTAAGCAGCATAATTATGCCTACTAAGGATGACCTGTGTATACAAACACCATAATCAATTATTACAATTATTGCAACACACTTTGCCTAAGATTTTCGTAAAACGCATCATCATATAACAACCTTAGCTTATTGAAGTACGTGTTTTCACCTTTTTAGCTCTATGCAAACATGTTAGGGAATATCAACAAATATTCTGGTGCTGGACATAAAAACTCAAAATTTAATTTCAAATTTGTATACTTATCCCACATTGCTCAATATTGCATGGATTTTTAACATACCTACTCATTAGTACGATTACTTTTTGCAGTGAGTAAACTAAGTAAAAGTGGCCATTGGCCGAGCTCTCACGCATTAAGACAAGGAATTCTGTCCATTGCATGAAAGATTATATACAATGTTAAAAAGGTGGTCATACTGATGGCATGACAGTGTTTGCCAATAAGTTTGAATGTAGTGTTCATAGTGAAAATTTTAAAGTGACTTGTAATAAATAGAAGATTAAACAATTGAAGAGCACCACTGTGTAACTGCTGAAACATAGGCCTGAGAAAAGTTTCCCAATTACTTTCATTTAAATTTGCATTTCATCCTACAAATTTGACTTGATTAAAGGTTTACAAGGACATGAATATGTATGCATTAACTGAAATTCATAAACTTTCTGAAACTTACGAAGCTTATAAACAAAATTTTGAGTACTTCTTACTTAATAATTAACTTCAAGTTAGCAAAATTTACCTATGTGTATTGCCTTCAGCTTTTTAGAGAAACTGAGGGTTTCAACTAATTTAAATGCAGAGCAAAAAAGTAATTATATTCAAAAATAGTGTCAATTAGACCAAGTTGTGAATTGTTTGAAGAATATTAAACTGATGACATATTCTGAGAAGGTATGTTTGGGCCATAAAGCAACCTCATAATGATAGTAGTGTAATCTCAGAAATAAAACATAATAGTTGTGTTTTGCAGATTCACCAAGTTCAATAATTAAAATGACTTAATTAATGCAGATATAAATACTAAAACAAAAATAGAAAGATTCAATCACCTTTACTACGAAATGTAAACAAAACAACCGCTAGCTCCCTCTTTAGCAATCTATTGGCAGTTCAGCGCAGCGCTCCCGCAAAATCATTACATGAGTCAAGCGACTGTTGAACAGATGGCGCGGTAGTAGTCCCATTTAAAATTTAAATACCAAACATCAGTGCGCAGAGGCGGAGAGAATCGTCACCTTGGTAACCGGCGATCAACGCACGTGTCATTGACACGACCCAAGGTAGCCGAAAAGACCTTGAGCACCAGACTAGCAAGATCAGGCTGTGTAGAAGTAGAAATCGTTTTCCTGACAACACTTTCATTACCTTCTGTACAAAGTATTTACTCTGGAGGATGTATTATTGTTGGTTGTAGCAACAAAAGCCCAGTAAAATAATCGCAACTTACTTAAACGCTTTTTCGTCTTCCGATAATTGTCCATTCTGTACAGGTTGGCCGTTTACTTCCTCTTTTGGACTTTGTGGTTTATCCTTATCTTTGTCATCTAAGTGTAATGCTCTTATTCGAGGTTCCAGTCCTATATTATCTTTATTTGTGGGCGAACTCCCCAAAACGTATTCGACCATTTTTACACCTAAGCCACCGGTGTCGGATCCGCGCGGCGATAAGATACTTCCAGTATCTCCACCAGCAAATCCTCCTCGTCTTCCCATGGCCAAAGGAGAGGACACCGCGTGATCCCCTGCGCAAAAATAATTAATGTTAGCAACACAGTTATCTAGTGGGCGAGCAGAGCTATCAATTAGAGAGGTAAATCAAATCCGCGATCCCAGAGTATTATTAATTTATTGATTCCTTATTTGTATATTAAGCATGCGCGCGTGCGAAATCTTGAAGGCACAACTCAACCTTATTCGTGCGATTATCATAAACTCTAATGATTAACAATAAATAAAAGGAGATGTAATTACGCCTCCGGAGCTTATTTTCAAGGCGCATTCGCCGATTTATTCCGAAAATTTGTTACGTATGCATTTTAATGATGTAATTTAAATTACACAAGAAATGCTTATTTAAGGAAGCGTGTTTGGCATTTATTACCGTGCAATTTTATTCTCTGCCCTAAATGTAAATTTTGGCAAACGTGCAGTAAAACAATCGTTTCATCATTCGAGGGGATTCTTCGTAAGCGTCACCATAATAATAATGCTCTCTCAATTATGTGGGAAAGCGCGTCTAAGGATTCAAGAGGGCTGGAACCGTTTCACTACTCCGACGAAAAAGTACATGATATCTTGTAACCTCTGATTAGACCTTATTTTATTTGGTTGTAAACAAAAACTTTAATTAGTTCCGCAGTAATTAGGTGTAATTCGAACATTGTCGTTGCAATAAATAATAACAAATGGCCTCGATAAACTTTTATTGATGATAGAACACGTTTCGTCACTGTGCAGGTTAAGAGTTTTTGATTGCGCCACGCTTATTAGACTGAAAATTCTGTCGCAATGTGCACTTCCACGGTTTCAAATTTGAAATAATGGTGCACAAAAACAGATCAGTAACCATTTAATGCGCTCATGACCCCTAGACGCATATTACCAGATATTCCTCGATCATTTTAGAACATTGTAAAGTACCACAATTGAAAATCCGACAGACAGTCTCGAATTGCTAAATAAATGTTCGTGAAACAAACGAGTATAAATTAATACTATTGTTAGTAAATAAATCTCAATCAATTCGTTCATGTTTGATGTATATTGTGAATCTGCTGCAATATATCAATCAACGTGGTCTCGCGTAGTGTCAACATTGTGATTACTCGTACCTACGCCGTAAAACTGCATGTTAATATGGTTAAGTAATATTGATACTTTTGGTAACAATTTATTTTAATTTTTTAATCAGTGCATTTATGTTCCCATTCAACATGCAAATAAAAACAAAATTAATAAAAGATTGCAATACTACACTTGGCGTGAGAGGTTACAAATGTTTTTTTAATTGCTATTTTACAAATAAAAAATAACCCATTTGAATATTATGTATAGCAGACCACGTGCGGTGCGAAGTCGGTGGACTATAAACGTAGTTTCGCGGTTTTTATTAAAAAAAAAACAAAAAACAAGTTTTTTATGGAGAGGAGGGGGGGGGGGCAAGACTATTACCATCTACCACTTTAATGACAAGCCAGGCGAAAAGCAGACAAATAAACGAAGGGTAAAAAATGCTTCTTTTGGGAGCAAGCTTTTGTAAAAAATTTCCAAAAATTCTCACCCCAAGATCTAGACAACGCTCTCATTTTAGAAATATATCGAACATGCATAGGTAGAGTTCAGATAGTTTAAATCCGCTCATTTTTAGCGCATTTCCACAAAAATAAAAAAAAATGCGCTATTGTGGCCACTTTGTCCGTCCGTCCGCTCGTTTTGCGACGCTACTAGTTTTTTATCTTAAGAGCTATTGTTCTACTTTTTTCGCTATTTGGTTCGTTATGGTGTCGAGTCTTGTACCAAGGAAGGATTTTTTTCTGTACCGCTTACAAAAAAAGTTATTGTAAAAAAAAAACAAAAAACCGTTTTTTACATGTTCCATAATTTTACACTTTTGCCGTTTATTAACGATCCTAGAGATCGTTTATAATTTTGCATTGCTATCTGTCGTCTGCATGCTGGTCTGTCCGTCTGTTCCTTTGTCTGTCTGTCCATCTATCTGTCCGTGTGAACAATAACTTTGTTTAGAAATGTTCGATCGCTTTTACATCTCCGTTACTTATTAACTGAATTGCTTGAAATTCAATATGGGCATAGCTTTAGCCATATAATACGCAATGCCAAAAGTTGAATCGAATCGATTCAAAATTCACAGTTCCCTTTTCGCATCTCGACCATTTATAAACCGAATTGCAAACTTTTTTACTTATAAAAGTATTTGAATGAAATTTGATACATAGGCACTTGGAATAAAGGAAAATCAAACGCCAATTTAAAAATTTGGTTTTGCGCATGCGCAGTGCCAACTTTTTTATTTATGGAAGAATTTAAACGAAATTTGATACATAGGCACTTGGGATAAAGGAAAATCAAACGCCAATTTCAAAATTTAGTTTTGCGCATGCGCAGTGCCAACTTTTTTATTTATGGAAGAATTTAAACGAAATTTGATACATAGGCACTTGGGATACAGGAAAATCAAACGCCAATTTCAAAATTTGGTTTTGCGCATGCGCAGTGCCAACTATTTTATTTATGGAAGAATTTAAATGAAATTTGATACATCGGCACTTGGAATAAAGGATCATCGAGCGCCAGTCTCAAAATTTTCTTTTGCGCATGCGCAGTGCCAACTTTTTTATCTATGGCACCATTTAAGTGAAATTTGATACTTAGGCGCTTGGAACAAAGGAAAATCTAAAAATGTTTTTAAATTTAGGTTTGCGCATGCGCAGTTCCAACTTTCTTATTTAGAAAAGCATTGAAATGAAATTCTTCTCATAAACTGAAATTGAAGTAACACGTCCAAAATGGATTGTCCATGTGCAACGCTATCTTTCATATTTGTGGCCGGATTTTTACGATTTTAACAGAAGTTGCATCTTATAAATGGGAAATGAATGCAAGTGGAAATGCGCTTTATGTAAATCGTTTACGATTACTTTTTAACTTGTAACTGTTGCACATGTCCACTCCACCTCGGCAAACACTTGTTTTCGTATTTCCTTTCAACGTTTGACTGACCTGAAGTGCACAAGAAAAATGATTTGCTCGTTCTTTCGGAAATGATCCAACAGTACAAGAAACGAAATTGATACTTTCCTGAAAATATAAACTGAGAAAGCGCGACGCTAGTATAAGCCACTTGGAATCTCTAGAAAAATGCAAACGGAACATGACAAAAACTGCACGACCAAATCTGATGGCGTTTAGCCGAAAAGATTAACCATTTAAGCGCTCTTAAATAAGCGACCTTTGCACCACATAATTGAGGTGCTTCGGAATATTATACAGCTTAGTTATTGCAGGATCTCAATTTCTGTCACAAGGAAGTGATTCGTTCAATTTCCGGATTAACATACTTGGCAAACCGGGAAAACATACAAATCTCATACAATTGCTGCAAGTGCTGATGCCCACAATAAGATTATTGCTGTTGGGGGTTAACTTTTCTACACATTCTTATCATGTAACATATTTGAACGTGATTAAATACCATATTGGAATTTACCACGTACCGTCTCGAGTCGTCTACAAAGAATGTTTATTACGTAAATGTATGTACATAAATTTGCAATTGAAAACGTTAAAGTACAACGTCTCCCTAATTCCCTTGTAGACATTTCTTCATTACTCCAATTTTGAGGGCGGCTGCCATCTTGCAGCGGAAGGTTCGACATCGCTCTATATTTTCCTTTTCGAGTAAAGACGTCGAACAGACGGACGAACAGACCGAAAAATTCTCCTATTTTCGATATAGATCGGTTTGATATTCCCATTTATGAATAGATTCGAATTCTAGCTTGAACGCGCAACTATGGATTGATTAAATTCATTTTTCTTCTACAAATCTACCAAATTTTAGTCCGCCTTGAGATGTTATCAACTTTAGGTCAGAAATTGTGCTTAAAAAAACGGCGATTTTGCAATTTTTCCATGCGCCCACATCAAGAACAACAAACGAAAATTAATTGAGACCCAATGCGCGAGCTGCTATCTAATAAACATTGCATGTAGCCAGTCGATAGAACATTTATCGATTAACAATTTAATTAAGAGCCTTCAAACACGGCAAAATGAAATTTAATTAACATTTGACGCCGATATCGGTATGGAATATGATCCGACATTGTATTTGGTACACAGTTTACAATAAGCCAGATAATGTTATTGTTTCAATAACTCAAAACGAAATTTCTAATGAAGAATGACACTTATACGAATGGCCCGTCCACTGCATTTCATACACGCGTTATTAGCCAACAAAGCTTCAAGAATATTCTTTAGAAATAAAATTAAAGTAATAGTATTAGTTCTATTCATAGACTGCGTTAATGGATTACTTACGGTGGTAGGTAGAAAAATAAAATTATTTCATTTCCAAACTTCTTGAATAAGCAAAATTCAGTCCTGATCAGATATCGAAATGACGTAAATCTCGGCCAATCATCCAATTAAATAAAAATTAGAATCTGACTCATTTTTCTATAGTAGTACTTGACGATTGAAGTGTTTCTTTTTCCATTTTTGAGAAAGATGAAGATTACCCGAAAGTATTAATGCGTATTGACAGGAAATCAAATAGGTACGTGTTCGGTATAGAAGTGAAATGATCTCATCTCGTCGTACATTTTTGAATATTGTGAGCTTTCAATTGCAGGGAATTTCCGCATTTTTTGTCAACAAATTTTTTCGCGCCGGAAATTACGCATCGTTGTCGATAAATAAATGTATCAATAAATTCAAGTCTTATCATTAGAATTACCTAGGATCTGGCACAAAAAATTGTAAAGAAGTCAATTATACAACAATTTAAAGTTAATGACAGTTAATTTAGAATGAATCATTCGATTAACGTTTATAAATCCCAATAACTGGCCTTTTCTACTTGGACGGTGTAGTCCGCGTTTTAAAAATAAAATCAATTTCTAATCTACACGATGTATATACGAGCAATTCATGATAACGTAATTTATTAAATTCGTTCTGTACAAAAATAGTTTTCTCGCACGCGAATACACCCACATTTCGTGCCTTATACAATACGACCTTTGCCGTGGCTATTTTTTATTGCATATCTCAATTAGGATCATCTACAATAAATACACATTTTTTTAGTCGTCTCGATACACATCAAAATGGGTTGATGTCGAAAGGCCGTTTTGTTTACACTCCGGAATTAGCGGTTAAATCAAACTTTTCTCACGTAGTTATTATCAACAGAGCGAGATTGAACGTTATATAAATAAAAACCTACGAACTTTTTCAGTTTTAAACTACATTTCGGCAGTTTTAAATTTACCAACGGTTTTGGACATTTGGGGTCATGAGCGTATTATTTGCTAAATAATTTTGCATGCGTAATTCATAGCGTGACAGAAAAGTTCCACTGTTGCGCTATTATGCGTATTTTTTAGAATATCATATTATGTTTTATTGATTTATTGACGCATCAAGTTTTCCAAGTTTCACAATAAATAAATTAAAAAACCGCGAGAACGATTCAAAAATTGCCCTCAAACCACTACCAGGAGGTTAATACACTTTGTGTACTCAATTGCTCCGGCACTCGACTGTATAGTCATTTGGTTTTGTGTACGCGTTTCAATTTTTGGCACTGCATGATAAGGTCAGAAAACTGGAATAGTACTATGCGATCAAAAATGAGTAGCTGTCGAGTCACCTTTGGAATTTTTGTTTATATGGGAAATCGTACTTCCAAAGGCGACTCGACCACCACTCATTTTTGATCGCCCGTTATAACAAATGACTATCAGAAAATACAAAAAGTCATGAATTGAAATTAACTACATACAGAAAAACAAATCACGTGGGAGACGATCTTCTTTTCCTCTAATGGGGAAACCACAAAGAAAATGTGCCAAGTTCTTGACAGAAGTGTAGGGAATAAACGTTTCCAAAAGAAAGTTTATTATTTTCTGATTTTTCAATTATCTCTAGTTTTACTTTTATTGATGTACCTATCTCGAATTTGTCCTTTTGAATGTTGTAATTTTTTTCGAAATTCGTTCGGAATTCCGGAAATATCCGAAGCACTAAACGAATTTCAACCCGGGTTAGCTGCTCCGCTTGATTGGTTGTCTTTTCGTACTAGCTACTTTGAGAGGAAGGGAGATTTTTATTAAAAAACAATTAGTATTTTATCCAAGAAGTTTACTATAGAACCGCTAAAGACGGTAATTTCAGGATCAGAATTTTAATGTTTTATAAACGGTAATCCGAAGAAGGTGGAAGTGGGGGTCACTATCTAGTGGACATCTGGTTTGTATCCGAGTTCAGAAATGGAAATTTTGTCAAGTGGGTAGCTGCAGAGCGGCTAATTGAGACAAAGGTCTTTGGGCTTAATTCTGATGCAAAAACCGAGCAAGTGCACCATTAATATCATTTGAAAACGACAAACCGACAGTATTTCGAGGATGCCGCAAAAACCTCGGATATTGCCCAAGCATGATACAAATCTTACATGGCGATAACTCTTGCGAAACCCTGAAACGCAAGGTTTTAACGTGAATTTATTAGACGTGGACATTGTTAAGGTCCCACATTCAAAAATAAGTTCAATTAACCTTGATTCGTCGCGATAAAATCGTTCACCTTAAACGCGAAAAGGGCAGTGTAGGTAGGGGGTGACTATTAATTTTCACCAAGTACGTGTACTCATAACACAAAACGTCTAGGCGACTCCTACAATTATGTACGAAATCAATTTCCATTACGGCGATGAATATACCTATAGGGCAAGCAAAACAAGTTATGTAATTACGAGATTACTACGCTATTTAATATCGATTTTTAAAGCGAACAAAGCGAAAACAAAAAAAATTGAGCGTAATTCGCCGGCGCCAAGTATCAAATCCCGATTTAGGTGAGGCTTTTAAAGCGTCGCCATGGGGCTAAATCTATTAGTACGTATCGGTAAGAGCAGACGAGAACGAGGGTGAGTGCAAGAACGGGTGCGGCGGCGGTAATGAGAACGACGACGACGTTGTGATTGAAATCAGATCGGCTGGGACGGTTTCCACGGCAACAGACGCCGTGCGTGTCCATGACGACGAAAGCACACCCGCCCTTCTATAAACGCACATATTTTTTATGGGCGTCGTTGTCGTCTACCATCCATCGAAAATGCTCTCGTTATTTTTGATTACCTTTCAAAGACATATGAATCTTTTTCGAAACTGGAGAAGACACGAGAGCAAAATGTGGAAAATCGAATTGCGGGAAAGTTTTGCTGGCTTCTTAGTTAATCCCAGGGAAATTTGTCTTTCAAATTAATTTTCGGCGTTCGAAGGTTACGGTTTGGAAGGTAATTGAGTTCGCTTCCACTTCTCGACGAGGCGCGCAATTACCTACTCAAAAGAAAATCGTAAATAATTTCACAAACCTGGTGCAGCCCACGTCGGGTCCCTCCAAACGCCGTCATGATGATTTAGATGATGTAGTGCGAGCGATTTTCCGTCCTTTGTTTCCAAACCCCACAGTTTCTTCGCTGCGGGAGCAATCTGAAATGAATAATTAAAATGAACAAATTGAATGCGAAATATATTGTAATATCTAATAATGCGAAACCGCATAAACAATAAGCTATGGATTTATTTACGAGGGCGATTCGTTATTTAGTTCGGATATTTATAGAAAACACGTGGGAATTTTGAATTATTATGCACTTCGAAGAAAACGCATCGATACAATTTTCTTTTAATCTACCGTGAATAATAAATTTCGAAGGTAATGGAGGCATTTTTAATGAGAGAGGTACTCCACAGAAAAACTGGCATAAACTAGGACCCTAGTTAAAAAATTTACTTAAAAAAAAGGATCCTTGAGCTGTTCTTAAACTTTTAAGAAAGCGAAACACACGCGGCCATGAAGGTCCATTTGTTTCAGAATATGAATATTTAACATAATATCGCATCAAAAATTACGGCGAGTAGTCTCGCATTTTCCGGCGTGAAGTATGTATACAGGGTGGTGACTTGCGTAACGCATCATAGGGATTTCAATGTAAAATTCGTAACATGCGATTATTGGCTCCCCAAATTATTTTAGAGCAAAAATTTATTAAGGTTTTTTGTAGAAACAAATTTTTACGTCAATAAACCGTATTAGTTTTCAATTTTTTGCATAATAAAGACGGAAAATTGGAGAAATAAAACCCCCCATCTTTTCAATAATCTGTGATGCCATGGAATTTTATAATACAAAAACTACGCCAATATCCGTCATGCCATGGAATGTCTGCTATAAAACAAATCAAATTCTATCAAAAAGTATTATATTTAGAACATCGAATTCAACATAAAGAAAGACCAAATTACTAAAAACGGTTTCCTAATATAACAATTTACAATAAATGTTCGAATAAGTCCCCATTAAATGCAAGACAGTAACCATCGATCATAAAATCCATTTCGAACTGCTGCTAATTGATAACTGGATATCTTTTTGTTTTAGAAAATTCCATGGCATCGCAGATTATTGATAAGATGGGGGTTTTATTTTTCCAATTTTCCGTCTTTATTATGCAAAAAATTGAAAACTAATACGGTTGATTGGCGTAAAAAATTTTTTCTACAAAAAACCTTAATACATTTTTGCTCTAAAATAATTTGGGGAGCCAATAATCGCATGTTATAAATTTTACATTGAAATCCCTATGATGCGTTGCGCAAGTCACCACCCTGTATAACTATTTACTATTTATGTTAATGTGGGAAGGGAGTACTCATAGTATCGTCCCCTATGGATCTTCATCAAATGCGAATATTTCAAAAATAAGTGTCAGATGTATACGAGCAACATTGTGGTACAGCCCTGGACAGTCGACAAGTCACAACTGCCCGGTTTCACAAACGATGATGAATATTAATCAATGATTAAAAATATTAGAATGTTAGCCACCTTTGATTATACGCTCATGTTTCCCATTCTAATATTTTTAATGAGTGATTAATTAAACTTAATCATCCTTTGTGAAACCGGGCTTAAATGCGTCACTTCAGATGCCGATTTCAACAGACAAAAAAACACTTTCCCATTGCCATTTTCAAAACAACGTTTCGTTTCGGAAAAATCATCAGCAACTTTCTGTTTGATGTGACCCGTAAAAAAAGCACACACTGTATTGAGTAGCAATTTTTATTAGGAATCCAACGATATACGACAAACAAAAAAAAAACAAAATTACGAACTGTGGTTTCAACAGAATGGTGCACCCGCGCCCTAATCGTGCGAGGAGAAAATTTGTCCGATAGGTATTCTTGCACGATTAGGCATTGTGAACGGGTGCACCATTCTGTTGAATCGCATATCGTTGTATTCATAATAAAAAATGCTACTTAATGCAGGTGAGTGTTTTTTTTGTATCTGTTCAGATAACATCAGAAAAAAGGACAAACGAAATGGGCAAATTTCGGGATTTTCTGGGATATCTTCGAACGTAATAGAAATTTTGTAGTTTTCTTTAAAGTATGATAATTGATATTGATAATAATTCTTTAATTGCGCGTATTTTTGCAACTACAATATTTTGGCGCCTTTTTTTTCATATTGTCGAATTGTTTAGTTCCGATCGAAAAAGTACTATTTACCCACTTTTACCCGAATAAGCCCGAAAAAACCCAATTGGGCCCAGCGGGTTGGGGTTTTTTCAAACCGAGTTTCAAACCCTGCGAAAAACCGCGCGTAGGACTATTTCAGCCTTCCAGAATGCTCATTATGCTAGTCACCTATGACCTTTTTATACTCGTCTAGATACATACTGAAGCAAGTGAAGTACGCTGCCTTTGGGATAAATGAGCTACTTCTGTTTACTTGAAAAACGTATTTCACTCACACGAATAAAACACTATCAAGAAGGTGGTAGGAGAGGTGGTACTTGGTAGGTAAAGGATATACTTGAATTCGAGCTTGGATTAAATCAAAAAGTTAGACTTTCTCTACTTTTTTAAATAAAATTCATGACTTATTCCAATTCTGTTTCCAACATTTTCTACACACTTCTGAAACATTTTAAAAATTTCTTAAACATTTTTAATAGGTATGTCTACACGCTTTTAATACAATACCGGTACCGATAGTGCTCAATGCAATATTCAAGTGCTCAATGCAATATCAAGTGCTCAATTCAATATTGAAATTCATCGGACTGGATTATAATGCTTTAAAGCTTATACGTAATTACCTGAGTGATAGATGCCAAAGAGTAACTCTAAATGGAGTGGACTCCGAGCTTACGACTGTGTCTAGAGGTGTTCCGCAAGGTTCCATATTAGGACCCTTGTTATACACAGTTTATACATTTAATTTGTTGACAGGACTAAAACACTGTAAATACCATCTCTATATGCGGACGATACCCAGTTGTATTACTTTTTTACAAGAACTGAACTAGAAACCTCTTTGGCATGTATCAATGATCTATAAAATGTACACAAGGCATCGGAAGATCATTCGTTAATAATTAACCCTGCAAAATCGTGTTTTATAGTGTTCGGTGATGACAACATTGGCATACACAATAAAATTGCATTAAAAATTGGCAATGACTCAATTCCATCGGTGAAGTGTGTAAAAAATCTTGGTGTGCTTATTGATTGTAAATTGAGATTTACCCAACACATCGACAACCTTATTGCTTCGGCTTACGGTCAATTGAGGAGTCTTTACTCAAGTCGTCATATTCTTGGTACCAAACACAAGACTGTTCTCTGTGACTCGTGGTTCTGTCGCGATTTAACTATTGCGATGTTTTGTATGGTCCATGTTTGTTAGCTAAAGACCGTGACAGAATTCAGCGAGTACAGAACTCGTGCTTACGTTTCGTGTTTGGTATCAGGAAATATGACAGAATTTCGCACACCTTACCTCGACTTGGTTGGTTGAATATGTTGGAAAGAAGGCGACTGCATGCTTCGTCACTTTTTAGAAAAGTTTTAACTTATAAGATACCACCGTACCTGTACGATAAAATCACCTTCCGGACCGATGTGCATCATTTAAATCTGAGGCACAGGGGTTTAGCTTCCATCCCAATGCACAATTTAGCAATGTTTCAACACTCGTTTTCATTTAACATCTGCAAATTCTGTAATAATTCGGTGTACAGACAGTTATTGCCCCTGTCCGAAGATGCCTTTAAACGGAAAATTAAAAAATTATTAATCAGAGAGCGATAATTTAACATAATTTTATTATTGTTTTGTTTTTTTGTTTTTCTTTCCTTTGTTGGTAGGTAGTTACTTAGTAGATTTGTGCTTGTTTTCAATCAAAATTGAACTGCTAATTGTTTTATTTCGTAGAATCTATGTGTATAAGTATATTCTTTATGTGTCTAGGGGTACAGGTGGAAGAACAGGTAACCTACTGGTTTATCTGACCCTGAACCTATTGGTTATGGTATAGGAACCATTTTTTTCCTAATCAATAAAATCCATTATTATTATTATTATTATATGGATGAAAATTTAATCCCGCACCTAAAAAACATAGGAAATTGGGTATTCAATGGCTTCTGTCCACACTAGTTTTTCCTTGGCAAGTGGAAAATCGTTTCTCTATGGAATTGTGCGTGTTAAGAAACTTCTAGGTCGTCTCGTTTCGTTAATTTGCGAGGGCTGCTTAGTCTCCAAAAAGAAACTCTTGCGAACAAAAGGAAACGAGTAGAGGGCTAAGTAAATGAAATAGTGCAATAACAATAAAATGCGTTCAAGAGTGCTGGCTTTACTTTTATGTGGCATGTGACTCTAAAGGGATCCCATGTACCTACTCCGTATGTGATATTTTTTGCTAATAAAAATAAACTAAAACGGGTTTTAGGCAAAAAAATTGATGTCCAACCAGAGAACGTAGCGGGAGTGCAAAGAGAAAAAATGTCAATCGAACAGAGATGAAGTAATTTCATTGATATAACTTTGCAGTTATGCAAATCTGAAATATCCGCCCCTTATACGCTAACACCCCAAAACTGGCCATTTAGGACAGTCACGTTTACGCTACGACAAACTGGAAGCGCACTGCGGTATTACTTTAGAAACCGAGCGAAGGGATAAATGCGTTAAACTGTTGACGGGTGAAATCTTGTTCTCTTGGAAAAACACACGACTTTGGAAAAGTAGGTGCGCAAATGCTCTTTGTGGTTCATTAAAACTAGTTTATCGGGGAACCGCACCCTAAACTCTTTATTTACACAGGATAATAATCATTCTCTGGTTGACTCGTTAGTAGATCAGATAACAGAAATACCAAACGCAGTAAAAGAGTCACAAAATAAGATATCGTCAAATAAAGGGTTGAAATCGTAATGGAATAGCGCATTAGAATACTCCCAAAGTTTTTTCGGGATCTTTCCGACTCTACTCACCCATTCATTGCCTTCAGACACACGAAATTTCCGTTATAAACATTTCACAATTGACGTGGCGAACGTTGTATGTACCTATGGGTACATTGACACAAGAGAGGGATAATAAATAAATAAATTAAATAAATTTCCGAAACAGCGTGCACATTTTAAATCCTTTGAGGTTTTGTGAGTTAACGAGATGCTGTATATTAAGAGTGCTATAAAAATCAAATTCGAGTCAGTCACCCACTATTTGTTGTAGGGATGTTTCATTTTTTTTAAATTATTTATTAACATCTGATAATTCTCTGGTAATACTATGAAAAGTTATTAAACCGAATAAACTTTTGACCGCTACTGTATGTACTAAATACAATGCTTATACGTTTTTAAAGCACAGCGTACGCTATCACTTCATAAAATAAAACAACTAGGTCAGTAACGTAAATAACATAATTATCATAGGCAGACAAGGAAACCTAAATACATCGTAATTGTATGATAACGACAGTAGTACTTAACATAACCATAGTTGTCCAGACATCGTATGTAGGTAATCAGTTCCAATTTCCCCAGAATCAACCCGCTAGATCTCATATCAACCTGAATAGGTTGAGAAATAACCAAAAGAAGGGGAACGGATTTTGTTATCAAGTAGTGTTATTGCGGTTTTACCGGTGAGCCATCAGCTCGTTTTATACGCCGGATTGACTGGTGGAGCGTAAAATTGTGCCATACAAAACGAGTGCAGTTCTTCCAAAAATCTGAAATTTTTTTCTAACCCTCAAATGACAAAAGCAATTCATCATAGGAAACTTTAGTCGACGAAAACAAATCCAATGGACTGCGGCGTTTTTTCCCCATTGAGGACTTCAGTGGAAAGTTCTAGAATCTGCGCATGAAAGGCGTGTCGGATCTGCGGCAAATAGTTATGATAAGTTTAAAGGGCGACGATTCGAAACGGCATCGCGCCACTTTAAAGTCACAAATCGTAAAAATTACAATTTTCGCAATCCTTGGCGGCAAAAAAGAGGTACGGAGTTAGTGGATACCCGGGCATATTGAAGGGTAGATGACCGATCATCCGAAGGGCTGAAAGGGTGCCGGGTGGTGGAGAGGTCGCGACCTGGGGGTCTTTGGCCTAGACCTAGCCGAGTTGTACGATCGATATTAACACCCCACCCGACCGCTTGCACCCGCAATCTGCCGCCAATAAACTAACGTCACCATACCTGCATTTTACGCTACAAAAAAAAATTCACTACGTTCCCATCGTAAAACGAAATGGATATCGGAGAACGGCCTCGACTTCATTTAGTCACCAAATCCCTAGCTTCCGAACAAATACGATATTTAGGAATCGAAAGTGATTGATTAGAAGTGGTAGGAAAATACATTTCTCTCTTATCGCTTCTTGTCACTTTCGTCCACCTACTTTATTGCAGCGTCGCTCTTCAGATATAAAGACATCAATATTTGTTATAAATGGGAGCTGCCAAGCGGCTTCCTTTGGTTTCTCGGGACGTTTGCAGTATATGCAGCAATCGAAAGCGCCCTTTCACTCGATCCCATAACCAACATTTTAGTATTTACCCCAAAATAACCGAGAGCACGCAAGCTTCGACACAAATTTATTAGCGTACAGTCAATTCGATTATACAATAAATTATGGGTTGTTGGCGGTATATCGATAGGGAAGCCTTTTAGTGTCTATCAATATTTGGTCCGCAGTAGAAATTCCCTCCAAAAAAATAAACACGATCAATAGCTACTACAAAGACTAGGCACGTAAATAAACCTAATTCTAAAAATACGAGATTCAATTAAGGAAATGTAAATATGCCAATGCCGGAGAGAAAACGCTCAAAATATACAGGGTCATTATACGGCAGGGAGGACCGTTATACTGGACATTCACGCCATTTATATAGGTTATTAATTCAATTATCAATTATTTCTTAACTATAATTAAAATATCCAAAACAATCAATACAAGAATAGATAATGCAGTTCGCCAAACGGAGCATAAATTTAGACAAATTGAAAAATTTTCGTTTCAATCTTCTATACTCTCTTATTTTACTATACGTCCTATTGCATACTGAGTTAATTGTTCACATTTCAGTATGATTTGACAATATGACAAAATTAAACGCCGACTGCACTGTTCCGACAGAGCAGAGAAGAAACTTCAAATAAATAACGACAAATTTTAATAATAATAATACTAATTTATTACCCAACAGCCAATGCCAATTACAGAGTAATGTTACATAAGGAATATTTTAAAAGTTAAATAATAGTTTGTAGCGTTTAAGGAATTTGATTGAGAGCGGCTTACGAAGAGAACTTCAGTAGTGTTTGATAGGCTCCCCCTTTCCCCTCTTGAAAGAATGCATGAATTTTAAGGAGACCTTGAAAGAAACTTGGAAAGGAATTTGAGAACAACCTGAACATGAGGGAAAACTCGGAGAAAAGAGGAAGTAAATTAAGATGAACTTGAGCAATAAATTTTATATGGGCCCTGGTTGGCAATTTGAAAGGAAAACCTCATAGAAACCTAAAGGTAACAGATACGAGAATATGTAGTGCAAGAGATCAGAAAGCTCAACAAAGTAATAGAGTAATGCCGAAATTCATACAATTATAGCCGATTATGACGCGACCAACTATTTTGATATTTTATTGCATATTCTAAAAAATAATTGAATTTGAAACAATTATCACAGAACATACCTAATAGAGAAAACGCAAAATAGGAGAGAAAACTTGAAACTTTGCCATCCTATATAAGGAAAACGACGCCTTTTAGACCAGGCATATATTTGCATTTTTTTTACGAGTACCCTGTATAGATATACAACAAAATCGTGTATGTTACCCTCGATGTTACCTCAAGAACGGCTGGACCAATTTTCATGATCTTTGATTTGCAAACTTACACTGTTGTTATTTGTGACCCAATGCTTCTGAAATTTGAACGAAGCGGAACAGTTGCATCCTCCAAAAACCAATTGAAATCATGTGCCAAAAAATGAATTTCGCACAACTTTCTTATTGGACCATTTTTTTTTTAATTTTAACTGAAGACGCTTCTTATAAAATGAAATTGTGAAAAAATCATTGAACCTTCCATGATATATTGAACTGTTGACATAAAATAATGATGAATGACATTGTCTGAGATATTCAATTATGATGTTTAGTTTATTTTTGTTTGTAGTGTAGTTATTTTATGTTCATGCTAAGACTAAGACATTATTATTATTAGGTCTCAGAAGATGGCGTTTAGAAATCCCTGAAATGTTTGTTGGTTTTCGAAATATTTTGAAAAAATCGAATTTTTGGATTTTACAAGAACTGAGGTGGTTAGTTCTCGAGGCATTTGCTAGCATTACTCCACAAATGCTGACGAGGAGAAGTTTCTGTATCAGTGTTTAGAAAATAATGGAAATCTTTACTCTCAATTTTAGTTGATTTATTCAAATTCGATTCTATGTTGTATTTTAATTCTTATGTGCGGTTTCTGTTAGTTTAATTTGATTTGTTTTTTCCTATTCAATTGTTTATCAATTTACTTCTTAGGTTGTTACTATAAATACGTGGATGATATAAACTAGTTCTGGCTAATCATTTATTTTTAAAAAATCTTTGTACAGGTCCGAAATAGGAATTTTCTTAATTAAGCCCTAAAATTAAACCATAAATCATATATATCATAGAATTCAGAGTAAAAAGCGCTTTAAGCATATGATACCGTAACATCAAGGCCGTATTTAAAAAAAAATTAAGTTGATGATGGTTCCGCAAAAACGAAACGTCGGATAAAAAAATTAACAACGTCGCCTTAAAGAGTATTAAAAGTTGGTGTGGAGAAGAGTCATTGGATTTGCTCTAACTCAAATATTGAAGCTAAAAAAAAAATAATTCGATTTTTTTTTAATTTCAAAACGCTGTCTTCTTGGACCTTTGATTGCGCTCCCATTTAACCAAATTTGTTTACCTGTTCTAGAACTAGAATGGATTTATTCCAGTACTGGTACCCCGAAGTGAAATTCGTGCAACAATGTGTCATTAATTTACCATTGTTGTAGCAATTTGTGTATCATCAAAAGTAAATGGAATTGTAGTTTTAGCCAACAATTATGTAATATAAAAACAGTTAGATTCTTTTCGAGATCTCGAGTCGCGGTACACTCACACCCATATTGACGTATACGGACGTTGTACAGTCTACACCCACCTCCACCTGGCGCTGGTCTCGACCTTTTCAACGCGCAGTTTCTTTATGGTTTCGTTTTAACTACCTGAAACGTTGCCTCCCCAGACTTATCAAACAGATGCGAAGGATGTTGCGAAAAAAGTTGATCCTAACGTGCTTCCGAGGTTTCGCATTGGGGAGAGAAATTGCCCCTTGCATGCATCAGACTTGAGAAATGAATGCGGAGCCTGTAGTCGGAAATGCGATTTTAAATGCAGGAAAAAATTCTACTAAAAGCGTTAAATTCGTAGACTTCAGCCTGCGGCGCTCGAGGAAACATTGACACTATAATTAAAAATCGAAACCTACTTTACGTCGATACTACGTAATAAATTAATTCTCTCAAAGGAAATTTTCGTGCTTTTCCAGGTTAATTGCGACCCTTACGTTAATAAAAAATGAGACATGATGGGAACAAATGGCTTATTCCTTGAAACCTTCATGATATTTCGACTGCCTTTAATAATGCAGCCTGTACATTGTGAGAGATAACCTAAAAAGGAAACTATTGTGAGCAGGTGTAAGTAACTTTAGAAAGGTCGTCAAGTTTGTGGACTTTTTTGCCAACTTTCATAGCTCTTGTAGAATTTTAAGACCGACAAACTACCATTATTGGGGAATTTTCTTCCTATTTTTTTTGGTGCCCCTACACAAACAACACACCAAAGGTCATTATCTCCTTGTTTGTTTTCAGTAAAACCACAAAGCTATCTCTCCTGCACCACATCCACTATGCAGGTTTGGGACGGAAGATGGGTTTTATATTATCATTTTTGTTCGACGGTGGCATTTGCATTTGTGCTCATGAGCAAAACCGCTATTAATGCTCTCATAAGGTGATGTGATTAATTGACTTGATTTATTATGAAAATGGCTATTATTTATTTTCTCAGAGTAGTACTTATTTCGTCCAGTACAATTAACGTTTTTATTTTTTTTATTGATTTAAAGTAAGACATTATTTCCCTTAACACTGGGATTAATTTCTCTGTAAAAAAAACGTAATTATGCATAGAATGTAAAGTACTGTTTGAGATATAACTAATTGGGTACGATTTTCATGCCACATTGAATTGATTATCAATAATTGTTTAATGTACTAAATATAATTGAAAAAAAAATTGTCAGCAAAACACAGAATCTAAACTATAAAGTCAAAAAGAAAATGTTCGTTGAAAAAATGCATCTCAAAAATATGAACCCCCCCCCCTCATCCTTACTCAACGAAAATTCTATTATTGGATTTTTAGGTCAGATTCTATGTTCTATTGAGGAGAAGTGTTTCATTTTTAAAGCTGTTTAAATGTTAAATGATTTTTAAAAATTGAAAATTTTTGCAATTTATCACTATTTTACACATATTTTACCAACCTAATTTTTTCAATAGGAATCGTTTTAAATAGACGGAGAGAGTTTTTGTGATTTTTTTGTGCATATTGTTTAATATAAACCATCAACGAATTTGAGTTTCCTTGAGAATAGATATACATAAATAACAAAATCCACGAAAATCAATTGGAAACGAGGGCTTTGCCTACAACTAAAATTTCAAAAGAGAAGTAAAAAAAAGCGAAAAATGATTTCCTACGAATCCGAAATTTCTGTTCATTTTTCACTTGCCCTACAAAATAGTACGTGGTTTCAACACGATGTGGCCCCTCCACAGAGGATGAGGGAGAGATTATGAGATGTCTTTCAAGATGTTACAAAATATAACAGAACGAGGAGAAATCACTTTAGAATTTTAGCGTACACTACTCTAGCATTTTGTACAATTTTTCTAGAATTTTTTACATATTTTGTAATTTTTTAAAATTTTTCTTGAATATTCTAGAATTTTTTTCCGAACGCACATGCACACACTATTATTAACGATCCTCGAGAACGTTTATAATTTTGTATTGCTGTCTGTCTGTCCGTGTGCGCGATAACTTTGTGTAGAAACGTCCGATCGCTTTGAAAATTGATACACATGTTCTTCAAGATATAAGAAAGGTCGCTATTGATTTTTGGCTACGTAGACCTCGACGTAGACCAACGGGCCACAGAGTTACAGCCCAAAAACTCCCCAAAGCTCCAAAAAGGGTTTCTTTTATAACTCTTCTTACAAAGAACATATGAATGTCTCGGTTTTCTGTGTTAGTAAATATTCCTTAAACATCAGGCAACTATCCGAATTGAAAAAAAAAATATTGCGCATGCGCATTCCAACTTTTGTGTTTGTCCAATCCCAATTTTTTTATTTGTCAAGATATTTAATGAAATTTTGTATGTAGGCACCTCGAATAAAAGTGAAACTGATGGCGATTCAAAAAATTTGTTTTTCAAGCTATGGTGATCTGGTGGGATCGAATCAAACCCTTAAGATATATTGTAAAAATGAGGTATGTGAGGATGGTTTGGTATTCAGTTGTATTGAATTTTTATTTATACAATTTTTAGAATGTACTAGAATTTTTTTTAATTTCTTTTAGAATTTGAGTGTACACAAAAGATAAGTGATTTGTCCCGATGGAAAATCACTTTAGCATTTTGTAGAATTTGTTTGTAAAACTGCCTAGAATTTTTTAGATATTTTATAATTTTTTTAGATTTGTTTCCGAACGCATATGTACACACAATTATTATTATTATATACAATTTTTAGAACTTTCTAGAATTTTTTAGAATGTTAGTGTACACAACAATGGTTTATGCCTCGCAAAAGGATTCATGCCTGCATGAATCAAAATGTAAGTCACACTCAACGTCTCATTTGATCCACCGCTTGTGTTATCTTTGTTGCTTATTTCTTGAATTTCTTTCAAATAAAATTTTGAACTCATGGGCTTTTATTTTCAAAAGCTTATAGCATAATAAATGATGAAAATTGGTTTTTCAAATATTATTTACATAGGAAATATAGTGTATACCCAGTTAAAAAAATGGGTTTTAGGTACTTCAGGTTCGCCCGACTTGTGAATCTCTGATTTAATGATTTTGTGATAGCTGTAAAGAACATCAACTTAGTTAGATTGGTCTAGGACCTAGTACTCTACAAAATGATTAAAAAGATAAAGATAAAAAATGTGATGAACGGTTTATTTAGAAAAAAACATGTCGATGGAACACCCTGTACGCCTAAAAATAGATTTGGATATATACCCTACCACAAAACATCTGTTCAGTATACGTCCTCTAACCTCAACCATTTGGGTGCCATCGTTGACTCACCCTGTATACCTTATTACAACTAGTTAGGGAACAATCAATATTTAAACTCATATGCAAAAATATTAATGTCTAATCTCTACTTCGTTCCCGGAATTTTCCCAAGTTGAGGAATAACTACCAAGGACGCCCTCCCGAAAAAAATATCTATCGCTAGCCTCCTGGCGCAGGTGATATTGCTGTGACTCTTTATTTTATTGTCTTTATTTTTAAGTGGGCGAGGTTGCATCCAAGGCTGTTCCACCCACTTATACACTTTCATGTCGAAATTTCCTAATTCTAACCGGCGTCTCTCAATGCTCAATTTTTAATTACACAAACTAAAGCCTTATTGTACTTGTATTTAGTTTCCGAATGCTAATGCTGACAGACTTAACTAAATCAAACAATGAAAATCCTCCTGAAAATTTCGTGGAGAAATCAACCAAATTTGCAATTTCTTAAAGAGTACGTGACGTTTTTGCACGAACGGCTGGAATTTATTTAAAAGAATTTTAAACAGCATGGAAGTTCCCGATAGTTCGTCTGGGAATATTTCCATTCCCATGGAATGTTTTCGACTGCCCAACGCTACCGACAACACATTTAATGAGGTCTGGGGGAAACACCCTTCAGGGTTTTGTAAATATGGAATATATTACGTAAGGTTTTGTTTTGATGCAATATTTCGTCACGACCTAAAATTGTCCGATTTTGCGGAATTTTAGATATAACTCTCGCCAGGAAAGATTGCCGGTCACAGCACACCTTGTGTCGACTTACAATCTTTGTTTTTATATAGATGCGAGCGACTTATGGAATAGGATCGTGCTAACGTTGAACAAAAAGTCTTTTCGTTCAACATTGACACGATACTATACCGGAAGTCGCTAGCACCTTACGAAAAACAGAGATTGTAGATCGGGATCAAGTGTTCTGTGACCGGCAATCTTTCCTGGCGAGTTATAATTGAAAGGTGGAAGTGCAGCAGCTGCCGTAAGGTATGGTAGGTGTAGCATCAAACGTCAAAAAGTAAAACCGTGAACCTTGAGCATACAAGTCAGTTCACTCACACTAATTCATGGCCAACACGTCAACAATCGACTTAATACTGAATCGAATCGAATTATCTTTGGAGACACAATTTCGCTAGAAGCAGCAGCCCCCCCATTCGTACTTGCATACGTTTCAAGGTGGATAATTCGCGTTTTAATTGACATTCGATTCAATTCTCCCCTACTACATTACAAAAAAATAAATATAATCCGATACAATATCAATAATACGTAACGTAAAACCCAATATCCTTCTTATTGAGATATCAGAATACGTCACGCCAAGACAAAGTAAAATCCTATTTTCAAGTTAATCTCGTAAGTAATAGGGATGTTATTGACCTTTTAAAGGTCTCGGTTACGAAAATACAGCACTACATAGAATTCCAAGGTTACAATTTAGAAGTCTAAAGATAAGTTTTGAAAATGAAATCGTGTTCAGTAGAGTAATGGAGCGGCGTCGTACACCCTTCCGTAATCTTTCTACCTTTAAAATGGCTACCTGGTCACAAACAAAGCGTACTAAAAACCTGTTGCACAAAACCGCATAAAAAAGCCAGCGGTTTGTTAAGAAATTAAAGTAGGCGACCAAAAGATTATAACTGTCTTTCTAAAACACACGAGCCAAATGCATCGTTAAAGTATAGTTTGGTGCGTGTGGAAGAACCCTACAACGTTCAAAGTACGTGTTTTATAAATACACACAACTCGCATACACACACACCCTTGAACCCAGAAACTCGTAGGGAGTAACAATCGCCAAAGGACTGACAATGCAAAAGATTAATGAAATTTACCATATCGGGACCCATATCTTTCATATCCAAATAAATCCGAGCATAATCACGTTTATTTACTCATAAACATCTTCACTATAACTAAAACACGGCGTCCGGCGTCTCGACACTTAATTTTCACAACAGAAGGCGCGGCATTCCGCATCAAACTGAAGGCAAACAAAGAACCAACAAAGACTGCGCGCGTGCGCCCCAACGCAGACCAATCTCACCAACTGAAAAAGTCCCTATTCAATTTGAAACGAACATAATTTATTTTTTACTATAATTACAACAATAACAAATAACAATTTTGGTGTAAAAAAACGCAGAGCGAAATTCACTGTAGCGTCTCGCGAAATTGTATTCATAACCAGGAAATGTGTTGCGGAATCGAAAAACAATCAATTTTGTGCAGTTTCCTTGACAACACCTGAACATACTGATGGGATCAAGTTCGAATTTGAAAAGGTAATCTAATGCGTGACATTCAAACCGCTCAATCATTCTATTTTTGGATTATTTAAAAAATGGTTACCGCTAATACTGTACAAGGCGATTCTATTTTCCATTCTACAAGCGGCCGTTGTTTATTTGTAATGGAAAAGAGAGTTTTATGGAAATTTTTTGTATAAAAAAGTGGACTTCAGATGGGAAAATTCCTAGTTATAGAAGTAGCATTGTATTGTGCTGCGTTACCAACAAAATTGATACCCAACGAAAATAGTACTTCAGCTCAATGACTGGAGGAGCACAAAATTTAGTACAAGATTGTACGATGAGTTGGTGAATAAATGAAGATTTAGCTATCTATTAAAAGACTAAAAGGCACATCAACATGCTTTATACAACTCTGGTGCCGACATCTTGTCCGTAATTGGTATAGCTATTTTATTAATCAAGTGTATCATAAGGTCCTTTATTCACACGAGAAATGTTTAATTTCTCAAGTGTATAAAAAACAAATTACACAATTAAATGCAAGATTGTATCCAAAACCGCTCAATGGGAAACTTATATTAATATTAAAACCAGATACGTTTTCCGAAATTGTTCGTGACTTTTAGGTAATTATCTACATGAAACAATTGGAAGGCGGTTAAGACGATGTTTCCTTGGAGTTGTGGTTACTTATTTCAGTAGGTACCTCTATAGAATAAGTACAAATTTAGAAGAATATCAACAATACTTAATTGTGTAGATAAAAGAGGACTTCCTCACCATCTCTTGGTAGGTCCACGAATTAATATTAGATGGCGGCTCGTTTAAATTTAGGCTGCCTTGTTGCTTCCCAATAGAACCATATAAACTTATTCTGTGATAACTCCAATTTAATATACTTTGCCAAAGGCCGCTTGTAATGTAGCTATGGCCATTCTGTTATTCAGGCCTTTTTTATATTGTTTGATATTTAAAGCACGAAAATATGTTACAAAGTAATGAATAAATTATGTGACATAGTTGAGAAAAGTGTAAGTAAATAATAATAATAGACCCTCCGTCATTATTAATAGGCCAACCTGGCCAACTAGTTCATCAACTTTATTTTTTTATATTGCCCGTAAAAGAAATACTCGCTGTATTGAGTAGCATGTTTTATTACGAATACAACCTGTGCGCGGGTGCACCATACTGTTGAAACCAACAGATTCCATAAAAACCAAATCCGCAAATTTCTGTTTTTCTGGCATAAATTTGTAAGTGCATAATAGAAATTTCTGGTTTTCTTTAAAAGCATGTTGATAATTCTTTAATTGCTCTTCTTTTCTCTAATTTGACTATCTTTATCTTTTATGGTTATGGAAATCCCCATGATAAGACATCCTTATTTAGGACGGTGTATATTGTAACGTACATGTATACATGTACTATTTATTTACAAATAATTAACAATAATTATTATTGAACATTTATAGTTTACAACATAACGCAAGCGCATCGATATTAAAACTGCCAACAACAATACTTCTCGAATGTTCTCGAGTGTTCCCGAACGCTTTCGAATGTTTTAGAATAAGGGTCGGCAACCTTTTGTTGTAGAAGGGCCAAACATTTACGCGGAGAGGTATACCTACAATATTCGTGCACAAATATTTTAGTTTAAAATTAAAAAAATAAAACACCTATTATGATAATGTCAAAACTTACAGTGCGAATATCTTGAGCATTGAATGTCTGAGAAGACTACTCGCACACGGTTATTGAAACATCTCGGCTAGGCATCTCTCATGGTAAGCTCAAAACTTTAAGTGCGAATATGTTGGGAACGGAGTGTCGGAGGATTACTCACGAAGAGCGATTGGGGCGCAGGGGTGTTAAAAAAATGCGCTTTATCTGCACAAGAGATGTGCACAATTTGTACTTGTTTATTGTATACCTATTCTTATAAATTTAGGACATTTTTTATTGTTAATAAAATCAATGAGGTTTTTACAATTGCATTTATCTTGCAGGCTTTTTATACTAGCTAGCATGTTTCAAGTAGAATCGCGTCTAAATATGTATCCGATACTGAGAACAAGTGTTTTTTCAATAATTTAGAATTGCAATTGTTTGCTCACAAATATATGTACTACCAAACAAGTAATTATTTGCGCAGAAAACATTTTTTACTTCTTGTAGTTTTCAGAAGACAAGCTCGCATTCACTTGCCTTTAATAGGAGCCACTGCTGCAATTTCAAAAAAAATTGTTCCACAAATAGCCTTGCCAGGCGTCCAGATAACGGCGGACATAGTTGGGCTTCTTCAATGCGTGTCCGGCCAAATTAATGGGTGTCCGACTTTTTACATTTGTCCAGTCAGGTGGTCGTTCGAACAAGCGGCGGGCCGTCGTTTCTGCCCCGCACCGCACGCCTCATCACACACCTCGGATGCGCGATTTTTAGGTTTCGGCCGACCAAAAATATTAATTATTTTTGTTTTGCTTACTTTAAATTGTATTAATTAGTGAAAATGTTTTGTTTAATTTTTTTGTCTTGGGAAATAATAGTAGGTAATTAATAATTCATAATATTAATTTTTATTTCATTATGAATTTAAGAAGATTTAGACAAAATCCTTACTAATTTAGTGTCTTTTTACCCAAATGTCTGGCGAAACTGGCGACACCGTCAGTGTGGCTCCGTGATAGAAAGTTGGGCTACATAGCTGGGAGGTTGCGTGTTCGAACCTAAGTTGAGGTGAATTTTTCATCTGTGGCAGAGATGGGAATTTCCTTAGATCAGTTTCAAGCATTCTGTCGGCTGCTCCGAATTAGGTTTGTCTGCAGTTTTCCTAATTCGAAAGGTAAATACCGGAGTAGTATAGAACATCTTAAGACCTTCAGTAGGGGCACCTCTAAACAGCATTATTCGGGTCACTTATTTAATTGGGGAAAGCCTGTTGACGGTCCAAAAGGAGAGGGACAATAAATAAATAAATAAAAAATTAATAAACAGGATTTTTTCCCAAAATTCTAAATTTTCGTGATTTTCCGAACATTTTTAGCGGATGGAGTGCACTATGGGAATGGTTGAATGACCCTAAAATTAGAAGATGGTTTTCGAAATTTTCAGGATATCAAGTGCAGATTTTAAAAATCTATCGTAACCGCTGTGGTAACATACTCCTACAGTTAGGCAACACATCTCACAACTGAAAGAATGACAGTATGGGGGGAAAAAAGTACGAAATGCCCTGTGTATACAACAATCAAAGTGTTTGACTCTGGTATTGTCACATGTACTTTTCGTGTTAAATTAATTGAAGTCGATGCTGAAGTAGAGCGATGATTTGGATGTTTTTTATGTACAACGTGGTCCAAAATGGACACTTTCTTATGGAAACACCCTTTATTTTATGTTGTCTTTTCTTACACAAAATTTATTATTCAAATCCCTTCTCGATTATGTCTGACATCCCAACATATAAAAGAACCGTTATTAGACAAATCGTAGGACCCATTCGTACTCAGTCCAAGCCGAGATTCAAAAGTGCCTCGAAAGATCCGTAGTTTCGACTTCAAAGTTAGATAGCTGCGGTCGTAGTTTTTTCCCAGAATTGCCAAGTGTAAGTATAAGGTACCTCTTGTGGGGCCCCTAAGACCAGTACATTGTCGAGATTTTTTTTAATTATTTCTTCTAGAGTGGTACACACGACATTTTTAATTCTAAAGCCGATGTTTCCCATTTAAAACGGGAAATGAACAATTCAATGACTTGCAGATTCGTCTAGTAAAGACAATCATATCGCATATTTTAAAAATCAACAGTTGATTTATAAATAAGGTACAATACACTAAAGCATAAGGGCTCACAGAGTTGGTAGGATTGTGGACAAGTGGTTAAAAGCATTAATACTTGAAATAAGTTTCATGTCACGGTCGTCAGGACGTGGATGAATTTCTTTGAAGTCGAAAGGTACTTTTGCAGTGATTACTGCATTAATTAACATTATTCTGAGCGCATTTTCTCTGAGAGAGAGAGAGAGAGAGAGAGAGAGAGAGAGATGCGAAACGATCGCGCAGGCTAAATAGAATTTTTAATTAGGTAAACCTAAAAGATGTTTTGATGCAAAATAATAATGTGCAGTTTGTCCCATTTTCGCCAGTTTTATAGGCTGTCTCCGTAATGGTTACTGTTACCAAAAAAGTAATAATATAATATAATTCAAAAATCTGTTTTTGAAATTTTTTTAATCACTTGATTCTTTTTTTAGTATCATTTTAATTAATTTAATTTAATATGCTATCTTTTTAGAGTAAAATATACAATGCGTTTCATTTAAAAAGGTGCGACTACTTTTTTACCTGACCCCATATACACATTTTGAAAACGGCTGATTATTCAACAATCATTATAAAAAAAGGATCATTCTGAAATTGGCAATATTTTAATTTTCTCCCATGGGTATTTTTTAAGCGAGCGAATATTTTCAAATTGTGATTTAACCATTTTAAGGTTGGCCCAAAAAAATCATGACTTTTTTGATATCGCTAACAATGACAGAGAAACCCTATAAGTGTTGAAAATGGGACACTCCATACTTAATTTTGAGTATTATTTTTTTTCCTATAATACAGTTTTTATCTAATTATGTTGGAACACTTAAAAACCGAAGATCGAACCGGAACCGAAAATTATTGCAGAACTAAAACCGATAATCCGTATGGGTTGATTATATTCGAGTAAACGTCCAACATTATTATAACAACCTGCATTCGATCAAGAACATGTAACTCAATTTATTTACATGCAGCATTAAAAATAGTATTACTGATAAAACAATTAAAGACAAGTGTAAATTCAAGATAGTGTTAATCCCAATATTAACTCTTGTGGAACCCCACAGAATTTTAGAGTTAGTATCGTTTACCCTAAGTATATTTAAACGGAGTAAATGCCACAACACCAATATACTATCAGAGGTCTTACCTTTTAGAATTATTAATATTGCAGGTGAGATGACATTTGATTACTTATATGTTAATATACTTGATAGGAGAAAGTAAGTGTTATCTTTATACTTAATTCCAAAAGGTTTGCTTACCTTAGGATGAACTCTATAAATGGACAGTGATAGGTTATCACTTATCATTATCAACCATATCATAAATGGATGATTCATTCCAAAATACCGTAAATTTCAGCAGGATAGTAAAAGCTCTTCTTGGCGTTATCATGTTTTATTTATTTGATTAATTACTATCTCGATTACTATCCTGAATGCAGCCTCTGGGCGACAAACAAGAATCAGTACCATTGTACTCACACTGTTGACTCATCCCATAGAGATGTTAATTACCACCTCGATTCCCACTAAGCAATAATAATGGAAAAGTAATAGCCTAAGATTCTGTTTCCTCTGATGTATTTATTTACATCAAGTGGAGATAACAAACATGTCATCATTTAAAAGGTTTGATTGAACATACACTGTACATAAATGAGACAATGTTATCTGTCCTTTACCTTTTTCTTAATTACATAAGAATCAATTAGTTGCACTTTATAAAAAATGAATGAGTATCTATTTATCACAAAGTGTATATTAGTTAGAATTCGAGAGGGGACCGTTCAATTAAGCAACTATTTTATATAATCATAATAATAAACAACGGAGGGAGAAAGTTGCATTGCATTTCATGTTGTAACAACCAAGAATTAAAATAAACAGGTTAGTCAGTCAAGGTACAATGTCATTTGTGACTTGAATGAATTAAAAGCGCCCAGAAGACATGACTTACCTGACCCTGCTGCATGGGCATTTGCTGCGACATCGAGTGCTGCACGTACTGAGGGGGTAAAGGAACGCCTCGAGGTAAGTGTCCGGGATAGTAGAAGTACTGTTCGAGCTGTCCGGATTTGTTCTGGGAGACATCATACAGGCCGGGCATCGCGGCACCGCTCGGACTCATATAGGACATACTGTTTGGTGGAGTGGCAATTTTATTGCTGACAGGGTACTTCCACTTGTCATGGTTCTAAAATTACCGGGTCAATCTACAATTTACCGATGCAAACCAACATACATTAGTAACATCGATTATACTGTCATCCCCAAGAGCCCAACGCGCTTGTTTCTGCCCAAAGGACGGAAATTCTGGATCAGGTGGTCTTTGAAAAACGTAGCCGACAGCTGCATCGTCCTGAGTGCGCTGAGGGCTACGATCCATTTCGGCTTTTATAAACGCATCACCGCTTCCGTCTCCCAACCACTTCATTTGTTACTACTGCAATTAGAAAAATGAAGATCATGTATTAAGTGAGGTTAACGCGATTAGTTGTTTACAAGATGACATTTCAATTCATTCCGGTAGTAAGTACACAAAACAAATGGCTACTTGACAGTTCTTCTGCACAAAGAAATAACACCAACCGGAACAAAGAAACCATCCAAAGTTGGGCGTTTTACTCAATTAACCTACCTATATTTATTAAATGTTAATAATTAACATTAATAAAATGTATTATCGGCAATATTCAATCTTCGGGTCGTCGGCGTCGGCTCTGTTATAGATTTTCTCTCGGAACACAAACACAAATATTCAATCACTATTTATACATAAATCTGAGACTCACAACACAAAATATTATCACTAACTATACAAGAAACTATATACAATTTACAATAAATACACGTTTCTCTAATTAAGCCATTAAGGCCGTTGATTTTCGCCGATTTAAAACTGACAGCGATCTGTAAGCAGAACGATCGCCATCTTCCAAATTATGCGCGCGCAATGAATAACAAATCAACGAACGAAATTGCGCCAAATACGAATTTTTAACGTTAAAATCCCTATATTAAATGACGTTAAACGCATTTATTAATTGTAAATAAACAACATTTACGTCATTTGAATCAGTATCATCTATTGATGTTCAAATATAATCACTACTCTCATCAAAACGTCACTATGACATCGGTCGGTGCGGAGATTTCTGATTCCACAATTTGTTAATTGAGAGATAGCTGCAATTCTATTAAATGTACGAATTAACATTGGTTATTATGCCCAGTATATTTAAGTAGTCTGGTTAATTCTTTCCTTTGCTATTTGCCAAGATCTTCTGTTAGTGAAGCCCGCGGTCTTAAAGGTCTGTAATGTGCAATCGCACAAATTGGTGCATTTTTATGATTTTAGATAATGCGTTTTGACGTTTTCTTAACGAAATTGATATTATAAATAACCATGTGGTCGGTAGATTTCATAGAGTTCCTACCAATAACGAAACACAAAAAGAGGTACTAAATAATTATCGTTTATTTTCTATGATTGAAAGGTGCTATTTTATTTTTGGAACATTAATTTTTTATATTGCACGTAAACGTTTTCAGTTTCTAAAGTTTGTCACTTTCTTGATGAGGGCTTTATTACAATAATTTTTGTAGGTACTAAACTGCATTTTAAAAATCTATTTTACAAGAAAAAGTAATTCAATTTAGTTTGTTTATTAGTACATTTTAAATTAATTTTTTAATACAAAATGTGCCCATGTAACAGTGTCTGACTCAGTCACTGTCCAGCTGTTGATTTTGACTGTCCCAGTACCTGACAATCAGTATTAATTATTATTGGAGTACCTTAGCCGGATCAAACAATTAAACTAATAAAAGATTGACATAAATAGGTGAGTAATATGTATAGGTTACATAAAACCTATAAGTATATTTACTTTTTAAGTAAATGTGTATCATAACTCTGGCAACGTAAAGACACCATGAATGTCTAGTGCATTCGGAATAACAATGATTTCTTTAGCGTTGTTTTCAGTGTTAAACCTGCACATTAACGTATGTGAAAGGTTTAATTTTAGCCACTTCCAACATTGTCACATTGCACTCACAAGCACTTCATTTGCATCGATTTTTCGATAATTCCAGAACAAAACAAAAATTATAGTCGTATTTCGCAATCACCCGATTATTAAGGATCTCATGATGTTCATGATTTTGATTTTCTGTCCGTCCGTCCGTCTGTGTACATGATAACTTGTGAATGATTTTGTAATTGCTGTGTATCAGTTTGCTGTATAGTCATGTCACCTTTCGCATATGTGCGTTATAAGTTGCCTATCTAAAAATTAAATAACCGTATGCGGGTACTCTGTTTTATATTTCAATTGAAATGATTTATTTTCACTTTCTAAAATGTAATTGAAATAGAAAAATGCCTTTTATTGTGCAATTATCACAGGCATTTAGCCTAGGTAAACATATGCACATCGTACATAAATAAACTGGATATACCTACAACGAAATATCGAAATACCCTCAGTATTACAATGGTATTACCATTGAATTTGTATTACCATGACTTTTTGAATAACCATTTATTTAAATCTCGCAATGTCTTGGGCATTGACAGAATTCTCTTGGTCTTTTTTCCAACGATTTTGACATAATTGATATCAAATTCGCATATCTTGGGTATTGAGATACCAAATTCATGTGAAAAGAATAATTTTGGGTACGTTTTTTTCATTTTGCCACAGCGCAGGGTTATATTGAATTGTTACACATCTTAAGAGTCAAAGGGAATAATCTATATTGAAGGCCAGAACTGGACGCATGGCCTAGGGAGTGAAACATGTTGATTTCTATTATATTGGCCCACAGTTTTTCCTGTTCCCGGTTCACTCGAAGTCCTTCCTGTTGAGTCAGCTTCCTGAAACTCAACAGCGCCCTATCTGAATGTCCAAAGTATCCGTGCGCCAACTTTCGACACGATCGGTCACTTTTAAAAAGAGCGCACACAGATGGACCGACGGACGGACAACAATACAAAACTAATGGCTCAAAGGAATGAGGATCCTTAATAATGTATATTTTTCTAGTACCCACCCTGCGTATTTCCATTTATTTAAAAAGCATGGCCACTAATTTTATATTAGGTATCTTCATCTAGGGATTACATTTCATTAAGTATCATTACGGAAACAAAACCATAGTTTATGGAAAAAATAAAGATGCTAACGGTGTGCTACTCGGATTTTTGGAACAAGTTAAATAAGTTATTACATATTTCAAAGTTTCTAGGACAATTGTGAAAAAAAACTTTCTTGGGAAATTTACTAGAAACATTGAACAATTTCTGCCGAACTTCTATCAATTTCCTAAGGCGACTTTCAAAAAGACCTTTAAGAATTATAAGGATTTCAGAAAAAATCTTACAAAGCGATTCATGACGTTTTTCTGGGAGAGACCTAAACATACATATATGTCTAACAAGTCAAAAAAGTAATCGTAAACGATTTACAAAAAGCGCAGTTTCACATTAACAGTCTTTCCTTGAAGTTACTCCAGTCAATTTCTGTTAAAATTTAAGAAAAATTGGTCCACAAATAAAAAAATTGAATTTGTGCATTTATTTTTTATATATGAGCTCTATTTAGTGTTATAAGTACTACCTACATATAAAAGTTGACTCCATTTTACTTCGTTTTGTAAAAAACCATCTTCAATTAGGTACAATCCATTGATTTTGACGATGTTTTCTATGGATGGTCAGTTTTTAAACTGCCTACAAAAACAAGAGTCTAATTTAAATGCCCTTGCAATTATATGAAATTATATTCTAATGTAACGGCATTGTTAAACAAATTATATAATGTAAATGATACAAAATTTTAATTTTTGCAAAAGATTAAGGGTTTTAAAGCTGTAATCAAAGCTTTCTGTGTAAATGTAATATTCAGGGCCTGCCTCATTAAAACAAGCGCTTGGACATAAATAATAAGTATACAATTAGTAAATTAGATATTATTTAAGGTTGTATTAAATAAAAAATTTGGGACGCTGACTATAATAACAATAATAATAGCACCCATACACACAATTGATTATTCTTAACGGTATAACTAATTTCCGATCTATAGAAACTGATGATTAGACTTTTTCGATTTACAAATTTTAATTTTAAGGGCCGATGACTTCCTGTACCTAGTCGGTAAGTCGGTCTCAAAAATATAAGATACCTACTCCCACGATCGGTCAGCGCACCAAACTCTTATGCAAATTAGCGATCTTGACATTGTAATTGAAAAATAAAATCTCGGACCACGTAAAATGTAGTTAAAAAAAGAGGGACTCTCCTACCAATTCGCGATACCTTCCATGTAATTACAATCCTACCATTAATCCGTTAAAGCAGAATGATGGTCAACGCCGACAGCTCTTTTAGTTTGCATTGATGCGTTCAAATCGTAAGTTTATGGTCTACAACCATGAATCCTTTTGCGCTGATAATTATTATCGAAGTTTTGTCATCGACAAAAGCCGAAAAGTTTAAATGGAGACCGTCCTACAGTTACCCTCAGCCAATACCTCAAGATATTATGGTCGATTCGGTCAACTATCTTGGATTAGTACTTTTGCAGGTAGGTAAATTTAATAATAATTAACGCGAGTGCGATATTCTGGACAGGATGCTTTTTCCAATGAAAAAAAAAATCGTTAATTGAGATTCTATTGTTGAAAAGCTGCTCGTTATTTCAATTAAATTACAAAAATAAAGGTTCAAAGAAAAATTGCACCGGTTTTTACAAAATCAAGGTGGTTTTGTGTGATGATCGATGTACAAATTAGTGGTTACAGTCCTTGATGATTTAATGTAGATAAAATTGTTTAGCGTTACATTTTTATAAATTTTGGTGTTTCGTAATAGTCATTTTCTGTTCCAATAGGCGCACAATCACAACAACGGAAATAATATAGCTCTGTCTCCATACGGTGCTGCAAGTGTGCTGGTTGCACTTGCCGAAGGTCTTCAAGGAAGAGCGCTGGACGAAATTTCACGCGCCAGTCTTCTTCCGCTCGAATTTGATGTTATGCGTGTTGGATTGCGAGATATACATAGACATTTAAAGGTAAACTTCACTTTGATGGTACTGCGTGACAATGCACATCCCTATTCAAAATTTAAGGTCATTAATCATTCAATTGTGCGAGGGGATTGCACTTTTTTCAATAAAAAATACTGTATGCAATCTAATTTGATTCATAATATTTAACCCGATTTATGCGTGAGTGTGGAAGAATGTTGTGACATTGGTACCATTTTTCTTTATTTGCTTTTTCAATTTTTTGTTGTGGGTATGATACCTTTGTTAATATTTACTTTTAAGAATCGACTTCAAATAGCGAATTTAAATATTTGTTTAAATTTAATCTCATTGACATAAAATTTAGATAAATGTCTTCCCAGTTGCCTACACAGGGTACCTACCTAAGTGAAATCATCAAGTAATACCATTGAATAAGTACTTATTCAATGGTAATACTATAATTCAATGGTAAAATGAATGTTTTTACCAGGCCATAGAGCCTACAATTGCTTGAAAATGAGGGACGGAAGTGACTAAGTCTCTGCATCTATCCATTTTGTTGCAGAGTTACTTCATTCCTGAAGAAGGCTTTTTAGCTGGGCTGACGTTTAGTCATGAAAATGTCACATTGAAATCATCATACGAAAGTATTTTAAGGTTCTATGGATATGATGTTGATAATTTTAACTCCGCACTATACCCAACGCCCTCTACTACTACTTCATATGCATCACAGAACGCTACAACTAGTACTAGTATCCTCGAGACAAAAATAAACGATGTATCTCCCACAACAACTCCATCACAAACACATACAACAGTATACACTCAAGTGACTAACACTATGACCACAGAAAGCAATATTAGCTCAGTTTCGACTAATTCCATTACTGCAACTACGACATGTATTACTAATGCTCCAAGTATTCCTAGTACAATAACTGCAAATATTCCTAGTACCAACACTGTGATGACTTCATTCCCGAGTTCTCTCACAACGACTACACCCCGAGTTACAACAACTACTCCATCAACAACGAATACCAAGCCTACAACGGTTACTGATGCGTCCATAACTGAACAACCAACTACAAGTACCACACAGCTTACAGCCACCACAGAGGCAACTATAACGACAACTACTACAGAACCTACTATCACCACAGAGACAACTAGTACTTCTACAACTACCACAGAACCTACTATCACCACAGAGATACCTAGTACTTTGACTACTACGACCAAACCTACAACAACTGTAACTACTACTACAACAGTCCCTACAACTACGACGAGCATCACACCTGCAGCCACATTATCATTTACCACTACACCAACTACTATCAGTATACCTACGACTACTACTAGTACTCCTACAACCACGACAGTAGCTTCTAGTAATTCCATGGCTAATACAATGACAACCAAAATGCAAACCTCTACCGCAACGCTTATAGTAACAGAAACTGCAAGTATGTCACTTGAGACATCATCAATTACTGATACGACTGACTCGTCAACAAGTGAAGCTACCATCACAGAAACGATTTCAACTGAATCAACAATAGGGCAACCATCATCAACCACAGAAACAGAAGAAGAGAAACCCAGAGAAAAAAGATCTGTAGTTGACTACCTGATAGCAAAATATTATGACAGCAACGAACCCGCGCATATAATATCGCGATATGAACCATCTCATCCCACAACGTTCCTGGTGAATGGAAGAATCCGGGAACCTAATATAAATTTTATGACTTACGATACGGTACTACCCTTCCGATATATATCATACCTAAACGCGCTGGCGTTGACTTTTCCACTGGACAGTACAAAATACTACCTTCTCCTAGTGCTCCCAATTGACGAAACTGGTATCGACATCTTAGTCGATAACATAATTAGCACGACGTTAAAACAGATCATCAGCAATTTACAGCCGACAAGAGTCAAAGCCACGATACCCAGTTTCACTCTGAAAGGCTACGTCGTGCTAACACCAACCCTTCAAAAGGTAAAAGTCGTGACCGCCTTTGACATAACAATAACACGTTAATTGCAGATGGGAATTAAGACAATTTTCGAACCACGCCGAGCCGACTTTTCCAGACTGACCGACGACAAAAATATCTACGTAACAAATATTGAACAAGCAATAACGGTGACAATAAGAAATTACGTCGATCCGTCAACTTTACATAACGACGGTGAGTAAATGAACCTCGTAAATAGATAATTACAATTACAAAACGTTTAATCAGAGTTCACATAATTATATTGGTTATAATTATATGACTTCGCCATCAGTTACCCAGGTCATTAGAATTGTCTTACGAAGTACCTATTTTCTGTTAATGTTAAAATAATAGGGACGACCTACATCGGTTTTTCTTATTTCAGAAAATTATCACCATCGAGGACCTGTTGTTTTTAACGCGGATCACCCGTTCCTTTACTTTGTGATGGATTCGCAAATTCACGTTGCGCTGATGGCGGGGAAAATTGTTAATCCACTTAATTCTAGAATTAGATGATACCTAATTTACCATAATTAATAAATTTTAATTAGTACCTGCCTATCTTGAAAACTGTATCTATAGAAGTAGTTAAGGCTTCGAACGGACGGAGAAAGCGGCCATAATAGCGCCTTTTCCAACAGGAGTTGGAAAACGCGCTAAAGAGACCCATCATAGAAAATAGATTTGTTTAGATCGATTGACAAATAAATATCTCCAAAATATTATAGTCTGAAGAGCTAAATTACCTACGGTACTTTCATTATTAGGTATAGGTATTAAGGATACCTAAAAAAAAATGAAAAAACTGCCAAAAAATATAGCAAAGAGTGCCTCTAACATTCATAGAACGCCGATTTGTTTGAGATCGATTGAAAAATGAATATTTCTGAAATATTACTGAAGGACTGGCTGAATTAGAAAAATTAGCTACCTTCTTAATTATACTAAGGGGTTCAGTGGACGTACTACCACATAATAAAGTAAAGACTTGCCTCTAATTTATAGAACCGTACCGGTATAACGTAACGTAAAATATTTTCGGTGACAAATCTTGACGGTCCAGATGGTGACGTGTATAGCTTTAATTTCGTTAACGATTCCACCAAAGATCCCAAGAACCAAGATAAAATGGACTGTGAACAGAATTCTCTCCTGGTGAGCCAAATATATTGTATAACAAGGTAGAAAAGTTTAGTATTATTGCAAGAGCACCAAGGCAATAATAGACTTCTCTACCGTTGTATATATACAGTGATTCATGTAGAAGTAGACATAGGGATTTCTTATGATAAAAAGTCTTCTGAAGGATGCCTAACTTTATGCAACCAAAATAATTACCTACAACAAATGTCATATTAATTAATTTGAATATTATCGCTTTGACTTCTGTATTCTAATTTTCGTTCGTGTGCGATGTATTCAACTAAAGGTTAAAAGTTTTACTTGAATCTTTTCAAAATGTGACAGTTTTCTCTGGAAATGAAAGAAGTTGCAATTAATAATGGGTGCGTTCATAAGACACAACTGCTGTGGAACAGTTACGACTTATAATTACTTTTGCGCTCTTTACGGAGCAGTCGGTCATTTTTAGTAGCGCTACATGTCAAAGTAATGACCGTGACATAAGACCACAACTGTTACTGATACGATATGAATGAGTCCTCTGATTTCATTATTAACCCCTTTCAAAAGCTGCTGAGAAAGCCAACTTTACAAGTGAAAAAAAGATTAATAATCATGTCATCATAGGCTCATAGTAAATTACCTTCCCATTCAATTCAATCTATTATAATTAAATGATACGCCTCACCATTTAGAATGTCAATTTATTTACAAAATTTGAACAACTTAAAATTAACATCCAAGTAATGCTATATAACACTACCTACAGAGAAGCCTTTATGGCACTTACACCTACTAATTAAAGTAAACATGAAGCCATATGTATCATGATCCAAAGAATCTAAAAAATCAATGACAACCACGCCAATATTAAAATAGAACCCCCGATCGGCGCAAGTCTACCAAATCTATTCTCACCCGTAAAAGCATGATAATAGCAAGGACCTGAAAAGAGAGTGGTGCCCACTGCGAATAGCGAAGATGACTAAAAAAAATATTTCAGAATATTATCTAGTAAAGCAACTACTTACGAGTAGAGGACGTCTGCACATAGGAGTTGCTAATAAAGCTAACGTATGCAAAAAATGAAATCTATTTCCCGTTTCATAGATAGATTTTAACTCGCTCTCCTTATCTTTAGGATATGATTTATGGCTGCCATATGCGCCTAATCCTACAGCTAGTGCACCGCTAAGACCCACGAATCGAATAATCGGTGCATGTTCAGCAGCTAGCTCCCATAATGGAATTCTTTCTGTTACCACCTTTATTTCTGGAGGTGCATGTGTCACCGCGCTATTCAGTATAGGCTAAAATGATTCGTTATTGGTTTGGAATTTCAATAGAGAATGATAGTTACTTTGAGAATAGTTTTCGATACAGGGTTGTCGAAGACAACATAATTAAATGCCTCCGTGAACACCATTTTCAATTAGAATAAGAAGAATTACTTTAGTGGTGATAAATTAATGCTTCTAATGCGATTAATCAAGAAAATGAATAGTTTAGGGGTTAAGGGTTAGAAGACAAACAATCACACCAGCCTGTTCACAGATGGCGCAATTAAAATTCAAAATTTATTTTACAAAAAATTCATTCACATTTCATTAATTATTGGTCATATTAATACGGTCGAAATCTTGATTCTTGATGTTCTCTACGATCTCGATACTGATCGTTGCCTCTAAAATTATTATCGTGCCTGTCTCGATAACCTCCATGGTCCCCTTGATTTCTGCGTCTATAGCCGGTCAATTTGGGTCTACCGTACCAGGGAAACATAATCGGGGGTGGTGGTACGCCCCTGTCATAGGTTTTTTTGTACTCGAAGTCGGCATCTGTGTAACGGTCCGAAAACTCTAGCAAACATTCTTCCAAAAATGCTTCCTGTTCCTTGGTTAGTTGTGGATGTGACATTCTTAAGATCTTAAAATATATGTAATAATCTGGCACAACTTAATAAATAAATAATAAAACAAACTATAAATTGAGGTTAAGTGTTGTTATTGACTTTTATATTACGCAGTGTTGCCGTAAATTCACAAGCTTCCAAAACGCATGATTGCCACGTCGATTTAAAGAGGTTTGCACTAACAAGGTAAAATTTAAGGTTTAATAAAAAAATTCTCAACTTTAAACTAGACAAAATTCAGAAAACATTTATAGTTACAAAAAATACTGTATAAATGAAAGAAAAATAATAGACAGACTTTTGCAACATATGTTTATTATTATTAGGTATTATAATTACCAAACACTGCACGATACCATACAAGCACAAAACAAAATTACTCTACATGTTTACTTAAATTATCCCCATCAATAATTAGATAGTTCCACCCATTAATCTCCGTTGTGTTCCTAAATCCCATTTTTAAATAAAATTCTAACGAAGGATTCCACGACAAGCAGTGTAACTCTAACCTTTTGCTGGCTGTTTTGCTTGCAACTTTTGCCACGGACTGAAACAATTTCTTTCCTATTCCTTCGTTACGGTATTGTAGGGAGACAAACAGATCTTGTAAAAATATAAAATTGCCCGTATTAGTTCGATATCCATTAAAATAAGCAGAATATCCCACTATCTGACCATTTACATCCGCAACAAACATCTTAAAAGGAGGATCGGGCGAGGCAAATCCGTCCGCTATTAAAATTTCCGGCGTCATTACGCATTCCTGCTCGCATTTTTCGTGGATAGCTAATTCCTGTAAAGTTACGTTTTTATTTGTATGCATTTAAATACTATTGAGTCACTTACCTTAATTAACTGGCATACTTGGTACATATCATCTTTTTTTGCTTTGCGTATTATGACATTGTTCCGATGTTCCATTTTTATATTATCTTACTGCACTTAATTAAGTCATTCCATTACTACTTATTCACTTAATTAACTTAACCTTTAGACGTAGGCCCTCCTACACATAAGTGGAAGGAGAGATCCTATGCGTAGGCGTACTTAAAATCTCACTCATTACACCTTTTTGGTATTAGGATTAAAATTCATCAGTAATCCGTATCATACTGTATAGATTATAATTTATTGATAATTGCTTTTGTAAACAAAGCATAATGCAATACTTTTTGTCCCTAATTTATCGAATTCGGTTCGCATGGCTGATTATGACCATAAAATTTAAAAGTGTTCTAAAATATTCTAAATTTCATAAACACATTCTCCCTTTTTGTATTATGGAAATAAAAATTGAAACAACATAACAGTTTCTTTAAATAATATGACGCTCCATGTATGTATAATCGATAATATAGGGATTCTGCATGTTACATTTTTTTCGTACCAAATGTGTCTACATAACCTTACTTTATTGACATTATCATTGGTAAATTACTTGTTTAAATAAAAATCCAGCATAAATGGACGTCCAACCTTCCACAGGTTGTATTGTAAAATTGCTTGGAGACAATCAGACTATTAATATATCGGAAGTTGACAATGAAATGCCAAATGTTAAACATGTGAGTCGACAAGATTTCAACCTTGAGTATTTGCTGCACTCACAACAGGTAGTATACCTCAGTTAAATGTAATCGTTTTATCATTTTATTTGCAGCCGGAGGTTACATCGCAAGTCATACAATTAACCGAGCAACAAGCGATGTCGTTAGGAATAATTCCAAGTACTAACAAATTGGACAAATACATCAATGCAAGCGCAACTACATTACTTAAAACTGTAGAGAGTAAAAGAGATGAGATACTAGTCATTAATCCTTTGGGTTCGTGCGAAAATCCTATTGAAATTACAACGGATGGTCAATTGTTAAATTCTACGCAGAACTTGAGTCCAGAACACTTGCAACAGATAGCGCAAGCCCTACAATTTACTGTTAAGCGAGAAGAGCAGAAAGACATTTTGGAAAATGCCCCGCCAAATATTTTTTATAGAATTATGTATCCTGATGAATTAAATTTGAAGGTAGTTAATATCCATATGATAAACTCTTAACTGGATTGACCATTTTTAGCCTTTTCCCGTTAAACCCGTCAAAAGAGGGCGCAAAAAGAAACAACCAGTAACAGAAGAAAAAGTTGACCCAAAAGAAGTTGAAGAACCTCCAAAGGTCACCAAGGGCTTTAGAACAAGATCCGGACGTGTCACGCGACCCCCACAACACATAAAGAATGTATAGTCTCATCGTGTGAAAGATTATATAAATGAACTTTATTTTGTAGGATTTTAAAAAGATTGATACTACAGAAGGTGACAGTATGGACACTGACGAGTTAAAAACATTTGATTTTGAATCGCCTACAATAACTGAAACCCCAGTAAGTTTTCAAGAGGACCGTTTGGAAAGTCACAAACGTAAACGATCGATTTCATCTCAATTTCGTTGTCCTAAATGCAAAAAGGCCTATTTGGGAAACAATAAAATGCTACAACATTTTGAGAAGCATCCCGATCACAAACCAGCGTCCGACTATTACAAGGCAAGATACGATGACACTTGGAATTACCTTATTGACATTTCCAATAAAAATCCTGCGGGACAGAGAGGGTTAAAATTCTGCCAAGAATTAATTAGTTTATTGAAAAATATACGGTTAGTTGCCAAGTCCTTGTTTAAAAGTCCAACAGGTGTGGACAAGAATTTGTTTTTCGTTGACAGTATGTTAAGTACCGTGCTGGGAATTGATTCGGGTAATTATGCGCTAAACGAAAGTAAACTTCACAAAGAGGTACTTGTGCTCCATCCTTGCAGCAGTAATGCGGACAATATTACACAGCCTGACAACAATCTTGTAAAGCCACTTGATGATCCAAAGGAATCGACTTCCTTTAGTCCACCATGCACACAGTACGAATCTAACGGTGCTAATGTACAGCCTATTCATTACAACCCTGAAAACCACAACTTTAATTTGAACTGTGATACTGTTTCAAAACCATTCAACCCTGATCTGAACCTCTTTAATGAACCTTTGCAAGTTCTTAAAGAAAAGGCAAGTCCCAATGTTGTACCTCATCATAAAAAATCAATTCACACTGATATTTCTTTGCATGCAGAGTTACTATCAGATAATTTGTTAAATTCTTTGCCAAATTTACGCAGCTCCGTAGAGGAGTTAATTTTGAATAATGTTAATAATGGCCAAGATTCGGTGCTCTTAGACAACAGTACGAGCTCCGATGAAGTTATGAACGTTGATCAGTTTGTAAGCGAACGCCTGAAAAATTTAACCGAATCGGACTTGGAGTTGCCAAATACTTTAGACTTACCGGCCTTAGATTTATTCCAGTTTCATACTAGTTGACCAAAAGAGAATTTATAAATGCGCATTTTTAGGTTTATACAGGGTGGGCGACTTTAGTTTGTATGTTGGATAATTGTTGTCAGTAGATTAGGCATCTACACATTTCTCACTCTGTATAGTTAATTTAGTTGTAATTTTTTATTATTGTATATGTCAACTTATAAGAAAAGCGGTTGTTTTCTATTTTAATTTATAATGTATACAGTGTATGCAATAAATTTATTTTTTAATTGACTAGTCTTCTACACGTCAATCCACATTTTCTTAAATTGCTACTAGTCAGAATTTATGATTTGTTAGTTGAGGAGCCTGAGAAACCCTTACAGATCACAGAACAGGAAGAGCTTTGACCTGGCACCTTATTACCATTCGTGAATTTCAGGATATTTCGAGTTTATGTATTTATGCTTGATAAGTGGAAGCAATAGAATTAGTTTCACCACCCAAAAGCCACTGAAGACTGAAATGACCAAACTCAATGTTGTTGAGCATATTACTTGTATGTAAGTACAATGGCTTATGCTCAATTTGTTGAGCCATACCCAATAAAGTTTGTTTCAGATGTCTACAAAATTTGTGTAAATAATCCTTTTGGGATTTAAGATCACGACCATTTGCCTTAGAATTTGGAATTTGCAGTCGAGATTGAAATTTTTCATTGTGCCGGGATTCGGATGTGTCCTGGTAGAATTTTAATAAGAGAGCTATCGAGCCATTGCACACAGCTTATTTGCTCGCCCAACGTGGGGCATTACGAATGTTAGGGTCACAGCAACACTAAATTAACATTTTTGACAAGACACCCTGTATAGGGATAAGTATGGATACAAAGGTCACGTCCACTAATTAGTAAGTCATCGTGTAGACAACATATCTGTGATATATTTTAGGTGTTTATTTATTTTAACAGAAAATGAGCAATTCCGTGATAATTCGCGAAGCTAAAAAAGAAGACATGCACCAAGTGTGCCAGCTAATTAAGGTTTGGAAATTTTCAAAAATGCCTGTACAGAGTAAGTCAAAATTTCACTTGCAGGATTTAGCTGTGTTTGAAAACTGTGAAGACCAGTGCAAAATGACACCCGAGCTTCTGATGGAAGATGGATTCGACACAGAAAATCCTCTGTTCAAGAGCTTTGTTGCGGATCGAAATAATCAAGTTATAGGTTACGCAATTTACTTTAATAGTTACTCGACTTGGTTGGGCAAATCTACATTCTTGGAAGATTTATACGTTGATTCCAAGTATCGTGGGCAGGGAATAGGAAGAAAACTATTTTTGTCTGTAGCAAAAGTTGCGAAACAAAATAAAAGCAAAAGATTAGACTTGCATTGTCTAGCGTGGAATCCTGCTTTAGAGTTTTATAAAAAAATTGGTGCTACAAATATAACTGAAAGCGAGAGTTGGAATTATGTTAGAATAAATGGATGTGATTTAGATAAACTGTTTGATTAAAAGCAATGTAACTATATTTTAGATATTTATTATAAAATTTCAAGTTTTATACATTTAAATTTGTAGGTATCGAAAGTTTTATTCTTTAAGAACCTCAAATATCTCATCATTTTTATTAACTAGTTAGAGCAGTATACCTACCTACTTACTTTATGAGATCGCCTGTAGATCCTGCGTATGCATGGAGCCATACAAGGTCTTTGAAATGCCTGCACCTACTGTTCCCCTTTCCTCATCGCGTACGTATAGGTACCCATCTCCTACTGTTCACCCACGGACTTCATATATGAAGTATGTTCGCCAGTGTAGGACTCGAGCATCTACTGTTTATCATTGCGTATAGGTCCATCAGTTCTTCCTTTCCAGTGTACCTACTCATGCATATGCCAAATTTAGTTATTTAGCATTACATTATTGGCGATCACATGAGTATATGTTCAGAGACAAAATAAAAACCTGTAATCAATTCTAATTAAAAAAATACGCACGCCTAAAATACAATACGTCCTAAAGCATCTGAAGAAACTGTTAAACCAATAACACTGAAACCAACACTCAACATTTTTTGAATGAATAAAATGTTATGGGTGACCCTGTAGGTATAGGTATTACAACCTTGACAAAAATTGCGCCATCTGATGCACGAAATCCACCAATGAAAATTCTCATAGAAACAAATCACCCCAAAGTGGACCAATGAGGTTAAACCGATTGTGTTATCTGTTTATGTTAATTGTTATGTAGTAATGCAAAGAAGGGGGAAGCCCCACATAACACATATCACATGCTTAAGAAATAAAAGTAGTGTCACAATTCATCAACAAAGTGCCTGTTACAGACCTTCCAATCTGTGATATATTTGAGGTGTTAATTTACTTTAAAACAAAATGAGCAATTCTGTGATAATTCGTGACGGGAAAAAAGAAGACATGCACCAAATCTGCAAATTAATTAAGGTACAGCAATTTAAAAAACTCAGTCAGTCATAATTTTACTTGCAGGAGTTAGCGACATATGAGAACTGTGAAAGTATGGACGAATGCAAAATGACCCCCGAGCGTCTGATAAAAGACGGATTCGACACTGCAAATCCTATATTCAAGAGCTTTGTCGCTGATCGAAATAATCAAGTTATAGGTTATGCAATTTACTTTACTAGTTACTCGTCTTGGGTGGGGGAATCTATATTTTTAGAGGATCTGTATGTCGATCCTCAGTATCGTGGTGAGGGAATAGGAGAAAAACTATTTAAATGTGTCGCAAAAGTTGCACAACAAAATGATGGTAAAAGAATGGACTGGCACTGTCTAGCTTGGAATCCATCGTTAAAGTTTTATAAAAAAATGGGAGCTAGAAATATAACTGAGAGTGAGAGTTGGAATTATCTTAGGCTAGATGGAAGTGATCTAGATAAACTTTGCGAGTGACAGTCTAATGTAACTATTTCTCATTACATGCATATTTTGTCTGATCTATGTGATTTCTTATGTCAATTACCTTGCCCTATACTGTATACATTGCAATTTGTGAAGACATTTTTTGATAGTGGTGTTAAAAAATGAGACTATAACATACCAATACAAAAGTTACATACATACTCAATATTGAAACCATACTCGTACAATTTGTTATGATGATAGTGATCAATTTGATCAAGTGCTTTTTTAAAATGTTCTCATCAACTTGCTAAGGAGATGATAGGCTGCACATGTCATGTGTGACGTTGCTCCCTTAAAATATGATGTATCACATCCTCTGTAAGGGCATGAAATACTCACAGCACTTTGCATATTTCTGTCGTAATAAAGGCAGTTCATATCATGATCCACATGAGCCAGATCAGAAAAAGGTCAATTAGGGACGTTAAATCCCTGTCAAACATCTTCAATCGCTAATTTTAATTTGGTTTTAATAAGAATTACGCTCGGCTCCCCTCGCTTCAGCCCGATAAAATATTTGTTCATGGCTCTGCTTTTTAATCTAGTACTTTAAAATGATATCTTTAGGATCTGTTAGATGACTAGAAAAAGCTAATTTTAATACTATGATTCACCCATCCACACGCATGCAAATAAGGAAGTAAATATAATAAATCATGGACAATTCAATTCATCATTGTAATTAATTAATATTAATAAAAAAATAGATAATTAGTTTATAATCTTCTGATGATCTTGAACGAGATGCTCATCCAATTTTAATCGCCTATTAAACGTCTGTGCACAGAACGGGCATCTGCAAGAAGAACTTTTAGATACATAACAAACAAAATGTACCCACCTGTGATTTCGTTTGAGAGTGGAATCAGAAATGGTCTCCTGGTGTAGCTTCTGATGTGACACTAAATTGTAGCGCTCGGCAAACCGTTTGTCACACAACTTGCACACATACTTTTTCTCTCCTGTGTGTACCCGCATATGCCTTTTTAAGTGAGATGCCGAAAGTAAAGCTAAACTGCACTGAGAGCATTTGTAGTCCTTCTGGCCGGTATGCGACAGTTTGTGAATGTTAAACGAAGTGTGATGCACGAATCTTTTTCCACACACGTCACACTGATACGGCGTGTCGCCTGTATGAAGTGGGAGGTGTCTTTGCAGTGCGCCTTTTTGAGTGAATGTTTTTTCGCAGTATATACATGTGAATGGATAAATTCCGTTATGCATCCCCACGTGGACGTTTAAAGCACTTTTTTGTTTATAAGACTGTCCACAGATTTCACACACAAACGGACGTTCGTTACTATGAGATGACGTGTGGTTTCTCAATTCACCTAAAGTTTTCCACGTTTTCGGGCACACAGTGCACCGATACGGTTTTAACATACCCTTAATTTTCTCACACTCTTCACTCCCCACATTTTCTTTGGTTGTCTTTTCTGTATTTGTATTTTCAGTTTTCGTACCGTGAACTTTTATATAATGCATCTCTACCCTGTGACTAGAAGCAAAGCTTTTTGAGCAAATAGTACATTGAAAATCCTCTTCTAGCTTAACAAGAGGTTGTACCCCAGTGTTATCATCAAAACTGTCAGTCTGCGTGTAAGTGTTAAGTTTCAATGGCTCTGTATATTCTAAATAGTTCCACACAGTATCTCGTAATTTTTTAAAGCAAGCTTCGGCAACATCTAAGTCATCAAGAAGTCGTTTACAGTTTGTGCAGATAATACTGTTGCGGAAAACAATGTTGTGGTGAACGATATCCGATAAATAAGAACAGAGGAGCTTATTTGAACGTTTTGTAAAGTTTGAATTCAGGTCAAAACTTCCAGCAAAGAGAGCAGTTTTACACAAACAACAGGTTTCATTTTCTACTAAATTTCCATTCATTTTTAAAAATCTGCTGCACAAAGCCTTTAACACCTGCCAGATTGAGGTTATGTTTGTCTTATGTATGAAGTAGTTCTGCTTTTTGTATTATTTCTATAGTTCTATGGAGGATCGTATGTACAGTGTGACCAAAAATGTAGAACATATTCTATGGGATAGTTTTAAAAAACATCGAAATAATTTAGGACTTTTCGAAACAGCAATTTTAAGAGGAAGTGTTAAAGATATCAAAATCGTCTATGCCTTTTTACTAAGATAACGTTAAGGTTTTATAATTATACAAGTCTTTCAGTTTCACATTCATCTTTTACGCTTACTTTTAGACTAAATATTTTATTTTGATGCATAATTTCACGATAAATAATTCTATCACCGGATTTCAGAATGAGTGACTTGAACGACCTGTGAAATCTGCGAGCGAAACTTTTGATATGCTCAAGACGGCTTACGGTGATGTGGTGACGATGAGCGTCCTGGCGACGTACTTTCACGTCAACTGACGGTTCACACGTTGACAAGATCAACGCCCTGGTTCGGTCAAATCCACGTCTGACCAGCCGAGAGCTTGCTGAAGACTTTGGGATATTAGTTGGATCGTGTTACGTATTTCTAAATAAAGTAAATTTTGTGACATCAGTTTAGGTATTTTTTGAACAGGCCTCGTACATACACAATGAAAATAGCATACCTACCTATTTTTTTTATAGAGGCGTACTAGTTTTCATAGGATGATTGTTCTGATTTTGATAAGGCGGTATGAAATTTTGTCTAACCATTGCCCTTCAATCCAGGTAGGCAAGTACGTAGCATATCAAAATGTACTTTCGGATTGATTTTATTAGTAGGTACTAACTCGATAAAATAAGCAAGATAACACGAACTCAAAGTCTACAAAAAAGTAGCTGGATGTAACCCAGCCATATTGAATTAACACAAAGGACTCTGATGGTTAGTTATCTATTTGATTAGAGTTTAATCAAAGGGTTTCCTTTATTCCTATCTAAGCCATTCCAAGCCCTTCAGGAAGATATGGACTACTATGAAATTTGAAGTGAGTACCAAATGGGTATCAAAGGTACCTTTGTAATATGTAGAGAAATTTGACAGTTCTGTAACATCTAAATAATAATTCATTGGACACTTTTGAACCTTTTACTTTGTACTAAAATTTTGTAGTACAGCAGTCCTATTATTTTTTTTTGTAGACAGTGCGGGAAAATTTAACTTAAATTGCGCGCGCTCATTTGTAAAGCCCCACCTTTCGAACTTCACACTAACGACTGAAAATGGCGAAAATGCTAAGAACAGTAACTTTAGCTGAAAAAATTCTGTTTAAAAATGGATCTAAGGTAAATGGATAACTGTGTTTGACTTCAATTCCATTAAAACGTATCTATTTGGGGACAATTTCTAAAGAAGTTTGCCCCGAAAATCGGTAGGTCCTTGAGCTATCCTGTTACATAAAATTTCTATTATAGATCATTGCAAATAACTGGGCGTTGCAACTGCAGCAGTCCCGCAGTCTCAATGTACACGAACATATCAGTTACACGTTGCTTAGCAAGGCCGGAATACAGGTTCCAAATTTTGGTGTAGCGAAAAGCGGCAAGGAAGCCAAAGAAATCGCCACGAAACTCAACGTGAAAGACATGGCTGTAAAAGCGCAAGTTCTCACAGGAGGTCGCGGTAAGGGACACTTTAAGAACGGCCTGAAGAGTGGTGTCCGTATGATCTATTCGTAAGTCGTACATTGTTACAATGTGGGGTTAAAGTTATTGTAGACCGGAGGATGCGGAGAAAGATGTAAGTCAGATGATTGGGCAGCTGCTGGTTACCAAGCAGACAGGTGAAGCCGGAATGATATGTAATGCTGTTATGGTAACCGAACGCAAGTACCCAAGGAAGGAGTATTATTTTGCTGTGATGATGGAACGAGCTTTTAACGTAAGTTTAGCCAATAAAGATCTTTTGTAACAATTACTCATATTGGCGAAGCGAATTAGTACGGCATAATAAGCAAGTACAAAAATAATCCCAGATTTTCAAAGTGTTGGCCATCTCACTTAACATCTGTGATACTCTCTACTTTGTTTCTTTTTTTGAAATGGATTTTTGCCTTGACGAGTGGTCTATTGTTAGTAGCAACCCTCAATATAAATTCGTTCGCAGGCAAACTCGCTTTCATTTGCAGATTTTACGTATTTTTATTTATGTTTAGATACAGTATGTTCGCCAATGGAGGATATTCAAAAGGAGCCTGCAGAATTAAACGGTATAATTAATTTTATAGCAATTCGTCGATGGTTGCTGTAGTTTGGGGGTGTGATAATAAATTGTTTATTTATGATTGAGTTTCTTCCAGCATTTCATTTCTTTGGAGGTCCAAATATGTTTATTTACAGGGCATTGAGAATTAATTAATTTATACTAATATTTTGCCACGATATGTTCCTTTGCTTTGTTGTAATGTTAATTAATGCAATGGTCCTTGCATACATTTAATTTTTAATTGCAGGGTCCTGTCGTGATTGCTTCATCACAGGGTGGTGTGAATATTGAGGAGGTCGCAGAAGAAAATCCGGATGCAATTCTGTATCACCCCATTGATATTATGAAAGGTCTAAGTGAAAGCGAAGGAGAAGCGATTGCATCGAAAGTGGGACTCGCAGATAAGAAATGCGAAATAGCTAAAATGTTGTGCGACATGTATAACTTATTTATCGAGAAGGATGCTTTGCTAATTGAAATTAATCCTTATGCCGAAGATACATGTGGAAATTGTATGCGACTCGTACAATAACTTATTGCTTAATTTTTTCATTGTAGACTTTGCACTGGATGCGAAGTTCCGTTTTGACGATAACGCCTCATTTCGCCAGAAGGAGTTGTTTGCTCTACGAGATTTTACACAAGAAGATCCCAAAGAAGTTGCCGCGGCTAAATTTGATCTAAATTATATCGCTTTAGATGGAAATATTGGCTGTATGGTAAATGGCGCCGGTCTGGCTATGGCGACGTGCGATATAATTACACTGCACGGAGGGCAACCTGCCAACTTTTTGGATGTTGGTGGTGGTGCCACAGCTGATGCAGTTAAAGAAGCTTTCAAGATTATTACCTCTGATCCGAAAGTACAAGCTCTGCTCGTCAATATCTTCGGCGGCATTATGAGATGCGACATTATTGCTGAAGGTATCATAGCCGCCACGAAGGAATTAAAATTGAAAGTGCCAATCATTTGCCGTTTGCAAGGTACTAATGTCGATGAAGCCAAAGTTTTAATCGCAAACTCCGGAATGAGAATTTTACCTATCGACTGTTTGGACGAAGCTTCTCGTTTGGCTGTGAAATTATCGAACATCATTACCATGGCACGATCTGCCAAATTAGATGTTCAATTTGAAATGCCATTGTAACATCATACGTAGATTATGTAAATTATTTATTCCTATTACTTAATGATATACAAAATTGTTTATTATCCCATCACTAGGCGTTTATGTGGCATGATAAATGTAAATATATGTACATTACTTAGATAAATTGGTTGTTACCAAGTTCCTTTCAAATAGTTCAATCATGAATCAAATCTCTCTTTTAATCTAATAATAGCAAAATCTAAATGTTGTTTTAGTTGCAATGTTACACCTATACCATATTTTGTCATTGGTTAAAATTATTGTATACAATTGATAGTGAAGTTCTGAAGTTTTGCTAATAACTTGTTTTATATATTTTTTAAATTTATATAAAGCAGGTAGTAAGACTAGGCGCACGTGTCTTTTGATGGAGTTAATGCGCACATGCATGTTATAACAATGTACGCTATCATAGGATCATATCTCACGGCACACAACGTGAGACAGATATAAAAAGATAATAATATTTCCGTTTGGAATGTGCAGATGTAGATCAAAAGCAACATGTCACGTTCTACAAACATGTTTTTCTCCAATCGATATCCAAAGTAGGCATTTGTGGTTGTATTTGACAACGCAAATGTCATCTTTTAACAACCAGTAAATCAGATCTTTCATTTTAGTGAAAAATTTAAATGTTTGGAAATATGTGAACTCGATTGTAGAAAAAATCTTGTGTGTAATTCGAGCGCAAATTTATTGTCGATTTGAAGAGGCAACTGTCTCTTTCAATCGACAATATATCATTTTGCGCTCTTAATACACAAATAGCTATTACACGCGCTATTTCTGGGGCGTGCAATCTTATATTTTTTCCCGCGCATTTGTTGGTGGTGTGTTTTGTTTTTAATACATAGTTTTTTAAAGTGCACTGTTAGGTAGTTTGCGAGTACCTATTGGAGGTTGAAAATTATGCAATAAATTACGTATTCAATGGTTATACTTTATGGTTTTTTTGGGCACCAATGAGATGTTTTGCAGTGGGTAAGAATAGGACATGTCTGCTCACTGTTATCCGTGGTATGGGTATCAAAATAAAAAAGGAGTTGAAAGAATAAGATGCAAAAAAGACCAAAACCAAAAGAAAAATTTAAGAAAGTTATCATCAAAAAGGCATTCGGATACTTCTCATTGTTTTGCACCTGAATTGGATACCAAGGCATTTGAAGAGCTTTTAGATAACAAAACCAGAGATTGGATATATGTTTTGGTGGAATTTGCACCAAAAAACGTAAAGGAGAATAACATTTATTATTATATAGGAAAACTGTTGCCTATAATTAGAGAAACAAATAACTTCGAGGTAACAATTTTTAAGAAAAAGTGGAGAAGGTATGGAGGGAAAGTTCTATATTCTAGAAAGCGATATGATAATAATAATGCCGTCATTGCACATGGGCCAAGTATCTGCCTATAGATCCTATCCTACATATGTCGCAACACGATAACTAATTTTCAATAAATGGAAACAGAAACAAAAATAATTTTTTCCAAAATTAGTACAATCAATAATAAAGGCAACTGTCAGAACTCAACGACTTTTATTCCACGTTCTGTGAACTTGTCAGTTTCTATCCGTGGTTTCTACTCTTCTTTGCAATTCTATTTCTCAATTTCTATTTGAAATTTTTTTATCGAAGACTTGCATAATATCTTTATTTATTAGATAATACCTCTATTGTAGTTATAGTTACCGTAGGTATCTCGTATATCTAGAATAAGATGTGCGCAATTTCAGTTTGTCTGTTTGCTATAGCATTTCTAGAATGTATCCCGTAGGTTTTAACATAGGGGTCCCAAATGATAAATTAACATGTAAATCCCTATGGGCAAAGCTAAAATAAACGCACTGTATATTTGAAATTAAGATAGAACTCTGTAAAAGTGGGAAACTGAAGGAAAGGAAAAGGGATAGTTAATTTATCAGCTCATAACAGATACATAAGGAAATTAAAAAAATCTCTCTGTATATATAAATGGAAAATACAATAATTATAGATTGGAAATTGACAAAGGTGTATTATTTTTAAATGTCCTCTCAAAATTTGGAAGGTGGCAGGTCACGTGACTTCTATTTCAAGCGTGATTGGTCACCTTGATTTGCCGGTACCCGGTACTTGCTTACGTTGTAAATTCTATGTAAAATTTAAAATACCGCCTAATTAGTGTAGTTATAGGTACTATAATCAGATGAATATCTAATTATATTGAACACTAACCATTTTAATTTGATGCTAATAACTTAACCTCAACCCAATCTCAGTTTCTTAAATGTATATTGAACCCCTTTTAGGTACAAAAACATGATTAGTTTAAGTAAAAAGCCACAGTCTCACGCCAACGCTGACAAGCAGGAAACGTTATTAACATTATCTATTTTAACGGTTGCCGCAATACTCTGTACGTATGCACTGCGCTTAGTCGAAGTACTCATATCACCTCCGTAGCATTCGCAACAAGGTTATTCTCGGTTTTACGATTTGAAAGTGTTATTCACGAATTTGATCCATACTTCAATTACCGCACCACCAAGTACTTAGCCGAGCAAGGCTTTTATTCGTTTCACAATTGGTTCGACGACCGAGCATGGTATCCACTCGGAAGAATCATCGGAGGTAAGACACGTAGGTAAATAGTGGCACTATTCTCTACAGTTTACTTTAGGTACCATCTATCCGGGGTTGATGATAACATCCGCAGCCATTTATCATTTGTGCTGGCTGTTGAATATCACAATCGACATACGTAACGTGTGCGTGTTCTTGGCACCACTGTTTTCGTCCTTAACCACCATCATAACTTATCTACTAACAAAAGAATTGCGAAATGCTGGTGCTGGGCTGGTTGCCGCGGCTATGGTCGCTATTGTACCCGGTTATATCAGTAGATCAGTGGCGGGAAGCTATGATAACGAGGGAATTGCAATCTTTTGTATGCTGCTCACTTATTACATGTGGATTAAGGCGGTGAAAACCGGTAGTATATTTTGGAGTACCTTAGCCGCGTTAGCCTACTTTTATATGGTGAGCTGGTTTTAGTATAGAGCGCCCCCACACTAAATATGTTGTAGGTGTCTTCATGGGGTGGGTACGTGTTCCTAATAAATCTTATCCCATTACATGTGCTGACGCTGATGGTAACAGGCCGTTTTTCACATCGCATCTACATTGCTTACAGCACTTTATACTGTGTCGGCACGATTTTATCTATGCAGATTTCGTTTGTTGGCTTCCAGCCAGTGCAAAGTTCAGAGCATATGCTGGTAAGTTTTACTTGGGTTCAAACAACATTTTTTTTTTAAATTTTATTATTTTTTAATTATAATTTCTGGACACCTTATTAATGATAGTGTTCCCAGAATAGAAATTGCATTCCTTTCAAGAATGGTTTGATCCTCTGGATAAAATAGGATCATCTGAGATTTGATTTACAGAAGTTTAATTAATATTTATAATTTTTGTTGTGTTTTAACACCGAGATTGCAAAGTCTTATGCCACAAAATATAATAGGGGGATCTATAATATTTGAATGTTTGAGTTACTCACTATGGATCAGAGGCGGCTCCTCTGAAGTACCTATACTTACCTTTTGATATATTTTATTTGATGTAGTCGACACTTTATTCATTTGTTTTGCACCACTTACATATTTTAGCTGATCAGGTTATTAATTTAAACTGGTTGTGGTCATGCAGACCACCCAACTTGAAATGTAAGGAATTGCCCTAGGAATTGCCACTGCTGTGGATAATATTTATTTATTATACCAGACGATAAAGGGATATTTTAACCATTGAGTGAATTAACTTTCACAAGATGGTTAGTTTGTATAATATGCAAAGCTTTATTTTATAGCAGAAGCCATAGAATCATTGTAAAGCTTGTGATAATTCTGAATTTAATTTAGATACTTCAAAAATAGCAAGCTTAGGTTATACCGTCGCGATCGTTTCCATAGAAACAGAATTGTCATATGTTCTGAACGTCATTTTATATCGTGAAATAAGAATGACAGATGTCATTAAAATGCACAATCATTTGTTTCACTTTATCTACCCTAACGGTTAAAGTGATCACTTTATCTATCCTTGCGGTTAAAGAACTTATTCAAACCTACTAAAATGTCAATTTAACATCTGCTATAAAATAAAGAAACATACAAATCTACAAAAATGTAACAGATGTCTTCTCCTTCCTCTGGTTAATCTTCACAAAACTCAATTACATTGGTTGTGGTGTAATTATGTAAATAAATATGCTCTGGCTAGCTGTCAGTCAATGATCCTCTTTTGCCCTCGTAAGGGGAAGGGTACAGGGATAAATAATACCTAACCTTTATTAAATTATGAAACTGTTCTTATTTTCTGCCTCTTTGCTGCAATAGCGAGTAACGTATTAGTATTTACTAATGGTTGAGGCGAAACAATCCTGTAAAATAAATGGTTAAATCCTGTAAAATAAATGGTTAAATCACATGCATTCGCAAGAACATACTTCGCATTGATAGGAAATATGCAACTTTATTTATAAATGAAATAACTATAACTGTATAATAAATACCCCTCAGATGTTAAAAGAAAATTTATTATATTTTAATAAACACCGTGTGTAAAAAAATAAATCGGACTGCAATACGTTAATCTATTGAGAATTTTCAGGCAAGAGTCTAAAACTTTACAAGAAAATGCGTCCACAAAAACACCAACTTCATGCCAATGGCAAGTAGGTGGTTAAATTGTCTTCACAAAAGTATACACAATTGTGTATCGCTTGAACAAAATGTTTTTAAACTGTTTGGTAGGTACTTAAATACAAAATAACTACAACACTGTTTATATTCCAAAACGAAGCGACTCCTGGGGCGTGGCTTCTACCCGAGGTGTTCTGAGGTGGAAATTGTCAACTTGATTAGTTTTTTTCTTGCAAATGCTGCGAATATCATTGTCTACAGCGCGAAGATAAATTGATGCAGACGATGGCTCGCTCATGGCTTAATCTCTTTCTTCAGGATCCGCCGAATGAGCCGATTGGCCTCCCACTATTTACACTCATATTTGTAAAATACAATCCAATAAACGCTTTACCTTACAACGATGAATGATTTAAATATCTACTCCCGCGCTATTACAAGCTTTTTTGTCATTTAAAGTTTGGTAACAACACAGCTAACTCGCTCTTCTCGCATTTATTTGAATTATAATGACCTGCCTCATCTCGAATGTACACACGTATTGCAGTATAAGAAAACGTAGTTTGCGAAAGTGCAAAAGGCAGAAAGATCTCCTCTAAACATCTGATTTACTTTTCATAAAATTCGGCTTTGTCATGGAGGGAACGAAGGAAATTCCAAGTCGGCCGGCGTATTTGGTTATCGACATCCTAAAATTACAACTTCTTTATTTAATTGTGTGGCCTGCGATAAACATACAAATCTGGAACTGGTCTTAAAATTTACCTCAATTAAGCGCGCTTTTAATGAATCCAGTCACGACTGGTTCGGATGCGATTTACTGCAAGTCAGTTAATTAGCTACTGTTAATTACACTTACTTAATTTGCTGGATTTATATTTCCAAATTCGGTAACCCAGTAATGCCTATCCTTACCTGGAATTTCGGGTTGATCGCAACACGGGAACAATAAAACTGATCAATTATATGCGGCAACTGAGCGCTTCCTTACAATTTTGAAAAATTAAATTTTAAGAACTACAAGGAAATAAAAAAAATAGCAGGTGTTCCATAATTTTTTTATTATAGCAATTTACAAGCGCTAATAAACTAGCTTATTCTAAATCAAAAACAGCTTAGAGAAACAAAAAAATCGTGGGTCATTCCATCTTCATTTTTTAAGGTGAGGTGATATCCTTCAAAAATTGGAAGTGTATTAGCCACAAAAAATATTTGATGTGCATAACAAGCTCAGTTGATAATGTTTTTAAATATTTTGTTTAGATAATTCTATTTTCCTACCATAATTTTATTCGTAGGCTTTGGGAGTGTTCGGCTTATGCCAGATACTAGCAGCTGTAGATTATCTACGTAGTAAGCTGAAGCAGGACGAATTCGAGACATTATTCGGCGCGCTGGCCTACACTTTCGGAGTCGCCGTCGCGATATTCATCGGAGTTTTGACATTTTCTGGGAAGATTTCGCCTTGGACCGGCCGATTTTACTCGCTTCTTGATCCGTCCTACGCGAAGAATCACATTCCGATAATCGCCAGCGTTTCCGAACATCAGCCGACATCGTGGAGTTCATTTTACTTCGACTTACAAATTCTAGTGTTTCTATTTCCCGCTGGGTTGTACTTCTGCTTTGCACAGTTGACTGATGCCAACATCTTTTTGATCTTGTATGGAGTTACTAGTATTTATTTTGCGGTAAGACTTACATGGGTTCACACTATATCACGCAAAATCCATTGTAGGGTGTAATGGTACGTTTGATGTTGGTCTTGGCACCTGTGATGTGTATTTTAAGCGGAATCGCAGTCTCACACCTTCTTACGAAGTTTATGAAAAATGTCGATAGCAAGAATCCCACTGAACATAGAAGGCACAAAAAACTGGAATCAAATTTAGTATTACGTAATGAAATTTCCACAACATTTGTCACCATAGTGTGCGCTTTATTGGTGTCATACACGTTTCATTGCACTTGGGTTACATCAGAGGCATACAGTTCACCCAGTATTGTCTTAAGTGCACGTTCTCATGACGGCGGAAGGATTATATTTGACGATTTCCGCGAGGCATATAATTGGTTGAAGATGAACACACCAGAAAACGCGAGAGTTATGTCTTGGTGGGATTACGGCTATCAAATAACAGCAATGGCTAATCGCACGATACTGGTTGACAATAATACTTGGAATAATACGCACATAAGTCGCGTGGGACAAGCTATGGCAAGTTCTGAGGAAAAAGCGTACGAAATAATGCGCGAACTTGATGTGGATTATGTTCTTGTTATATTTGGAGGATTGACCGGTTATTCTTCTGATGATATTAACAAGTTCCTGTGGATGGTTCGCATTGGTAAGTATCAAATATTTTGATTCGCCTTCACTTTAGTTTACATAGGCGGTAGTACTGATCGCGGCGCGCATATTAAAGAATGGGATTATTATTCACCGAACGGTGAATTCAGAATCGACAAAGAAGGTTCGCCTACTTTGCTCAATTGTCTTATGTACAAGATGTGCTATTATCGTTTTGGACAAGTATACACTGAGGGTAAGTTGCAAAGTCAACACCATATATTTGACTCCAATATATTAGGGGGAAAACCGCCTGGTTATGATCGAGTCCGTAGTGCTGAAATCGGCAATAAGGATTTTGAATTGGATGTTCTCGAAGAAGCGTACACCACTGAACATTGGCTGGTACGCATTTATAAAGTAAAAGATCTGCCTAATAGAGGAGTTTAATTTATCATTTGAAATTTATGTATTTGTCATTTTCCATTTTGAAATAAACATTTTCCTTACTGTTTTTAAATACTTATATTGTTTGCTTATCAATATGCCATTGAAGAGAGAAGTCATTTTTAAATTGAAACAATTAACTCATCTCAATGTCTAAAGGCTGCTTGGCTAAGGTCGAATTAAGTTGACTGTATTCAGGGACGAAGAAAATGTCTGATTTTTTATCATTATACAAACAGGTCAAGTTAATCAATTGAGTAGGTATTTGTTCTGCTAATTATGCTCATCTACGAACTCATGTAAGCAATCATGTTAAAACAAAGGGAGGAAACAGGCTAACAAAGTACGATTTCATAATGAAATTTCAACCTAACTGCTATCAGTTCTTGATAAACCCTTGAAATTCACAATAGGTTATAGGGTTACAGAGCACGCCGTGGTGGCATCTGCTTTGGTTCCGTTTCAGTTTTTTACTGGGCAACTTACATATAGAAAATCAAATAGGCCTTAACTTCGATCGCAATAACGTGCTAGTTCTAATTTTAATTTTATGATCTCTCAATCTCGATCGCGCGGTTTCAAGAGAGATAACGCAGTTTTGATGTTATTAGAATTCCGATAAAGACAAATTCGCTTGCGCGTACGTATCTGGAACTGTTATATATGTCGCAACTGATTTAACTGTTACAAAGAGAAATCTATTTTTAAACCACGAGAAGGTAAAGTGAGTCTGGAGACTGGAAAGTGGAGAGGCAGTAGGTATATTACACGTACGTTTAGTGCCCTCATTAATATTAACGTAAACTAAACTTGGACGTAGTTAAATAATCAGAACTCTTAAATCGTATTCGTTGTGGCATATATTTTACTTACGCAAAATCTCGAATATCTACATAGCGAAATATTTAACGAGTTCAGTGTAAAATTGTGTGCGTTTTCCCTATTGTTTTCCTAAATCATAAACACAATTGTGCCAGCGAAGCTGGGTTTGATGCGATTGAGATGAATAAAAATCATTATCCAGAAATTTCCATACTGCACGAGAGGAAACTGTACCTATCAACCAAACAGCGATGCAATTTTTCTTGGAGGGGAACTTTTCAAGAGTTGACTGTACCATTTGTAAGTTTTTTTAATTGTACCTATACAGTATTGGTTGGTAATCTTTAACAATTTACAGCGGATGTGTAGTTTGTAACTACAATATCCTTAAAGGAACCGATCTGTGTAAATTAATGGTATGGAATAGATTTGCATTGCATTTAATTATTATAAAGTGCATGGATCCATACAAAAGAATTTGGTTATTTTTTCATTAGTTGGAAATTTATATTTTATTTAAATGATCATACTCCTTTGTATTTGTATTTAAAGTTTCTTTAACTATAAGTAGTAGGTGCGTATCATATAAATATTTCTGTGTGCAATGGCCTGACCAAAATTAACCATACACAAAACACCTTAAAATTAGCTATAGCCCTCTTTGGCCACATCTAAATCCAGGTACAACGAAAAAATTTTAAATTCTAAGACAAATACGATCAAATTCCTTAATTCCAAAAGGATTAAGTATTTAAACAAATTTTGAAGACACCTGAAATAAACTTTCGGTACGGAACAATAAAATTGATCATAAATTAGGCATGAGACCTTTACCTGGATCGTTAAAGGGTTCGAATAAACACACGATTTATATTTCACAGATTCACACAAACAAAATTTCTTCTAAACACAAATCAAATTACCTAGTGTAGGTAATGAGGGGTATTTTTATATAATAACAAGGGAAATCGATAATTAAATGGGAGCTAATTGTTCGTCAGAACTCATTATTCAGATGCGACAAATCTACTGTAAACTCACCTTTCATTAGTAACGTCCTTCTGTAATCTACGCATAAGGGATTGGCATGGCAGCATTCAGTCTGACTGGTCGTATTCCGCGCTCAAGGGTGATGTTTACATAAATATATATAAATATCGCGACTGCTTAACCGCGATCCTCGGCAATTAATTAAGTAACCCACCGGGGGGCATTAGCCCCGAGCTGGCGGTAAGTTCTCCTGGATCTCCGAACACTACGGTTGGCGATTGGGGTTGAATGCGTTGTTGGAGATGGCTTCTTAAAGGGTTAAGATGGAGCTCAGACCTATTTGGGAAAGGGTTACGCCGCGCGCACGTGTATTATTTAGGATACACATCCCCCCTCGGTCCTCTGACCAGGACCCTCGGCCAATAGATCAGTAACGTCGATCTATGTCGCTCATTGCCCTACCTGGGAACAACCTCCAGGTCGAGCTCTGCACCCCCAGCGGTATAATCAACGGGAGCTACCCGCGGGACCGCGTCATAGGCACATGCACATAATGCAGTCTAAAAGCCTAGGAATATATCCAGATATCTGCCAGGGGTTTTACCATAGCCCAACAACAAAGCACGACCAACACGATGGCCTGCACAATACACTCACCACCAACACGTGGGAGACACTCACCACCTGCACGTAGGAGACACTTACCACCCTATGGATGTCTAATTGAACAAAATCCTAAGTTTATTTCTCTGTCCGTTAAAGCTAACCTAAACCTATCATTATTAAAACAAGTTGCATTATCCGCAAGAATCTTTCTATGCCTCCCTACCTCATCAATCCATTTTATCCAACATCTGTAGGTAATGTTTTATCCGTCGTGCACACTGGCACAAGATACAATTTTGTAAAACGAGAAAATAAATCAATCATTACTAAATTTTGGTTATTTTTGGCACTTTTTACTAAACTAATCCAATCTTTTTCTGAGACAGAATAATTTAATTCAGATCCTCTCAAAATCTTCGAAATAGGTACAACATATATGAGACCCATAGGTATATTATGGGTACTTCAATTCCATCCTGTACTTGAACTAAAACCTTTGCAACTACACTCTGAAGCATATCTGTTCGCAAAATGAATTTTTCATTAAAATTCGGGTAATTTGATTCCCCTTCCTTTAACTATAGACAAAAGCCTCAGTTCTTTCTTTAGTTCATTTAACTAGCGGTACCGAAATATTTGAATACCTGGGTACAAATTTCCTGTACTTAGGTAGGTATAATCATTCAATAAACCTAAAAATCCTCTTAATTTGCATAAATTAGTAGGTGGTGGAAAATTATTAATTTCTTCGCATCCAAACATAAACGCAAAATTCCATTTTTGTTCTCAACAATCACTATATCTACAGGATTGATTAGTATTTGCCCTTTCCATAATTCCCATCTACCATAATTTTCTTCAGAACTTCCCTCACTTCTTGTCGATAATGGAAAGGCACAGAGTATAAGTTTGAATTTTCCCTAAATATCGGCCATCCATCCCTGACGCTACCTTCCTTTCTTTATTAATTAATTCTTTCTGTTTGACAAATAAATCTACAATTACATCCTTCTACGCCTCATGGCAATTTAATTTTCTCGAATTGTTTCTTTACTAATCTCAGGTTGTATTTGCGGTACGTGATTAATTTTTAACGCGGGTTTCTGGTTTTCTTTCTTTTGTTTCACCTGTTCTTCATCATTTTGTTTGTCCTAACTTTCCCTATTATAACTAAACCTTCAAAATTGATCACCCCAATTATGCTCCTTTAAAATATCACCTCCGATTATACAATCCATTTGCATACCTGCTACAACCAACATTTCATTATTAAATCTTACCCCATTCATTTCCAACCCCAAAATAAATTTTCTTCTAATCAACGCAAAACTCACTTGATTTGCCGTAGTTACCTATTCTCATCCCGTTTATTGTTACAGTAAACTTCCCTAATCTTCCTAAATTTTGTTTAATGAATTTGTCTGATATAAGTGAAGTTTCACCTCCAGTATCTACCGCCGTCTCCCCTTCAATTTGAATGTCGATCCTTGGTAAAATTGAAAAATTTGTCTTCATTATTGACTTTCGTACTACCGCCTTCAATCTTTTAATAAATGCTTTTGGACGCGAGTAATTAACGATACGACATTTTAAAAATTCTTCGAAAGATGCATGGAATTCCTACTACAACCGAGACTACAACCAACTGAATTTTGTCTTTTTCCCTGACAATTTTCGTTGGCTGTAAAATCGTGTTTACCTACTTGTCTTCTCTTCGGTTCAACATTTTCTCAACATCCTCTCGCAAATTCGGTACCTACGTCCTTCTTGCGCTCCCTGTTCTTACTTCTTTACGGTACCTGTGCTTGTTAAAATTATCGTTGTAATTGTTGAAATTTCGTGGCTGCAGGTGTGAGCAACATTTACTTCCGATTTTTTATTAGTAGGTACTTCCGCCCATACAAAGGATTAAACTAAGTATTAATTGCATATTATAGTCCGAACATCTTTCTATATAAACGCGAGCGTGTTTGCAAGTAAAGTATTTTGAAAAATAATAATAAAAAAGCTTAATTTCGAATCCGGGGAAAGAATATGCCATAAAACACCTGGTCTGATTAGTATAGGAGAATCAAGAAGTTTTCGGTAACTATTTTTGGTATTTATTTAACTCGACTAACGTGCTAGGTAGTAGGTAGCTATTACTTTTTCGTGGTTAGTCACCACTTTTGGGGTTTGTTCACAAAACAAGGAAACAAATTTTTGGAAATTGCACCATGGAAATTTTTATGGTGATAGCATAAGTGATTCCCCAGTTAGAGACAGTCGACGACATTACCCCTTTTGATCCCAGGTATTTATATCGTTACCATTAATTTCCTATTGTAGTTCTTTTACTGTCAAAAAATCTGATATAGGTGGGGTATTTTCGGGTTTTTATAAATTACAATCATGTAATAGGTACTTGACCGAAGCTGTAAAAGTTGACTGCAAGAAAATCAAACCACCCTCCACCCCACTAAGTTTTTTGTTGGCGTCATATAATCCTTCAGTTGTTTCGTGATTGTATACAGGTGCGATTCAATTTATAATTGTAAATAATTAGATCGGGACTTTCACAACTTGCCCCGTACGTAAACGACGCCTCTCACGACGTTGAGGTGACGTTCCGGTCGATACGCCTGTGCATTTTGTAGCCAGATCGACGCCACTGTTTATTTTGGCCGAAGAATGTGGAGCATGCTCCATTTTCGTGCGCAAAATAAGGCGGTAAACACCTTGACCTCACTTCTTCACCTTGATTGTTTAGCAAAGATTACATAAGATAGCGTTCTGTAACAGTTCTACAGAGATGCGTCTCGTTCACTTGTTGGTGCTGCCGATTAATGAATTGATGACCTTCTGGCTCGTGCCGCGTTGATAATTTCAACTCTATTTCATTCGGTTTTCTAAGTAGATCGGTGTCTTGTAGCGGTTACAATGTGTTTTATTACATTCAACTAAATCAAAGTGAAGTTAAGTAATTTATTCAATACTTATGGAATCTTTATAATAGGTGAGCAGAATTTAAAATTTTGAATTTATTCACTTTTGCGTACTTTATTGGTACCGATTAAGAAACTGGGTAGAGCGAGCGGAACAATTGCTGAAAAGGTCTTGTGGCATGGTGGTGATATGATATGAGAGGTCAGAACTATGGAATTTGATATAATTACATTTTACATAACGCAATAACGTTTTGATTTAATTGGTTTAAGTATAGGTACGTTATCGCTATAACAATTCAGTTTAGAGCAATTGAGTGGGTCTCCTTTCGTCATAGCCTCAATGGTAGAGTACAATTTAACATCTACAACGCTCATGTAGCGAGACTTGAATTTGGTAGATAACCTTTACTCCATCACCCTTTTCCTGAATGATGCCTGTTGAGTTTGAGTATAATAGCTCCGGCAATAGATAACTAATCTTTTCTTTTACCTCGCGCCCTACAAGAATCATGAGTACCTATATTGCGTGATATGAAATTGCAATTACAAATTTAATCGGCTAAATATGAAATTTATTGTTGCAAATGTTATTCGCATTCGGATCAATGCGACATAAAACGTTAAATTACAAGGTTTTACAATAAACTTTCACAATCTTCGCATAAATATCACCCATTATCCTTCACCAAGATGTACTATATAATGTATTTTATTGAGCTATATTTTTATTGCCATTATACGGCTTAGAAAAATGGGACTTTTCTTAGTTATTTGCTAGGTTATTTGCAAATAATTTGAAAATAAAGCGTTTCAAGTAAACTATTCTGCGCCAAAAGTGTAGGCCTTTATAGTCTGCATCGAATGAGTACCAAAACTTTGGTCAAGTAAGTGTTAGGGAGCGAGGTAAATTGTAGGTACTGCCTCATTTTGGAAAGAAAATTTGACTTTTTTTGCTGCATATGGTTCCCAATTTTTTATAGTTGTCGTTCCGCGCGAAATATTGGGTACCTACTTACTATATATTAAAAAAAACAGTAAAATTTGTTTATATTCCGTGGACTAAATCAACGTGTTTTAGTGTCCGTTTCCTCCTGGAGGGATTAACAGACAATGATCGAGGCATGGAAACTGAGAGCACACAATGAAATGCGAGATGAAATGTTAAACATAATTTAATAATGAATTGTTGTTTGGAAATGTACATTCCGGTTCTTGCATCAAATTTTATATACGTCATTACACATATCTTTTTGATTGGGAGGCAGTAAGTTCATCATACCTTCTTCTAGGCAGTTTTAAACAATTTTGAACGGGAATCTTTAAATTAAACTGACATTGCAAAGCATGCGTCGATTTTATAATCAAACGTCGCTCTTTTGTAATCAACGATTCGGGCATGATGAAATTACCAATTTCCATATCACGATATAAATTGGGTTGTAATTATTGATATACCGTTAAGCCAAATCGAAAAAAGAACCAAAGGGTATATAAAGATAATAAAGAATGTTATCTTTTAGGTACATATATTTATATTAGTTGATTATTTATTTATACAAATGCGCATCGTGATTAATTTGTTTTTATGCCAACCTATCTTTACCACTGATTAAGCGTTTTCAATGACAGTATTGTTATCAGTGAATAGTATACAATCAAAGTTAATGGAAACAATTCTGAATTAATATCTACTGTAACAAACACCTATTCAAATTTCAGTGGGTGGATATTTTAATCTAATAAACAAAAATCTCGTGTCGCGCTGTTTGTGGTCGCACTCCTCCAAAACGGCTCGACCGATTTTTATGAATTTTTTGTATATTTGGTAGGTATGAGAATAGGTCGTAAAGTATATCCCCGCCGAAGCCGAGCGTATGTCCTGTCCAAGAAAACGAGGCGGCATGAAGTTCGCGGAGTTTGCTCGTAGCTTAATATTTTTCTCGTCCATTGTTGTTGCTCTTTCGATAGTCATAGCTAGGTGATTGAATGATTTTTTTAGTTAATCTAGATAAATGGGAGTAGGTATTAGCAAACAGATTCAAGAAATAGGTAGGTAAGGATGTAGGCCTCTGTCGATCAGTGCCTGATGTTTTCATAGCGATTGGGATCCGGCATAGATATGTGAATTATGCTCTATTTGGTTTGATACACTCATTGCATTTAGTTTATCATTGCAGGGATCTACCAAAATGAAAATTGTCCGTACGCACATTCCTTCACATTTTCCATAACATTTCATAGAATCGTCAGAATGCAATTTTCGATTAAATGGTGTTTTCACAAAACCATCGTTTATTCTGCATAGGGTACTTCATTGTTTAAATTCATGAAAAAAGTGTCACCTTCAAAACTAGCATTTTTGTATAGTGATCAAATTCCCGGACTTTTTTTTGTCAAAAAATTGTGTCGAAAGTGTTACTTTTTGCTTGATTTTTACTATGCGTCATTAGTCCACTATCATTAGTTCATTATGAAAGACCCAATAGAAACAAGCATTATTGTGCATCGCCAACCAACGAAACCATATCTTTTTTTCTATTGGCTATTTCTTAATGATCTAATGACAGTGAACTAATGATAATGTTTCTACATATGTATATATTAGACTGTATATTTTATACTCAATATACCGTTTTCTAAATAGGTACATTTTTGGATTTGGGAGGCAGTAATATCCTCATAGCTTATTATGCGGTAGTTTAAACCAGCATTTCTGCGTTGTCATTTTGTACAATAATCTTTAAATTAAACTATCATAATGTAAATATCTATGATTTTACTATCAAACGAAATTTTTTCTTTCAAATTTGTGTCTTTAATAATGACATTTCTGTAGTTGACCACGCAGTATTAAAGTGTTTAGTATGGGGATCTCGTAAACCGTAAGAGATACAAGGTCGCTTAAATGAGCAAAGATAATTGCAGAATTTTATGTAGGTTAAGTTTCCCTTTCAGAGTCTTGTAACTGTACAAATAACGAAGTTATGGTAAAAAACCGAAAAATCTCATTTTCGAAAATGCCCCCTCGTTCATTTATTTTTAATGATATTAAAAAATGGTTCTTGCAAACCATTAGTAATTTTTGCTCAGCTTTCTGATGGTGCTAAAATAAAATATTTATCACTTGCGAGTTTCAAGTTAATCACATCAACTTTCCTATTTCTTATAGACGCCATATTGGAGTTTTATGTTATTCGATAGAGAAAAAATTACAAAAACAACGATAGACACTTAGTAGGTATGTTTGATGTATTGCATATTGCATAGGCTAAAATAATATCGAAAGACGAAAGTTAAAACTTGTATTTTTATATATTGTCTTTGGGCTATTGATTTCGACTTTACGTCATCATCCGGCCTTAGCGTCAATTGAGTGAAATATAAACTTAAGGATTGTGCACGATATAGCCAAGGGGCGTATTGAATTATTTTTAATCGTGTGAGGATGTCGAATACGATATATTGGAACGTGTTGTGTATAGGTATAGGTAGGTACTATAAGTACATAAGGATAATGGTTCGCTATTGTTCCAAAATTATTTACTTTCAAATGATGTACAAACTTTCAGTGGATAATTTTTATCCATCTCTAGTCGTGATGTACAAATAAGTTTTCTAACATTTGTCAAGGTTTGGATTCTGTAAGTTCTGTTATACCTATAGTCCTATATTGACCATGCTGATAAATGTTAAATTTGTTTGTCTTTTGATTTCTGATACAATAGTCGCAGTTGTTTCTTCATAGTTTTCTTAAATAACATTTTATTCAATATCTTAAGAATCAAATGCATTGGCATTTATTTAGTAGACGAAATGTAATGTCTATTGGTCTGGACCCAATCCACCAATCCAACAGAACATCAAGGTATCAACACGGTTTTGGTTTTACTAAGTGGGCTGATATTTTCGATACAAGGACTGTGCTGTGGGACCATTTATTTACCATACTGGAAAATGCGCGCCACTTAGGTACATTTACTGCAAAACGATTTAGAGAATGCTCTTGATAACATGCCCTTAATAGCTGTAGTTCGAAACTGGTGGATACAGTAGGATGGTGCACCAGCACATAAATCTAGAGCAGTTCGGGAGTTCCATTTTGTTTTAAACTATATGATCAATTTACTTGCTTTAATTTCAGTTTGTGTTCATTTAGGGTTTGTTCAGATGGCACTCTCTTTCATTCCTTAATTATTAGCCGTTTGTTTCATATTTCCAAGGATTTTAGATTTCAATTAACGATTTTTTAGGATGTCACCAACTATGCGGACTATAATTTATTAAAGGGTGAAGGATAGATCATTTCATTGATATACCATACCAGAATGTATTTGGCTGTATAGGTACAACCTCCTATACGTGAATTAGTGTCACTATGCATGTCTAAAGTTTGTAATACTTCCGATAAAAATTAATAAAACTGATGCCCTATCCGTTGTTTTAAAGAGATGCTGTTTTAACCTGTGGCTATTGATCCATATTCGCTTGAGGAGTTTATTACGTTATAATACTGTACTTTGTATGGTTTGTACTTTTGCAATAGTTGTTATATGTCTATTCTAAATTAAAAATAAACAAATGAAATAAAACCCTCTTATCACTCAGTCCACATTGATTAATTTTTGGTACATTTTTTAAACTTTTTGATGCGCTCATTCTCCAAGTTGACTGAGCGATTTTTTCGGAAGTTAAGTTTGACGCCGAGAGTATCGGAAACTTCCACATTTTCGTAGATGCAAGTTTAGACGAATAAACAGCTGTTGGATATTTATGGAATGAAACAAATTAATCAAGTTTAAGTATCGCAGCTTATCGAAGGATTATTTTTTTCACGTATATGGACCTTGAAACTGCTAGATTAGGTATGTTGTAACATTGCAAGAAACTGTCAGTGCATCAGAGAAATGAACGTTTTCTATGGAGGAATTAAAAAATGTGTGCGATGTGATCATCAATTATATATCAGCATCACGTGGATTTCACGCTCATATGAAATACCTGGAACTGGAAATGTTGCAATGATGCCATAAAATGGACAAGCAACACTAATTTTACTGTATAAGTACGACCAAGCACCAAGATATATAGAATATGGACCGGCTTCTGTAAACAAAATGTGGTGGAACATTTATTCTGAAATCATTTGTTGAAATTATGAAGGCTAATTCGAAATTTGATGAATGTGACAATATATACGGCGATGACTTTGTTTATAAATTTCAAATTTCCTAAACGTAAAAGTCAACGCTAAATGGGATCGTTCGTTGCGTGTCTATATAACAAACTTTTAGGGATCCAATAAAAGCTCTTAAAGTCTCTTCAAGACGAGTGTCTTATAAACAACTTAAATCGCATTAAACGCGCACTTTAACGCTTTCCAAGTACCCTTAATGATTCTTAAACACACCTGAATACCCTCAACAAATTATTAAAAGCTTTTAAAGATTCCCAATGACTTTTAAGTGCCATTCAAAGGCTCTAAAGACCGTTCAAAGGCATTGAAAGCTCTAGGCCTCTAAGAGGAACAACTTTTTCTAGCGCATGAAGTTAAATATTTTTAAAGACTAATAAACATCTTACTGTTAAAGTTTCGTAAAAACCTTTAGAGAATCTTAAGGTCTAGTAAAAAGCTTTTAGTGGCCTTAAATACTCAAGACGACTCTGAAAGGTTTCTCTAGATGACTTTTGACGGCTCTAGAAGTTCTTAGCTACAACCGGAAGAGTGTTAAACATTTGAATGTTCTTGAAGAATCTGCTAGAACTCTTGAAAACTGTTGAACACAAATGCGCCTGCTTTTGAATACCTGGCCGTATAGGCGTATATACGTATACTTACTTATAAAAAAGTATATATTATGAACTTTCATTCTAATTTCTGGAATCGCTACAATATACTAAACCAGTGGTTCCCAAAGTTGACTGGGCTCCGACCCATATAACAAAAATTTCCAATCTTGAGACCCCACTTCTTAAGCTTTTTCCGTAACTTAAGTTTATTTAAATTGTTTGGAATTAATGGCTGAATGAAATATCAAATTTATCATTTTCTATTTCCTTCTTTATGTCTTATACAGTGGCCAATCGAATTTTTATTATTGTTCTACGCGTAGGTATTATTTATAGATAGAAATTCGGGTAATTAGTCCAGGTAAATGGGACTTTTTACAAAATAAAATTGTTAATGGAGCTTTGTTAAGTGTATATGCTAAAATGATCTATAAAAAATACCAAAAAAATAAATACGCGAGCAGGGGAGTGGGACTATGTTTTTGGGGAGGGTGAAAACGGGTGAAAATCGTATGACTGCAATTTCAGGCAAAAGTTGCGATCAGAGAAAAAGTCTTCGATGGAAAAGTTGCAGATCGTGAAAAACTCTACAACTTTCTATTCAGTCACTTTCTCACACAACCTCAAAATAACCGAAAAAATCGCGGAAAACCGTGTTTTTGGTTTTTTATTTTTCACCTCCGCAAAAATGATTTTCTTCCTTTTGTCATACGAATTTCAACCCTTTTTACCCTCCACAAAAACTTAGTCCCACATCCCTGATCACGTATTTATTTTTTTGTATATGTTATAGACCATATCCAATTAATGAAGCTCCATTAACAATTTTCTTTTTGTGTTTTATGGTCCTTGAGGAGCATTTTGTTAGCACTAAATGGTCAACGCAGAATTTATTATACCGTTATAGTGTGCAATCTGGGATCAATGATCCAATGATACGGAATTGTTGTCACGCTATGTAATGTCCTACGCTAAAAGTAAGGATTCTTTTCATTTTCAAATGTTGTGTAATGTGTATTGTGTATTACCAACTCATTACAGCGAAGTCGCTCACATTTAGGTAGTCAATAGTTTCCTGGGTAACCCTCGGTATGCTACTGATATCTACTAATTGGTTGTATTTTATTTGTGCAGTATACGAATAATTAGCGTAATGAAAGGGTGACACAAATTTAGAGTTTATTGTTTATCTTGAAATATTTACCTATACGCATGCACCGAGAATCCGATTATCAACAGGTTATTACTAAGTATATGATTGTGATAAAGGGTGTTAATGTGATGTTTTTATTGCAGCACTTTGACGATATTTACAAGCTGATATGGACATTGAAAAATTTAGAAAGAAGAGGCCGAATCCTCGACAGGGCGCAAATCCTATCAACGTGGCAACATTTTGGTAAGCATGCTGCTGATTTTTGCACCTAATACTAACTTTCGCATAATTTATTTTGGGAGAGTCTAAGAGAATTTTTTTCCAAGAAAGTTATGAGTAAGAGGGCAAGTACATGAGACTGTGCCTCTCCGTAATCCTATAAAGTAAATAGATTTAAAAGGTTGTCATATTTGAAAATGTAATTATATTTTAAATTAGCGACTTCCGTGTAGACTTTATCCAACAAATAAAGGTATTTGAAGACCACACCTACATGTGGACTTCATTTATTAGGTCGCCACGAAGCTTGTGAATGTTACCGTGATAAGGGTTAAATTTGAAACACGAGTTATTCATCCAATATTTACTCATTTTTAACGAAAAAAAAATCATTCAAATAAGTAAATGGATTTTTGTGGTCGATTTTTGGATTTATCTTTTTACTTTTCGTCGAAAATGATTTTGCTTTGGAGGTATTTTGGGTGTACTACCCCGTTGTTGCTTTCCTGAAGCGTTTGATTGGGTTTGTCACCCTCATGGATTTTCAAAACTATATGAAGGTATCAGTTGTTTAACGTGGTGCTTTTTGATGGCCTTTAAGTAGCTGTTTAATTTACTATCACTTGTTATCGATGGACGATGACATTATTGATAGTGGTGTAACCTTTAAGACAGTATTAGCAATTTTATTGCAGTGACACAAATAGACTAAAGTTGTTCGTTAGCAATAACTCTTTCGCAAATTCACGCGATTTCGCATCATAACTCTACCCTCAGAGCATTACGACGTCATTATTGGTTAGTTTAACACAAAAAGAATTTTAGTTTTATAGATTTTATAGATGACTTATTTGCTTACTGCAAAATGAGGTAGACAGTGCACATTTTACCCTTCGCTGTCTCCCTGCATACCAGTGGGTACCTACTACAAGGTTTACTTATATTTGTAGCAAAACACGACTTGCATTTTAAATGGGATACCTATAAGAAATAAGTAGAATAATATGCAATATCGACTTTCCTATATTTAAACGGTTGGGAAATGTAACCTTCACTATTCAATAGCAATGCAGTGTAATTATTGTTTTATATTGTTGACCAAACCGTTAATTAATAAATTAATTGAAGGCTTTCTGTTAACTTGCGCATTGAAATGTGTTTATCACTTAAGTCAGTTCCTTTGCTCAAATTGCTTAAAGTATAATAACAGGGTTGAAAAAAATCACAATTAACTTTATTTTTAATACCTATATGGCGTATATTTAATTGCTTTTATTTTCACAAACAATTTTTAAATTACATACTAGACTTGCCCAAATTACACAAGACTCTACATTTACTGGGCTCGTAAACACACCTGCCAAAATGTAGAAGCGGATGCAAACACCTTAAATCTAAAATTAAACCTTATCTTTCCCCCGATACTAGTTAAATTAAATCTCACCGAAACAAATTTAATCAAATGGCATAGACCAGGGGTTCAGGGTTCTTCTGGCTACAGATTTATAAAACTTACAGGATAAAAGTACATACCTACCTTAAGGAAATTAAGATAAAGTTTTATTCTGTAATTTCCTTAAGGTATGTACTCGTACTTTTATCCTGTAAGTTTTATAAATCTGTAACAGATATTGTAGCCAGAAGATGACCGTTGATCGAAACTAGTCGCTGCTTTCATAATTTGTCTGTTTAATTATAGTATGGGGAAGGTTTTTGTGTCTTTTTGGTATTTAACAACTCTTTCTGAATAGGATTGTGATGGTCTTGGAATCTCTACGAATGACAGCGTACATATAGATTGAAGTGATCGTTGTATTGTGTTGTTCCTCAGAAAAGCACGGGAAGATGTTGGAAGGGCTTGAAGGACAAAAACTTTGGGGGTAGAATGATAAGAATCAGGAATCTCATACACTCTAATACAACACTTTTCAACAAATACTGGGGGGACGATGGCTTTTATTTTCCAGAGGTGATTTTAAAGGATAGAGTGGTAAAATTTCGTTTTCTAAATTAGAAGGAACGTCGTTTTATTTAATTTGTTTTCAACAGGGTGAGTAATCGACAAGGTCCTTGAGTGTGGTAAATAGACAAAACCTGTTGCAGATGATAATGCGTAAATTTGATTTTATTTTATGCAGTTGAATCGTGAACTCGTTTCGTGATTGTTGTACGTAGATATCGTGTGAGCTGACTAACTTTCGCGGTGTTAATTATCTATACCTTTGAATATAAAATATATTCAAAGACTATACCTACTGTGACTTGTGATCGAAGCTTGTGCCTAACGAATTTTTCACTCAACGCTTTAAAAGCCATGAACATCGTTTGCTGCATAACAGTTAACCAAATTTAAAGGTATTTAAACATTTCATTTTTTACTTTTAAGGATATTGTGAGGCAAATCTTCTCATTTTATAGAACGTGTTTAGCTTCCTATTTAAAACTGATGGGTGTCGCTTATCAAAATCAAAAGAATTTGTTTGCAGTCGTTGTGTTAATCACTGGTGTCTGGGTTTAATATTAAATTACACTCTGCTAATTAGTCTTCTTTAGTTACTTTTGCAAATCTGCAATATATGGGTATCAGATTGTGAGAATATGCAATGCAAGCTTGGAAATGTTGAGATTAAGCCACAGCCCCAAAAGCCGTCTGCTTTTAGTGGAAAGAAAGTCACTAACCAATGAAAATTCATTAATGCCCGCCGCCATTAACAATCCCCTATTTTTTGGGCATAAGAATTACTAATTAACAGAAGGAGGGGTTCATTTTCGAGAGGTTCAGAGACATTCGTGTTTGAATTTGAGAACTTGAGAAGCTACGTCAAAGGTTCTCGATTTTTGCGTTTAAAGCGGACAGTTCGGTCCCAAAATAATAAATAAATTTGCGATTTAGTAGTAGCGGACAATATAAAGTTAATCCAAATTTGGTTCCAAAAAAAAAGATGTGTGATTTCGGTTGTAGGATTAATAGTTGTTGAAATAAACTTTCGTATAAGCGGAAAGAAAAGTAATAGTTGCAACAGGACTTTTACGGCAAGTTATCGACGTGAAATAAAAAAAAAACTTTAACGTACAAGAGGTTAAGTAAATACACTTAAACGGGAAATTAAAAATCGCATAAGTGGAAATTTTCACTCGTAAACAAAGACTCATTGCATTTAATAACCCGTGATCAACCAACGAAAGTGTAAGCGACAAGGATTTATGCAACGTCGTCAAAATTGGATTGACCAAAGTAAACTGAGGTGACTACAATTCACTTTTTTATAATGACACTTAGACTTTGATCATTTTACAAAAAACTCCTGGCTAAATGGACCACAAAGTCCCTCTGGATTTCACTTAAATTGTCTGTTCTAAGCTCGGTTAATCCGACCGCTAATCTCATGGGATTTTACTCTAACCCCACGCTAATCTTCGAGTCTCCATGTAGCGCCACTGCCGCTAATCGAATCCCTAATTTCTGTGTAAAAAAATCAACTTGTTAGCTCTAAGTCAATTTTGAACGTCAACTTAATCGTGGAATAGTAAGCGGTGATATGTTGTTAATTTTCATTGGTTCACGGGGCTTTCAGGGCTGCATGCGGAGTTTCTGAATCTGTAAATTCATCTTTTTTCCTTTCAGGGGTGTTTAACTTGCAGCGTTGCATAAGTAACTTAATACGACCTGTTTCCAACTTGTAATTCAAAACCAGTCAGACAATGGCGCTCCAGAAACAATTTAGAACAAATACTTGATTGATGAACGTGTGACAAAATGACTCACAAAATTTGCCGTATTTACAATCGAGAAAATAAAAACTTGAACTTGTTAGGAGTAATAGGAGTAACATTTATTTGGTGGAATGTTCTTGAGACCATGACTCTTTTTAACCTTACACATGTTTCTTCCGCATACAGGACAAATCGCAAAAAATTTAACGCAAATAAATGCTCTCGTTACAAGGGGAGACTGTATTGAAAAAAAATAATCAAAACAGTCGTATGTCTTTTAAGTTTTGTTTCATACCGAGCTAGATTTCATTTCTAGTGCCCCTCGTATTTGCACTATATGTAGGTAGGTATTAAACATGAGCACTTTAATCCCAGCCTTCCGACACCCACAACCATCTGCACACCCCATGTTGCATTTGCAGAAAAGAAACGGGTTCCTTGGAGGTAGAAACGGGGTCAAGACCAAACTTTACCCCCTGCCATCTCTAGAGGAGGGCTCTGGAGAACAGCTCAAATCTCAGTTTATCTCCTGCCTTGCCTATGTAGAGGGTTGTCAAATATCGTAGGCAGAAGACACACATATACCACCCGTATACCTGCGCATGCGCGATTCTGTTTTTTTATGTCTAAGAATATGTGTACCAAATTTGGTATTGGTCCCAATCGGTTCAGCCGTTCAGCCGGGAGTACAGACAGGCAGAGGACCGTTAGATTGACAAACTGACAGACCGACAGATCTATCGACATCATCGAAATTTTGTTTGATTCGGATTCCTGCTGCATCAAAACGTGTACCTATTAGTCAAAAAAGTGGGGGTAATTTTTTACACCACTAATATTAACTAACGTGCGGGTGGTAAAAATTTGAATATTACGATGTTGTAATTCAAACTACATCGGACTTACTATACTTACTAATGACTTTTTGCTCTTGAAGTTCTAACTCTCTTTTTTGTGCCCCACTGCTATCAAGAGTCTTAATTAAAAAAGTCTTGGTTTTGAAGAGTTTTCAAATTTGACGAATTTATTACATTTACTTATTATTAATCTCTGCAATTTATATATTAGGTATCAAGACCTTCTTCAAAAGCCTTGATCTAGAACAATAGAGTCTTGGTTTTGAATTTTTAAGGCAAGACTTTGTTTTGAACTTGAACACAAGATTTTGGAAAGTGTATTACCTAATATCACTGCTGCAATGAACTGGTGCATTAGGATGAATGGCTTTATCGGAGATAACTGAATGAAAATAATTGAATTATAATTGAAATATCAAAATGCAAAATATGGACTAATAATTCTTTCTTCCAGTTACACCTTACCAACATTCGTTGAAGGCTACAAGAAGGAATTAGAAATTCACGATTTATACGAAACATTCACCGAGCACAAGTCCGGCAAACTAGGCGACAAAGTCGAAGCGGGATGGAGAAAGGAGGTAGAAAACGCGACGAGGGCAAAAAGGCAGCCTTCACTGCGAAGAGTTCTAATCAAGACGTTCGGTTTAGAATTTTTGATGTACGGAATAGTTTTAGCATTGTCGGAGATATTTATTAGGTACGTATCGTGTAGATTTTAATTTCATTTACCTTAAAGTAGATATCTTGAACAATATTTAAAATCTCAGATTATGGCAACCGATCTTCTTGGGAAGATTGGTGTATTATTTTGCGCCATCTCAACGGACGATGAGGGATAGGGACGCTCAGGAGTTTTCCAGTGGAAATGGAACAAATTCTAGCCAGTAAATAAAGATTGTGTGTGAGAGTGTTTCTACTGTTGCACTTTTTTCTTTTGCACTTTTCTTGTTTTCTGCAGGCACTCTCCTTCTTTTGCTATGCTGTATTTTTTCTTTTCTGTACTTTATTGTAATTTATGCGGCACAGTAATTAACATTAATTTATTTCTCTTAGGGTAACACAACCAATATTGCTAGGGCAGCTGGTTGCCTATTACATGCTGGAACAAGAACAAATTAGTGAGCGAGATGCTTACCTGTACGCTGCCGGGGTCGTCGGATGTTCACTAATCATTGTATTTGTAACACATCCATACATGATGGGTGTGTTACACGTGGGAATGAAGATGAGGGTGGCGTGCTGCTCGCTAATATATCGTAAGGCTTTAAAATTAAATAAAACAGCTTTAGGACAGACAACTGTGGGGCAGATCGTCAATTTACTTTCAAACGATGTCAATCGATTTGATGTCGCTGTGTTATTTGCTCATCAGCTATGGGTTGGTCCGCTTGAAACGTTAGTGGTCACGTATTTTATGTATCAAGAAGTTGGGATATCTGCTGTCCTTGGCATGGTATTTCTGCTGTCATTTATTCCTGTACAGTGTAAGTAGCTAAATGCTTTAGTGTAAAAGCACAGTTTTTTATCATGGTGTTCTTGGTGTAGTTGTTAAGTTCATTTTTGTACAAATTTTGTGCTACATATAGGTAAAATTATTTTCTAATTGTGTCTTACTATTTAATTAAATTTGACAACCATTTTTTACATTTCTAGTCTTTCTGGGGAAGAAAGCAGCAACATTCCGCCTACGAACAGCCTTGCGCACAGACGAAAGGGTGCGCTTAATGAACGAGATCATCTCCGGAATACAGGTCATAAAAATGTACACTTGGGAAAAGCCATTTGCGAAACTAGTGGCTTTTGCCCGAAGGTAAGCATCAGGTAGTATGTGCTAACTGGGCCTCTATTTGGGATTTTCAGGTACGAAATTAAATCTCTCCGACTGACTGCCTACATTCGCGCTTGCGTTCTATCCTTCATCATGTTCACCACACGTCTAAGTTTATTCGTAACAATATTAGCCTACGTTCTTTTTGGTAATGAAATCGATGCAAAGAAGGTGTTTGTATTAACAGGATTCTACAACGTCGTTAGACAGTCGATGACGGTGTACTTCCCGCAAGGCATCGCTCAAATCGCCGAAGCGAATGTGTCCATTAAACGTTTGAATAAGTTCCTGTTATACGAAGAAACCCTCTTCTCCAACGAGGGGAGCAAGAAGGGCGAAAAGAACGTGGATAAACCCTCATCCTATGGATCTATGAGTAAAGCAATTCCAAGCAATATGTACACGAAGAACACGCACGACGAAGCCATTTACATGCAGTACGCTACGGCAAAATGGACTGAGTCATCTACCGATAACACGTTTACTAATTTCAATTTGAAAATTAAGAGAGGAAGTTTGGTTGCGGTCATTGGACCGGTTGGTAGCGGGAAGACCAGTTTACTGCATGCGATTTTAAAGGAGTTACCTCTAATTGTGGGGCAGCTGGAAGTAAACGGAACGGTTAGCTATGCCTCGCAAGAGCCGTGGTTATTTCCGGGCAATGTGCGACAGAACATTCTGTTCGGGCAGCCGCTGGAGAAACTTCGTTATAAAACCGTGGTAAGACGATGCGCCTTAGAACGCGATTTCAGCCTTTTCCCGTACGGCGACAGGACTATAGTGGGCGAAAGGGGTGTGTCTTTAAGTGGTGGACAGAGGGCCAGGATTAATTTGGCTAGAGCTGTGTATAAAGAGGCTGACATCTATCTATTGGATGATCCACTTTCTGCTGTAGATACCCACGTTGGGAAAGAGCTGTTTGAGAAGTGTATTATGGGCTACTTAAAAGATAAGACTGTAATTTTAATCACCCATCAACTGCAGTACTTAAAAGACGCAGATCACATTATCATCCTCGACAATGGCATCATGAAAGCAGAAGGGAGTTACCACGAGCTCCAAGCTTCCGGTTTAGACTTTGCTAAGTTATTAAACAAGGAGGAGGAAGCGGAGGAAGAAGACGAAGATTTGGAAGATAAGGATGCGGAACTCGTAGAGCTCACAAGGCGGGCTTCGATACTACAACGCGCAAACTCGATCGCTAGTTCCTTGGAGGAAGAAAAAACGGTAGAGCAACCTCAAGAAGTAGAAGAACAACGAACTAGCGGCTCCGTGTCCGGATTCATTTACAAGGCTTACTTTACAGCTGGTGCCAATTGTTGTTGCATTTTTCTACTGGCACTTTTGTATATTATGACACAATTTTTCGCTAGTTTAGCTGATTATTTCCTCACCTATTGGTAGGTATTAACCATTACGTATTTCTTAATGTAACAAATTTTTTAGGGTAAATCTCGAGCAACAGAGAAGTGAAGCTTCCAACTACCACAACTTAAAAAAGATGCAATCAGACTCCACAAATCACACAGTTTACGTATCAGATTCCATTTTTGCCATGGGAAAACCATCTAATGACACTACAACTCTAAGCGACGAATTTGCGGCCCAGAATTTTACAATTCCCGTCAGTGACAGCATTTGGTTTTTCTCCCGTGAAACTTGCGTGTACATTTACACCGGTATTGCAGTCGCGATCATCGTTGTTACACTAACGCGTTCATTCGCATTTTTCACGTTGTGCATGCGATCGTCAGTTCGATTACACGACAATATGTTTAACAGCATAACGCGCGCTTCCATGAGATTTTTCAACACAAACTCGTCGGGAAGAATTTTAAATCGATTCTCAAAGGATATGGGAGCTGTTGATGAACTTTTACCGGCCGCAATGATCGATGCCGTACAAATCGGTTTGGGTCTAGGTGGTATCATTATCGTTGTTGCGATTGTCAATTACTGGTTAATGATACCCACATTTTTAACCGTTTTTATCTTCTTCGGCTTGCGATCATTCTACCTAACGTCAAGCAGAAGCATTAAACGTCTGGAAGGCATTAGTTAGTATTTTACCACCATATGCTAATATCTAGTAACACCAACTTTCTAGCTCGAAGTCCTGTCTTCGCTTACTTAAATGCGTCTCTTCAGGGTTTAACGACGATTAGAGCGTTTGGTGCCGAATCAATTTTGGAGAAAGAGTTCGATAACCATCAGGATCTACACAGCTCAGCATGGTTCTTATTCATCTCGACATCCCGCGCCTTTGGATTCTGGTTGGACCTTGTCTGCATAATTTACATCACGGCGGTGACATTAAGTTTTCTTCTAATTGGCAACGGTAAACCCTCGCACAATGACGAGCATTGGGTAACACAATTCTGTTACAGAAAAATTCGGCGGTAACGTCGGTTTGGCGATAACCCAGTCGATCAGTTTAACGGGCATGTTCCAGTGGGGTATGCGACAGTCTACAGAGGTGGAAAACCAAATGACTTCCGTTGAGCGAGTGGTTGAATACAGTCACATCGAACACGAGCGCGACTTTGATAGTCCACCTGGTAAAAAACCCCACCCCGAATGGCCAGAAAATGGAGAGATTAGGTTTATCAATCTATTCCTGCGATATTTCCCGCAAGACCCGCCTGTTCTGAAAAACCTCAACTTTACCATTAAACCGTTAGAGAAAGTGGGTATTGTCGGACGTACTGGTGCGGGAAAGTCGTCAATGATTTCCGCTTTGTTTCAACTAACCAACACGGAAGGACTCATTGTTATAGATGGAATAGATATTAAAACGATTGGTTTACACGATTTAAGATCAAAAATATCGATAATTCCACAAGAGCCCGTGCTTTTTTCGGGTACAATGCGGAAAAACCTAGATCCGTTTGATGAATATACCGATGAGGTTTTGTGGAAAGCATTAGAGGAGGTTGAGTTGAAGGAAGCAGTTAATGATTTAGTGGCAGGTTTAAACTCGATTATGTCCGAGGGAGGATCGAATTTTAGCGTGGGGCAGCGTCAGTTGGTATGTCTAGCTAGAGCAATTATTCGAAACAACAAAATTCTGGTACTGGACGAAGCAACTGCGAACGTGGACCCTCAAACTGATGCCCTCATTCAACATACTATCAGAAAGAAGTTCGCCAACTGTACCGTTTTAACAATAGCGCATAGATTACACACAGTTATGGATTCTGACAAAGTAATGGTAATGGATGCAGGAAAAATGATTGAATTTGATCATCCACATTTGTTGCTACAAAACGAACATGGCGCTCTGTTTGGTATGGTTGAACAAACTGGGACAGTTATGGCGGAAGTTCTAACAAAAATAGCCAAAGACGTAATATGGTCAGTAAATAGTAGGTATCATACTAAAAGCTTTTGTTTCAGAACTACAAGCAGTTACACGGACTGGATTCTGTTTAGATCGCCTATTTTAGGGTTATTAGGTACCGAATAATTCGCATAATAATTATTATATTTTGTGTGCTGTATGATTGTTGTATAAGTGTAGTCTGAAATGATCTTTGCTAAATATGTTTGCTGTATATTTTTATACTAGATACTGAATAGTTTATAAAAGAATCGATCAAATCTTTAGGTAATTGTACTTTATTGGAAGCGTTTTTCTAAAGTTGCACACAAAGCACGATAATAGAAAACAAAAAGACTTCATTTTCGGATTAATAAGAAGTTAAATCATAATTTATGTTTGGACCATCAATTAATACAATAACTCGAGATCAGGTAGAGATAGATTAGGTCTGCAGCTTGGAAGTAGGTATAACATCTGAACTTAAACGACCTGTCAACTTTCCCTTCTGCTTTGAATATAGAGTACTAATAATCAAAGCCCTTCTGCATATTTCTTTATATGTTGCATGGTTTAGTTTTTGCTATGGTCGATGAACGTTGGCTAATTGACTACTTTTATTTATACTAAGTGTGAGGCTATTTCTATTTTTCTGGTGCGCGTAAAGGCGTTAAGCATGTGTTTCGGTTTCTCCATTTTTGTAGTAAATAAGTATGAGCTAATTGAGTGTTCTGTGCACCCACAGACACAAGCTAGGAAGAATTACCTTATAGCGAGTGACGGTAAATAAAATGCGCTGTTGCGTTTAAAGCGCAATCGCAAAAATATTCTTAGATTGAAAGCTATAGCTATATTGAGTTGAGAGTACAGTCACGTCGCACCGTCTGGAATCTAGACCGTCAAGATCTATCAACCAGAATATTTTACGTTATGAATCGCGCCTTATGGAATAAATTTACAATACCTATATACAAAATGGTCTTCTGGCTGGTGGAGCGTGGCGCGAGGTCGAGCAGGCAAGGGGAATTGGTAGTGCAGGCGGAGAGCTGTTGTTTCTTGAAGTTTGGAGCTCTGCTTATAAACATTTGCAGCCGGGGACGTTGTCATCAGTTGGTCCTTTTGACCAACGAGCCTGCAGCACGTTTTAGTTTGCTGCAGGATGTGCAAGCGGCGCGTCGCCACAGACACTTTAATGGGCCAAATATAGAAAGATTGGGGGCTCTATTTTTTCTACACAAACAACGCCCGATGAAGACGTATTGTTGAAACACGTAGCAACCTTTTTATATTCTTTAAATATTAAACGAAACGAGATCTATGGAGCCTTTGAAGGAATGAAAGCCTTTCTAAAACTCGTGTATGCTCTCAGAGGTCGTAGAAGTTCTTGGCTCCTAATGCGTTTGATTGCCTTTTGGACAGGGTGGCCTCTGTGCTAGCCACAGCAAATTTGTTTAAATATAATTGTACCTATCCTTCAAATACCTAAGCTTCTCAAGCAGCACATTAGTGTTCTTAAATATTTTTAAAGGCTCTACTCTAGGACGTAGGAGTAGAACACTTTAGAAGACTGTTTGACAATTTACGTGGTTTAGATGACAAAGCGTAACCATAGTAGGTACCTACCTAATATACCTAGGTAAAATTATGGCGTAACCGTACCTTGGTATATACCTACACGAAGTAGACACCTTGAAATCTGTATAACCAGCTTACGACTGAAGATCTGCTACCTTAATGTACACCGAGGTAGGGTCTGATTGACTGCCGATGACCCAGCATGATAGCAAAGCATTTCCTTTAGTTCCAGCTGGCTCTATTGCAACCCCTCACAGTATCGTAGAGTGAAATGATGGCTTCTGGAGTGCTTTGTAGTTTGTCTGCTTTCCTGCTACCTTGATCTACACCGAGGTAGGGTCTGATTGACTGCCAATGACCCAGCATGATAGTGAAGCATTTCCTTTAGTTCCAGCTGTCTCTATTGCAACCCACGAGAGTATCAGAAAGTGAAATGATGACTTCTGGAGTGCTTTGTAGATTGTCTGCTCTCCTGCTATCTTGATCTACACTGAGGTAGGGTCTGATTGACTGCCGATGACCCAGCATGATAGTAAAGCATTCCCTTTAGTTCCAGCTGTCCTTATTGCAACCCACGACAGTATCGGAAAGTGAAATGATGGCTTCTGGAGTGCTTTGTAATTTGTCTGATCTCCTGCTACCTTGATCTACACTGAGGTAGGGTCTGATTGACTGCCGATGACCCAGCATGATAGTAAAGCATTCCCTTTAGTTCCAGCTGTCCTTATTGCAACCCACGACAGTATCGGAAAGTGAAATGATGGCTTCTGGAGTGCTTTGTAGATTGTCTGCTCTCCTGCTACCTTGATCCTACACTGAGCTAGGGTCTGATTGACTGCCGATGACCCAGCATGATAGTAAAGCATTCCCTTTAGTTCCAGCTGTCCCTATTGCAACCCACGACAGTATCGGAAAGTGAAATGATGGCTTCTGGAGTGCTTTGTAGATTGTCTGCTCTCCTGCTACCTTGATCTACACTGAGCTAGGGTCTGATTGACTGCCGATGACCCAGCATGATAGTAAAGCATTCCCTTTAGTTCCAGCTGTCCCTATTGCAACCCACGACAGTATCGGAAAGTGAAATGATGGCTTCTGGAGTGCTTTGTAGATTGTCTGCTCTCCTGCTACCTTGATCTACACTGAGCTAGGGTCTGATTGACTGCCGATGACCCAGCATGATAGTAAAGCATTTCCTTTTGTTCCCGCTGTCCCTATTGCAACCCACGATAGTATCGGAAAGTAAAATGATGGCTTCTGGAGTGCTTTGTAGATTGTCTGCTCTCCTGCTACTTACCTTGATCTACACCCAGGTAGGGTCTGATTGACTGATTGACATTTGGGGAGTTAATAATCGCATATTATGTATGTTTACCTACATTGAAGTCCCTATGATGCGTTACGCAATTCACCACCCTGTATAGGACAGTGAAGAATAACTTATTTTGTATGTTGGTCAGAATTTATCTCTAAAGTTACATCGAATAAAATTCAGCTTAAGCCAATGATCAATCATATATCTAGGAAAGTGGCAGAAATTTAAATTGTATTTAATAAAATTAACTAATCTAATGACTCAAACCGATCCGAAAACGATGTTCTCTGATTGATTATTAGGGCGTGGAGTGTTCAATGCAGTAATGAGCAATTTAAGGGAAGCAGCGTGTTGAAATATTGTTGAAAACAGAAAGTTAATCAGAAAGTTTTTTTTATCGATCTATAATTTTGAAGAGCCCTGTATAAAACACGGACATTAGCCACCGACGCCTGGATTGTGGCTGATACTAGCCACATCCTTCTACTTTTAAAATCTCTATTTACAGTTATTTCTTTTGGTAGAATGTGAAGTATGACTTTTCTTTTAAATTTCTTTAGAAGAATATTAGATAGAATGCTACAGTTATTTTATTTCGGCCAGCACAACATTTCCAACACCTTGAACATCTATGTTAAGACAAACAACGGCAACACACTTTCAATTAATTTGGATCCTCAATGGGATATTAAAAACGTTAAGGAAGTCGTTGCTCCCAAATTAGGCTTACACCCTGAGGAAGTTAAGATAATCTTTGCAGGCAAAGAGCTCGGTGATACAATAACGATAGCCGTAAGTGACCTGTTCTTGCGCAAACGTTTCATCGTTTAATTTTAAGGAATGCGACTTGGGACAGTGCAGTATTCTACATGCGGTTAAGTCGAAGCATCGGCGGAGTTTAGCAGGGGCCGTTGTCGAGGAAGTAATAGAAGAGTTCGGTTCGAAACCACTTTGCGAGACCTTGAAGGATTTGTCCACGGAGGATAGCAGTAATAATGGTACTAAAGCTGATGAAATCCTAGAGTTCTTACGTGAATCTTTTCAGTAATTGAGCAACCGAAAGCCCATTTTTTTGTTTACTGTTCAATATGTAAGGGGCTTAAGACTGGGAAGTTAAGAGTGAAATGCCAATTTTGTAAGAGCGGAGCATTTACAGTACACGCAGATCCGCAAAGCTGGGTCGATGTGTTAGAATCTAAGCGAATCACCGGACAATGTGAGAACGACCCCGACTTATGCGCAAATGTAAGTTTGTGATGTTACGGGAGTATTACTGATTTTGTACAGATTTTAGATAATGCTGAACCCACTTTCGCCGAATTTTACTTTAAATGTGCTGAGCATACTTCTTTAGGTGAAGAGGATAAGGCAGTACCCTTAGATTTAATAAGGCCTAATGTACATAGTATACCGTGTTTAGCCTGCGGTGATATTAGGTACATTCACGGTGGTACATAAATGTCGTCTTTAACTCTGATTTGTAGTACACCGATTTTGGTATTTCCGTGTGCTGAGGCACATGTGACCTGTTTAGAGTGTTTTGTTACGTATTGTTCTACCAGATTAAGGGATAGGCAATTTTTGGAGCATCCCGACTTTGGATATACTCTATCATGTCCAGCTAGATGTGAAAATTCCTTGATCACTGAGACACATCATTTTCGTTTAATGCCGGAAGCTCAGGTATTGTTGAAACGTGGAAATAAATGTTTGTGTTACCGGGGGGTTTTAGTATTCCCAATATCAGCAGTTTGCGACAGAAGAGTTTGTACTGAGCACAGGAGGAGTGCTGTGTCCACAGCCCGGCTGTGGTATGGGCATTATACCGGAACCAGACTGTATCAAAATTAGATGTACTGGTGGATGCGGAGTATGGAGCTTTTTGCTAGATTACCTGTCAATTATTGATTTTTTCTACAGTACGTGTTCTGCCGTTTATGCCTTCAGGGCTACCATATTGGTGATTGTGCTCCATTTGATCCAGAGAGTAATACAGATAGGATAGATACTGAGTTTAATGTGGATCCGGCACTGGTTTCCCAAGCCAGATGGGATGAAGCTTCAAAGGTTGCTATAAGAGTGTTGACCAAACCTTGCCCAAAGTGTAAAACACCAACTGAACGTGATGGTACGTGCAAGACAATTGTGTTTGGTCAGGTTGAAAGCGTTTATTATCTTTTTAGGAGGGTGTATGCATATGGTGTGTACTCGAGGAGGGTGCGGATTTAATTGGTGTTGGGTCTGTCAAACACCGTGGACGACAGACTGCATGGGGAGCCATTGGTTTGGATAAAGTTGATTGTTATGGTTGTCATTGTGATTTATGTTTCTTTTTTTGTTATTGTTATATACTTAACTAAATAAATTTGAACAATTTTTGTATGTCTCATTCAAAGATCGGCGCTACATGCGTGTACTTGCGAGAGAGAGTAGGACAGAGATGTCCCTTGTGGTCCTCACTCTTAGCTGACCGAGCGTTCCAGTATTGCTGTGTGCCCCACGTCGGGCGCCAAAATGTATTCGATTCGATTCGATAGATATAACTTGATTGAGAAGTCTTTTCGAAAAAGTACGAATTGTTTTGGATTCTACGCACCAAAATTAATAAGAAAAAGTGTTTTCCCGAGAAATTTTGGTGCAGCCGATTTTTGGTAAAAAAGGAAGGTCGTACACTGCCTTCTTTTGAGGCCCGAACAAAAAATTGTCTCAGATCGACCCGGAAAAAAAATTTTCTTATAGAATGTGGCCTGTAGAATCCACAATTTCAAACAGTTCCAAGATTGGGCTACTAGTTCAAAAGTTACAGCCCTTTGAATTTTCTTTCGAAATTGGTTTCTAGTCNGTTTCCAGACTATCTGTAGTCCGAGCTGTCCTTGCTATTGCTAACAAATACGATTTAGAGTTGCATCAAATGGACGTTAAAACGGCCTTCCTAAATGGAGTTATCGAGGAGGACGTTTTCATGGAAATTCCGGGGGCGGGACACTTCGCCGAATGCCCACAACGCCGACCCGATTTTTGGATGGTCCATATCGCCGACTAGGGACACTACGCCGACAGTGCCCACATTGCCGACAAGTGGACAAGGGACACAACGCCGACCATGCCCACATCGCCGACAGGTGTATAAGGGACACAACGCCGACCATGCCCACTTCGCCGACGGACACTACGCCGACCGTGCCCACATCGCCGACAAGTGTACAAGGGACACTACGCCGACCATGCCCACATCGCCGACAAGTGTGCAAGGGACACTAGGCCGAACGTGCCCACAACGCCGACTATTCGGAAAAAAATTACTAGAGACACTACGCCGACAGCGACCACGTCGTCGACAATGGAGAAGTTTCCAGCTTTTTGGTATAAATTAATTATGAAAATTTAAGTAAAATGAAACAAAAATGTGATAGAATCAACAAAATTACTCCACAAATCCCAAAGTTACAAGACTAAAGTTGCGATTGGAATAATAATTTCGGGACGTCACTTCACCTAGTTTGCTAAGACCATGTCTTGAGCATGCGATCATAAAAGAGTGGTATCGCCTATGAATCGCCTCTAAAAATTTTTGTTTATATGGGAAATCGTATTTCCTGGAATTACGTAAAATGACGTCACCGACACAGCCGTTCCGCGCTGAATACCTAAACTTAAATAATATATTTCTGTCATTTATTTCCGGAATTTGAAATTTCTTTTACTGGTTTATTAGTTTTGATCTATATTTTGATGTCATTAGGCTTAATGTAGTAATATCAATTGTCCCTATTTGATAGTTGCTGTGTTTTGATAAACTGAAATTCGTAAATCTTTACACCGGAAGTATAGAAGAATTTATCGCGTTTTTTTTTAATTTGAAAAAAAAAGGTTGGTTGAACGGTAAAATATCGCGATTCTTAAATTGCACATTTAGTCAAACAAAGCGAACAATAACTAGGGCTGATTGTATAAAGGCTGGTTTCTTATAGAATGTGGCCTGTAGAATCCATAATTTCAAACAGTTCCAAGATTGGGCTACTAGTTCAAAAGTTACAGCCCTTTGAAAACAAAAGTTTTTTCCCGAGAAATTTTGGGGCAGTCGATTTTTGGTAAAAAAAGAAGTGTATACCTACACTTTTTTTTTGGGCTGCAATTCTTATAGAATTTGGCCTCTGGAATCCATAATGTAATGTAATGTCATCCAAAATGTAAAGCTTTTGACTTTTATAGGCGTAGCTCCCTAATGGAACTCACTGAGCCCTTTGTCTGCTGCACAATTTTTTTTATTAGTGCATTGTTAGACTTTGTAACCAAAACCACAAGTATCCAAGTTATACACACGGACCAGCTTGATCTTAACATTTTTGATACAGGAGGCACCGACAACATGTTCGTCACAGTCGCATTCAATTTTTATTATATATGTTACGGCTAAAGTTTTTACTTGGCTAGTTTATAAACTAGCTGGATGTAAACTATCCAAACGTGTGGTTATTATGACGGAAAATAATCGTTTCTCTACAACAGCTACGAATATCGGTTGGTTTATATACTATCCAGGTAGTTTATCGCCAAAGTACAAACCACCAGAAAATTATATAAATTAACCAGAATTTTTAGCTAGTTCACAAACTATCCACAGTGTCCAAATGCCAAAATACAACCATGACATTTTCGCACCAATGTCGCTAAGAGTTATCGAAAACGAAAAATATAAACTTTTATTTCTATACACATACAACCAAAGCAAAGGAATAGGTATACCACTTCATATAGTGTCAGTGAGTGGTGGTTGTTGCACACAATAAAATCTAAACGGTCTAAAAGAAAGTCCCATTAATATTATGTAGCAACTCATCAACATTAGAATAATTGTAGTACATTGGTATGACACCAATATCTGTATAAACCAAGTTTGAGTTATTCAAATGTATTCCAAAACAATACGCATTGTTCCGTGGTTGTTTATGCTTACACCCTTCGCAATTCGGAGTTTGGGCGTCTTTTTGGGTTTTAATCTCTTCTGCGGGGAACTTCTTCTAAAAACAAGATGTACGGTGTTAGGTAGGTACCTATACATTAGGTAGAGGAGGTAAAATAAAGTCACTAATTTGACTTAGAATTTAATTTAAACGATATCACTTTGATATGTGCAGTTTTGATCAACGCTACCTTTGTTGATAAATTTAAATAAACGTGTCTATATAAAATAACTTCGTTTGCCGATATCATTCAAAGCTATAATTCTCGTCCGTGATCAAAACTGACTACAAATCGCGATTAAAATGTACCATTGTCTAATGAAGTAAATCTAGTACAACATACAATATAATTTATATTGGAAATCTGTAACCGTTTTTGTTAATATATTTGTACAGTATTATCTGGTGTCGTTAATTGCCTATAACTACTTAAATCACCATCACAATAATAATATTATAATTAAGATATAAATTATGGACCACAGTTACTACCATTGTTAAATATATATACTTTAACTTTGTCGCTACGTTTCGTTCATCCTCTTGGCTATAAAAATTCGGAAACCAATCCAAAAATTACTATTATTTACTTTTGATGACGTTTGAAGACTAAAGGAAGATTTAGAATATTTCGCTATTAATTTGGGAAGCATAGTTTGATAAATTTGTATCTATACAATTTCCCAAATAGAAATTATTATAATTTTCGGGAAGCTCTATCTTACAATTTTTCTTAATTTGGTAATATTTTTCTCTTTGACATATCTACTAAGGCACAACCTTATATTATTACGTAATTTTATTTTACAATAAACTGCCACGGGTTCCGTCGAGGTTTGCACAGAATTATAGAAGCGAATTGGCAACAAGAAAATTGGCAGCGGTAACGGTAAATTCTAAACTGATACCTACATCATACTCGGCGGATTGGTAGCGAGAAGGGTTGGGAGCACATGCGGGGTGGGATCCAAACGCGGGCGGAGCGCCATTATCTTGCCAATGTTTGGTTTTAATCCTATCCTAATCTAAATTTGATTCTTGCATATTTACAATTGTTTAAAAAAAAATAGAAACAACTAAATCGAAACCTTGGTCCCAAATCATATGTATAAATTGTTCAAAAACTAAACGGAAGAGAAGGGAAAGGAAGGAAGAACTTTTTGGAAGGCACAATTCTTTTTCAAAATCCAAACCAAAGGTAAACTAAGAAGAAAACCATGCTGTCTAAATTTTTTTTGATTACAATAACGACGCCAACTGAAAACGATTTAAGCGTGATAGTCGTAGAATTTGATTCCGTCGTTAAGCAGAAAGGAATCTAGATAGCTTTTGTTCGGTGCCAGCCGTGGATCGGGCGGACTTTGAAATCGGCCTCGTTCTGTTGAACCAAAAGCTTCATTGAAATCGGGCAGCGCCTTTACGGAACCGTTCGGGTGTGACATGGATGAAGATTGCTAGCAACAGACGTTATTGTTAATCATCCCCATTCGATCGTTAAAACAATTACAAGAACAGCTTACTTTTTTCAATTTCACCTCGTCGTCTCCATCGAATGGGTTTTGTACAATGACCGTCTCTTCGGCGGGTAAAAAAGTGCTATCGACTTTGCGCTCTATTTTTTCCAGTTTCGCCCTATTCTCAACTTTTGTCGCGAGCAATTCGTCTGTTTGTGATTTGCATTTTTTATGCGATTGTAAATCGTTACCGTTCGTTTCTTGGTAGGGAGGAGGGTGCGAGTGCAGCATGTAAGACGGATCTAAAAAAGGCCAACGTAAAATAGCGGAGAACCGAGCCCATACAAACCTGCACACGGCCTCAAAGACTCTTGATACTGATGCCACATATGCGCTTGGTGGTGTTGTAATTCGGCCATAGGATTATGCTGCAATTATTCGAAATTAATTTCTGTTTTAAAAATAACCCGGCGAAGTTCAAAGGGCGGCATTTATTGGAAACTTTAATATTCTCGATATCGGTTTTATTATCCATAAATGCTATGTTTGTTATAGAGACGGTTTTGTCTTATGATTCACCTGCATGTATGTGGGAGAATCTTGTAACCACCCACTGGAAGGTAAAACGTGCACCAGCTTCGTATACGCGTTCATAGGTGGCATAAATTGGCCCACACTCGAAGGGTGTCCTGGAAAGATGGGGTTGCCGCACATTTGACTACTCAAGTCTGGCGGTGGTGGAGTCTGCAAAAAAAAACTGCCTCAAATTCCTGCGGAGATTTAAAATGTCGGATGGGTGCATAAATATGAGGCGATAACCATTTCGTGTCACGTCGATTGATCGAGAATTGCACGATTAGGTGGAGGAGAGACGGATTTTTGCACAGCATAATGCAAATAGCGTCAATGTCAGCTGGGTATCGACGTGAATAAAATCGGTATCGGTCCCGGCAGTCCGCCAAGCGCATGGTTAACACCGAGAAAGTCTCTGATATCGACGGTATTTCGCAATAGGCGCCACGACGCTCTTGATCGTTACCTAGCAACGGGAAGGCGTTGTTACCATCCAACCATCTCTAATGCTATGGCAACGTATACATCGCCTATTTATTTCAAACATGCTGCGTATTACTGGAAAAATGGTACAGCGCTTCGGTTCAAATCTCCTTAACACGAACAGTCGCATTCCTATGGACAGGCTGACAATTGACGTTTAGATATTTCGAAGCCCTTCCGAAGCTTTAAGCATATTGATTACCAACGGTAGACAGACCCCACACGTTTTGTTGCAGAATGAAGTTGTGACGTGCCGTCGTCATCCCTCCCACGCCTACTATTAACAATTGCATCCGATCTCGATTAAAATTTCAACGAACAATTTAGGTAACTGGTAAACCAACCGTAATTACACATACCCTCTTGGAACATCATTACGTTAATTGCATATTAAATCACAGTAAGAAAGATCTCAACAACGAAGATGCTCTCTGGAAAGTTTCTGGAAAGCAGACTGCTACTAATAATTCTTTGAATTGGTGTTTGATAAGTCAAAAAATTTTCCGCAGTGACACCTTTAAACAGTACCTACAGGGACTTTTGAACCTGTCTCTACGTCAAAATTGAAACCTTTAAGAAATGGATCATTAATTTCCTTATTCTGTCATCGATAGATGAAAACAAATGGCTTAGGGCCTTGTTAACCGAAACCCAAATTTCATACACTAAACCAAATGTGTGGTAATTCGATATTTGACACAATCGTTTATAAGAAAAAGTTGTAGATGTGCATAATATGTTCCCTTTCTCTTTGTACGCACTACTTTTACTACCTTGGCAGAGTGTAACTCAAAAATGAAGTTATAAAGTGGTATACAAACCATCATCAGGTGTTCTTCTGGACCGTTCAGCCAAGTCTGCGTTCGACGTCCTCCTCGTGGAGAAGTAGTGGGCGCTGCCCCAAGTGTTTGATCTCTGGAGGATTCACGCATTGCCTTCCTAATTCGCGCTTCTTTGGGATTGTAAACGTAATCTACAAACACATAATATTCAACTTTTAAAAATGCATTAGTATAGGCGCGCACAACATATGAAAAAGTTGAACGCGAGCGAGAAATGAGTACCCTTCGCGCGATAATTAATTAAATTCAAAATCGATTCTTGGAAAGGCTAAAAATATGCAGGTATATGACAAAAGTGATAAATATGTGACGTGTTAGAAAAGTTTGGTACCTGAAAGTGAAGCTGAATTAGGCCACTGCTGAGAGTAATAGTTTGCATGGGCATAGTAACTTTGATATGGATGTCCGTAGTAATCTCGATTGTAAAATCCGTTTTCGTAAAATTGCGGCCGGTAGAATGATTGTTTATATTGCAGGTAGTTGCAACAATCCATTACTGACATTCAGTTTTGAAGAAGATAAATTTGAAAAAAAAATGAAAAGGTAAGCTCATGATGAGTACGAATTTTGAGAAAACGGCAGTTTTGATAACTGCCGCATGACGAAAGTTGTTTAAATCACGCAGACGGAAATTTTCGCGCCAAAACTTTTACGAGAGCGACGTTCGTGCGATTCGTGCGGGAGAAGACCGCGTAGTGTGGAGCGCGTAGTTGGCGACGCCGGACGACGCCGCCGACTGAATAGCGCAATCAATACAGACCAGCGTCGTCTCACCCACCGGGCGCGCCTGAGTCTGCAATACCCTGGACAAGTGGGTCATTCGCCCATATAATCATACGCAACGTGCAAATACCAGCTGCTTATCGAGTTCCATTTCTTAAGTATGGGATGCCGCACTTTCTCCCAGGTGGGAATTTTAAACTGACGAAGGACGTTAATTGGAGGACTACACGATTCAACATATGTGTGCACGCCAGAATGTGTCTAATCCGGTATTGATCGGCCAAGTGATACTGAAATAAATCTATAAAAGTGCCCGAGAGGTAGAGGTGTGAATTTCCTTTCGCAGCGAATTTCTTAGGGGGACTCTCACCCAGCACACAATAGTTAATTAAAAGCCAAGTAGCTCAGTCTTTTCCAATGATATGCTTAATTTCTCAGTGTCAGGTTTCAAAAGGGAAACTGAATGAAAACTGAAAGGGGGCTCGAAATTATTAGACCTAATAACTATTAAAATGCCGCACGCAACACGTTGTTGCAAGGATCTGATCCCAGCTTAGCTGCACATTCAAATCCATGAATGAAACATAGAAATTTAAACACAAAGTGCCTTTCTCGGCTAACTGCAAACTAACATTTGCCCCCTTCGGAAGATTCAATACGAAACGAACAGGTCGATCCGGCAATCCCCACGTTTCCAGTCTTCGCATGGACATCAACGCCATGTCAATACAACCCCTCCAAAAAGTGAAACTCAAAGAAAACGTCTACCTGACGTCGTCGCTGAATTTGTTATCCAAACGGAAACAAGTCTGATTTGGGCATAACTAATATAAAGTTACTGCCCTACATTTTAACCGTGTTACAAGAGGGAAAAAATGTGGAAAAACGCCTGCGCTCGCTCTTTACCGAGAGCGATGACGCTAAACCGTAACAGCCAAAGGGCTTCCATTGATCTGTAGAAAATCAAACCGTTATTTCTAATCCCACCTCGTAACTATTAAAATAGTTGGGAGTTGGGTAATGAAGTGAGAGGGCTTCGCGCTTCGTCTTGCTATCGACTGCTGCAGTGCGAGGAAAAAAACGGCTTTAGTAAACAAGATTTAAGCATTATCTTGATACCGGAAAATCAATATGAAGTATTCTTGTGCAGATAATTAACTCGCTAAAAAATCAATGTTACACTCTAATTTGGCGCGTTTAAAAATATACCTTTTGCGTCGTTCAACGTCACCTTCGTTCGTGTTCAAACTCTTCAGGCCCTCGCTATTTAATTTATATTATTTGGTTTACTAGTGTTTGCGTTGGAAAGGTACGTATGTGCCAAAGGTCAGTCCGGCTCAGACGGCTCAAAGGGATGTTTAATATAAAGCCCAAGTAAAGAAAGAGAAATAGACTTCGGTTATTGTAAACTAGGCGAAAGTACTTTCGTCAATTTTTTATTAGGGACTGCGTACGGTATAGAAACTTAAAAAATTATTAAACCTGGTTTGCTACCCTTGTTTTACTACTTACTTATTTGTATGAAAATCTGCTTACACCCGTTTTCAACGTGTAGTTTGGCAAATTTCCAATTATGGTAGTATGCTTATTTTACCGGTCACTATAGCAAATAAATTTGGTTAGCAATTGGAAGCAGTAACTATAATAACGATACAACAGATAAAAGGCACTTTAGTTCTTTGCGTTAATAAAAAGTTGTTTTGCCTTATGGGAATTTTTTGGAAGTATACGTTAAAAATCAGGGTCTAGGACACTTCGTCGAATGCCCACAACGCCCATAAGTATTTGTATGCTGTAAAAGTAAATTACCTACTTTTTTATTTCAGACTTAATGCCTTTATATCTGAAAGCACAGATTAGTGGTAATCTGTGCTGAAAGAATGTACGAATATGTTATAGCGACTAGAAACAGATCTTTACACATTTCTGAACATTGTCGCATGTTATATCTCCAACAGACATCTAAGTTTTTAGCGCATTTTTGAAAAAAATACGCTATTATATTCGTTATGGCGGGCTGGGTGACTGTCCGGCTGAGATCTCAGCAATTATAATAGCTAGAGACTTCAAATTTTCACTAAAGCTTTCGCTATAGTGTAGGTAGATGTGCAGGCTCTAGTCTATTTTGAGTTAGATTACTCACGAAACAGATAATTTTAAACTTCGCTAATAAAATACTGATCGATATTACCAAAAATGCGCTTTCGTCATGCATATGCGATTTACAACTTGTTTTGTTACGCAAAAGTAAACGCCAAGAACGCAAACGATGAAATGTTATGTTAACAAGCTATTGGCAGCTATTGAGAATAACATATACACAGTTTAAAAAACATTATTTGATAAGACTTCAGTCATTTTTTAGTGTGAATTTGCCACTTTTGCCGCCGAGCGTAGCGATTGTGTTCAAAACGCCATTTTGATGTCCTTAGTTCATGTAAATTCCAAGTTGTAATCCAAAATTCCGGATTGCAACTCAAAATTAAATTCTGATTTTTCAAATCAAACTTTCGTTAGGTACTTGTATCTAAAAAAACTTGTAATTTTACCCTGCACTTAAAGCACAGATCAGCAAGACCAGGGTTTCAAGTGTTTTTCTAATACTCTCGCCATCAGGGCTGTAGCCAGATTAGTTACTAAGAGCGGGCATCAGGTGAAATATTAATAACTTGCTCTATTCTACTGAAGGAATTCGTTTTTAGCGCAATCCATGAAAGGAGCGCTTATGACTTCACACTTCCGTCCGTCTGCGTGTCGTTCCGTACTATAGCTCAGTATCTAGACCTCGTATCGACTATCAAAAATTAACTTTGGCATTCATCACGTGTTATAGGTCTAAATTGGGAAAAGTGATTATTTATGCACCAATTTTGTTGGGAAAAAGATCAAACTCGATTGCTCGATGACCAAGAAATGATACATTTCTATGTTTGGTGACCAAAATGAATGTCAAAATCAATTTTCTAGGGAAATTCAATTGCGCAATGCCCAAGAAGTGGTTCATGTGTATTTTTGTTCACAAAAAATGTCAAAATCGTTATTTATGTACTGATTTTCTTGGGAAGAAGAACTCATATCGACTTCTGGGGTTCGCTATAAGATAGTTCATGGTTCCAGATGGACAACTATCAAAAATTAATTTTAGTATCCATCACTGTATCACCAATATCGATCTAAATCCTTATTTATGCACCAATTTTTTTGGGAAAAAGACCAAACTCGATTGCTTGATGCCCAAGAAATGTGTGTATCGTATCGACTTGGAGTTGGAGGTCATTTGTAGATCTCTCTTCGGATCTCTCTTATGCAAGTACTACGTATTACCAGTTACCCACACTTTCATGCTGATTAATTTTCCCTTTCAAAGTTTCTTGTAGCTCTACGAAATTCTGAACAAAAACCGAAAATGTCGTTTTCGAAGAAGCGTTGGCGTTATTTAATAATAGAAAACTATTAAATCGATCATTCAACCATCAATATCGCCACTTAAAATGGTTGAAATTTTTACCTCTTCTTTTGTTAATTTTTTAAAAAAATTTTGAATATATTTTTAAGCATGCTAAATTATTTTAGTTTAAGGCTGCGGCCCTGCTGAATCGCCGTGAAAGATTGCCGGTCACAGCACACCTTATGTCGATCAAAAATCTATGTTTTTCTTAAGATGCGAGCGACTTCCAGAATAGGATCGTGAATGTTGAACAAAAAGTTTTTTCGTTCAACATTGACACGATAGATAGAATAATAAAACGCACTTTTTTCAATCTGTCACGGTTAGTTACATTACAAGGGTTGAAGACCCTCGTTCATACTAAATAAAGTTGATCCTCTATAACACTAGTAAAATTTTTCCTACCGCACTCGTTTTATCGCTTGTTTATCGCCATACCCACTTGCGTTCACCTTTCGTATGAAGCGGTGCTCGCCGGGAAAGAATGCCGGTCACAGAACAACATGCCGGTCTTCAATCGTATGTATTTAATATTAAACCATACGATTGTAGACCGGCACCGGTTGTTCTGTAACCGGAATTCTCTCCTGGCGAGCACGTGTATATTTGCCTATACTTAATGGAAACCGAAAACTTTGAAACTGAAAAGCAAGCTACCATTACAAATGCTAAAACTTTTCTATTTGAATCGAGTGAACATTCCTTTTCATAAAGTGCGATTAGTAAAAACGGTCCTATAAATCAAAATGTAGCCCGAGTATCTTTTTGAAATGGCGTTACATGATGAAAGCGCATTTTTGGTTATATAGATCAGTATTTTATTAGCAAAGTTTTAAATCATCGATCTCACGAGTCATCTAACACAAAATAGTCTGCACATCTACACTATAGCAGAAAGCTTTTAGTGAAAATTTGAAGTTTCCGAGATCTCAGTCGGACAGCTAGCCAGCCAGACAGCCAACCGTATCGAATATAATAATAATAGTCTTTTTTTCTGTGCTTTTTAAGATAGATTAAGACAACTCGTCACTACTACAACTTTTACATTTAGTGTATACCTCTATCTGTCTTAATAGAAAAAATATCCAAAATATAAATTATTATAATCAATATCCGTTTACACTAAACTTTTTTAATTCCCACATAAATCTGTAGGTTCCTGTAAATAATGTATGTATTCCCAGATACCCCCTGACAATTCTTTAAAATTTCTAGATAGGTGTCATGTCCAGTTCCACCATCAAAATGAAGCCTTGCTTAAAGTTAAGTCGAACTTAAAATCTATGGCAACGATTATTAAACAATCGTTGCTATGGTATTAAAGTTATGCTTAACTAACGATAAGTTGCCACTGCTGGAAGTGTAGCTTAGACATTCGACAAATTTCACATTGCGACATCATATATGACTGCAAAGTCTTCAATATTTATCTTCTACTAAATAAAAACCCCCTTCAACAACAAATTATCCAGAAATTCTGAATAGATCAAATTGAACCAATGCATTTGTTTAATTTTGCCGACTCAGCATTCAAGCTCATACCGAAACCTCTAAAAATTGCTACTTTCTGCACTACTAATTGTTATCTATGGCAACAGTAAGACACATTCCACCGAGAAAACTCCCAAACGTTAGCTCACCTGGATACTTCTTCTTGTGCGCCTCCCCAACAGCTTTAGCCATTTCGTAATACTTGGCTTTCTCGGACACCTCCAGCGACTTCCACGTTAAACCCAACCGCTTGCTGATATCCTTGTTCGATTCGCGAGGAAACGTTTGCGACATTTCCTTTCGATTTTCATTGGCGTAGATCATGAACGCGTTTGCCGGTCTCGGAATTTTTGCCTTGAAGGGTGCAACTAGGAATAAAAACTGATTGGAGCGACTGTGCCTAACTTTACGTACTTACCGATATTATGAGCAGGTTGAACGTTCATCATTATAATTAAACAAAGCGTTAATTGTTACTGTCAAATGCTTCCCTTTTGTAAACGACAATTGATTACAAAACAGTTTTTGCTGTAGATATTGCGATTTAGTAAAAGAAATTAGAACAAGTTGACGAAATAAGATTGCTCTGGTACGAAAGAAAAACTGAAAACAGCGGAAGGGAGAGAAAAAAAACAACCAGTGGCATGTAGAGTACACTTTTAAATACATGACTCTGTATTCAGCTTTGGAAAGTCGCTTCCAGTGGCTCTTCGTCGTATCTTAGGGTGCAGTAGAAAACTTGAACCTACTGTCATTCCCACCAAAAGCATCTCGTTTTGGATTCTTGAAGCATTTCTTGCTTAGTTCTGGTACTTAAAAAATGACAGACTCCATTTTCTCAGGTGTTACATACGCATGCATCTACCCTACCAATTACCGCCCTTCTCTCTTACCCTTTATCGAAGTTCATGGGGGGGGGGGGGAGAAACTGGATTTATATAACTCATGGTACTCTAATGACGGGTCTCAACGAAAGTAATTAATTTCTACGAACCATAATCCTTCTCCTCGATCCTCTATCGTGATCGGTCCTCATACTTCTAGAGCAGAGTGTCGAGGGAGAGTGCTCACAAAGGCAAAATTAATCGTCTGAAAGAGAAATATCTGCAAAATTGAGTGTCGAGGGACGGTACATGTACCTACAAAGGGAAAGTGCAATGTTGCATAAGCATAGATTTGGAATGTGTGGCAATCCGCCTTTAAATGTTTGTGTAAACAGCCCCCTATCCATTAATCATCACCAAGACGCTAAACATCGATAAACATAGTATGCTACAACTACAATCTGTACTAAGCTGTTTGGGGGGAGGGGGGAGGGATGCGTCTACTTTAACATTTACTGTCAAATGATTTTATTGGCACATTGCATTGGGGCACATCGGTCAAATAACAACATCAGGGAAGACATAGCTGCCAAAGGTTTAGTATTAGCAGAGTATCTGTGGTAGTACCGTAGTTAATCTGTGGTATTACCCTTTAAAACTTTGTTTAATGTAGATATCGCTACAGTACCGAGTATGTAAGTACATAAGGTTCGAAATATGAATATTCGGTATATCTTGAAGCTTGGTCGTCATTTTTTATGGCCTTTTCCATGTTTCTGCACAGCATTTGGACAGTGTATAGCAACGTTCATCTGATCTTTTCTCATGTTTGCTGCATTACACATTCCTAAAAGGGTTCGCCATAAATGGGTAATGCTTAATCACTTTGAACAAAACGTTGGGTTACTTATCATGATGTTTGGGAATAATTTCTTCACTTTTTGACCCTCCAAAGCAGCAATATGACATACCCGCACCTATTATTGGCACTTGAGTCATTTTGGAATCTGCTGTGGGTTCCAAGTGATGTTATATCTATAGGTCTTGTTCGTCTAAGTCTGAAAATACCCCTTATGAAGCGTTTAATATGCAAGTTGTTTATGAAATTCACTTATAAAATCAATTATAGGGCAGTTCGATAAGAGTTGAACGTACCAAAAATATTCTTGCTCCAAAATACTTACCTTGAAAAAATGAAACAACACCTGTAACACAGCTTGTAAGTTGTATTATATTAGCATCATATCTAAAGCATTTTTCGGAACTCCTTGCAATTGAAGCGTATTTTCTGGTAATCTGGAAGCCACCAGGATAAGGTTTCTTGATAAAGGATGCTTCAGCTTGCTGAAAGGATGCACGCACCCAAAAGAGTGCTGTTCGGACCTAATACCAAAAGTTCGCTTAATAATAGTTTCAGGAACAGTGGAAACCAAGGCTGCGATTTCCAGTAGGGTACGATAATCAAGCCATCCGTTTTGTCGTTTTTTTAACACTCTGAGTATTACCGAAAAAGGTGTGAAGGCATACAAATTGAGATTGCTCCAACAGGATGTAAATGCATCAACGGATTCTACTCATATTTTTTTACATACCATCTATTTACCGCAAGTCAATTCTAAAAGAATTACATAAGGGCACGTGTTTTGGCCGGAGCTGACCCGAATCCAGCGGTTTAGATTCTGGTTGGGAACTCTGAAGCCTCTACGCCGCAGACCAAAATTTAATAATCGATACATCTACAGCAGATCCGACTGTTCTGTCAACTCTACCACCAATCATAACCGCATCAGACTCAACTACCTACATCACACCGAAGATCGCAGCGCTCAAGACGACCTCCCGAGCGGTTAAAAGTGTGACTTATACTTCTGAATTTACTGAAACATTTTTCAAATGTATTTGTAGTCTTTATTAGGTGGGGGGGGGGGACTATGGCCTTTATACTTAAATTAGGCGCCAACAGTTCTTCATATGAATCGTTTTGTGACATATAATTCGAATGTCATGCAATGTGAGTTGTTAATATTTTCAATAAATGTTGTATAAATGTTGAAAAAAATTGCCGACATACAGGACAAAAAGTAAAGTTACGGATATTTCTTTGTGTAATATGTTCCTATTGCCAAAAGTCTTTGTAATCATTAAGTGGAAAAAGAGAGAAAAAGTGTTCATCATTATTTTGAGTAATGACTATTAGAAGTCTGAAGGACAAAACTTGAAAAACACCCGTGAACAGTTTTTAGTTGGAATAAAATGCTCATTTCCCACATTTATTGAATTTAACTCAAATACGTATTTTTTTATCCATTTCATGGTGCCTTTTCCCCATTTACTATAGGTAGTGCATTTCCCTTCAAGGGAGATTATTAAGATGGATTAATAAATAAACATTGTTTTACTCACTGACCCTTCCCCTTTGATTGAGATTAGTACTTTAACAAAAGCTAGCAGAGGTACACGAACTCCAGAAAACAACCCATGGCATCGCTGCTAGTGATACTATTTAATATGAACCTTGTATCCACAACCATTTCATGTACCTACCCTGAAAATTATGTTATTTGGTAAAACTACACTTGTGCCTATGAGGTGTGTCCGGAAGGAATCGGGATGGGTTTTCCTCTGGATAGAAGAGGGCACGCAGATTAGTATAGTGAGTAATAGCATTGAATAAAAACACTATAAGAAGCCTAACCCCGTGGAAATAAAGCGCGACAGAGTTTGAACTGAGAATATAATGGGAACACTGTCAATTTCCTCTGAGAAGAATGAGAATTTGCTTTCCTCCTATTTACCGAAGAGGGCAACGCATTTGTCGCGCTTTCTTCCATAAGCGTTAGGCTTCTTATAGTGTTTTTATTCAATGGTAATAGTGAAGAGTGTCAGTGAAGCGAGGGAACCAGTAGCAGTTGGCTCCGAAACATTGGAGTGAGCAAATCGAGAATTTAGTGAGTATTTGAACCTGTCGCAGAAAACGTAAGAAAGTGAAAATGTAGTAACTTTTGGAGCAGTGTTTTCAATCAAGTTCTGTGTCAAACTTAACAAAACTGCTACGGAGACGTACATTATTCACGATTCTGAAACCAAGCGACAGAGTGCGGAGTGGCGCACCAATCAGTCTCCAAGGATGAAGAGAACTCCAATGAGCAAATCGCCCCTGAAATCTATGCTCACTATTCGACGCCAAAGAAAGTTTGTACCTTCTGATCAAACTGTCCTGGAAAATTTTATGCAGAAGTGTTCCGCCGATTTCGACTAGAGATCGTCACCAATTGGATTCTCCATCTTGACAATGTACCTACCCAGCGACAGTGCCCAATTTTGGATTCGCAACAGCATCACAACAGATAATATGAGAGTTGTATTATCCTCACACCACCCGGATTACGGTAGAGTTCAGCTGCTGTACCCATTAGAGGAAAATTCCACAGTAGTAGGTCCTGGGGCACTGTTGAGAACAAAAAAAATAATAAGCTCTTCATTAACAACACGGTTAGCACTATTTAATTCCTCTGTGTGTTTTACTAATAGAGTCGCGGCAAAAATCACGTGGTTACATGTAGTACCTTATGTATCCACATGGTGGAAAAAAAGTTTCTCAAGTATTTATTTAAATTTCCATTTCCGTAAATTCATACATACGCACATTAATGTCGACTTGACATACATACAGAAAGTACAAGAAAGTGCTTACTTACTAATAACCAGATAAAGTAGATAATCAATTTGATTAAAAACTAAATGATGTGTCGTAACATAAAATTATTTATCATATATTTACTTAGTATTCTAAATACCTAATTCGTTTCGTAGGATTTTTGGCACTTCTTTCAATACTGGCAAAATCTAACTTGCGACATTAGATATTTTGAAATTTGAACTTATACAAAAAAAAACAGATTTTTATTATTACAGTTATGTTTAGTGATGTTTCTTTTCATTTTTAAGTACCCATATCTCTACCTTAGGCTAAGTTCGATATTCCCTTTATTTTTCACTTTGCATTGAAACCTGTAAGCAAATAATACCAAACTATGGCTAAAGGAACACAAAATGAGTACGAAACTTAGGTAACGACAGCAATTATACGTCTATATTTGAGCCATCTTGGTGTTTTTCATTCACACGCGACAGTCCTTTAGACACCAAGATATTTTCAATAGATTTTGCTCCACATAAGTAGTAGGTAACATAAGTTGTGCGATCAAAAAACTTTTTCCTCTTTGGCCAGGATGACCAAAGCTCAACATAAATTAATACAATATGTTATCCTACGGTAACGTTCTCTATCATTTAACATAGAATCTTCCACGTAAATTATTTATAAACATTCTCAGTCATAAATATTAAATTATTTTCTTTTATATTTGCGTAATTTACCTATTCTTATACTTTTAATAGAACAATGTAACAGAGATAGAAATAGATTAAAGGAACACATTGATAACATATTTTATTAATTATTAACATGTAAATACTTATTACGAAACTATCAATAATAATATAGTAAGTAAATCAAAAACTATTATGTATTTCTTTTAAAAATACATATATCTATGTAATTAAATCTACGTACGGATCAACTATTTGCTAAATTTATATATTTAATAATAATATGATCTCTCTAAAAGTTTTTTTCCCATTCTTTCTACTGTATGATTGCATTGGATTGGTTTTGAAAGAAGTTTGCCTTAAAAAAATAAGACGAGACGCAGTGCAGGTACCCATACAATTTTGCTTTAAAAAAATTTGGCCAATGTTTATAAAAGGCAATTTTGGCACCATCTCAATGTGCAAAAAAAGCAATATTAAAGCGAGTTTAAGAATTGCGGATCATTTGTAATACTGAGTCGTTCCTAATAACTATTTGTACCCCAAAACGCTTATGCTTTAACGAATTATAAATTAATTTTTCTTCATACCTACGAATTTTCTATTGTATGTTGATAACGCGAATTATTTCTTAGGCAAAATTGCTAGGAATAGGTTTTGACTAGATAAAAATCTTGGCTCCTGGAGGATTAGGAAGGGCACTAGAGATGTTTTAAATTGTGCTATGGTGTCTCGTTTATGACTTATTGTATGAACTGTGGATTTCCAGACCGCTGTTTGTATCTACGAGAGACTTACGCGAAGCGCTGAGCGCGGACGTGCTGGGTTCCTTGCCCTTGCGCGGGAGAGTGGTACAGGTTGCTTCTAAACTACTGTCTCTTGGTTTCCACACAGGCGACCCTACAACAATAAATTTGTAAAAAATTTAGTTGTGACTAGAAAAGGACTTTCAATTTATATAGCATTTGCTCATTATTTTCAATTTCATTTTTAATCTGTGCACCCGGACGTAAGCTTGTTAAATGAAGAGATTTGCCACCATTAATTTTTTGCGCCTGCTTAAAACCAGGAGTGAGAAACTAGAAATATGGCTGAAAACGACAAATTGAAAAACATTGCACCTGGGAACAGGCAGGAATTAGGTACTACATTTTGGGGGGAAAGAATGGAGTAAAGTGAACGTTTAGACTAAGCTAAAAGTGTGTCTATGGCTGTAAATGGTGCATACATGTGCTGATGATTTTTACTACTTTATTAACAACAGCCTTAATTATATCTAAAATCATCAGCTATATAGTTTTGTAGTGCAACTATACTAAGACAAATTATATAAAAAATCTGTGACGAGCACAGCAGAGCAACAAAGAAATGTAATAACGGATATTTCTGATTGAAACCTTTTAGTGGAAAATACTGCTGTATGTTGCCTTTACATATTTGGCTTTTGTGTAAACATTGTATTGCAATTACCGTCAAACATTTAAATACTAGCCAACAAAAGTTTGCGGACTGATGAATTTTGCGATGAAGATTATAGCCAGGACACCAAAAGGCAAGAAAAATGACCCAAAACTAAAAATGGTGCGTTAGTGGCTCGCAAATGGTAAATAATGAACAAATTTAAATACTGAAAGTCCTTTAAATTTAAGTAACTGTAACATCCCAAATTGTTTATCTCTATAATACATATAGTAATAACGCGCTTTGGTAAAAATTTGTGTAGAATTCCAACAGAGACTTACAACTATTATCTAGTATCCCTAAAACTACAAAAGCAGGAGTGCTACGGAAGCAAATTATAATTTACAATGCAAAAGTCTACCTAAGCAAAGCAAAAGAAAAAAATAAGCATTACCCGTATCAAATTAGTCCGAATATTGTGTTTTGTTTACGAGAAATCACAAAAAGTATCAGTACATTATCTCTTCTCGACTTTACCCGATAAGTAACACTCGACACACGTCGGGTTTTCAATACTTAAAGATTTCGAAGACTGTTTTAAAGAAGACTTGATTTTTTTGGGGCTTTTTTGGGCTGACTCGCCGGTTGGCTCTTCCACGTTTTTGGAAGGACTCTCCGATTTTCGTCCAGTCTTTGGACTGCTCCTGCGAGTGTTTGGGCTTGATTTGCGCGAATGGTTCGGACTAGGATGTTTTTTTGTCGAATCTCGCTTTTTAGGTGAGTGACTTGGAGATTTTGATTTCATCGTGTGTACTTCGGCCTTGATTACTTTAGTATTCGAATTTTGCTTACCTAGCTCTTCGACTTGCATTGGTTGATAATTCTCAGGCTGATGTGAAGATTGGATTAGTCGTGCTTGGCTCCCGGTACTACCGGCCGATAAAGTTGACGTTGTGCTATGAAGGCGACTATAATGTAAGTAGGAACGGCCACAATTTAAGTGAACTAAGAAAAATATTTACCTTAGCGTTAAATGGTTTGGTGTTCGACCTAGACCCGTCTTCCCTTTTGAGCTACCCGTTTGGGAATCGTCTTCTCCTTCAGATTTAATACCAGGATCGCACTTCTCGGATTCCGGCCGTTTAGGCGGATCTAAAATGCACTCTTCTTCTGAACTACTCACAGACATTTCGGTATTGCTCACCTGCTACGTCCCCCACAGTTTTACTACGAGATCGGAACGATCCGCTTGGTGGTTCATCCGCCTCCTGACTTATATTGTCGTAATCTATGTTACCCGCCGAATGCCTCTGAGAAGATTTCGACTTTTTCACTTTACCCAAAGTATGCGATCCTTGGATAATAATTGTCTGCTTTGTTGGTCGTTCCAATGTTTGGCTACTTATCATTTCGCCTTTGTGCGTTGACACTAGAAGAATACCCGGTCCTGATCCTGGTTTGGTAGCCGGTATTGACATATTTCTAACGGATTCCCTAATGATTTGTCTAATTGTTTTCAAAAATGCATTTCTAAAATCTGCAGTGCTGAAACCGAACATTTTATTATTAAAAAGCGCATTTTAAGCTTATGCTAGTTATAATTTGGCATTCGTCAAGGGAAGGAAAAGCGACAGTGGAAGTAAAATGAGTTATAGGTTACAGGATTATTCAAATTATAAGTGGAGATAAAGACCCAACCTTCCGCAAGCTAAAAGTCATTGAGAATTTATTCATTACTGAGCTAGCCGTGGTTTTAATATTTTATTGCAAAAAATTAATTGTTATTACAGTAAAATTTTTACTATACTGTATTCATTTTAAGAAGGTAGCGGTAGAAAACATAGGGAGGCTTTGACCTTCACTGTGATTGGTTAAAACACGAGTCAATATTACAATGAAACATAAAACGACTGGTGAATTTTGTAAGGTGGTAGTTTATGTTGCCAACTAAACTGCCGAAGTGTCATTAGTTGTTATTGTCAAAGATTTATTTCTCTTCACAGTGCGGAATATTTCTACTTTACAATAATTTGGTACCGTTTTATATTTTTCCTGTGTGTGTTTATCTTCAAACAAAGCGCCATCTACTACCTTCTTATAATGAATGCAGTATAGTGCCGTAGAGATTAAAATTCATTTTCTACAAGTGGAGTTCACAATCCAATCCAATGAACTCGTTTGAATTTGATTTCTAATATTTAAAATAGACTATATCTGCACAATTAAACAACTAATCGAAAATAATGGTAATAGAGGGAAGAAATATGTATAGATTTAGAGAAAGCGTTTGATTCAGTACCTAGGGGTAAAATATGGGATAGTTTAACTAAGACTAAGAGGGAAGTGAACCCAGGCTTAACAAGAATATGTACAGAAATACAATTAATTATGTTATATGGAAAAACATGGAATCAAGACAGATTCACAACTACGAAAGGAATAAGACTAGGAGGAGGACTCGGACCTACACTATGTAATATATTTATGGACGACATAATCAGGAACAAAGACCAAAAAAGCAGTAGTAGGATATAGGCAAGTGAGTAGCGTAGGTACTAATTTCGAAATGCGCTTTTGAAGATGACATAGTAATGACACTGATGCAGACTCAACATAATTTCGTGATATGGAACCAGGAACTAGAGAATAACAACATAAATAAAATAAAAATGATGCCATTAACAAGTGAGTTCATGAACATGGACATCAACCTAAGTGGCATGGACAAGTGCAAGGTTTCTAAGACGCATCAAAGGGATTACAAGAATTGATAGACTAAGAAACGACCAAATACGAGAAGAACTGGGAATGCAGGCAGTATTAGAATACATAGAAAGTCGGCAACTGAGTTTTTGGGGACATCTTCAATGAATGGATGGCAAGAGATAGGCAAAACAGGTGTGGGAAGTAAGAATTCAAAATTTTGCCTTTATTTTTGGGCACTTTTATTACTTTTGTTAAAAGAAGGATTTAATTTATTAGCGATAAGAATGCGCTTTCACGGTAGAAAGCTGTGTTTTCCTAGAAAAATGTTAACGGAGCCAAGAGAATTTAGTGTACAAATCTAAATACGTGACCAAATGAGGGATAAGAAAGGAATTTTGTTTTGGCCAGCCAATGCAATTCAATGCAGTAAAATTACGTTCCTTGTCTCCCAAATAAGAGAGAAAGTAAAAAAAGGCGTAGTGCGCTAAGATGAATACGTTTGTTCTCTGTCGCGATTTGTGTTTTTTGTCCGGATTTTGTCTGTGTTACTTCATGTAAATCTTGTGTTTATTCAAACCCTTTAATGATCCAGATAGATGTCTCACTCTCGCGTAAATGTGTAATCGAAAATGGTCTACCTTAGCTGGATCCTTCAGTTCATTCTATCATAATATATTATTTTATGTAGGTACGTATCATGTCGTAGATTATTATTTTTGCCTGATTATTATTATGAGTTTAAACATCCAAATGTCAGTTGTACATCACTAACTGCATAATTCAATGAAGGACTATACTGATGGGAGAGGATGACAAGCCAAGTCAAGCCAAGCCAAGCCAAGGCAAAAGAAACAAAATCTTACCTATTAGAAAGTACGTATACTTTTTCTGGTCGTCTTTGTAATTGACTTCTTAAATGAATAAGCTCCCATAAAAAGTGTGAATCCATATCCTTAGCGGATGACGCCCGCACTTGAACTTCCGTAACAGGTATCAAAACTTGATACCTTATAATTTCCACCTCAGAAGCGTTACTCTTACTTGAACCACCCTGAAAGAGAGATGAAAAGAGATGATTAAACTGTGTCGACTTACCATTAGCTTCTTTTTCTGTCTTAGTCTCTCTTTGCATAAGAACACAACGGCCGATTTAAAAACGAAGCACATCGCATGTAATTCGAGGCCCTTCTTAATTTTCCCTAAGAAATCGGATATGTTGAGCCACTCGACGCCACCGTAATACAGAAGGTCGCCAGGAGATAGGTCGATCGGCTGCTTGCACGATTTCTGGTGTTGCCTGAATAGGTGGTCAAAAATGGCGCCGTATTCTTCGTGGATCCTCTGCATTTCGTTAATGTGCTCGGCAACCTTTTCCATTCCCTTCAAAGCTTCGACCAAGTGTTGATGTTCGTCGGTTGATGTATCCGTTAAGTTACGCAGCTGCTGGAGGAGCAGGGGGTATTTTAGTATTCGTTGAATGGGCTTTATTAGGTACGACTCGAGCGTGGAGGAGTGCTGCTGCCTAGGATTGCGTGCGGAAAGAAATTCTTGTAGCGCTTGATTCCCTTCATCTGTAACGGAATGTTAGGCGAGGACGTCAACGTCTGCCTACACTTACTTGGATGCAGAACCTTTTGGGCCTTACTGTGACTCGCACAAAAAGAACTATATAGTTTGAAGTGGTTGACGTAGTATAAGAATGCACTTCCGATCGAAAATAAAATGTTCTACGAAACACCAATGAAAAAACTAGCTACACATGTTAAATAGAGATATTACCTTAAATTGCGAAGGAAACTCGAATTTATTGAAGTCGGGCTCCATCTCCAAAGCCTCATCTAAGTTTTGTAGGAACTGCCTTTGAAATGTGACGATCTCTTGTATGTTTCCAAAGAGAGCGTTAATTTCAGCATTCGATAGGAAGGTTTCTCGCTTCAACGGCTCTAAGTAATTTTCTAATAAATTGTTCAAATGCTAGAATTACAGAGATACAAGACAGTTCAAAGTACCAAGTTAAAGTCTTACTTTAACGTAAGTTCGTTCTGTATCGATTAACTCCAAAATTACTTTTCGTAACTTTTCCACGTCGCTAAGTTGTCTTGAAGGCGGTTGTGACGTATTACTAACAATACTGCCGGTAGGACTAGATTTTCGTGTTTCGGCAGGCGATCTACAGAAGCCGGTTACTTGTTCTGCAGATTTCAATAAGTTTTCTATTTCAAACGAGTTTGTTCTAGAGCTAAATTTCATGTCGGCGGAAGTACCAGAAGTGGTCAACGTGTTTTCCGTTTCGGTGGCATAGCGTTCCTTGCCTGCGCGGATAAATCAATGAAAATGTCAAGAAAAGTGATTTACTTACTCCAACCGGGCGCAGGGACGATCAAACCTGATATCATCTCTTCACTGATCACTTGCGGTTCCGAAGGCGGTGGTGGACAAACTAAACTTTCGATAGTATCATCCGTTGTGCGTAAAATTCCAACAAGCTCCGGCGGTTCTGTTCTGGAAGACCTCATCATCATACACAACGCGAGTTCCTCTTGTAACACGCTCTCCAGGTACATCATGTCCAGATCGGATACAATCGCCCCGTTAATCACCATAATTTCGTCACCTTTTATAATACCTATGAATGTGAAAGTTTACGCACACGAAAAAAAAGGAAAGAAATACTGCTCACCATTTTGCATTGCGACGCTCTTATCCTCCACCCTACTGACGTAGCAACACAACTCATCTTGGCGGTCGGCATTTTCTACCAGCTCGGCTTCCACGCTAAATCCCCACATTTGTTCCAAGGTGTTTCGAGAGAGTTCCACTTGGTAAAGGATCTTTGCGCAAACTTCCACGATTTCATGTGTGTGTAACTAAAAAAAATGGTTAATGAAATATCGTAGTGGCCAATTGTCTCATTCAATCAGCTATAGATGAAGATGTTACCTATTTATAAATTTATGTTTTTAATTATTCAATGACATATTGTTGGAACGAAAATTTTTCTTCTATAGGTACCATTTTGTCATATTTCTTAACAGTTTTAGCGCTTAGTACAATGATGTTTTCATACTTAAGGACTTTTTTTCTAACCCTGTTTGAAAATCGGGTTGGGACATATTATTTTTCATAGTTCAATGAAGCAGGCCATTGTTCGCACTTTTTTCGGACATCTTCAAGCCCTGTTCCCACTGTTTGGATGCCAAATTCCATTTGCTCTTAAAATCCTTCAGTTCAATTGCAGTTCCACCTTTTTTTCCTCAGTATGTGTTTCACAATTGCGACCAATATTCCTCAATTGGCCTTAGTTGCGGAGTGTTGGTCGGATTCATCTCCTTGGGATTCACTGTAACGCCATTTTCGCGGTATCACTGTTTGGTGAAATAATTAGAGTAGTGGCATCGTGCCAAGTTCGGCCAGAGTAGGCAATCTACCTCATGCTGCTCCAGAAAAGGTAGTAGTCTCTCCCGTAGGCACTCCTTCTGGTAAATTTGTTGGTCCATGCTCCCAGAAGTAACGAAAGTGCTTGTCAGTCCAAAAGTGCAGATTGATGCTTGCCAGACAAGAAACTTGTTGGGGAATTTCGACTTCTTGGATTTACACTCTTCGGGGACACTCTTCCGGTGAACCGAGGTATAAAATTCCTGTCCAGGAAGCTTGATTCAGTAAAATTACCCCAAAAATGCTTTAATGTCAGCGTTTTTAATGTGTTCGGATTTCTTCATTTTCATGTTCAACTTTTAGGACCTTTTTAAGTCTTACAAGGTGGTACTTTGTTTGTGCTTGAGATACCATGATCAACATCACATTTTTATATGGCCCGTACAAAAAATACATACTGTATTTTGTAGCATTTTTTATTATGAATACAACTATGTAAGGCACAATATGATTCTTTATTATGTCAAAAGAACCACCACTGGATTATTTTGACATTTGGCCTAAGACTGACAAAACAAACGCACTTAAAAGTTCCTTTGAAAGACTTTATCAGGCAAGAAAAGAAATAAATTATGTCGTTTGAAGTCCATGGTGATAAAGCTCAAAATCGGGGGTTAGGGTAACCAACTTTATCCAAAACCTTCACCATAAAATTTGAGTTAATCTGGAAAGTCATCGACCAACACTGAAGAAAATGTGTGAAATGTTGACTCTCTGTTATAATTTGACATACGTTTTCTAACTTTAGAAATCGTTCATGGTCACGAAGATTAATTAAAATTTATTTTAAAGAATTCATTTCCTCATTTCGGTGTCTAGAATTGGCATGACGATTGCTGAAGCAATTACTTAATGCTATCGAGAAAATATTTTCACAGCAAGACTCTTAGGAAATAAAAATTACATAGCAGAACATGCGTTCGAAAATCATCAACTCCTGTACGAACAAGTTTAAAACGCTCTTTCTCTCCACTGGGATTGGAAAGTTGCGGTAGAAAATGGAATTAGATTTAAGATGGGCCATTTCTACTTTCCAAAAACGACAAAAGAAACATTTGAGCGAGAGAGCAAAACTTTAAACCATCCTTAGGGATGACTAACCACCATCTCTATAGAATATAAACGTACACATACCGGAAAAATGTCACGAGCTAGACAATGTGCCAATTTAGAAACGTTTCAGGACATTAGAGGCACAAATTTAATTGGACGCCTACTTTACAATCGCCTTTCTCGGGTTAACTCAATTAATATAACCTCTGTCCTGTTTCAAGTTAGATTTGACCGAAATAATTTCCGCTCGCGGACCCGCCATTAATATACAACAAAATGGTGAATTCGACGTCGCATTTCGTCCACCTGCACACTAAACTTTCGGATCAAACGAATGGCAATGATTGTTAGATTCTGATTTGCGCCAAACGAAGGTTTAATTAAAACAAAGTCGAACAAATCAGTTTAATGGCCTTACAAGGGATGCCGTCTCCATCCAATATTGAAAATGGAGAAACCACTTTTCGCATGTTTAATTCCTTATTTGTTCTAATTAGGGACAGAGGGCGACTGCGCCACGTTAATTAAACGCTCTTCTAAAAGCCTATTATAGGACCAATTACAGAGTTTATAATTCACGCAAAGGATCGACGCATTTGCATTTGCACAATTTCTTTGTTCATTTAGTACCTTAAACTCTGTAACTGCTAAGTTAGGCGCTTTTGTAACTGGGTAAGAAAAAACGTCATACGCGGCGACTATAGAACAACAGAAAAAGAACGGTATTCTAATACTTATTTTACACTTCACGAACTTCATGTGTTCAAAAATCCACAACACAGATTGTAGTAGGTATTAATTACGGTTCCACTTTATTTCAGGATGAAAGAACTAAGTTCGTCGATTTCTGCAATTTTTCCAACGAAATTAAAATCATTTGAAAGGAAAATAAAACCTTGAAATCGAATTGAAAAAGTGTGAAGAGATTTCAGTTTCTTTGGAGATGGATATGTAAAACCACGAGCCGATCCGAAAATACGTCACTGACACAATCCTAAAACTTAGAGCTTTGGAACGTAAAATTCAAAAAGTTCAATCTGAGTAAACTTCCTCTAAATAGTCTAAATAATAATTTTATGATATTATTTTTGGTGGATTATTGTGGCAATTGTTGTTTGACCATGTGTCATGAGAAACCGTACAGAAAGGAATAATTTTGTTGAATAAAATGTCACGAAATGTTTTAGATGGTAGTTTTTAAGTCTCGGTCCTATTGAGTGTACTAAAAAAGGTTAATGGGGTTGCAATGAACAGTTTTATCTCTTCGATTATGTTGAGCTTTCAAAAATACATTTTTGATTGAGGTGCAGGGCTTGAGGAGCGGCCTTTCCCATGTCACTAATGATTAAGGATTATTCTACGAATTTAGCTCCCAAATTCTTAGGACCCACTACGGTTAACCGTAATATTGGGTATTTAACCTACAAGTTAAAAAATTCTAGGGGAAAATCTGCTGGCTCTTGGCATATCCAAGATCTCGAACCTTACATTGAACCCGATGACCATGGCTAGACGTTTGTTTTCGCCGGATTGTTCGTTTATTGACAGTTCCGCCTCATAGATTTTGGTGTATTCTTTTTCTGGGATTTAACTTGGAATATTTATTAATGTTCCATTTTTTTTTCTTCTTCTTATTCTTCGGGTGGTTGGTTGGGCACAGAGGATGGCCTCCGGATCGCAGCAACAACATCGGCTTGGGAATTTTTTTCCTCTTTTTCTTCTTATTTTCTGTGTTCTGTTTTCTTTTTGTTTTTTAAAGGCTTTCTCTATTTTACCATACTACTGTGTTGTTTTTCTTTTTTTAGGCTGGTCGAATTTCTAAATACCATGATGTTGGGTTTGTGTAGAGTTATTTAGGGAAATGGTTTCTTGTGAACTGTGAAAATATAGGCGGGGGAAGGAGGAGGGGAGAGGGGAAATTTTTCGATTTGTTTTACCCTTTTCCTGTGGTGTTGAGCAAGGGTGGACGATACATTGGTTGGTTTTCAGGATTTCAATTTTTGTGTTTTTATTTCTCGATCGTCGAAAAACTTTTGCAGTTTCCCTCCCGTAGGAGGAGAGAGGGGGTGTTGCGATTTATTTTTTCCATTACGAAGAACTCATTATTGTTCACGGTATTATTACTTGTTGGAGAACCCCCGTAACATCTAAAACAGTTTGATAGAGGGCTCCAGCTATCGATGCTAACTTATCCACGCAAATTTGATGCGCAGGGATTGGGAACTTGTTTTCATTCCCTTTCCGATACCCTTTTCGTTCGGCACGCTTCTATCTCTGACTCAGCTGTTCTATCTCTGACGAATAAACCAAGAAAACAGACGACCGCAAAACGGAAGTTGCCAGCACTAAAGTACACACACAAAAACATACACCCAGCGAGGAACTACGCAAACGCAAAATAGATGTTCCTATGAAAGCACCAGATAATGAAGGGGATACTCAAGCTAAGGAGCAACCCTGGACAACAGTCGTAAAAAAAACCAAAAGGAAAGAACCCAAAACTGATCGGTTGCTGCTCCAGTGGCATACAGGAGATAAAAGCCAAAATTTTTTAGCCGTTTGGACCCATCCACTAAAAGAAGTTTATGAAGAAGATCTGCCCTGAAGCTACATGTGAACAACTCACCTCGAAGCACCCTGAGAACTACTCGTCCTTCAAGATCACAATTGATATACACAACATTAATGATGTCATGAAACCAGAACTATGGGCTCCAGGTACTTACGTGACAAGGTTTTTTCACCCGCGCAAGGGCACCGAAACAGCGAAATGACCAGAGACATGCCGCCACAAACATGGTCCTAAAGGAGAATTCGTGTGTTAAACTTAAATATCCGGAGTATCCGCCATAAAATAAACCTTTTAATGTTTTTCTGCATAATTTAGATCTACCATAGGTTGTCTGCCTAACCGAAACTTGGTTAAAACAAGAAGAAGCCCTCAGTATAAAACTAGACTATTACAACCTCGCCAGCTACATTCCGACCGCGGTGGCGGGACAGCAATATTTATTAAATTAGGTATTAATTTTAAAACAAGGGAACTTTCATCCGTTAACTTAACTGATAAGGTTTTGTGATTAATCTGGAGTCATTATAACAAAAGCAATACGTATCAAGGGAATCACGGATAGAAATGATTGTTGCGCAATTACTTGAATCTTCTTCAAAGATTTTCACGGTGTATAATCATGATAAAACTGTCCACACTATTTCTAGTTGAAACCGAAATAACTTTCCGCTTATGTGGGTTTATTAGAGGCCAAATTTAATTGGATATACAAGGGAATCAACCATCCGCTCGCCACCCGAAAAAGGTGAATTCGTCGCATTTCGTCCACCTGCACACTAAACTTTCGGATCAAACGAATGGCAATGATTGTTAGATTCTGATTTGCGCCAAACGAAGGTTTAATTAAAACAAAGTCGAACAAACAGTTTAATGGCCTTACAAGGGATGCCGTCTCCATCCAATATTGAAAATGGAGAAACCACTTTTCGCAAATTCCTTATTTGTTCTAATTAGGGACAGAGGGCGACTACGTTAATTAAACGCTAATCTAAAAGCCTATTATCAATTCATGTTTATAATTCAGCAAAGGATGCATTTGCATTTGCACAATTTCTTTGTTCATTTAGTACCTTAAACTCTGTAACTGCTAAGTTATAACGAAAAAACGTCATACTGTACTTATTTTACACTTAACTGTTCAAAAATCCACAACACAGATTGTAGTAGGTATTAATTACGGTTCCACTTTATTTCAGGATGAAAGAACTAAGTTCGTCGATTTCTGCAATTTTTCCAACGAAATTAAAATCATTTGAAAGGAAAATAAAACCTTGAAATCTCAGTTTCTAGCCGATCCGAAAATACGTCACTGACACAATCCTAAAACTTAGAGCTTTGGAACGTAAATTCAAAAAGTTCAATCTGAGTAAACTTCCTCTAAATAGTCTAAATAAAATTTTATGATATTATTTTTGGTGGATTATTGTGGCAATTGTTGTTTGACCATGTGTCATGAGAAACCGTACAGAAAGGAATAATTTTGTTGAATAAAATGTCACGAAATGTTTTAGATGGTAGTTTTTAAGTCTCGGTCCTATTGAGTGTACTAAAAAAGGTTAATGGGGTTGCAATGAACAGTTTTATCTCTTCGATTATGTTGAGCTTTCAAAAATACATTTTTGATTGAGGTGCAGGGCTTGAGGAGCGGCCTTTCCCATGTCACTAATGATTAAGGTACGAATTTAGCTCCCAAATTCTTAGGACCCACTACGGTTAACCGTAATAATTTAACCTACAAGTTAAAAAATTCTAGGGGAAAAGCATATCCAAGATCTCGTGAACCCGATGACCATGGCTAGACGTTTGTTTTCGCCGGATTGTTCGTTTATTGACAGTTCCGCCTCATAGATTTTGGTGTATTCTTTTTCTGGGATTTAACTTGGAATATTTATTAATGTTCCATTTTTTTTTCTTCTTCTTATTCTTCGGGTGGTTGGTTGGGCACAGAGGATGGCCTCCGGATCGCAGCAACAACATCGGCTTGGGAATTTTTTTCCTCTTTTTCTTCTTATTTTCTGTGTTCTGTTTTCTTTTTGTTTTTTAAAGGCTTTCTCTATTTTACCATACTACTGTGTTGTTTTTCTTTTTTTAGGCTGGTCGAATTTCTAAATACCATGATGTTGGGTTTGTGTAGAGTTATTTAGGGAAATGGTTTCTTGTGAACTGTGAAAATATAGGCGGGGGAAGGAGGAGGGGAGAGGGGAAATTTTTCGATTTGTTTTACCCTTTTCCTGTGGTGTTGAGCAAGGGTGGACGATACATTGGTTGGTTTTCAGGATTTCAATTTTTGTGTTTTTATTTCTCGATCGTCGAAAAACTTTTGCAGTTTCCCTCCCGTAGGAGGAGAGAGGGGGTGTTGCGATTTATTTTTTCCATTACGAAGAACTCATTATTGTTCACGGTATTATTACTTGTTGGAGAACCCCCGTAACATCTAAAACAGTTTGATAGAGGGCTCCAGCTATCGATGCAAACTTATCCATGCAAATTTGATGCGCAGGGATTGGGAACTTGTTTTCATTCCCTTTCCGACACCCTTTTCGTTCGGCACGCTTCTATCTCTGACTCAGCTGTTCTATCTCTGACGAATAAACCAGTATTTCTTTGGTTAATTTGATTCCATTGTTATTTCCCTTGCATCTTCCCAGTTTTGTACATCGAAAGTAAAGTATTCAACGAAACTGGGTGGCGCTCAACCCTATAGTAAGTTATAAGGAAGGACCGAAAATTATATACCGTAAACGAAGCGACCGCTCTAGAAGATCTCAAGCCTTTCAATTTTCCAGTCCTGTGCTAGCTGGCCGTTTATGCGGCGTGTTTGAGTGAAAGTAGCGCCAACGTAATCCTACTGTTATACCACAAGGAGCCTTTCAAGAAGGTAACAAGATGATGTCCCAAGAAAGTCAAGATATTTTTGGGTGCCACAAAATTCAGAAAGAAAATGGGAAACGGGGGGGGGGGGGTAACTCAGCACAACCAACAACAAGTAAAAAAAGCCTAACAATGGCAGCTGCAGGGGATAGAGGTGAACCAAGGGGGTTGGATAAGAGGATGGGAGAATCCAGAAGAGAACAACAAGAAACTAAACTAAGGGAAGAACAGGAGACCCGAAGGCAAAATCGAGGAAAAGGAGGTAGAAAATGAACAGCAGAAATGAAGGATGGAAATCCAGGAAGTTCTTAAAAATCGCCGAGATAACCAACGGTAAGAGCTATTGAACTAATGGCAAGTAACAAATAGCCCTAACAGGTTAAAAAAAGTTACTAAAACGCATGCAGTTTGGACTGTCCAACATGAAGAAGAAATTGTAAACGTGAAAGGAGACTGGAAGAGACCGGAGCGACCAACGAGTTACCAAAAAATTACCAACGTTTAGTTTATTTCAAGTCTAAATACATTTCACCTAGGTATTTGGGGAGTTCCAGCTTAGAACCTCGAATTAATAACCTCAACCACCCCAAATCCGTGTTGTGGTGGTTAATTACGAGTTTCAGTGGATTTTTGGCGTAGGCATATTTTGTTCGTATTTAAAATTTCTAACAAATACACTCCGATAATTAGTTTTTATAAATTCTCAACATTTCATAGATGCATTTAATTAAGTCAATATGCCAAATTAGCAATTGAAATACTCAGAACCATATATGTTTAATCATATGCGAGACTAAGTGGAAAACAAATGTAAAGAAAACCCGAGAGAAAACCTCTCTAGAAATTTTAATTCGTTCAGAGTTCATCAACCAAATTAACAATTTCACCTCAGCATCCACAACTGGTATTCTGCTCGTTAAAATGCGCTCCATAGATATAATTTTTTTCATCTTCAACTTCTACTGAACTGACAAATAAGGAAAGAAGTAAGAAAAAATCTGCTTACGTAAGTTTCGATCAGATCACTACGATGCGGCACAAAATAATTATGATCCTCCATTTCTCTTCGTTTTTTCACCCTTACGAAGTGTTCGGTTGGGTTGAGACTTTTTCTCGTACAGGCACTAGTTAGAAACTCCTCCACCGACATACCTTCTCTAACGTATACAGTCACAGTCACCGAATCGGGCACCGTAACTTTGATAGTTTTCTCAGCTTCTTCTCGAGAGTTCATCTAAAAATAGAGTCATCGATTATTAGCAACAGGCCATAAATTTTATTATACGGACATCATAAACCAATGTCGCCATTATCAACTTTGTAATAAACAATTAATTTCCAACACTTAAAGCAGTGTTTATTACGGCAAAACTTAATGGCCGCTTTGGTTTTTGATGCATTACAATATGTATTACGTGTAGATAGTTTTTCAGTCATATTTAAAGCACATTGATAGGCCATTTGCACAATCGTGACATAAATCCAAAATATGTAAAAGGGGTTATTGGCTTCGAATCCTTTTCCTATTAGTTTTAACAACACCTATTCTGGAGTAGGGATGGGTTTTATCAAGCAACATTTCTCTTACTTACGGAACCTAACTTGACTTCCACATATAACACCCTTTCTTATCTTTTAACTAATAATTGTTGCTGGTTTCTGATAACCATACCGCTGACCATTACAGTTAATCCGTATTCAGGTGAATGGATTGAAATAATAACGTGTAATTGAGTACATTTAGGAACAAATAAGCTGAAGCAGTAGGTAAAGTGCCGACGAGAAAAATCTAAAAAAATTTTACTTCAGGTATTTTGTTACTATGGACGGTTTCTAATTAAAAAAATGTCCCAAATTGTAGTTTTGAATCGAATGAATCTAAATATTTCAAATTGTCACAAGTTTACAATTGATTTTATTTTATGCAAACAAAAATGTATCGAAGTATCCCATAATGAAGGATACTTTAGTAAGCAGACATTTGGTTGGGAAATCACCACGTTTGTTGATGAGATTTTACTTCCAAACTGTACACCAGTGAGTGACTCTTCGATTGATGTGATTTAAGAGATGCGTAGTAGGTAAGTAAATATTTGCGTTCGAATTTTCCGCTTTCCAATAGACAGTTGATGCAATTCCTAGGCTGTAATCATCACCAACTTTGGTTTTGATATTGAAAGGCTTAGATAAGGATTTTAAATAGAGGTAGGATAGGTCCGACTCTATTATGGTAACGGGTGTAGTTGTTTTTAATTTATAGTTAATTATTTTTTACTCGCCACACTACAGCTAAAGGAAATTGCATCCTTATCATTCTATTTTTACCATGAGATTATATTAGGTCAACGCATAATGTGTAGGATTAAGAGGGTCAATTAATAAGGTGCAGATTATTAAAAAGTGCGAGTGTGTGTACCGTACCAACAGTAAAGCACCAAATTAACTTGGCGTAGAAATTTTGAGTTGGATCCATCGTTCCTCGAAAGTGGCGTAGAAGTAACCTATAATAAATTCATTTCATTCTCATTTAGTTACTCCTATGTGCATTTATTACTATTTCATATTTTCCTTTTTATTATATTACTCAGTTATAAGCATTACTTGATTATGTTAATTCTAATTGTATTCAGGGAGTCGGTGGAAGATCAAAACCTGCTTGTGCAGCAACTGAACCGATAACCCCTGTGGTTTCCATTTCTTTAATTTGGTGGCAATAAACACATTATTATTATAAAGAAAGCGTTATCAAAAAACGGTGGAAACCCCATTGTTAATATTTCATTTTTGGTCTCATATTTTAGAAGGAAAGAGAAAGAACATATGACGAGCTGAAAAATAAACGTCTACAAAATAATGGTTTCGTACCCTTTTCAGGTCTGTTACGGTTCTGTCTATACAAGGTGTTTTTTTTGGAGCTTTAGTTAAAGTTGTATAAAAATCATATCAATCATTTCATTTTGACAAAAATTATTCATTTTATTTTTTACGGCCTACTAGCTACATTATGTCTGAAAAATTAAAAAATAAGTCAAAAATGCGAGATTAAAAGAAAACTACCAAAGATAAAGATCGATAACCTTATATCGTTTGAAAGTTTATCAAATTTCGTATCTAAAAAATATAAAAAAGTGCGAGATTGCAATTGAAAAAATTAAGTTATCTATGAATGAAATCTTCTAAATTGGCAAATCCGATTTCTTAAAACGTAAAAAAAGAATTCCACCCTACTCGCCCGGCCTACATTGGTACATTTTATGGTAAAGTAATTCCACAGTCACAGCTTACTAAGTTTGACAATAACTGCGATGTTCAATTTTTTTCAGACATACGCTTTATTAAAAAATATCGATTTGCGGCTAAACGAAGAATCCAAATATGCAATAATATACAGGGGGTTCCAGTTAAACAAATATAGTTAAATAAATAAATGTAGTTAGAGTTTAAAGTTGTTTAGAATTAAAAGGTGCATACAAAACTGTTTTTACATGTTTTATTAAGTTTTTGGTATACCCGCAAATTGAAAAATAAATTTCAACATTTCTGTTATTAGTTGCAATAGCCATCACTTTTGTTGTCTACAGTTTTTTTCTGTAAAATGTACAGGAGGGTAGAATATTGCATAAAACTAATTTCCCATGTTAAATCCCTATGTTCCTACTTACCGTGCACCACCCGGTATACAAAGATACTTTTTGACGTTCTCCGAAATTGCTATCTTAAGGATTTTCGAAACAGTTACCTCTCATAAGATGTACGTCAATTCATGTTTTCCACCGAAATTAATAAACCAAACTTTGTACTGTGTAGTTTTTATGAATTAGAGTACCACTACTCCAGTCTATTTCCAAGTGGCGCCTTTAAACTCGTTGCGCGACACCTGTTTCTTACTATACTATTATCGTCCCATTTTGTGCATTGCCAAGGATCAGCTTTGGTGGTAGTGAGATTCATTTCTTGTAAAACAACCGTGGCTGATTGTGTAGAGAGTTAATATCTGAAGGAGGATTCCGCTTCGTTAACTTCTAATCGTAAAGCCTTTTTTACATTAAACATCTACAATTTAAATTTGGATTTACTATATCACACCTATGAATGTATCTATGTTCGATCGAGAGTTCGCATTTCCCGGAGCAGTGATTTACTTTCCATAATACTAATACCTCTCCCAAATCTAAGCTTCTATATGTTGCAAATGTATGTATGTAGGTATCTTTATATCTCCCTGTTACCTCTATTTAAAATACCTACCTATCCAAACCCTCTGGGTCGTTCAATTCATTCCCTGTTAGAATTTGATTATGAATTAGTTTTGTGAAGTGAGTGATGATATAAGCCGAAGAAATGCGCAAACCCTTTTCAAACAGAACTGTTGGAAAGTGGAAAACCGATCTCAAATATTTACTTACTACTACTTGCAGTTCATCATTTGCTGATCCACCAATGTACAAGTTTAACCAATGTTTTATAAGAAGTAAAAATCGCATAACGAACGCCTTGTCATTCTAACAGCGTAGCTTAAAAGTTTCCCCCCGACGAAATTGTTTCTAAATTAATGTCGTGAGCTTAGTAAAATTTGGAAGCTGCCCAAAACTCGTGTAAACTTATCGCTATCACAAAATGTAGGATTAGACACGTACATCTAATTGCTTTCTGGAAGACAAACACAATTTGTTAATCTATACAGGCCAATAAAATAGGAGATATTCGACGTCTGTTAAAAGCTAGAAAATCGAATTGCGAGGGCGAGGCTTACCTGAAGCGATCTTCTGCTTGAGCCACTGTTAGATCTGGAAAGCATAGGCGGTCTCCTTTTCGTAGCTCCTCTACCAGCAAGAAGATTATTAAGCAGGGAAGGGCTTCTAGCGCAAATAAATGCGTGAAACGAGGAAACCGTAAAAACTCCAAGTTTATTAAGAGTATTCTTGTTGCTCTCGAAACGTGAGTAAGTAAAGACTGAAAAAAGCAAGACATCAATATTACTTTTCTCTACACGAACAGCGCTAATTATTGCGATGCGATATCGCTGCTCTATTTCGGCACGTATCCTACCGTTATTGGGTTAGTGTGATTGATTAAAGTCTAACAAGTTTTCGGAAGTTATTCTAAGGAAAGTTATAACGATAAAATGTAATGTGATACTTTCACGTACCTTGGGATTGGGAAGTTCGCCACTCTGCAAACTGGCCATATAGCAACGTAAGCGAAATTGTTCGCAGTGCAGTCTCTCCAAGTTTTCCTCCCATTGCACCACTTGGTTTCCAAGCTGTTGTCTTGCATCCGAATCTCCGACAACCGACTGCTGTAATTCCGCCATATGTTTTAGCTTGTGATCCTGAAACGAAATTGCTTTTTATTTCGGCAACAAAAACCCGATCTTTATTTAAGATCATACCAAAGCCGTAGTAATTTGCGGAATCGAAGTATAAAATTTCTTAATTAGCTAGCACAGATTTACGTCTTTTATTACAATCTTGTTACGATCTTGTTATGTATTAATTTGGTCGTTAATTTTTAACGGGTAGTAATTTTGCTGATCACTGGTTTGCGAAAACGAGAGAATCGTATGCAATAGAGAAAATGCGGCTGCATCCCTAACGAAACGTGAGTGAAAAGTGATAAATGGCGACTACCTAGCCATTGTAACTTTAGCAGAAGTGTATTAGCAACTTTTCCAAAACGTATTAGAGATTTCTAGGTTAATAGATATACTCCCTAGGCAGTTTCTTTGCGGTTTATCCATTCGGAACAAAACGAAATGTATAATTTTTTGCATGCGCCCAAGAACTTGGACATTTGGCTTGCTTCTCACAAGTTAGAATTTTTCTCAACGTGCTCATAAGGTAAAATTCAGATAATTATTATTATTGGCGGGTAAGTTATGGAGTCATTAATATTCAACAACTTTACAATGCCTACGGATAAACATGTTATATATTTAGAGTGGGAACATAGATACAAGAGAAGAATAGAAGCCCTCAAAAGTATTGCATCACGAACAATGGTTTGTTTACATTTATAGCAACAATTTCGGATAGTAGTTGTCAGATCAATTATTTCAGGTTCCGTTTCAAAAATATTATCTGCACACCTACTGTTCGCTGATAACAAAAAGAGTCGCATGTCTCTGCATGTATGTAAAACAGTTATAACAGCATATATTTAGGATGCAATGGGCCTCGGAAAATAATGAAGATAGGGATTTAGGGTAATTTTTTTACAGCAAAGACAAGTGGAAGTTATTGTTAATACCCAAAGTCTGCTATGTATTTCTCTGTCTTGCACGATCCGAAGAGGAAGAAGAATAGAATATGGATATCAAACAATTTTAGTTGTTCATTGGACTTAAATTTGAGCTTGTTTAAAAGTGAAATACTAGGTACTTTAACCACGTACCTATATACCTTATCATATTGAGGATATTCACATTCACTAAATGAAGTTTTAGGATTGCGTATTAGATTTTGAATCATTTTTCCAAAAATTTAAATGCACCTCCATATTGACTTTTACATAGAATGAAAGGCACATACCTATATGTGTGTTAATTAGGCCTAGGAAGTCGGTATTCATCGAAACGAAACGAACAAAAGATGATGGGAAAGAATCAATTTCCCATATGGGGCGTGGTAATAAATAGACGGCAAATTACATAAAGGGCATTGAAAGTAATACTTTGTGTGATTATTTCCACACAAGCGTGAACGTTCTAATCTAGAAACAAGATACTGTCAACGTGATTTTAACATTATTTGACAGACGCTTACTATCTTTATATTACAGTACCTAAGTAGAGAGAACATGCGAACTGCGCATCTTACGATAGCCGTCTAATAGATAAAAATGTCAGAAGCTTAACATTTGTTAAGTTTTTTCCTCGCCATTTAATAATACTCTCATCTAAATTCGTATGTCATCTATGTATTTCCTTTGTAAACCCATTTAGTTAAGATGCAAGTTCTGAGTGTTATAGGTTTCATTTACAACAGTTGTTTGTTTCGTCGCCAGAGGTCGTGCAGATTTTTTTCATGATACTTATAATTCTATCCATTCTTTAATTTGATATCACGTCAGATTGTTGGAGAGAAATTTAGTTATTTGTGTATCGTGAAGTAGTTTTCTTGAAGTTACCTTTATATACTGATTTGTACGGACAATTCGTTGCTGCTTTTGCTAGTGTAAAGTCATTCGAATGTGTGTCGTGGTATTGACTATCCCTCATAACTCATAACTTATATTGTTTCCTGTTGTTGACAATATAATAATGTATTAGGACGTGTCATAAAAATGTTGGTGGGTTGGTTTGTGTTGTTATCTGTTACAGATAAGGCAGAAAAGCGCCCTTCTGAGCTCAAAAGGACGTTCAAAAGTTTATAGGTAATTTTTTAAATCCGCGTCGATTGTCGATTGCTTGATATAACGTTTGATTAAATACTGGTTTTCGACACAATCGTATTGTAATGACTACATTTGTTTGATAGTCATTTAACATGTGCCGAAGCCTGTTGTGATACGTTGATTCTTTATTCTTTTACAGATTGCAACCACTCCAGTATAAGTACTAGCAATTTTCAGAATCATGTTTTCCAATCCCCAGTAGATGTGTTTCGTTTAGACGATCTTTCCGCCTTTTGTGAGTACCCTCCTCCGGCACTTCTTTCTGCAGATATTTGCACTTAAAGCACCAGACGTTTCATTTGTCCTGTATGAGTACCTTCTTCCGACACTTCGTTTTCAAGATATTCGTTTCGACTTTACCATAATATGTCTTGTCCAGACGGCTCATTTTACCTTTGTGAGTAGGTACTCTCCGAAAAACGTTTTCGAGATGTTCGCGTTTAAAGTTTTGATATCACCATGGAGATATTTCTTTCAGACGTCCCCATTCTCCCTTTGAGAGGCCCTCCTCCGACAATCCACTCTTGATATATAAGGATTTAGAGTAGGTAGGTAGGTAGCGAATGATTCCTCATCAATTTCTCCCTCACCACACCTCTCCAACCCCTCATCTCGAAAAGGAGTCGCGTACAAAAGTTACAGTTTATACAACATTGCAAAATCTAAGATCAATTGGTTGATGGCATTTAAAAGTTTTGGCCCCCTCCACCCTATACTATCATTTGGCATGCTATATGCCATCTTTTTAAGACTTTCTGGACTTAAAAATAGTTGGAGCGTTGGAGGGAGAATATTTGTATTACCATTAGTAATTAGTAAAGTACTCATTCTCTTTGATTAACAAATGAAATGATCGCTTATCGAGTAGACTTTAACTTGGCTCGACAGATCGTGAGGTAAACGTATTTTTTGCGAATAAAACATTCGGTATAGTGGCAGAATACTTTGAGAACGTTAATAAAATTTGTTCCACAGAGACGATCCGAAGGCAGAAATTATCCGTACGTATATAACATTGTTTATACATAGAGCTAAAAAATGAAATGAAACGTGAGTGTACCCCAAACAAACCTAACTATTATTAGGTTTCAATAACAGGACTAGAGGAGTGCTTTCAACGAAATACGTCAAAGGCGTACTTTATCAATTTTTCATATTTGATGCTCTCTTGCACTCTATTATCTTCTTCTACACGTACCTTATGTTGCGCCATTATGTTACAGACAGCATATTTTCGAGTAATTTTTTATAACTACACATATTGTTCGCAAGATCCATTAATCTTATAAAGAGATTTTTTATTTATAACGGAATTGGAGATAAACACATAAAGTGTGTATGAAAGTACAATAATGTTTTTTAACAACTCTATAAAAGAAGTAATCATAGAAATCACTCAAGACTACAACTTTTACGACTTTGGGGATAACTACCAAATTCAGTACACGAACTTTTCCAGATCACGAACGAACGCGCGAGTATAAAAAAGAAGAAAAAACGTTACAAAATTCTCAAGGGTTTAAGACGATCACTCTATTAACTTCCTCCATGCATACAGAACAACCATTAATTAATAAAAAATGAAAACGTTTCTAATTTAGAAGATGAATGCACTATAATTTCCTTTCACCTTCATCTTGAATATAAAATTACCTGTATTGAATATTATAGACAACAAAACGCCGCAGTCGCGAAGTGAAAATTAAGATTCTTTTAAAAATTAATTTAGGCAAAAACTGTTTTATAACTTAATCAAGCTGGCGTAGGAAGTTTTGTGAAAGCTTTCTAATAACCCACAACCACCTGCGGTATAATTTACCCGTTCCATTCAAATTTTTTCCGTCCGAAGGAATCCTGCTTAAAAAGGTTTTTACGATATTACCCGATATCCTTTTTTACGTACCATCGCGATCGAGAAATGAATACAAATTCAACGACTCTCTATTCTGGACGCGCCCGCATTTTTCACTTACGCGTATCCGAAACAATTACCTAAAAAAATAAACTATGCGAAGTTTGATACTCGAAGCTACAGCCCATTTCACATCGAATCGTAAATCGTAAAACATCGACTTGTAAGGATTACGGTCGTTACTTTAGTTGTTTTGGGATCTTGGAACAGTTCCAACACGTCGAACGAACGAATGCGTTAGTTTCCCTTAAAATTATACATTTGTAACACCCTGATTGTCTCCAGATTACTTTGAGTAGGTATCAGAAGACTTTACACCTAAATCGGTAACGACATTTACAGTGTGTAACGGAACATAATTTGCGTTATACATATGGATTGTCTGAAATAGTAGCTTTATAGAAGTTATCGTGCAAATAATGCTGATTTATTTCGCAGATATTTCCAAACCATTAATTAATCCTTATGGCAACAGTTTCTTCCGCTTAGATTACGCGGGGTCTACGCACGAGAGCAAATTTTAATTAGTTGCAAAATTATAGTAAGATCTACAAACTCATATGGAGCTGCTATGTTGATGCAAAAAGAATGTGAATCTTCACCATTTTGGTAAGTTATAAAATGGCAATAAGATCCACCAACTCATATTAAATATAGAAAGGAATGCCGTTGTTGACGGAACTGGAAACCGCCAAAACTGTGAAACAAAAAGTGTACAGTAAAAAATATGTGAAGACGTTGCTTTGATTCTCTCTCAAAAATACGCTCCTTTAAACTTTGAACGTAGAATGTCATTAAGTATTTTCCGAAAAACAAACTTTGCAAACTATTTGAAGTTTTCTTTTACACAGAACACTTCATGTTTTTTTCTCAAACCGATAACCCTTTAGAGAAATCGCTGATTTATCGTTAAAGGCGATACTTCCTTCCAGTTGAATTGCAAATTTGGAAGACTGATATTTTATATAGTTACGGCATAGATGTTATCGATGTCGTAAACAAAGCGAAAGAGAAGTAAGTGTTTGACAAGAGCAGAATATGTTCTCTAAAGTACAAAGTTACAACTGTATGTAACTAAATGGTTGAATTTCGAGAAAAAAGGTGAATAAGGATTAGCCATTAGGACAAGAAGGGAATATTTAAAGTAGAACGTTGGAGACCATTGGGATCACTTACGCTGTAAGTAGGACAGAAGGTTGGGGTCGGTTAAATTAGACACATTTTCAAAGACTATTCTCAAATGTCGTTAGAACAAGAAGAGAACATTGTTTAGCTATGTTAAACATAGTTTCCGGTTCGTCTTAGCTGTGGCTTGCGGTACTTTACAAACTTTCGTGTTGGCATCCCTTTATCGTTTTTGTTACTTGAAATTTAGGAAGATAAAATAGGTGGGTTTCGAATTCAGCTCTGAATGTTATTCACTAAACATAGACAAGAAATTTCATTACTATACAGATCTGAAAGCACACTATAAAGTGTAAGATGAATAAAACTACACCTTGATTCCACTTTATCTTAATATACAGGGTAGAAATTTTGTCTGGAACACTGAATATATCTACAATCTACCAATCTAGGTACTTTAAATTTGTGGTTAGTGGCGTACTCCTTAATTATTGCAACGGTTTTGAAGAGCGCAGACGCGCTGAAATTAATGCAATCAAGCTGTACAACAAATAACATTTAATAGAAAACATAGTGACCAAGTTGTATTTAAACAAGATGAAAAGTTTAAATGTGTGGCAAAAAATATTCAACTAGAAAGTACCAGTAATTTATTAAAGTCTTTCTGCGTCGAAGCAAATATCACATTTTCTTAGCTGCAGATTTAGAGATAAGATTAAGAAGAGCAAGGAAATCTGCGGATAGTAGAAAATGGAATTTGGAAAAGTTGAGAGAATCGGAAAAGGATGAGATAGGGTGTAAAATGGAAAGACAAATAGAAGCCGAACATCAAGGACGGAAGAAATTGCGTAGAAGCATTGATAAAGGAAGGTGTAACAAAAATTCGCAAAGACTGCATCATAGTCTAGTCAAATTAGACTTAAAAATGCTAAATGGTTACAAAAGGTTCGGTAGAAGATTTTATTTTTCAGACTTGTTTAAATAGTAAAGAGAGAGAAAAAACCAAGTTTGACAATGCGACTGAAGTCGGGAGAAATGTTTGTGGTCAAAAATCTACAAAAATTTCTGACTTTTTTCGGTTTTTCCAAAATAACTCGTCAACGGCATTATTTGGTTAAAATCATAAATCAATCATAAATAAATAAATAAATCACTTTAACCGTAAGGGTATAGATAAAGTGAAATGACATCTGTCATTCTTATTTCAAATGCACGTTATAAAATGACGTTCAGAACATATGACAATTTTGTTTACGACGCCAGAACCAAAGCTTACTATTTTTGACGTCTCCAAATTAAATTCAGAATTGTCAGAAGCTTTACAATGGTTTATATGGCTTCTGCTATAAAATAAAGTTTTGTATTATATACTAAAGGGAAAGTAACCATCTCGTGAAAGTTAATTCACACAATGGTTTAAATATCCTTTTATCGTCTTGTGTAATAAATAACTATTCATTTGATATTTCATTTGGCGCCCTAGCATGTATAGTTTAGGAGATACACAATTTAAAATACCGTGTTTTTCTCAATTTTTGGAAATAATACCATTTTTAGCGCATTTTTAAAGAATAAAAAGAAATATGAGAAAATTAGTTTGTCTCAGATTTTTCATGTACATCCCTCTAGTGATTTCTATGTGAAACTTTTGAAAATGGGAGGAGGGAGATGGGCAAATACACGTTCCACCGTTCATGGTATTCAAATGAAAGGTCTCAACGAATGAAAATATCTTTTACCAATCATAGTTTTCCTCATACGCCCCTTATCGTGATCGATTATAACTACTTATATCTCAAGAGCGGATTCTCGGGAAAAGGTACTCACAAAAGGCGACTGGGACGTCTGGGAGAAATATATCTATTGACGATGGCATAACTTTAAAAGCCAATATCTCGAAAACGGTTTGTCGGAGGAGAGGAAAAATTAATCCTCTGAACGAGATATACCTATCCGATATACCAACCGAATATCTTGAAAACGAAAGGTCAGAAGAGGGCACATACAATGCCGATGTTTTAATCATTACTACTACTTTTTCGAAAGCAAGTGAATTTAAAACTATTGAAAATAGGTGAAGATATTTAGTTATAGTTTAGTTTAGTGTAGTAGATAGTTTCATTGTCGGCAAGAGGACACTCTACAAATAACATACTCTTCCGAAAACCTGGAAATGGAAGTAAAGCAGACTCAAGCAAAAATTTAAAAATTAAATAAATAAATGTAGGTGTTTATTTCTATATGTATACCTAATCTATTTGTGTAAATTTATTTTCAAGTCCAACAACGTAAAAGATGGTTTATTTTCAAAAATTACTAAAAACACGAAACTTTAAATTAGTGTATCTCCTAAACTATACATGTCAGGGGCCCAAATAAAATATCAAATTAAAGGTAAAACATGCTTCCACCTAAGTACTGCCGTTGGCCAGTTATTGTAGAAAAACCGAAAAAAGTCAAACATTTTTGCAGATTTTTGACCACAGAAATTTCTCCCGACTTCAAACACATTTACGAACTTGGATTTTTCTCTCTCTTTACTATTTAAACAAGTCGCAAAAATAAAATCTTCTACCGGTCCTTTTGAACCATAAAGTACAAATTGACTGGACTATCAGTTTCAGCAATGGGCCAAGAATAAAGAAACCTTGGATAACAAAAAAAATGAAAGGAGGAAAGAGCTGACATTTAAGGACAGACGAAGGAAAAAGGTTGTACAGTATGGTTTAACAAGTAATGTAGGGAAATTGAAGAAATGAAGAAAGTAGGTAGGTATGCGATTAAGTGAAGACAAATCAGCTAAGTAGAGAGAGAAAAGGTGGAACTATGCAGAGATAGAAATAAAAAATAAGAATGGCAAGTTTTTGACATAAGAAAGCAACGTATTGGGAAGATTATATCAAGCAAAGAACAAACCAATACGGCTGGCGGTGGAAGAGGAAGCAGAGAATGACATCAGGGAAGGCATTTTATCAACGGAAGTAATGGCAGGCATAAAAGAAATGAACAATGGGAAGGCAGCATGAGTCGATAATATCCCCATAGATTTATTGAAATGTCTGCAAGAAAAACGAATAAAAGAAATTACATCTCTTTATAAAAAAGTCTACGAAAGTTTCAGAAATTATGTCAATTTTTTCTTTAAAGTGCATGTGTTTTAGTATCATTTAAAATCGGTAATATCCCAATTAAAGGTAATAATTTTTTATATTGTTTAAAGAATAATAGCAACATTTACTGAAAAAAAAGATTTTAAAATTTTATTTTCGCGGTGGGTATTTATCAATGTCAATAGTTTTTATTGAAAACTTAGTATCAATAGTATCTACCGCGGCCGTGGTGAATCATTATTTGTATTGTTTAAACAATAATAGTAACATTTACGAAAAAATTTGATTTTCTAAATGTTTTTTTTAATACTGAAGAAAGTATTCCAGGAAAATGTTCAGGGAGAAAGGAGGCAGTTACTGAAACTCCAAAAAAAGATTACTGGACAAATAACAAAAAAATTACTAAAATTGCAATAAATTACTGATAGTACCAAAATCACCAACCCCATGGTCCTTTTGTCAAAAACAAAACCTTATGTGCAGCAAGAGTTTAGAGCCTTGGAATTTCAATCTTGCTGAAAAGAGCTTTTTGCTATAACTTGAGTCCCCATCTGTAAATCATTTGCGACACCTTGTATATTTCACAGTTGATACGCCGCATTATGCAAGTTATATGTCAGTTGCTTTGGCGAAAATGAGGTTTGCTAAAGTTACAAATGGTAACAGTAACGGAAAACTTATTTATGTTTCCCGATTTGGCGGTAATAAAATCCGAATGGCATGCAATATCGTTATTAGTTCCATACAAATTTCGGCAATATATTACTTACGGTTTCTATAGCTTTTTCAAGCCGGAATATTTCCTCCTGTAAAAGATGAAGTGTTCCGGTCTTTCCTCGATGTCTTGCGAAAGCGGCAGCGCATGCACTATGAATACTATTCACCCAATTTTCGAGTTCGACCTGAAAGAACACATTGCATTGTAGGTATAGAAATGTGTAGGTACGCGGGGGAGTTTCCCGAACTTAACCCCTTCAAATAAATGTTGCACAGTTTCAGCTTTTGTGATCGCGGTAATTCAGATGAGGTTCAGGTACGGTATATAAAAGAGTCGGTTGAACAACCGTCAATATTTACCTCTCAAAATCTAAATCACGAACGTTTTCGTGTTTGTAAAAGATAATTACGGACTTTGCATTCACAGTTTTTGCATTTTTCACGAAGTAATTTAAAAGCTATACAGCCTTAGGCTTCATCAAAAGCGCCATAATTACCGTAAAGATCTCCAACGGTTTCTTTATCCTTAGAAATTGCGCATATTAAAAAGCGCTTATTTACCCCCTTTCTTTCGCAAGTACGCCGCATATTCACTACAGAAATGAATCGATTTCAATGGCAACGGGGTCGTTCGAGCAAATGCAAAGTAAGATACCAACCTGGCACGGAGCTTGAAAAAGATATGCATCGCCGAAGGCTGTACTAAGACAAAAAATATAATCTCTCTTGGGATGTTCGGGAATGGGTTGCATAATGGCACCATCAACAATAATAAGATGCTTTGGAGCAGCTTCGACCGATCGTCCCTCTCGCGAATCGCAGGGATAAAACAGTAAGGTTGTCCCCTTCAGGCAAACCCAGTAACCTTTCCATCCGCGTTTCCTCGCTAATTCGATTTGATGTTTTTTCCGTAACAGCCACTTCTTGACACTAAGGAATCTGTAAAACGATAAGAAAACTCAATTAATTTACAGCTCGGCGATAATAAATTATCCGCCCCTCCGGCTGATTTATCCCGCACCCCTTTACATTTAGAGCCGAATTAATAATTTTGAACTTCAGATTTATTGAATGTGAGAATTAGAGAAAGATTTACATAATTTTCCGCCGCTCATGCGTTGCATGTATAAATTCTTGAATGTGTGCCAAATTTCGATGTTTTCCTCAAGGCGCATTCGAGAAAAATTGCAAAATTCATTTCTAATTTGAAATTACTGACTAAACAAAATTTAATTTGCCTTTAGAAGCTTCAAGACTATATAACAAGGATTTTCGAAGAGGACATATTTGTGAGCTGCAGGCACGGTTATAAATGTTCGCTTTGGGCGAAAATTGAATTATGTGCAGCATGCAAGAGCTTAAGAGCAACCGATGGTAGTCAAACCTCCACGCTGTTACTTATAATTAAATGGAAGGAATAGTTTGAGTTTCTATTTGCGAAGTTTCAATTAATATTAAAGTAAAACCTTGTAAGTGAAAATATTTGACCGCAACACCAATTTACATGGTAAAATTATACTGAATTTATCACTTTGTTTAATTGGTTTAAGTCAACAGAAGCGTGAAGAGTTTGTCGCTTTATTGCGATGCTCAACCACAATATAATACGATACATTCTCAACAAGAGACCTGCTCTGAAAGTTTTCTTCATACATAATTAGGTAATGCAAGTAAAGCTTGTACTATTTGAGTTCAACCGAATTTTTCCTAGCTATATCTCATACCGATGTAATTATTTATATAAGGATTCCTTCTGTCATAAGCAATGTATTGATTGGGTTCAACTTGAACCCCATTGGGGTAATTTAGAGCCCTATTAACCTTATATGATACCCTTAAGCATAACGTAATATGCTTGATGATCAAAGCATAATACGTTGGCATAAACAACAGCAAATCACCCGCATTACTATTATATTATACCACACCACATTAACGCGTATAGACTGCTCTATTTATCCACCCCCCGGCCCAAACTTATACAACTGAAAGTGGTACCTATGTAACTAAAAAATTCATCGGTTTAACAGAAAATCCTGGTACCTATACTAAAAAAGGTTCTTCTTATTGATGTGCGATATAAATTTAAACAAAATTGCAGTTTCATAAAATAAATTAAAGTCAAATTCATAGATTAAAAATTTGGCTCGTGGAATTTGATCTAGGAAACGTGCCCAGAATACTAATTGCGTTTCCACTTTTCTGTGCCGCTAATGAAATTCTTTGCGAAAGATAATATTTTCGTTTCTCATAGCCTGATTCTAAAATAAGACAATACACGCATAAAAGGACTGGTTTCGTCACTAAATGGAGCAAAAGTTTCGAAACATAAACACCGGACAAAGACAAAACATTTCAGTACAAAAATAGAAAGAACAATAACTTTATTATATTGACTGTCAGAGCCAAATTGGCTTTCAGTGTAGATGCTGACAGTAATAGAAAGAGGTGAATAATTTAGCATGAACCGGTAAAACACTTGGAACGCAATTCAAAAATTCGTTTCGCATAAACATATTTAAATAAAAGCAAATAAAATCCATACTGGAAATAAAATCACTGAAGTGGTAGCAACTTCACTTTGAAAGCAAGTAAATAAATAAGCATTGAAAAGATCACAAACCACTTTGAATTTAACAAAAGACAAAAATCAAGCTGTAATAGTGAATTGATTAATCTCGTTAAAAATAATTGGAAACTTGCCGATTTCCATATCGCGAGAAAACGAATTTCTGCCCGAACAAAAATGGACTCAATAACACCTTGTCTCAGATCGATGGGGGAATATAATTTTTTATAATACATTTTAACATGCAGACGTAGACGAAGTGTAATCGATGATCTACGCAACAAAAGCTCTAGCAAGAAAAACGCCGAAAGAACAAAATAGCTTTCGAAAATGATATAAAGTTATTTTTTTACCGATTGATTTTCATCATTTAACTATCGTTTAAGTAACCTTTAATTCGTACTCTTATTTAGTATTCTTTAAATACTTTTCGCTCGTAATTTAAATTCAAAATTCTTATGCCTTCTGAGTATTTCGTTTGTAATCAACTAGTTTAGATGTAAGTTATTCCTGTAGTAAATTTGTTATTACCTTACTATAGATTTATTATTACAATAGTTTTTTAATTTGCCGATAGAGGTCATTCTAGTGTTATAGGTCTTAAAGTCACTAAATATAGAAAGTACCGCAATCATCCGCCATTTTTGGGCAAATTTGCTGTCAACTTAAAAAAATTGACAAATAAAATCTGAATAGCTGTAATTTTTTATGACCTAACTTCATAGTACTGTCACGTTTTATAAAAATATATACAGATATCTCCAAACAGGTGGAACAATCCCTAACATTAAAGTTACTAGAATCCGCCATTTTTGGGCAAAAATCATGCGTTCTCTCTCTAACACACGAGCCCAATGGATTGCGGTACTTTCTATATTTAGTGACTTTAATAGGTCTCTTTTACGATACTTCTTTGTATTGTTGCTAGAGTTTACGCTTTGTAAATTTCTGCACTTAATTCTATCCCTTCTTTTACTTTTCTGCTCGCGCGCAGGTATTTTTTCCCGACAACTTTTGTTTGTTTGTAGGTATGTTTTGTTTTGTATTTTCATTGGGAGAAATTTCTGAGTTTGCAACCAGTCTTATTAGACTTTTTGAGTTGTATTATCAATAAATATTATTATTGTTATATTGAATGGGAGCATTCGATCATAGAACAATTTTTAAAATGTAACTCTTTTTCATAAGCAGTCTCGTTATTAATAGCCTGACATCGTATTATATGTGTAGTTATAAAATGAAATAGATTCTTTAAAAATTGACTTAGAGCTTAAAAAGGGCGACCACATAATTAGTTACATCGAAAATATAACGCGATTGTGCATTTGATTTTTTAAAATCAACTTGAATCCCAGGATAGGAAACATTAAAAATACAATACAACATATCGCCAAAAATCTCTGAAATGAAAACATATAGATACATTATTTTAAAAAAAAAGTGCACTTAAACTGACTTGCAATGTTTTAAAAACAAATTTAAACTCTTAAAATTCAATTAATATCAAAGAATGGATTTGTTTGTACAGGGAGCTTTTCCAATTAAAAATTATTACCTCCAAATGTGGAAACATTAGTGTTTTTAATAAAAAAGTGTACTTTATTTCCCTGAATTGTTAAGGGGTATTCTTAAGATGTAAGACATTGCACTAATATTAAATAAACCTCCTGAATATTCAGTCACACTGATATTTACCCTTGCGAGGTAATCAATACTTTAGTAAACCTTGAACACAACATTTTAAACAAAGAAAAGCGTTATGTTAGCGCTTGAGAAAACGACCTTTTTAATTTTCTCCTGTACGTCCTTAGCTTGCAACTTTCATAAATTTACAAAGAGTTTTTTCGTTTCGTGTTATAATTTCCACAAATTTGAAGCAAACGTGTTCAGCGCAGCGGAAGTTTATTATGCAGCATAGTCAATAGTGCCGCATTAGCGATATATTTTCGCTATTTTTTACCGTTAAAAGAAATTTGTTTTGTACTTTTGTTATGTTATTGAGAAAGCTAAGGAACTATAGGTAAAGTCATAAAATAAATTTGTAAAATCAGAATCGATCGGTGTAACACGAAAGCATCACTTCGACACATCTCATCATATGCCCTACTACGACGACTAGGCACTTCTAACGTGAAAACCTATTGAAATTGAAAACCTATTGAAATTATGGAATGTGGATCGTGTGACCTATTTTGACACTAAACTTCTGTACGCCATTAACAACGCGGGATTGCTATTCATTTGATGTTGTGGAATTTCGAGCATTTGTCCCCTTTGTCAGTCATTTTATAAAATGTGTTTATGCAAACGCCATATCGTGATGCAACGACAATAATTACTCAAAGCCTCATGCGTCGTAATTCATAATTCAACTCCAGGGTACATTTAATTTTTGTCAGCATTGTAATTTTTGATTCAATTTGTTGACATGCACCAATTGATCGAGAATGACATTTATTATTTCATTGAAGCGTCGCTATACTTGGAATCAATACTAATGAAATGCATCCAAAGTACTTGCGGAAATTAGGAGCATTTAAAATAGTGGTTTGGGAGTTCATCACTCCCCTATTTTCATTTTTAGTGCATTTCCACAAAAATAAAAAAAAATGCGCTATTGTGGCCACTTTGTCCGTCCGTCCGTCCGTCCGTCCGCTAACTTTGCGACGCTACTAGTTTTTTATCTTAAGAGTTATTGTTCTACTTTTTTCGCTATTTGGTTCGTTATGGTGTCGAGTCTTGTACCAAGGAAGGAATTTTTTCTGTACCGCTTACAAAAAAAGTTATTGTAAAAAAAACAAAAAACCGTTTTTACATGTTCCATAATTTTACACTTTTGCCGTTTATTAACGATCCTAGAGATCGTTTATAATTTTGCATTGCTATCTGTCGCCTGCCGGTTGGTCTCTCCGTCTGTTCCTTTGTCTGTCTGTCCATCTAGGTATCTGTCCGTGTGAACGATAACTTTGTTTAGAAATGTTCGATCGCTTTTACATCTCCGTTAGTTATGAACTGAATTGCATGAAATTTAATATGGGCATAGATTTAGCCATATAATACGCAATGCCAAAAGTTGAATCGAATCGATTCAAAATTCACAGTGCCCTTTTCGCATCTCGACCATTTATAAACCGAATTGCAAACTTTTTTACTTATAAAAGTAATTGAATGAAATTTGATACATAGGCACTTGGAATAAAGGAAAATCAAACGCCAATTTCAAAATTTGGTTTTGCGCATGCGCAGTTCCAACTTTTTTATTTATGGAAGAATTTAAACGAAATTTGATACATAGGCACTTGGGATAAAGGAAAATCAAACGCCAGTTTCAAAATTTGGCTTTGCGCATGCGCAGTGCCAACTTTTTTATTTATGGAAGAATTTAAACGAAATTTGATACATAGGCACTTGGGATAAAGGAAAATTTGGCTTTGCGCATGCGCAGTGCCAACTTTTTTATTTATGGAAAAATTTAAATGAAATGTGATACATAGGCACTTGGAATAAAGGAAAATCTAGCGCCAGTTTCAAAGTTTTATTTTGCGCATGCGCAGTGCCAACTTTTTTATCTATGGAACTATTTAAGTGAAATTTGATACTTAGGCGCTTGGAACAAAGGAAAATCTAACATTAGTTTTAAAATTGAGGTTTGCGCATGCGCAGTTCCAACTTTATTATTTAGAAAAGCATTGAAATGAAATTCTTCTCATAAACTGAAATTGAAGTAGCACGTCAATAATGGATTGCCCATGTGCAACGCTATCTTTCATATTTGTGGCCGGATTTTTACGATTTTAACAGATGTTGCATCTTACAAATGGGAAATGAATGCAAGTGGAAATGCGCTTTATGTAAATCGTTTACGATTACTTTTTAACTTGTTTCATCATACCTTACTCGATTATGTCCAATTATGACACAAAATTGACCACTCAGCCTCTCCAAGGTTTCAGTCTCAAATTTCCACTTTTATTTTATCCACAGAAAGGCGCATTGGAAATTACTTCAGTGTAGTTCCTATGCCAACAATGTTTCCTGACAAGTTCTGAAAAATATGTTGAAAGGGGGAAAGCGCCTTGTTACCAAAAATTTTCATGTTTTGCATGATAGACAACAAATCTCGTACTTGTTTTTAGACCCTACTTATTACTCGAATTATTCTCAAAGCTAAGAAAGGAAATAAGTGGACTCGTTTTCAACTTAGAAATTTTTCTTCAATCTCCAATGAATCGCAAAAAATTTAACGCAAATTATTGCTCTCGTTACAGAAGGAAGATCCGCAAATGATTCGAAATTAAAAAACGACCGAACTCTTACAAACATTCTGTCCAAGTAATCGAATCATTGATCGTTTTATTGTTTAATAGAAATTTTCTTCATTAAGCCCGAAAAAAAGCTAAACTTCAAACAAACTATATACATTATTAAATTCAGAATAAAAAGGACTTTAAGAATATGATTTCGGAATATAAGGGCCGTATTTAAAAAAATGAAGTTGATCATGTTCTGCAAAGACGAAACCGGATTAAAAATATTATAACAACACCACCTTACCGACCATTAAAAGTTTCCGTGGAGAAGTGTCATTGGTTTTACTCTATGTCAAACATTAACGCCAAAAAAAATCGTAAAATCCGATTTTTTAAAAACATTTCAAAAACAAACAAATTTTCAGAAATTTCTAACCACTATCTTCTTAGACCATTCTCCCATTTAATCAAATCTGTATCTCTTCCCGGTAATTTATTTTGTGAATGAGGACATTTCCGAAAATGTCTATAAACGTCAGTAATTAAAAAACCGTTCAATTTAGTCGTATTGTTCATATACAGTGTGTCTCCCGATTGTTTGGTGGTCTCTAGTAAGACAAAAAAGTGTTGAATTGATTTTTGAGCGTCTGAGAATCAGACCTGCTTGGTTGGAAACCCATTTGTAATATATTTTTAATTTCGAACAATCAAGGGTGTCTGATATTTTCAAAAAACTTTTTTGCATACCAGTAAAGTCTTTGGGTACGAGATACGTACAAATATTATTAAGAAAAGTTGTTTAGAATGAAAATCTGAGTAAACGTGCAAAATTTCAAAGTCCTAGGGATACTTTGATTTTTTTAATTGTTTTTATTTGTATTCTTTTAAGGAATCTGAAAAAATGTTACTTTAAGAACTGTTCAAAAGAGAATGTAATTAATGACCGTGTAGCAAATTTGAAGTCGATAGGAACAGTTCTTTATTTTTATCTAAAATATTTAATGTAGGTCAATTCCGACTTTTAATATCATCTTGCTGCACGATTGTTATACTTTATATTGAACATTTGTTCGGATTTTCTCACAAAATTTAGTTAAAAAATAAAAACAGTACATTATACATATAAAACGTATGAGCAATTAAACATACCCATAACTCCCATAGGTGCCAAAACATCAACGCTTTTGGCACAAAAAAATACTAGATCACATAGCGAGGGAACTTACCCTTAATATTTTTTCAAAATATAAACTAGGTATTAGCTTCACCATCGTCAAGATGAAACGATCGATTCGAGCACCAATATCAAACTAAACTATTATCCTTTAATGCAAAGGTAAGCCGTGATTTCATCGAATGACGAAACTAATGAGCCTGACTAATACGAGACTGATCTATTTATTCTATTTTGTGTTATTTCGTTTTGATATACATTCCACATATCGTGTTCATGGTAATGAAAATTACTAAAAACGGAAATATTGCCAATATTCGACGGTATTATTGCTAAATGGAGGCACGGTTTCAGGCAGTTCAGCTAATTTCACCTAGTACCTAGTTAGCCAAGGCGGTAGTGCCAATTTACCCTCAACTAACTTAATCAAAGATTTAAACACCTAAAATAAATTATTAATGGGACAATATCAGTGGTAACTCATTTTTTAAATATGTGAAAAACAATTAAATGTAAATAGGAATTCTGTACCTCATTATTTTAAACAGTGGTTTGATCATGAATGAATTTTACTAAAAAAGGCACTTGACAAACTTTACCAGATTGTTTATATATTGGAATAAAAAGCAGCAAATTGCTACTTAGACAAAATAAATAATTACATCGTATACTCTCTTAACACTAGAACCGCGGAAGCAGTCAATTTGACCGTTGCACGTCTTTTTTTATCTGCTTAACCTATTAGGCTTAATAACACTTTACGTTTACAGGTCTTTTACTTTTCGACAAGTTTGTAATGCTTTACACAAGTCAAAGACGGTTTTATTTAGGGAGTAAACTTCTGGAGCTTCTGCTTCTTTTTACGAGTATGTATCAATGATAAAAAAAATAATATAAGAATAACCATGTAGGTATTTTCGCCCGTTCAGTTTTTAGCGAACAGTGGAAAAAAATCCGAGGCAAAGTGAATCTCAATCAATATTATAAAAAATCAAAAATGAGCCCATATTTGCATAACAAACAGGGAATGAAGCCTAACTGAAAACCAAAATCACAAAACAAGTTGTAAATCAGCATATGCATGATGAAAGAGCACTTTTGAATTATTTAGATTTAGATATAGATGTATTTCCTTGTTTATATACAAACCTATTTGCAAACGTCAACATAGGTTATGATTATACATCATGTTTGTAATTTAAATATTCCTCATTAGTATAAAAGACATGCAGTAATAGATGTTGTCTTATTGCCCCTCTATACTTCTCAACATCCATATTTTTTATACTGTCAGGGAGACTGTTATAGAATTTAGTTGCCCAATAGTGAGGGTTGTTTTGGGATTTGCTGGTCCTGTAGTACCTTGAACGTATCTCATCACATCGTCTAGTGTCGTAAGAGTGAATTATATCACTCTCCTATGTCTCCTATGTGTACTAAACAAATGATAATTCTTTTTAATGTACATTAAACATTCAAACATAAACATACAAGGAACTGTCATAATTTTAGATGTTACAAAAGCTTGTTTACAGTCTGCTCTAAAGTATGTATTTGTAATGATACGCACTGCTCTTCTTTGGAGAGTAAAAATGTGAGTGCCTCCAAACAAGTATAGCATAGGAAATGAGAAAATGACACATCGCAAAGTATGCTGTCTTGCTGTTCCTAATGCGCTAAAATGTTGGTGAACTTAAATGGGAATAAGTTCATAAACTGAAACTCTAATATGGCGATAATATATAATCCAATTTACTCAAAAACAAAAGGACTTTCTCCCTTTTTAGTCCGTATAACTCAGAAATGTCCTCGAGATCCAGAGCGATCGACTTCGTAGTGGAAAATTCCCCTAGGGCAAGGTCAGTGTTCTTTGGTATGTGCAGTTTTTTTACGGGAAATGGAAAGCCCGAACACCGGTTGACAATTTAATGCTCAATGCGTTTCAGATTAAATAGTTTTAAACCCACGTTTCAGAAATCTTAGCATTCAATCGGATATTAATGGACTTCATAAATATAGGCGCTGTTTCGTAGAGTTTATCGCGAATTTATTTACACGGTTATTTTTATTCCACGACGACATGATGAATTATACGGCGCTTAACTTTGTTCAGAATAGAAACTTACGCAATTAAATTATTTAAACGATCTTTATGCTTAAGCTTTATTATTTTTTACTGTAACTTGGCGATTAAAAATTTTCGCAGGCGACTATCAGCAAGAGCGACTGATGGTCGTCTCTCTTTCAAACGGAACCAACGCTAGTTTCGTAACCAGCGTCCCCTTTTCACCAATCGCAAGACCCCATCCTTATCTAATATCATAGAGTAAATAATATTATTTACTCTATGCTAATATGTTGCACATCTTCTCTTTTTGGCTTAGTCTTTAAAAACCTTTGAATAAGGGGAAAAATGTGCTAAGCCATAGCCCTAACCTTTTGTATTGCCAGAATATATAGACAACTATACCTTATCCATACAGAAATTCCAACTTAGTCGTTCCTTCTTCCATGCTTAGTGACGCCCTTACCTAACAGGACCTTTATCTAACGCAATCTCGTCCTCGTCATCGACTACAATATGAAAGAAGAATGCAAAAAATTAATAATCATCTATTTTCCTTCAAAGCGCAGCAAACCTTCTTCCTTGCCACTCTGGTTTTGGTTCTTCCTATCCTTAACAAGCATCTAAACAACTAGCGTTTTATGCCACAATAATGTAGCCAATTTATCGTGGATAACTGACAGGTCGACCCAGGAATTCATGCACACCTACAAGTCGGTCTCAGCGGGGTCAGAAAAGGTGGAAAAGACCGGTTGCCAAAAAGTAATATAAGATGCCCCTCGTATTTTAAAGGGGAGACTTTTTCGAATATTTAACCAAACTTATCTACTATAGAGACGGTAAATATTAACTTGTATGTGGCAAATCATGGTAATATTGCAATTGTCTGGGAAAAGTGAATGCATGCAAGTAAAAATGCCGACTGAAATAAATTACCTACTGCTCAGCGTATTACAAATTTAAATGATAAATTTTCGTATACAAATAACTCGGCTCTGCTTCCGGCTGAATCCTTATATAGGGCCCGCAAGATTCCATTTGAAGATAAACAGATGTATGGCGCAGCTTAGATTTTCTAATCAAAAGACTTTGTGCGCTTATTTCTAAATAAATTGTCATATAAAGTGTATTTACTTTAGTATTGTTCTTTTAGCTGCTTTCATGAACTAGAATCAATAAACCAAGTTCTGTAGCTTTAGATACCCAGTTTACAGTGTTGTAAGAAGCAATTTCATTAAAAAAATCACAATATCCCCAAAAGACTTTAATGGACTTTATTGTGTCGACCCCTTCACACACTTTCGTTGGATATACAACTGCGATTATTAAAAAGCTTGTAAGTCAAGCTCTTTGTAATATATAAATAAAATTATTATTATTATTTGTTTATTATTTCACAATTAAATTGGGAATATTCCAAATTATGGGGCAATAATCGGTGTCAGCTTGTTTTAAGTATTATTTTGTATCTTAGACATTTACATATAACTGATTATTACCAATGCATTCATATTATGAATAGTTTTCGTTATTACTGCATATTTGTCAAATTCTCATTATTAATTTTCTAAGTTTGCAGTTACGAATATTAGGTTTGGAATTTTACAAGCACGTTTTAAACAATACTTACTTGTTTGTCACATACAGTGTGTAAAGCGATGGGGTATACAAGAGGGAATTTTTTGTTAAATATTGATTTATGAAAAAAATTTATTCTTCATGATATTTTTTGCTTGCTTTGAAAGTACCAATAACGTTTAGATAATCTAAAATTTATTTATAGAAATCTGGAAAAATAATAAAATTAATTTTTTTTATTGAAAGTTATTCTACATTATGATCAAAATAGCGTATAGGCGCGTACAGACCGAGTTTCCAACGCAAGCCAAGGCATATGTGGTTACAGATTTGGAGGTGTTGGGATTGGTGTGTACCGCGCAAACCACCGGTTTCCAACCGCTTCCAACGACGCTGTTGGCGTTCGATTGCGTTCGCTCGGTGAGCGGTACATCAAAGGGAAATTTGATGTGGTCTGGACACGATTTGTCGCGATTTTAGTTTTTAGTCGTTTGTCTGCCTTTTTAAAATGTCCACCATCTTCATTTTGAAGTTCCTCTAGTAAGTGACTGCCACTAGGTATACAAACTCCTATTTTTAAATGGCGTTGTTACCCACCAACGCCTAGGCCGTTTTTTCTTCTTTTTCTTTGAAATTAAAGAATTCATTATTAAAAACCCCGCACTCGCCAGCAGTAAATCGTCCTCGTCGCTTGACATTGTTTGACAGACCAGCAGCACCGGTTACCGAACCTTACCCAACACGGTCCCACCAAGTCCAACTCAAATCTTAAATTTTGGTGTGGACGAGGGCATTCCAATCGTTTCCAACGACAAACGCCAACGTCACATGTGCTTGGATTCGTTGGCTTGGCGTTGGAATCCGGTCTGTACTCGGCTTATTGCTATCAAACCACGAACAATCGAAACGTTATTGGTAGTTTGCAGTTATTACCTATTTTGAAAACAGTAAATGTCTACGCGTATACGCAAAATTCGGCTTTTGAAGCTTTTGTTAGAAATTTCTCCATTTTATTTTTAAACTATACTACCTACTTGTGTCTGAAAAATATCATGTTTTTCCAAACAAGAAGCGAAGAATTTGAATTTGTGTGGAGGATTGAAATTTAGGGTAACATAATAATAACTCAATTTCAAGGCAAAAATATTAAAGAACAAATTTGAAAAAAATGAGTTATTTAATTACGCATTGCTCGACTTACATTCATTGTCAACTGTGATACACTATTCCGTTGTTAAGATCTAGAGCGGCGTACGTCCTTTACGTTGTTTGTATTCATTTTCACCATAGCATTGAATAATAAATCTTTATTATTCAATGACCATAGTAAACTATGCGGGAATGAAAAAAGGAGTATAACAGTTCAAATTTTCAATTGAACGGAGCGAAAACGTAATTAGGAGACTAGTGTAATAGACGTAAGATACGCTGATCAATATTATAGAATATAGTAGGTGCATGTATCGAGGGATACCTTAACGGGGTGAAGCAACGTCATGTGCTGAACTGATCGCATACAGATACAGTATTCTAGCCTAAGGGTACGACGCGTCTTCAGTTGTATTATACGAGTATAACGCCTACGGGAAAATCTGAGAATTTTCTAAAATCATGCTGATAAGCATATACAATGTGTTTACGAATGTAAACCACTTTAATGCGCGCGGATTTTATGAAACAATAACCTACGTCAGCGGATGGGCGCAAATATTAATTTAATGCTAAACCGATAATGTACTTACACGTATAGTTTCAAATTAATTAAACCTAACAGTTACCTCTTCTCTCATCGTTGTTTTAATTTTAACCTAAATCTTTAGCGCAAGGAAAACACCTTCCCCCATGTTTCATATGACAGTAAAATGCAAAACTTCAGTGGTACCTACGTAAACTTTCATTTCCCCGAGAATTTATAATCAATTAGGTTTTCTGTGAAATGTATGTACATTTCGCATTAGCTTACGTAATCCCTTAATATGTGGGATTAGCTTCGCGTCGGTATTAAATTAATTTTTCCAGCAGCTGCGACGTCGCCCTTCTGGAATTTACCACGAAACTACTCAAAAAGATCATATCCTTGCTGCCGCCTAAATAAATTAACATCCCTTTATTATAATTTACGCGCGCCACACCGTAAAAAACCAAGACCTTAATATTAATGCGTCTTTACTCCAGGGAACAAAGTTCGCTAATTTGCGGTAAAATTGCACACATGTGTAGTCTGTTTTGTATATTATTACCGTTAAACTTTCCCAACGCTACACGGCTAATGTAGGTACAGGATACAATTGCTATAAAATGAAACAGTGCGACGACATTACTATAGTTAAAATGAAATTAGGTGACGCGAATGTGTCGCCGCGCGTTAGCTCTAATTTGAATTTCTGAGCTAAAGAAAGAGCGACGCCCTGTCAATTCAAGAATCTTGAATTCCTACCCGTAAAGGCGTAAATAAGAATAAATGAAATGAACCTTCTCTGCAATAAACTTTCTAGTTCATTAAAAATTCAGTGAAAACATTGGTATGCGAGACGACTCAGCGAAAAAATCTAATCACTGTTTGGTCTGTTTACTATACTACAAATCATAGTTAAGCTTATCCCGGGGGGTTTTGTGTTTACTGTTTCGTACATATATACGCAATTGTTCAAGCGTACTGCTTATATAACTTTAATACAGAATAACAATTCAGCACAAACATTGGCTTCCAAATGCGAATTAGGTAAATAAATCTAAAATTCCGATATGTAATTTGAATGCTTGTTTTCTAGCGTCTTGCCTTTCAGGTAAATAAAAGCTTTTCCGCGTTCACTTAGTCGGGTTGTTTCCATTAAGTAAAAGTCAACAGAAACCCCTAGGCTAGACGTCCCATGGACATTCTACAGGAAGTAAATGGCACCAATAATATAATATAATATTATAACTGGATCACGTTGGCCTTCAAAAATTTTTAGTTGTAATAGAATGACTTGTAAGCAATTTGTTCCATACTAAACAGAGATGGAAAAAACAACCTATAGGGACGGAAAGCACCCCAGGTATAAGCACAGTGTGAATCGTCCAGAGAAATCTAAACTTCTGCTCCCAGTCACGGATTTTGGGGGACTGGATTCATTTCTCAAACTGAATGGGAGCAGTTTCAATTAAAAATTAAAATTTATAAGAAAATACTCTTTAGGAACCATTAATGTTAACTTCATGCTTACATTTTTTGTGAAAGTACAAATTCTGCTAGCTGAGGGCATGCGCAGTAGTTATTTCACTTTTGAATTTCATGAAAACTTTCAACATGCAAAAAAGCAGACGAAGTGACCAATTTTAGGTTGTCGTTTGAAAAGTCATAAAAATTCAGAGCAAATCAGTTATACCTACCTATAATGAACATTAAAAGTCACTTCTGGCAACGCTTGTCTCTCCTATTTTAACAAATGAACTAAATTTTCAGCTTTCCTGTGCATATTCAGTTAACATCATTACATCAAACCACTTTTAATTGCTTTTACGACGGTAAGATATCAATATTGTCCGATTGTTTATATCTAAATTATATTTTATAGCTCGGTTTGATGATGACCACATTAGGGTGAAATCGATAGCCTAAGAAAAAATAAATAAACGTGTCAAAATATCGTGGTTCTACATACCCCATTAGCCCACACGTTTCACACTTAACAAAAGACGGAACATTACATACAACGAATGAAAATGGTAATATAAAGCAATCAAAAGTGGTCTAAAGGAAAAAAAACAATATACTATATTTTCTAAGTGGATTGATAAAGACACTAAACCTTCCCCATACTTCTTTTAATTATTTCAGATATTAGATTGAAGGCAACCTGAAATAATTAAAAAGAAGTATGGGGAAGGTTTAGTGTCTTTATCAATCCACTTAGTCAATATCACCCCGTTTTGAGCATTTATAAGATGGATAGCTACCAATACTATATTTTGTTAAAGCCACCTTTCCCCTCAAGTTTTTACTTCAAAAACCACGAGATGGGCTGTGTCAAACAGAATGCAGTACGAATTGTATCTGCGAATGTAGCACATCATTTTTAGTGTAATTTCTGCATAGTTCTTCTATTTTCACCCACAATATAGTTCTTAGTGCTAGATCGGTTTTAGCTAAAGGTCTGTTTGTTTACCTGAAATAATCGTAATCCAAAGTGGGAGCTACAACAACAAAATCCGACAAAACCTCGATAAAACTGAATACCGAAAGATCGAGATCTTTACGCATCCATCATTTTTTACAATACACTTTAAGGAGGTGATTCTGTTCCACCAGGTAAAACAATTTTTTCTATTTCGGTGTCACAATGATGATTTTGTACAACTGTTTTCGGCCGAAAACAGTTGTACAAAGACAGTGATTATAGTCGTTTTTTTTTGTAACTCATCTCTTAAGTTGGCAGTTACTAGTTAGTACAAGTAGGTACTTCGTTGGGTACTTCCATGTTTGAACTTCAAAATGTCAGTCTTACTACGCTGCCAACCTAAAACTTAACGGCATAAAAAGTGTTCCCAACATAAAACATGTTACTTCTAATGTTCCCTATAGTT